>NC_140130.1:6485897-7085897 GCF_964035555.1 Netta rufina | reverse complement strand
AGTAGCATTCCAGACTCCTTTTACCCCAACTCTTATGAGAAAACATGTCCAAATTCTTCCTTGCAATTGTGATAGAAACCCAGTAGGGACAATAAAGTTCCTTCTCCACTCCCCACAACAAACATGCCAGTTCCAAAATTATTCAGAAGAGGGAAAGTAGAAGAAATGGACCAAGCACCAGCTGAAGAAATTGTTGGAAGGACCAAGTATAAGGCAGTGATTGCACAGCACTCCTCAGTCAAAAACCAACAATGGGCACATCACACTTTTCAACAGGGAGATGGGTACAACAATGAATGGTTTCTTCTCTAAGCAAACCCACACAATTTGTGTAGCTCTGGGTTTTGGCCAGGTTATACATAAAGGAAAATGTATTTATGCTTATCCATGATTTTGAAAAGCCTTGCCATTTCTGAAATATTATGTCTCTGATATTTTAACTTTAATATTCTAAGTCTAATACCTAGAAGTCACTAGAGTACTCTTCAGTCAGCTGATCTGGGTCATAGCACAGACAAAAAACCACCTCTTCCAGCCATGCACAAACAGGGGTACACACAGAAGCATGTATTATATGTTTGAGACAATAAACACTGAATTTCCTTTCCACTTCTCATATTAACACAGTCAGAGGATTCAAAGAAATGGCATTAGAAGGAGAATGTATTGCTCTATAACAAAGTGTGAACTCCATCACTTTCTTGTCATTTTCAAAGCAAATTATGGAACAAAATCATTCAAATTAAGGGCAATTACCATCCAGCTTCCAGCAGCTAAACAGAGCCAAATGCCAGGCAGCCCTCCTCACGACATTCCTGTGGAGGGATAAAATGCATTCATCTGGCCCAGCCTGCTTTTGGGTTTATTCACAAATTTTATTTCTTTCTCTCCCTCACTGTCCTCTGTATCCTCCTCCTCCATGATTCATCTTTGCATATTCTTCCCATTCCTACTGCCCTTCCCTTCTCTTCAAATCCTCACACAGCTCTCTTCAAGAAAATGAGAAAAAAATAAAGTATCAGATCCTTGTCTCAAGTTGCAGCTTCCTGACATGGGCTTGAGGTCCCAGCTAATAGAAACTAAGGACCTTCTTAAAAGCAACTACACTGAGTCCGAAGAAAACTGAAGATGCATGGCCAGTTCTAAAGACCTAAGTGATCTTCACCAATCTGCTATTTCAATATCCAGTCTGATCAAAACTATGAAAAACTACTGCGGTAAAATGTCATACCACCTGATGACCCTAGCCCCAGGGGGCGCCGATGGGATTTCTGTGTCCATACTGCCCAAGGTGCGAATACAACGATGGCAACTTCCTGCACATCCCCTGCTGCAGAGCTAACCACAGTATCAGTGCATTCCACTATTCCAGGAAGAAAAGTATGAGAACACAATTGGGGAAAATTCTGATTAGTAACAGTGATTTTCTTATTACATGGAGAAATAAGAGTCTACCAGGTTTTTGGCAGAACAGCATTGAATGTGGACGTCTTAACTAGCTGGTTCCACCCTGTAGTTCAGAAACTCCTCCTCCCATACAAATCAATATTTTCAAATAATGTTACTGGAGTTGGTGCTATAGTGCTTTGAAAACAGTGGATTTCTGCAGAATTCACATATTATACTGTTAGTAAAGACACTTTTTTTTTTTTTTTTTCAACTGATGATATCTCAGAGGACATACCCTTAGCAAGCTTTGAATACAAGGGTATTCTGAATAAATCTCAGAAATCTGGCTGTAAAGCACAGGGTACTAAATAAACCTTCCTTCCAAATATTAACATAAAGGGAAGCTTTTCTCAGACACATAATTTGCACTTCCATACGGATTCAGTGATCCAGAATCAGAAAAACGTCACTCAGTCACCTCTCTAAAATAACAGGAAAGCATTCATTAACTGGACTTACTATTAGCATGACACAGTTCATTAAGTATGCTACTGTCTCCATTGGTACAGGAAACTGTTTATAATTCTGCTGGACGTGCTCAAGCTTCCCTTTCACTAGGGCTGGAAATGAAAGAATCTTCCAGATAATGCAAGCCAAACATCTGGCACATTCAGAGAACACTTGCATGCTAATGATGGTGGGAGAAGTAATATCTCTCATCAGTTCATTTCATAACAATCATGTAGGTTGTGTGGCGAGATAGGAAGTACAGAAACCTTTTTTCTTTTATTTTTCCGCTCCCCATCGGGCACTCAGATTTGTCTCACTGTCTGTGCATATCTACTGGCACCCCAGATGTCTGTGAACTAGAAAGACTACATCAGCACTGCCACTACTTACTGATTTTACATTCCCGCAGGTCTGCTGAAGTTAAGTTCCATTTCTTAGGGGTTACAGGTAAATTTTTGCCCATGGAGTATGGCGTCAATCCAAGAGCCATTTTCAATTGCACAAAGCAAGAGTTCAGCACTTGCTTCTGCTACCAACACTGCTCGGGCTTTGCACACACGTGCACAGCTGTGGCATAGACTCCGGCACCACCTGCCCCTCTGAAAGCCCTCAGCACTCTCCACAGTGCAACTGGTAATGGTGTGAAAGCTGCTCAACTACCAGCACCTGGTAGGAGAGGTGTGACGGACCCTGGGGCAGGACCTGGAACTGTCTGAGGCAGCACCCCGAACACACTACATCCCTGCTCCCTTCAGCGAGCTGGAGCCACAGAGGCTCCTCTTCAACCCTGCATGAATAGCACGGGGCTGCTGCGCTCAGCCCCACAAGATAACTTCAGTCCCAGCTGAAAAGGAGAAATTGCAGATCAAGAGGGTGCAGATGGAGGCTGATGACACAGCTGGGAAGTACTGCCCATCAGGACAGGACCTGGCGGGGTTCACCTGACTGTGAGGATGCCCTGCTACAGCCTCAGTACTGCCTTCTTGCATTTAGGCTTGTGGCAATTGCTGCTGGGAGTTCTGACCAGCTCCTCTTGCAGCACGAGATGACCCAGGCCAGCCTCTAGCTCCTCTGGTGGCCCGGACACAGGCCTCGCAGTGTCTGTGGCAACTGCCCAAGGTGCAGGCTGCAGAGCAATCTGCAGCAAGTCTCAGACCCTGCTGTGCCTGCCTCACCCGAGGGTGTTCACACAACAGCAAAACCAGCAAGGTTCAGGTTAATATAATGCTTCTCTCTGGCTTTATTTAGCAGAGGGCCTAAAAATCACTTGCCGATGAACGGTTTCATGTCATGCAGAGGGGGCAAAGCTGGCTTTAGCTGTAGGTAGAGGTATCTGAGCAGTGACACCGCTGCACTATACACCACATGGCAGTGTTTTTGCACTGAGCTAAGTCAACGTGAGCAGGTAAAAATAAAGGAGTTATGCCAGAATACCAGCTACAGGTCCACGTGCAGGATGGTTCGTGTTGTGTTCTCAAGTCTCTGATGTTGATCCAAGGCCAAAACAGCACTAGGCCTTGGATCAATCAATCATCTTTCCTCTGGAGAGCTCTGTAAACACTAGTGCCAGCCTTGAGCTATGTCTAGTGTGCAACTCATCAGCTGAAACAAGTGTAGTAATAACCATGGTCTACCACGGCTCATAAATTGCTATGTGGACTCCACTTTCCAGCTGATGCTGGGAAATCTGGGAGAGTCCAAGCTATTACATTTTAAATCACAGGGCCATAATTTCTTATCCCGCTCCCTGCTTCTATGGGAAGTGTTGCCTGTGGTGTGTTCAACATTCAGCTAAGGCAGAACCATACCGGAACAAAGACCAGGAGGCAAGGTTAAGAGAGAAGCGCATTTTCTCGTCTTGTTTGCAAGTATGCTTGGGACAAGTGAGTACAGTAGATCTCTGGCTGCATCTCAAGCAGTATGTGTAGCATGAAGATTCATTTATGGAGGCAAAACCAAATCTCACCCCAGGCTCTTTAAAAAGCAAATTGGACACTGCACGGGTCTGATGTGGTCACAACAGTATAAATTAAACAAGCATCCAAGGGTACAGAAGCAGACTGAGGCATTTGCGTCTCACTTCCACCGAGACACACAGGCCACTTTGAATCAAGACAGCCCAAAGTCCGTTGTATCTGAAAAACAGAGGGCTGTCAATCCAACCGTACCAATTCATCCTTGCACCCCCTCACGCATAGGTTTGGTGTGAAGTACACTGCACAGAGCACCTCACCTGTCCAGGCCACACAATGCTCACCACCTGGGCAAGTAGCAGCTCTTATGTTTTGTTCAGGACAGATAAATCTTTCACAGCCATGCACAGATGGCCAGGCAAGGATGAATCAATTCAACATGGCACGGGATGTCTGCTAGCTGTACTCCAGACCCACCTTACGAAGAGTTGACACTACCACAACTAATAGCTTGGTGGCCACTTCACCTTGTATTTGGTTCTTCAGTGCAGAAACAGAGAGATGATTTTGTCTGGTGTGTTTCCTGTGAGGATGACTTCAGCCAGACTGTAATTTGCCCGGTTTTGTGACTGTAGACCAGAAATGATAAGCTATCCAACATGCTGGTTACTCTGAAAGAGCAGCCCTGAACATTTTTTTAATCTATTTACTAATAATCTGGGCTAAGCTGGTGTGGTGAGCTTATCAGTCAGCAGTGATTTCAAAGGTGCAGCACTACGTTCTCTGATCAGGATGCTCCAAAGCATGCAGAAAACTGAACGTAAGACACAGAAGCAGTGGTGAATACAGAGTTATTCTCAATACACAATATTACTAAAGCAACAGCTGCTTGGTAGGCAGGGAGACTGAGCAGGGAACTTCTAAAACTGAGTCACCAAAGGATAAAGTGTGCTGGAAAGTCATTACGAAACTGTTAAAGGGAGGATACAGTGTGAAAGTACATCACGGAATTAAAATCAAGTGTCACTTATTTATGAACCAAGTATGTAAATTTATGGACCAAGAACAGCCCTGTATCCCATCATCAGCTTCTGACCTATTGTGTCAAACAGCAGCTGTTTTGCTTGGCTGTTCCTGCTCTGTGAGTGCTGTGATTATGACCGTATTCAAGGTGGGACTTCTCCAATTTTTTACCATCTGCTAACTTGTAATCAAAGCCTGCTTTCCCAGGACCAGCAGTGTAACAGGTCCAGAATGCATTGTCACAGCTCAAAAACATGGGAGCACTTTGCAATGACATTAGAAGAGCAGTAAAAACAGCAACAATCCTCCCTGTTCCAAGCTCTTCTACCACAAGCCCAACGAAATCCAACAGCTGGGACTGTCAGGTGTGCACAGCTTACAGACTGTGTCTAGACCAGGAACTTTCACTTCAGCTACCTAAATCCTCCTTCTGAAATCTAGAAGTATCCTGACCGGCAGATGCAAATTGTAACAGAACAAAATTCTGAAAACGAATCATCAAAAATCAGATCTCCAAATCATCATGTACAATTTGTCACAATCCTGGTCTACTCCTTCCTCACTCATTTGGTCTAATACAGTGTAATCACTTAAAAAAATGGAAAAATAATCTCATAATTTTATCTGTGTTGGTATGCTGGGATGGAGAAGAGTACTACCAAGCAATAGTAGTTTTGTGGAAATGCAAAAGGAGTCTTTCTATCTCAAATGTCACATGGAAAGTAGATTGAACTTACAGAATCACCTAGGTTGGAAGAGACCTCCAAGATCATCGAGTCCAACCTCTGACCTAACACTAACCAGTCCCCTACTAAACCAGATCACTAAGCTCTACCTCTAAACATTTTTTCAAGACCTCCAGGGATGGTGACTCCACCACTTCCCTGGGCAGCCCGTTCCAATGCCTCACAACCCTTTAGGTAAAGAAGTTCTTCCTAACATCTAACCTAAATCTCTCTTGGCGCAACTTTAGCCCATTCCCCCTCATGCTGTCACCAGGCACGTGGGAGAACAGACCAACCCCCACCTTGCTACAGCCTCCTTTAAGGTACTTATAAAGAGCGGTAAGGTCACCCCTGAGCCTCCTCTTCTCCAGGCTGAACAAATCCAGCTCCCTCAGCTGCTCCTCATAGGACTTGTTCTCCAGACCCCTAACCAGCTTTTTCGCCCTTTTCTAGACTCTTTCAAGCACCTTGATGTCCTTCTTGTAGCGACAGACCCAAAACTGAACTAAGTACTCGAGGTGCGGCCTCACCAGAGCTGAGTACAGGGGGACGATCACTTCCCTAGCCCTGCTGGCCACACTGCTTCTTATACAAGCCAGGATGCTGCTGGCCTTTCACTTAAAAGAGGAATTTCACTTTAAAAAAAAAAAAAAAAAAAAAAGGTTTAAGATATTAAACTGCTATAAAAGTTCAGGAGACATTAAGTGCTTTTTAATAGAGCTTACAATTCTTTCTGTATTTTGTGATACTAAGGTTTTCTTCCTGAAAGCTCAGAATTCGTTCTAGCTTTTTGCACTGAAACCTTGCAGATACTTCTCTGTCAAACTAACAGTTAATGTCTACTCTGCATGAATTTGCTGGCAATTTAGCTGATGGTCCACTCAGGTCTACTCAGCTAAGTGGAACTTGAGGTGGGGCACCACCACCACAAGGATTGGAGTGCAGACATACAGACTGCACTGAATGGCGGGAGATTGTATAGTAGCTAACATGTACATATGCATGTTATATATGCATATATATATATATATGGAGAGAATATACACTCAGGTACAAGCACAACAATAGCATGGTTCTGAAACTGTGCAATCTGCAAGGACTAAAGCAGGATCTGAAGCTTAGAAATACTGTCTTCGGTGGCCTTCAGACCCAACTGTGAATTATTTCAAACAACAAACTCCAGGCTCAATTACACTTGCAAAACAGAGGAAGCCCTGGTGCAACCACCTAACTTGATCTTATTATTTCTCCAGACATGAGCACAGTGGATATTCTCTAAAGGCTTTCCAATTTGCGAAAGTGATACAAAGCCAGAAGTGCCCCATATGGCAAACTTCAATATTAGTTTTGGTCACAGTCACTCTGGAAAGAGACGATCCAGTCAAATTGCACTTGACTGCAGTAATACCATAAACCTTGAAGCACCATGTAGATCGCTGTGGCATTCTTAGAGAAGTAGGGACTATCAGAAAGTGTGCCACCACTGGAGATTTCAATTTTCCAGATACAAAGAGCAAAGAATACTGACGGCAGTGTAAATTGTGTGCTCTCACATGCAATTGATTCAGTGGATAACCTTTATATCTGTAAGAAATAAGGTTAATTCATACTCGATTTTCAGAAAATTCACTCACAGCAAAGTAAACTGGATTTGAATGGTAATAAGCTGATTAAATAAAACAGAAGAACAAAAGAAAACAGATTTGTAATTAAGGGTTATCAGCATTTGTTTTGAAAAAAATAAAAAAGAAAGAAATTAAGAGACCTAACTTGAAAAATCAACTGAATTGAGGAGCTCAGCTGTCAGAATATGAAGAATATGTCCAAATACAATGTGTTCCTGCTTTTGATAGCTTTATAAAATTTCTTCAGTGTTACAGGTATGGAAAGATCAGGAAAATAACACCTTAGGCTCTCATGCAGGACATTTTTGACCTTATTGTTAGTAAGGGTTTTAATTAATATTTTTACTATGGCATGAGAGGAAGGAGATAAACAGTGAAAGAGAAAAAAAGCAAGATACACAAGGGTAAAAAAGAGGAAGTCATCACAAAGTGGAATTAAAAACTTAAGGAGCCATTGAAGAGTTGAACCCCAGGTTTAGAAATAAATGGCACTCAAAATTGAACACTGCTAAGACATTTCTTTTAACTGGGATACTGCATACAATTAAAGAGTAGGAAATAAATTATTCATGTTTTAAGTAAAAGAAGATTTTTCTACAACCCTTTAAAACTTATTTCAGTGGCACAGAGACCAAGTATTCTTCCCTTCGAATCTCCTTCCAGAGACTTGAAAGCATTGCAAAATGTGACCAAATTTAATAGGGGTTTAACAAAAGGTAGCTTGTGACAGACTAACCTAAGAGATTACTTCATCAGATAACATTCTCCAATTGCTGTAGATCTCATTAATTGGGATTTTAGCAGAGCATTCAGCAGTGTCACATGGGAAACTGTTAGCTAAGCTGCAACCAGCACAGCAATTTTGAGATGGGCGAGCATCTGGCTCAAGGGGACACAACAGCAGAAGTCCCTAAAACTTAAGTGATTATTAGAGAGTCTTAAGAATCACTCTTGGAACTGATCTTATTAAACATTTCCCCTAATACCTCTGTCGCTAGCATTAGGAATAGGCTGATAACACACAATACAACAGGGATAAAAATATTGGAAGAGGGGACATGGGTATTACACAGAAATAACTAGAAGCTCTGAAGAAATGAAGCAGTGACAGGACAAAGGTCAGTAAAGCACAGCACACGTACCTAAGGGCTACAAGAGGTTTCCTGGTATGCTGTGTGCTTCCCGGTGAAAACTGCAAAGGAGGACAACTAGCAAGTTATAGTTAATTGCAACATCATTATAATGAATAATAAACATGATCTAGGTGTAAAAAAGCAAATGTGACCTTTGGATCCAGAATGTATTTCCAACATAAACGAGAAAGCAACGGTATCACAGAACAAAACACCAGTGATATGTCCGCATGAATGTAATACACAATTTTCTTCATTACATAGAAGAAAGCAGAGTTCGAGATGAAAGACATCCTCAAAAAGACAGCCAAGACACCGGCAAAAAAAAAGATTTTTGGCACAACAAATGGTCAAGACTGTGTTTGCCCTGGAAATGAGGAGAAGGGTCTGAGTGCTAGGAGCTCCAGTGTTCCAAGGGAGCACCAGGGACAGAAGAATGAAAAACCAGCCATCCCCTTGTTATTAAGAGGGGGCTTAATATGTATTCCAGTGATGGTATGATGCTGTGGCTGCAGTAGCAAGAACCACAGCTGAAGACATGGATGGACCTTTCCATTCTTAAGCTCCTATTACATATTTGAAATAATGAACTTGCATCCAATTTGTAGCCAAAACTGGTCATCACATCTCAGCCTTTAAAGTTTAATATCACTACTGAACTACAAAATGTCCTTCACGAGCCCACTCTTCATGAAAATTTGTTCTTCTCTCTTTTTTTTTTTTTTTCCCTGAAGATACTTCTTGCAGATAATAGACTTCCATAGAAGCAAAAGTTACAAAGCATCTTAAAAAGCAGAAATTAAGTTTAACACTGGACATCTCAAACCAAAGGCTGCAGCACACAAGGAGTTAATTCTCACTTAATACCTTTAACCCTTAAAACAATTTAGCTACAGAGTAAGTAAAGACCAGCATCCAGCCTGGCCACTTCATCTTATTTTTAAGCCTAACAGATGTAATGGGTTTTGTCTTGTTATTTACAAGTATTCAAGAGCAAGTGTTTCTTTAGCATAAAGACCTGCCTGCTATTCCCAACACAAAGATGTTTTCAGACAATCTCGCACACCAGTAAACCAGTGAACTCATACACACACAAAAAAATTAATAATAATAAAATAAAAACAAAGAAAAACAGAACAAAAATGCCTTTAACAGCCCTCCCCACCTTTCCAAAGAACATTAAAACCTTTGCACCACAATTTTACAGGCGACTGCCTTTCTGGCAAAGCTATTACACCTGAGCAAATATGACACAAAGTGACAATACAATTATTCCACCAATGATTTAGCACAAGCAGGTAACTATAAAGCCCCAAACTTCTTTACAGTCTGTGTATTCACTACCCAAGTGTAAGGTGTGAAACACAGCAGCTGGGGCTAACTTTCTTGTCTCAGCAGCTCATTACAACAGCTGAGAGAGGAGCACTTCATCCTTAAGCAGAGCAGCACTCTCATTAAATTGCACTCTTATTTCATAGGGTTGTAACTGCAAAGCTGTGTGGATTATGTTCCTGCAACCTGAGTACTAACACCATAGATAAAATGCATCAAATAACCCCTTGCTAGCCTAAGCCCCCCCAGGACAAGAATACCTAAAGCGATAGCTACATTCAGGTAAGAGTAACTGGGAATTCATATACACAGTCTCAAACTCCCTAAAGCAAGGCTCAGTCCTGTAAAAGCCCTCAGTGCATTAATATTAATATCATTAATTATTTACTCTATCCCCTATACTATTAGCTTACCAGCTCCACCAATTAGAGGACTTTATAAGAAGAAATGAAATGTGGACCCAGAGTTAACCTTACACAGTAACATGCTATCCTCTTGTAACAACAGAGCACTTCAAATAAAGGCTTTCTTCTAGGGTATGAAATATGTGCATGCACATATGCATTCATATCCATTTTGTCCTCAAGTGACATCAGAAGTATAATAAAGTTGTTTAAATTATCCATATTAAATGGGATGCAGTAATCATTAGAAATCACCTTTTTTTTTATTTAAAAAAAAATAAAGCAAATCCTTCAATTGATAGCACTATTGGAATGAGCACTGTGCAAGGAAAATGCAGAAATACAAGAAGAATAATTAGCAAAATAATACCAAGCAGTCAACGTAAGTAACACACCAGGAGTCAGGAAAAGAATTGCTATGCAGCAAGAAAAGTTAAATATGAAAGGTACTCAAGTTATAACTGATTAATGTCGTTGTAAAAGATACACAAGGAAGGCTAACTCTGGTATAAGAAAGAGGAGCTGGAGGGGAGAAAGTGTAATGGACAGTACCAGCAGCATTGTTACTGTTTGACCAAGTTTAGAGGCATATCAACAAACTAGCCATGTACAAGGCTGGGAGTTTACTAAGCCTTAACTCTAAAAACTGCAAAATTTTGCCAAAATGCTACTTGGTATGCTAGGCTGTTAGACAAGAGGTTCCCTGAAAATAAATTCCTCAGAGGACAAAAAGAAGAGTTGTGCAAGCTATACGTTGCAGCAAGCGTTCAACACCAGCACAAATAATTGAAAAACAAATGTTGAAACCTTTTCTATTTCACTGCAGGGAACCACGCTGATGTGAGAGAGAGACTGAAGTTTCACAGAGGACATTCTGCCTAAACCAAAAAGGCTGCTTTTGGCACTGATTCTGGCACTACAATAAAATGAGGAGTTCATGGTGACAGGTTTCCTGAAAACGTTGATTTGGGGTAAATTTGCTACTGACAACTCCAAAGGAAAGGCAAACCAGGGAAAAATGCAGTTTTCCTGACTTGGTGGTACAAAGTTTGCCTGGCTGGGCTATGCAGCAAGTTTCCCTGCCCAGTCTGTATGCAGGCACCCTGCAAACAACCTCCCCTCACTGCTCCCTGCCCCCAAAACAAAACCCGAGACAGCACGGAGCGACGCCGATCCCTGCTCAACACACGCCAAAGGAACAGCAAGGAGAAAAATACCTCTGCATGTCAGACCAAGGGGCACACCGCTGCTGCTCCGCATCCCCGTATCCGTCCCAGGCTCTCGGACAGCAGCTGTAGGGGATGTGCCTGCCCCTCTGCCTGCTGTTCTGCTCTGTGCTTGTCCTGCGGGTAGTGGGGCTGGGGGCTCCTGGGGATGCTGCAGCCCCCAAGGCCGGATCCGGATCCCTGCGAGGAGCGGTGCCAGGTACTTTCTGCTCCACGTCCAAGCTGCCTGTGCTGGCGGCGCTCTGCCGGCGCTTTCTCTCAGCACAGCAGCGTACGCTTGTTTATGATATCAGCTGACGGGAGAGGAGTAATCTCCTTAAAGCCCTTCTCAGCACAGCGGTGCTGCTCGTTGAGTCCACAGCACCTGAAATAAGGGTGCTCGATGCGAGACGGGAGCATTGCCTGAAAAATCTCTCAGACTTTTAAGTTATCTTTATTGTATTTAAAAAGCATTCACTGAAACTCCCATTTCCAAAAAGCCTGTGCAGAATCACAATGTGAATGATGTGAGACTGCACAGGAATCTCATCAAGTTTATTAAAAGTTGAATGATTAATAAGAACAGGTGGGATTTCACACTGAGCACCACACTCTCCAGAGCTTTTATCTGTAGCAGGTCAGTATCAGTAGCAGTAAGCCCTGCCTAAGTTCGGGTTTAGCTTTAAACATCTATCCTTCAGCCTGAGCAAGGGAGGTGTAATTAGCGACCCTGCTGTGAGATGGAGAAAAACCTGCAATGACAGCAGGATGGGCACCACGGAAATGGGACCTGTCTGGGAACGAAAGCTAGTGGTTGTCCTCTCAGAGGTTTTCAGGGCCAAATTGAATTAACTTTAGAGGTCCTGGAATCATTTCCTACTCTAACACTGTCCCTATTATGAACATGTACCATTTATTTATTTTTTTTAATATGAAAAAAATCCTATAGCACTTTGGTTATTTGAAAGCCTATGCTGGGACTGAAATCATTCATCAGCTCTTTTTTAAAAAATATACAGAACCCTCTTGCACAACTGCCTAAAAATTTGCTTCTTATACACAAAAACAGCTCATATTATTACTCAGTAAGACTTAAGTGATTTTAATTTCCCTCCAAAGAAACCCACAAAACTTTATAAATGAGACAAATTAGAAAAAAAAAAAAAAAAAACACAACTATTTTCTTTGTCCTATAAGACCAAGATTATCATTAATATCTGTGCACTGAAAAGTTCTAAAATTTTAAGATATACATAAATAAAAAACAGAATTGAGAAATATTTTTAAAATATGGGGCAGTTACTCTTTTCCTGTAAGGGTGTGTGCATTTACGTTGCTCTGCTACCTATTTGCTTTCCTTTTCCCATGAGGTACACCTGTCTGTAGTACAAGCCACAAGCACCTCATCCTCCAAGCATGAAGCACAGGTCCTGTTTAAGAGCACAAGGTCTTTGGGCCAGGTTTCTGCTTTCCTATCATCATAAGAATTCCTACAAGTGGAAAGGATGATCCAGGAGAAACTGCCGCAGAGAAAGAGAAAAGACTTCCTGCTTCAGCATGGACATATACATTAAATATTTAATATGCTACAACAATATTATTGTTGTTAGTTTCATATTTTCTTGGAACATGATCAGAAGGAACTAATTCACCTTATGGTCTGAAATACTTGAGAGCATTACATAAGCAAAATATTTTGGAAGTGTGAAAATCAGGCATAAATAATGATGGTTGGCTTATTAAAAGCTACTCATTAATTTCTTTACCTTCTGAGAGGATCCTAGACATCACCAATGACACTGGTGTTCAAATATTCTAAAGAGGCCCAAGGTCATCATTTCACAGAGGATATTCCCTGCAATAAACTGATGAGAATGCCCAGTGCCTTCTTGAAATGTATTTACACAGCTGAAGTCCAGCATGGAGAAGATAAAAGCACATTATTGCAGACCCAGGAGGGTAGTTTTTGCACTCAGGGACAGGCTGCCCGTGAAATAAAGTCTGCTTTGCTAAAAAGGAGGAGCTCTAGCCCCATTAAAGAGCTGTGTTTGTTCCTCACCAACCTTCTTCCCACCTATGGCTTCCAAGAGGGCGTACCTGTACACCCAACTCATTGCTGGCCCAGACAGACAGACAAACTTTCTGACCTGCTGCAATGCTGCTGCACAGCTCTGAATCTGCCTGGTTACACACAGGTACAGCAAGGTCTTCCATCAGTCTTTTAAAATATATACTCGTATGAAGTTACTTTCCATCTTCCAGCTATTTTAAACACCTCGTATGACACAAAGATCATTGGAAATAATGGAGTGCGTCCTCCCAAATCACAGTTCTGGGCGTATGAAGGAGAGGCAAGTGATTGGGATCAGTCAGCCTGGATTTACCAAAGCTCAGTCATGCCTGACTGACCTGACTGCCTTCTGTGATAAAATGTCTGGCTTTGCGGATGAGGGGACAGCAGCTGTCATTTCCCTTGACTTTCACAAAGTTTTCAGCGCTGTCTTCCACCACACTTCTGCCCGAGTCAGGATGGCACGGTCTGAACGGGTGGACAACTGAAAAAATGGATGGCTTAAACAACTGGGTGAATGGTGGGGCTCCAACCTGGCAGGAGAGACAACGGGCCTCGGCTGAGACCAGCCAGGTTTGGACAAGGCTTATGGACTGTCTTCTCACAAGCCCAGGAGGGTTGTGCAGCAGGCTGCCAGCAAGGCCATGCAGCTCCTGTTCTCTGAGGGCCTTGGGCCTGGCTGGACAAAGCCCCAGGCAACCGGTTCTGAGCATGAGGATAGGCCGGAGACCCCTGGAAATCCCTCCCAACGTAAAATTTCTGTCATTCTTGGTATTATCTAGAAGTTACATGCTTGCACAAACAGGCAGCGGTTTCTTTCATTACTTGGCAGCTGCTAAATACAGTTGGGAGCTACTAATCTGGAAAGATAGAAGTGTTGGTAGATCAAGTCCTAAAGTTACCAACATAGATATTTCCAGCTAAAAGCAAGGCCACAGCCACACAGAGCACTTTAAAATATTAATGGATTTAAGATTTTGAGTAGATTAGCTGAGGCAGAGGGAACCATTTACAGCCTTCAACTGTATAGATGTCCCCAGGTCTTGGAAGACAGCAGTACAGGGAAGGTGTTGTAATTACACCAGGCAAAATATAGAATCATTTTGGCTATAACCTGCTGCAATATCTCTACTATCTTCCCAAGAAGAGAAAAGTTTGCAGTTCTGGAATGCAGAAAATGCTGCTGGACACTCAGTAACTGATTTGGGGGAGGGAAGGGCAATGAAAAATTGTTCCTGGCTTCATTCTTCTATTTTCTATTTAGTTGGTTTGGCCCCTGGTAAAATATTTGCCTATGTTATAAATCCCTGAAAACAGGAGTTTATAATAAAATGCTGACAGACTCTTAACTACAGTAATTCAGTAGCAGGATCATTATAAGGTGCCAGCAGGCATTCAGACAAGTCCATCCTTATTTGTGACCAGCTCCGGGAGAAGAGGTTTTAAGGAATGGGTGGTGAGAAAACTGAGCACCATTTGCACAGCCACACCTCACAAAAGCACTGACTGATTCTGTTCCTGCCTTTTTCAGTACTTTTGTCACCAAGAGGCAAGGTGTAAAGGAACACAATCACAGCGTACGGGAAGGCTGGAGCATGTTCTGCAGAGACCTGTAATCTGCCCATCTGTTCACAGGGAGGGATTACACCAAATCCCACTGAGCTTTCATATTCACAAATCCAGGACGAGCAGTAATTGGTTTACTAAAGTTTGTTAGTCATAATTTCATCACAAAATCCTCTCAAGGCAAGTTCATTTACAGTATTAATTTTTCTCCCTTTTCAACGGCTCATTTGTTCCATAGCACTATAAATATTATGTGAATGAAAATCACGGGAAATGGCTATTCTGCACTTCAGTGCTTTATTATAAGATATGCTTCACAAAAAAAAAAAATAAATCATGAAGCTAACTGTATCAGCATTTACATAGCTCCTTTCAGAAAGCATATCTAGGACTCTTTCTAGAGCACCAAATTACCAACCTGTGGCAGAGCTGACTATATGCAAACAATCCGATATATTCCATATGCAGCTGTGAAGACTGCCATAAACATTTATATTCATGCTGGTTCATCTGTGCTCGGATTAACTGAGTGAGAAAAGCTGGCCAAGGACACCTATTTAAAGACCCAGCAGGTTTAAGTAGATGGAACCAGCGCGGTAACTTCTCATCTAAAGTACAGTGCGGCTAATGACTGCACAACCTGCAATGCCTTCTGCAAAGGCAACATCCTGCACACATGGCGTGTCACGGAAGTTGTGCTTGATGTGCAAGGAGCCTTTTTGGTGCAGGTCCTCAGCACAATTTCACAAAGCTATCAGGACTCTGCTAAAACACGTCGGAGCTGTGCACAGGCAGGGTACGCGTGCTTGCGGCCTGGCAGGGACAAGGCCCTGCTGTGAACTGCTGCGGCAGAGCCAAGGAGGAGTCCCATGTGTGACATGGCAGCACCTGAAGGGAAACAAGATTTCAGGGAAATACGTGGGATTTGCAATGCTTAAAGCAACAGTGCAGACTTGAAAACCTCCTTGTGTGCTTGGTAGCTGGTGAAAGAGCACAGGTGATACTGCACTTTGATCTTAAAATCACCCCACTGTCTGGAGCTCCATCTCGGTGCAGACCGAGAATTTAGTCCCACCAAGGCTGACAAACTCAATGCTTTCCGGCTTAAGCCAAGTGAAATCCAGACAATGAGGCCCTGGAGGTATCGGTTTCCTTACAAATCACCTCCCACGGCCTTCACAAGGTGGCAGTTACGGCTTTCTAGAAACACCCTGAGCCAGAACGGAGAGGCCTTTCATTCTCCTCATGGGAAATGAGACCCAACACTACCTCCAGGGCCAGAAGAAAACAAGAATGTACCACTCCTGTTTTGCAGGAAAATGCTTTAAGCACCAAGATATTTGCAATTCTTGTAGACATCCCTCACCTCTGCTGCTGAATCTCTGCCAGCAAAGCAGGTTTTACCAGGCTGCAGAGACAGATTAAGAGAGAACTCCTCGGTCTCCTGGTGATCAGGCTGTTTAATGTAAAACACAGAGAAAGTCCTGGGACCGAAACTCCTTCTGCTGGCATAGTTCACACAGAAAATATGAGCTCTGCTAAATGCTTGGAAGAAAGAGGATAAAAATCTATTCCCAAAGCAGCAACCCAGTGGTGGGCTTAAGAAGGTTTTCTTAAAATTCACATCATATTCCAAACAGGCAGAAGAACGTAGACAATAACACAAAAACACACACACACGTACATAAATGCACACCTATAAAAACAACTATGGGTATATATATTTATATATATATAAATTGCCTAGTAAATGCACACATTTTAGGTGTAAGAGTTTTGCACCCCTTTTGTCCCCTTTAAGCCTACCCAAGTTCAGAGCACCATAGAATGCCAAGCACTGAAAGCACAAGAGAGCCAAACTGCTGAAGTCGTAGTTGAACCATAACTGGGAATTATGTTTATAATTCTCCCTCTTCTTTCTCTCCAAATGGCTGTGTAAGTTGTGCCCAAAGAGCTCTCCTTGGTAACACAGCAGCGACAATCCAGTGCAACATCTAAATGCCATGGTCTTGCCCTAGAAGCCTCTGCAGTTCTGATGGCTCCGCACTTCTATTACTTTGTCAACAAGAAGGCAAAAAATATCAGGTGCTAGGGCAGTATTGTTCTGTAAACACCAAAGCATGAAATCAACAGCTTCACAAACACACGCTGCTGCTACCACAATGATTAGGATGTGAGCAGCTAACCACAGATAAGGACTGGTTTACTGGTGTCCCGCTCAAACCCCACTTGTTTGGGGTTGCATTCTGCTTCCTTCTTGCCAGGGCAGCAGCAGGCAGCAGAGGAAACACGATTTGCCCATCCTTGAGTAAAAGGACAGACAACTGCATGAAAATGAAACGCCCTTTATAGAAAAGCATTATCTTATATTCAAACACCAATTTTTGTGAAAGATCCTACATCTTCTCGGCTAGTAATTTTAGAAAAGCCATAATCTTTCTGGCATATTTCCCTAATAGCACCAGCAATAATCCAAAAATTGAAGTAGGACTTCACGCACATTTGTTTCTCTATTTGGTATCCTCTCCCATACTCTGCTCACTGTTTCCAACTGCCACGCTCACTGCATTCAATTGGTTGTCTGCTTTTCAACAGAACCCTTCCTTCTTACACATCCGAGTATATCTGTGACACCTGCTGTCAGTCTAGGTTGCTAACTTTTTGTTGACACAAAAAAGAAGCGTTTTCTTTCCCGTGCAAAAGCACTCAACCTTGCCCCATGACGATATGCCGTCTTACTGGCTCAACCAAAAAGTTTGGCTGTTTTGACTGCACGATTTACATTATTTCTTGCAAGTTAACTTGCTCGTAGCTTTGCTGTTCATTACCTGAAGCCCATCACATTTTCTCCCACCCCACTGCGATATGGACCACACAGTTTCACAAATCAAAAATAGTCATAGTGAGGAATCAAAGTTGACTTTTTCCCCCCCTTAGACAATAAAAAGTTCTCTTTGGGAGGATTCAAAATTTCCTTCTACAGAACATAAATTAATGGTGATTAAACAGATAGAAACACTGTAAATGGGGAAAAAAATCAAAACCAAGAGACAAAGGGCTTGCCATGTCTGGAAACATGCAAGTCACTGTCAGTATCCCCTCGGACTGACTAGAGTCTTGCACCGACTCTGCTTTAAGGACCAGCTGGAAAGCTGCAGAAATGGATTGTCCCTTCTTTGCCAGTGTCTGTCCAGATTTGCTATTTTTTAGGTCCTAATACGCAATGGACATGTGCATATGAAAATTCCATTCCCCACTGCCACCCCCTCCAAAAGAAAAACAATAGCCCTAAGAAACCCTTCCTTGTGTTTGCAAAGACAGAAAAGTGATACCCCAGGATAAGGATCCCAAAACAGCCCTTTTCGTGACTTTCAATCTATATCTTTTGATTTGGACCAAAAATAGCACCTCTAAATCAGTGCACTGTGTAAAAATAGTAGCAGCAACAATAATAACAACCCTAATAATGAGAATGGAGCTCTTTTTAAACCACAGAGTTTGATTTTTCACTACCTGATAATTTATTCTTCGAGTAGTTATTCTTAATACATCACTCATGCAACTAAGTTATTTCAAAAGGTGAAAGGGTCTCTTTGGAGAGATTGCTTTATTGTCATGCTTCAACATCAGAATGCAACACAGCACATTATACAGTACAGTATTATACAGTAAAATACTCAGTAAATTTACTTTTACTAAACCGCTACAAAAAAAAAAATTAATTACTATTTTCCAAGCTCAACACAAACAAAGCCCTGATCAGTAATTGCTATCCACTGAAGACTAAAACCACAACTGTACTTTTTGGTATCCAACCTGGGTTAACTTTTCCCGAGGAAACAACAGCAACCTCAGTTCGGGCATTGATGTGTCTGGTGGGATCCTCATAGGAATTCCACTTCAAGCAAGAACCGCTTTGTTTTGGCAGTCCAATATAGATGCACGTTAACGGAGGTCTGCAAGTCAACTGCTTGCCGGCTCTTTGTCAGGCAAGGCTAATCCCCACAGATTAGAGAAGGAAATCCTCATATTCCCCTGGGTCCTAAACCCCTGACATTACAGAAAAGAGTTTTGGTTCCTCTTAAATAATCTTCTGAGAGAAAAAACAGAGTTGTCCGTTCATTATTACAACCTGCACCACAAATACCGGAGGAGGTGACCTAAGGCCACCAATCTCTGTGCATTAATTCCCAGACCACCAACTACAAACACTTTGATTAATGCAAGGACCACATGGTTCCTTGTCCATAAGGAACCTGCAAACTCAGCACTGATTCCTATTTTCCTGGTGTCACTATGCAACTGCTTTGCAATGAATGCTGAGCACTGGAGCTCCTAGTACTGGTTCTGAAACTCTGAGGCAGAAGATCTAGATAACTCTTTGTTCTGGACCACAAAACGAAGATCTTCCCTAAGGAGAGTAGTATTTGCAATCAGATTCCTGTAATGGACTATTCCCAAAGTCTGCGGGCACTGCTTGGCAGGGGTATCCAATCCCACGCTTGAACAGAACCCTTTACATTCTCCATAGCTTCTCTGCTGCAATTTTTCCTTTTCACCCAGTCCCTTTCTCCCTCTGAACACGCAGAAGTATTAAATTCCCATTGTGAGCTTCCAACAGAAAGATGCCACAAAAAAGTGCCCCTCTGGCTACCCCAGGTACACACACCCAAACTACAAACAGCCCATCAAACACAGCCAGAAAAGAATTACCTACCCACTTTGCTCCAAACCTCTTTTTCTCAGCTGTGGATCAAAACTGAGTTTCAGGGCATTTTTAGCAACCTTTCCAGAGGCACAGACTGTGACGTAACTCTGAGAGGCTGCTGGTTTGTTTCCACCATTGAGTCACTGTGTTTTGATTCACTTTTCTTTTCTCAGAGTAAGCACACATATTAAAGACGGGGTCTGAAAATACAGCCAGGAGTTAAATTTTCAGCTGGACTTCTACAACTCTGAATATATGTTAGTGTTATTCTTGAAGGATTAAAAACGAAAACAGAAGAGGAGACTTTGCCAGCAATCCGACACAACTGAAGAATTGCCACTTTTTGCCACAATGTGGGACACACAGTAAGTGAGCAGAGAGCAAGTAATAAGCTTCCTAGTGCCAATGAGCTTATTGTGCACATGGCTAGAGCGGATTGACTTGAGCTAGGATGAGCAGAAAGGATGCTGGCATTCTGGCTCATCCACATTGCCCATGGCAAATCACAGAGCACTCAATTCCCATTTTTTCCCAATTCTTTTATAATGTTGGCAGTATGTGCTTCTTAAAATACTCTGCAGAGCTGACGTTTATTTGCTGTTGAAAACTCTTGATTGTTTGGATACATTTTGTGCAGTAGAAAAAAACATGCAAGTGTCTATAAAATACTTCTCTTCACATTTCTTACCCAGTTGAGGAAGGAAGACTGTAAGTACTAGCTGCCTTAAACTTCACCTCTTGAAATCATTTCTATGTTAATGCATTATTATGTGATAGACTCTGAGCAAGGGTCAAGTAGCTCTCCAAAGAAGGAACATTGTGCAATATTGTGAAAGTTAATGGGAACATCTTTAAATTATATTGAAAAGAACAAAGAGTGGATTAAGAACACCTTTAGGTATTCCCCAAATTCATTTTATGTTCATTCAGGTCTTACAGGAAGTAAGATAAAAGATTTCAAATGGCATTGAGATTTTTTTTTCATGTGTTATACAGAAAAGACAGAGGTAATTCCCACTCTGGTTTAAAATCTTTCCTACATAACCCTCTCAGTCCCTTTTCATCTCCATGTGTTGTTCTCTGTCGCATTCCTAATTTCTATGCTGAAGTACTCCAGAGCTGAATGGACCAGCCCAGAGAAAGGTGCAGCAGTAAACGCTGTCAGAAAAACTGTTTAGAAACCTCCTTGCTAGGTCCTCTGAGATGAGACAACGCAAGGAACGACGCCCTACCACCAGCAGAAGTTTTCATCATCCATGTGCCCATACTCTTGCTGTCTCATGGCACTGTATGGGAAGACACTCTACAAATATACTTGCAGAACCACTGTGCTGTCCTCTTCAAATCTCTCCTTCACACTCTTGCTATAATTGCCAAATGCAAGTGGATAGGCAAAGAACACAGTTTTCTAACACATTTTTGTCATATTTATATTTTCTAATGAGCATATAAGTCAAAACATGGTCCAGATCTTGACAAGGTCTATTCTTTCTCCCTTCTAAATGCTAATTATGTTCACTTAATTTGTCTTAATCAAGAAAGCTCCCTTGGTTTAAGCCTAATCCTTTCACATTCTCACAGAAAAAAAAAATATATATATATGAAAATGAGGAGAGGACCACAATGAAAGAAAAACAACCCAGCAGAGAACAATCTTGGGTGCATACATTACTACCTTGTGCTGTCCTGACTCCTTGCTGTCTAAGACCTGATTTGCCACTTGAAAAGCACAAATAAAGGAGCCACTTGGATGCTGGACACCAGCTTCAAGCACAGAGCTGACTCCTGATGTCCCTTGTTTCACCTCCGTTCTTTCCAAATAAAAAGTAATAACAGAGAGTATAAGGAACAAACCATGAATAGGCCAAGCCCTGAGCACAACTTGACTCAATGTGGAAAGCAGCCTGCAGAAACCTGGAGTTTGATGTGCTAGGGGATACATCCAGGAAGATGCAGGTGTTGGGAAGCTTATGGTCCCTAGTACTTCCCACAGAACCAGTCTAAGCGTATGTCCCACATAAAGTTAGTCAAAATCTTGGAACTGAGGGAGCCAAGGGCACAATGGTAATCATTTTAATGCCCTCAATATGCAGTTCAAAACAGAGGAATTTATCTAAATAATGTACTTGCTAGGCTTGGTTTTATCTATAATGTCCATGGCATCGGCAGGTCAACATGAAACATGAAATAGCAAAATCAGCTCAGCTACAACAGAATACAGACGGTCCCGCAAATTTCTCTGCTGCTCTGCTCATCTATTACATGTTGCATCTAATAGCAGATGAAGAATAATGACAAATCATATTTAATAAATTCAAAATGTGAAACAATTGAACTAATTTGCATTCTTGCTGATAATTATAACTGATCTTCAATATCAGATTGTTACCAATCTTCATCTAATGAGACAGCAGCTTATTGATGAAGAAAAATTGAGATTTTGTTTGCATTGTACCAAATTATAATTACCTAGAAATAAATACTCTATTGTCATACATTCAGAAGCAAACTTAATTTCAATGCAAAGTAAGCATCTTAAAACCCCATTTCTCACCCTTTTGGCTAAAGTGTTGCATCTGCCTTTTTGACTCACAGAGGAACATGCAACTGTCAAACAGAAGCACCAGCACCTGAGTGAATTTTCTCGTTTGAGATCATCCTGTGATCTATACCTGATTATTATACTTAAGACAAGAGCACTTCATTTTATGATCGATACAAGCTGGACATCCAATGTGTGCATTCAGTATAAGTAAATGTTAACATTTTTAAATCATAATAATATCAGGAAGTTAAGATGCTGCTGAGAATAAATCAATACAAACGAGCAGTGATACCTATGTAAAGCATGAACATACATCTGTTCATGATAGGAGCCCTCATTTCTAAATACTCACACACTTTTTCTATGGGAGAATTTTTCATTTATTTAAGAACAATAAAAAACCTATCACAGCTGTGAGAGGTGATATATGAGTCTTTCCTTGCAAAAAGCAACACGTTAGAGTTCAGCTGGTTTTGCCTAGGGACATTTAGTTATATGGGAGAGATGAACTATTTTTGTAATCCAGAAAAAAAAAAAAAAAAAAAGCACCAGTCTCTCCACCCAAATTTACTTTTAGGCTAGGATTAGTAATGAAAAATCTCAATCAGTAAGTGAATTTAAGGGTTGCAAGCACTGAGGTAGTACACTGTGCTGAAGACCTGCTTATAATTTTGACTATGGCAGAACTGTATTACGTTGTGTCATTTTGAGCTTATACCTGATGATGACAATCACTTTTTTTCTCTGAAATGCCATGCTCCCATTGAAGAATGGGACGTGACACGGGCAGGGTTTTTTCTCCCAATAATTCACTATGGGGATTATTACCCTTGCAGCAGTGGAACCCACAAGAGCACTTTAAACAGAACCCTTCCTTCTTACACATCCGAGTATATCTGTGACACCTGCTGTCAGTCTAGGTTGCTAACTTTTTGTTGACACAAAAAAGAAGCGTTTTCTTTCCCGTGCAAAAGCACTCAACCTTGCCCCATGACGATATGCCGTCTTACTGGCTCAACCAAAAAGTTTGGCTGTTTTGACTGCACGATTTACATTATTTCTTGCAAGTTAACTTGCTCGTAGCTTTGCTGTTCATTACCTGAAGCCCATCACATTTTCTCCCACCCCACTGCGATATGGACCACACAGTTTCACAAATCAAAAATAGTCATAGTGAGGAATCAAAGTTGACTTTTTCCCCCCCTTAGACAATAAAAAGTTCTCTTTGGGAGGATTCAAAATTTCCTTCTACAGAACATAAATTAATGGTGATTAAACAGATAGAAACACTGTAAATGGGGAAAAAAATCAAAACCAAGAGACAAAGGGCTTGCCATGTCTGGAAACATGCAAGTCACTGTCAGTATCCCCTCGGACTGACTAGAGTCTTGCACCGACTCTGCTTTAAGGACCAGCTGGAAAGCTGCAGAAATGGATTGTCCCTTCTTTGCCAGTGTCTGTCCAGATTTGCTATTTTTTAGGTCCTAATACGCAATGGACATGTGCATATGAAAATTCCATTCCCCACTGCCACCCCCTCCAAAAGAAAAACAATAGCCCTAAGAAACCCTTCCTTGTGTTTGCAAAGACAGAAAAGTGATACCCCAGGATAAGGATCCCAAAACAGCCCTTTTCGTGACTTTCAATCTATATCTTTTGATTTGGACCAAAAATAGCACCTCTAAATCAGTGCACTGTGTAAAAATAGTAGCAGCAACAATAATAACAACCCTAATAATGAGAATGGAGCTCTTTTTAAACCACAGAGTTTGATTTTAATCCAAAATTAATTTGTGAAGAATTACAGTATTTTGTAATACTTATGATCATTGTTTCCTCCTTCCATTCAGCTTTCAGGATGCTATTTATAAGAAGAAGGAGTCACTGCCTTGTCTTGGGATGGGCCCTTGGCATGGCTATATGTAACAAGCCTGACCAGGCACCAACCCGGGGGCAGGGCATTTTTGGGAGGCCGACAGCAACCTCCACCCAGTAACAATGAAACCTCTGTTCTGGGATTAACTGTGACATGAGAAAGAAACATGCTCAAGAACAGGAAAGGCAGTGGCAATCTTGATATGAAAATGTCGCCCCAAGACAGAAGCACCCTGAAAACCCTCTCCAGGGCTTGAGAAAGGACTGCAAGTGGCTGCTGGAAGTTTGCTAAGGCAGCACTTTAACTGGGGGTCGTTATATCCCTGCAGCCACTAAAAGCTCACTCTTTTGAGAAACCCTGCATGGCCTAGTGGAAACTAATGTCCGTGGCTGAAAACTTCCCATAAAGAGCCTTCATTTCAGAGCTCATTTAGCTTTATCTCTTGCGAGGTCATGAGATAAGCAAGCGCGCCTCAGCGTTTGGGACACTCTCTGCATTGAGTCTGGAGCCTCAGTGCAGGGCAAGATGTGGCCAGGGTGGGTTTGATGCGGGTTATTCAGGGAAGCTTAAATAAATGAAAGGCTATTTCTGACCTTTCCTTGCCTTTCAGTGCATCACCCTACACACAAATCCTACCTCTGCCACTGGAATTTCGGGGCTCTTGCAGCAGCCCCAGCAGCTCACACTACCATCACCTGATGCAGCCTTAGGGTCACTTATAATTAATTACTGGCAGCTGTGAAGGAGACACTTAAGTCATAATAGGCATTTCTGCAGACAGCACGGAGATAACACATTTTTTCTTAAATGTGAACAGTGCTCTGGAAGATTGCGGAGGTATTTAGTACTCTGTGTTTTCAGGGACCAGTTAAAAAGGATCAGCAGAATTGATTATGTACGCTGGAAGTGCGGAATGAGAAGTTCATTTTCTCACTTCTTCTCATACCCACGCCAGCAAGCATTAATATCCCACACAGGCACAGGGATTACAGACACCAGCAGCGCAGATTTCTTCCAATGCTTTTACACTCCGTATAAAAGACTTAAGAAGCTTCTTGCGCTGATTCAAAAACATACTGCAAAAAAAAATGTGTATGTAGCACAGATTACTGAAGGGTTCCTTGTACAAAGAAGCTTTATCTGCATTTTAGGGAATCTTTCCTTGCAAAATACAATCTTCAAGTTGCTGCAGAACATCACAGCTGCAAAAAGCTTTTACAGAGACCTTCTGCACCAACTCATTTGCTAATGTCTCCTGTTGACTGATCTAAGCCTGGCCTCAATCTTCTTTTAATGAAAGAGGAAGGAAGAGGATACTTTAACAGCTATAATTAGCTCTTAGTACCTGTCCAAAGAAAACAAAACAAAACAGCACCTTTAATTCCCAAGGCTTTCTCAAATGCCCAATGGGACATTTTTCAAGAAAATCAATATACGTCAACAAAAATAAAAATACAAAATAACTCCTCTAGCTTGCTCTGAGGCTATTGGGATGGCTACCTGCTTTTGGCCACTGCATGTCTTTTACACCACCTTGAAGATCTGTACATGTATGTGACACTTTCTTTTTCCCCCCAGAATCTCACCTGATTCAATTAATGCTGCCACCTTCCAACAGACTAAAACACTGCATTTCCTTCCAGAGTTTGACAGCCACCACTTCCTGTAGGGCAGACAAGATGTAAGCTGTGCCGGCAGATGCACTGTTGCGTTCAGGACGGCATTAGTTTGGGAGCAAAAAGTCAATTTCCTGCAGTTCAAGGACAAATAAAGTGGGAGACAGCAGCAGGGAGCAGACCAAGCACCACCGATGCAGTGCTTTCCTCCTCCTGCAGCAGGAATGAATGAAGTCTGCGAAACCTGAGAAATGAAGAAGCTCAGCTTCCACTTCCAAAAATGAACGCTTGTTTCCTTAGGTCTATTTTTATATGCAAGGAATCTGTGGGTTTTTGTTTGTTTGTTTGTTTGTTTTGTTGTTTTTGTTTTTTAGTTTGTGAAAATAAGCTTTTGGATGAAATATTTACTAAATGATGGGCCAAAATATTTGATGACTGAATAAAAACAGTAACGTGGCTGCTTCCCTAACTGCATAACTCGATAATTACCTCTTATAGGGTAACTGATACATACATAAATAGATTACATACTTAAAGTTCAGATTGTGTTGGTTAGATGAAGTAGTTATATATCCTCCAACAACAGCACAGATTGTGCTTTCAGCTTGATTTTATTCGCATTATGCAGCCTGAATAATTTAGAGAAAGAATAATTCACAGCAAACTTCACAGAGAATTTTGAACTATGTCGGACTGCGTGCATATAAAGACCAAGAAAGACAGAGAGACTGCAACAATTTTGTGCAATGCTCATTTAAGTTTACTTTTCCCCGTATCATTTGTGATGAGCTACAAAAACCCTACTTCTACATTTGCCTGCTTAATGGCAAATGAGAAAATAAGGAAGTTTTCCACAAGCAATCCTTCAGTCTCAGCAGAGGGGCATTATTTTTACATAAAAATATTCTTGGCAGAAAAACAGGATTTCTAAATATATTAATGCCTGCTGCTTATAATTTGCACTGTAAATTATAATCATCAACAATTTTCACCTACCTGTCTCTTGGTAAAACACTAATTAAAATCCAGAGTCTGAAATGGGGCGGCTTGAACCTTACTGTCTTTGAGTTTACACCGTCTTTTACGTTCAGTTACACCTACGTGTAATTCACTGAAAGCTTCTAAGGGGGAGGATTGCTCCCATTTCCCATTAAATGCCTTCTGAAGGAGCCCTCCACACCCAGACCAAAAGTGGATTTATGTAAGAACAAGTATCAAAATCTTACTGTATCCAGGTTGTCTAAACAGTTCTCATTTCTGTGTCCAAATTCACATAGGTGGTGACACGTACAGATGAAGGCCTTAGGATTTCTGCACCACTTTTGTCCTCTGAACTCTTCTCCTGATGCAGCACTATACACACATCTCTCTGCATTTCTCAGTAACACTGTTCAAATGCCTAGAGTCTGTCATTATTGTCAACCGAATATGTATCATGAATAGAAGAAACCTTTCACTTTTTTACTAACACAGTCACTTTTGCCTCCTTGCTTCCTGAAATAACAACACGGCATTTTGATTAATAAACATGCTGCCCCATGGCTGATAGAGGTAGCACATGCATGGTGGGTGAACTGATTTCATTGCCCTGGATGTTTAACAGCATTTGTTGTGGTTACTGGTATTCAGACTATTTTTGTAACTAAAGTTGCTTATCAATTATTCAAACTGCAAAAACTTGGAACAATGCAAGACAAACTACACAACCGGGCTCGTGTCACATGTATTTCTCTGTGGCACAAAGTTCACTTTTGAAGGAAGTCTCCACCTACATACTCTGATTTGCAAGGAACTTTTCGCTCTGGTATCTGTGAAAAACGATGAATTTGGCAAGAACATTAACAT
This sequence comes from Netta rufina, assembly GCF_964035555.1. Classification (NCBI taxonomy): domain Eukaryota; kingdom Metazoa; phylum Chordata; class Aves; order Anseriformes; family Anatidae; genus Netta; species Netta rufina. The sequence goes on along the minus strand of NC_140130.1, from coordinate 7,058,411 downwards.
ATCAGATCCACTTTGTGACAGAAATATTTCTGTAATTTAAGCAATATCAAAAAATACAATTCACGAAATACAAATTGTAGCCCTTCCCATCTATGGTAAATGAACTTTTGCTTGATTATCTCAAGGAACTGCTAGAAAAACATCAGTCATGTATGCTTTGTTCCTCTAACCTGTTGGTCTCATGCTGTGGAGAAGAGAGCCCTCCTGGAAGCAGCATGCAGGCCGCAGAGGCCCTGCCCCAGGCATCAGGCTCAGGGCCTGCAGCTGAAGCAATTCCTTCTGAAGCAGCCTTCTCATCAAACATGCTGCAGTATCCTGGTGCTGAGCTGCCACAGGTGATACCTCTGGAAAGGCAGGTTTGAGACAGAAATAAATAAATAAACACGGGGAAAGAAGAAAAAGAACTGCATCTCTGCAGTGCAGAGCTGAAGCTCCAGGCAGGCGACCACCACAATTCCCTTACCAAAAGCTGCTCTACAACTAATAACACTTCCTCCCTTTAAAATAGCTCTGTGATTCTTCAACAACAGTGAAGAAGATCTGAACACTTCCTGGGCTGTCTCCAGTCTTAGTAGATGCTTACTCCAGCTGTTGGAGCTTTTCTGACACCAAGTGCTGTATGGGATCTCCCCTGCACTAAGGCTGCTCTACTTCCATGCTACTTTAATATTAAAACACACTACCAAGGGTTTTCTCCTTTTTCACAATCCAGAAAAGCTACCAGGCTGAGATGCTGTATGCTGGGATGAAAAGCAAAATACCGAGAAATGTGTTATTTATTCCTGCTTTTACTTCTTTCGCGAGCTTGCTGACAGAGTACCACTTATAATTTCACTCCTTGGGAAAAAATGATCGCAAAAGCCTGTTTGCTTTTTATAATGGAGAACAAAATCCAAGGGTCAGTTTTCTGTAGCTTACTTTTTTTTTCTTTTTTTTCATGAAACGGTGTAGGAACTACCATGACGAGACACACTGCAATAGCAGCTCAGGAAAGAAACTTGCTGTGCGAAGACTGACTAGTGCTCAGCAGAGGAGAGCAGCATAGACTGGGGGAGGCTGTGCCCCACACCTTCCCCCTCCTCCTGTTCATTTCTTCCCCAGATGCCTCCAGATACATGGGACACCCCCAGTCCAAGCCCCTGCCCAGGGCAGGGTCCCCCGACCTGTGCCAGGTGTAAGTCAGTGTGGGAAAACCGCCTTTGGAAATCATCTGAGAAATGAGAGTAGACACAACAACTACTAAACATCAGTGCATTAGCCTACAATGCTAACCAAATGTTAAGATACAAACACTGAAAGGACTGCACTCTTTGTAAACCATGCTGCTTCCAGACCCATTTCCCCAGACACCGCCAGCTACCCTCCCACGGCAAATGCAGTGAGTTGCATTTATCAAACACATTAACAGACATTTATAAATGCAAATGCCACTGCAGGTCCACATGGCACATGCTGGTTATGAAAGACTACTGAGCCTTTGTAATGAACTGAGCAGAAAATTTCTATGCCACATATCACTTATTTACAGGAGATGGTGTCTGCTGCGAGGGGTTAAACCCAGAGTGTTTGTCATCTGCATTTTTTGCTCCCTGCAAAACTGAAAGAAGTGACAAGTAACAAGTAACACTCAAAGCAAGTAAATGAGAGAAAGCAGATACATAAAGGAAATGTTGTTAGATTAGGCAATACAATAAACCCAAGGTAACAGACAACAAATCAAACCGAGCACCTGCTTGTTCCATCCCATGAGAGGCTGTCTCTGTTCTGTTTAAACACATTGTACCTGCAGTACTCTGCCCCGAGAAACACTTCCACGCAGGTACACCCAAAACCATCGATCTGTGTAACACATGTCCTTCCTCATCTGTGCATCCTCTGGTTTCATACCCTCGAGGGAAAGTTACACAAGGAGCGTCACCTGCCAGGTGACAGCATGCTGGTGAAAATCACCAAGACACACGTCGCTCAGTCCTGTACCATGTGCTAGCAGATAAGGCTAAAAATTGAGTCCACCGAACACTGTCAGACCCCCAGGTCAAAGCATTACCATGCCCACTGGAACAGCAGATCTGGAGCTGAATGCTAAGCACTACGTTTATTATGATAAAATGTGTTTACTGTGATTTATGGCATGCATGACAAAGGCTGGCTCTTGATGCTAAGCTTTCACACCATATGTCCTAGAGCTGACAAATGTTTCCAAGCCACACAGAGGGATTAAGGACAGAGCAGAGATCTAACTGTCTTCACAGAAATGTACATACAAAAAGCTATGCAAAAACTAGCATAAAGTGTAATTTCATTGAAAAAAAAAAATCCTCCAAATATTCACATTGCTTTAAAACTTACAAAATCTGTTACACATTATTGCATACTGACTATTCTGCTTTTCAAACACCTCGTAATAACGTATGCTAAAGCAAACAGCACAGCATAACTAAATAAAAAGTTTTGCATTTTTTCTGGACCTGCAGCAGCTTGCACATGGTTTTACTTGCATTTGGAAGTATTCACGAACCAACAGTGGCAGAGTAATAATATCAGTGATTAGCAAGCAGGTGGTCCAGTGCTACATTACTGATATGTTCACGTGCACTACAATAACCCACTACTTCTGAATTTCCTAGCAATTTGCAGGAAACCCACCGGTAGGGATGTAAACCCAAACGAGGAGAGAGAACCGAGGACCAGCATTCTTTAGAGGGCAAAGAGGAGCAATTCAGCTCAAAGGCGGTTTGGAGGCAAAAGCCAGCGACCTGTAGCGCCCAGCAGTTCTTCCAAGCAGAGCCACTAACACGTACCTGGATGAGGAGATCAGACCGAATTTACAAATGGCCTTTGAGAAAGATGACAGCTGCCTAATTTCTTCATTTATCAATCATTTATCCATGTGAAGGTCTTCCCTTTTATTTCATAGCAGCTCAGTTTCTCTTAAGAGGCTTGATTAGGAACCATGCCAAGCGCTGGCTGAAATGCAGACACATTTCTTTGTCCACAGACTCGATGACAGCTCCAAAGAACTGCAGTATAGTTGCAGTTTAAATCTGCAAAAAATGAGGGTAGCAACCTGTGCAAACATCTCCAAAGTGATACAGATGCAAAATACTCATTGAGGTTTCCTGTCCTGGCCTAATTTTCTCTGATAATTTCTTTTATGCCTCTAGTACTGGTCCTATAAGCTTCTTCCATCTGGAGTATTTGCTAAACAATTAATCAGTTCTCATAATTGCTCTTCCTATTCTTTTTTTGGCATGCCTTACTGTTTAATCTGCCAGGTATAGATCTTCTCTATTTTCTTTACCTGGACACAACCTCAGCTTTCTGAAGAACCCCTGTACTTCTAGCAGCTATCCTTTCCCTGCTTTTGGCCAGGAAAGACTCCATTTGGATTTTCTCCTATCTCTTTTGATAGTTATCATGCTCAGAATATCTCACATGATGCCTTCAATCGTCTCCATGCCATCTGCAGGAATTTCAATTCAGGGTTGATTTTAACAAGTTTCCATGTCAAGTTGTTCCCTTTTATCAAATGAAGCATAACAGTAGCATAGATATATTTTTGGCCTTGGTTCTTTCTGTAAACAAGTTTCCTGGTTTCATTTATGGCTGTACCCTTTGTATTATTCTGTATCTGTTTCTACACACACCTAAGCGGAGTTCCTACATCCTTTCAGAAATAAAGATCTTAGTTTTCACTTCTTCTAAACACGTCCGATAGAAACAATCTTCATTCCCAACACCATTACATTTACATGCAGATAGATGGCTTAGAAAAAACACGGGTAGTAGATGTGCAATGAAGGAAAGCAAAAGGGCAGTCAGAGGATACAGAATATTTTCAGTGAACCAGAGTAGCACTCTGGAAAGAACTCTGAAAGAGAAGCCCAGACCCTTCAGTCTAGCAATGCTGTTAGTGAATATTAGAGAGACAGTAAAAATAATGCTTTCAGGCCAACAACGTTGTAAATTAGAGATCATAAGAAACCGATGCGTTTGCAGTATGCTCCCTCTTAGAAATGAATTCATGGCTTTTGACTTTGGTTCTTCTGATGGACAATGTATCAGGAAAAGCAAGACAGAAGTACAGACAAAAATCTTCCTTTCAGCCTGCTGTCAGCAGCTGAAGTTTCAATAACCGAATTAAAAATCTCTACCAACCAGCAGGTTTTGCAGAAAAGATAGTTCTATTCTTGGGATTTCCCATTACCAATGTAGTCCAGACTCAGAATGTGCTCCCATTTCTATTTATCCACAGTACTCCTACCTGTGTGCATAGCAACTGAGTAAGAGGAACAACTGTATGCCATTTAAAAAAAATGCAGCAAATACCGTATTACACAGCACAACACATTTGTTAACTCACGACAGTCTAGAAGCCTTGAAGTTACTGATGAGTTCAAATTCATGGATTAAAGTTAAGTTTTAAATTTACAAACGCATCACCGTTCCTTGCACTGTCAGTCTGCTGCTTCACTCCAGCACAGCCATTTATTTCCACCCTAAACCGATTGTTTGGGTCGATATGTCACCAGTGACACCTCACAAGGCAGAGAAGCTGCTGAACTCTGTAAGCAAGTCAGAAGGGGATGCCCCTTAATGCTCATTACTGTGTGAACAGAGTGAATGCTATTTCATGGCTCTTCAAATCTGACAGTAAAAAAACAAACAAACAAACAAACAAACAAAAAAAAAAAAAACAGGACTTAAAGGAAGCATGTGATAAAGAGAGTAATTTGCTTTCTCTTGCCAAGTGCTCCCCAATTTTAGTAAAAAAATGTGGTCTATATACTACATAAATATATCATATACATAAAAACAACATCTATCATATACTAACCATGAAAGTTCTAACTGAATTCCACTAAGGTTTGATGTTTCCAGTCCCAATTCGCCATGTCCTCTCAAGGTGCCAATTCAGACCAGCTCAACAGGAGTTTGCTCCCATGGCTGTTGAATCCTTGGCCTCCAACCTCTTTCCATCAGCACCGTGATCGCCAGCTGCGGCACTGGCAGAGTCCCCGTTAGGAACAAGGGAACACCCATCACATCTCATTTCTCCTAATTACCTGACGTGCTTTACAAGAATAACAAGCTCTTCCCAGTATGAAGATTTCCATGAGTAAAACCGGTAAGTTAGAAACTCCGGTACTCAATTGTTTTCAATAAACCAAAATTAAGATTATAAAACTACTTAGATACAGAGGTTTCGTACATACATGTAAACCTTGTTTTTAAATTAAAGTTATACAACTGAAGTCAAATTACAACACAAAGGCAATTAAGGGAAACACCTAACAGAACATCAGATCATCTAACTGAGCATTCAAAAGAAACATTAGTCAAAGATAATATTAAGAGCCATCTCATACCTTATTTAAAATGATCAGTACCATCCATTAGAGCCAAATCTCATCAGCAGCCAATAATTCCTTAGAAATTAATTAAAATATTTGAAATAGCCGCAAAGGTAAAGAATTCTGTCTTTGCAGTATCACTGAACTTACAAAAAGACAAAGGCTGAGTGACAAGAGATGGCTTTGCAGCTACTGATACAGACATTTCTGTAAGAAATGATTCTGCTCATACTTCCACAGAATAGATGTTCTGCATGGTACTGAACAGTGCGTGAATAGATCCAGTCTCCACCCCAACTCCTTTTTCCCTCGTTCCATTCAGTGCAATGATGCCTTATTCTCTCTAAATGCTGTTTAACAGTCCTGCCAAGTGGATGGCTGTTATTTCAATCTCAGAAAATTTACATTTTTCCAGGAGGCTCAGTGCTGTGACCACTGCCCTGGGGAGCCTGTCCCAGTGCCCAAACACTCTCTTGGTGTATGCAAATGCTTTTTGTCCATTCAGAAAGTTTTTGGGATCTAGGTATTTTCCGGTCACTTTAAAAACAGGACGGAGTTACACTGTAAACATAAAAGCTAATATTATTCAGAGAAAACAAGGGGCACAAGTGCTCTTGAATATTTTTGGAAAAATACATCTTCTTGTTCTGTACTTTCCCATGAGTGCTTATGAAATCAAATTAACCCTCTTCCATCTCTAAGTGGCTAGTCTTAATTAAATGTGGAGCTGGGCAACCGGGGTTATTTAGGTGCCTGGATTTGTCACGTTCCCTATTGTCACTCCAGCTCCTAACTCATATTTGGGAGGTCTATAGCCAAATATCCCAATGAGGTAGCAATTAAGACTATGTGTAAATTGATGAAAAGGGAATTTTCATGGTCAATATACTCATCATGTACACACCACGCTCCCCTTGAGCTAGTATAGGTTGTTTTGCAACCACGGGAAGTACTGAAAAGTCCAAGGATCAGAAGCATGATACAGGCACGTTCAAAATGACAAGCTCAGAAAATTTCATAAAGTCGGTAAAGACATGTCCTTAAACAGTCAAGCAATACAAATCGTCTACCACACAGCACATTAATCCCCATCTTCTACTACGGTCTTTCGTTTCATGCTTGAAGAGTTTTCAGGACTAAATTTTCCCCTCCCAAGTCAATTACGTGTTACTTATTTCATTTGCTGTCTCCAGTGGATCTCCCCCACTGCAGAACTTGTTTTCATGCCCAAAACACGCGCTGAGTTTCTTCTCCTCATCTCAGCCCAGCACTCATCACCTCCACATGACTTCCTCTGAGCAGCGAGGCAAAAACTCACATAAATCCACTGCTCGCTTCTCGGTGGCTGCTTTTCTGGGGCTCTGCTTGACCCTGCTGCAATGTGCTTTAGTGAGATTTCAGACAGATGTGGCTGATTTCCCAGTATCGGGTATTCTGGGGAATAATCACTATTCCCCCATACTGGCATCACTGTGTTTGTGCTCTGCTGCACTGCTACTGTAGCGGTAATGCTGCTCTGAAACACACCGACCCCATCTGTAGAAATCACACTGTGGTCTTAGTGAGTGTGCTTTATGCTGCCAGGGCAATGCTCCACCATTTATTGCCTTATCTCATGGTACACGCCCCAAAGGTGCTGTTTGTTTTATCACTGCTGGTGTAACACACACAGCACAGATAGCTTTAGCTGTGGTTTTCAGTTACTATCCCAAGTGGAGTTCTTGCTTTTGATCTGCAGCATTCTCTTTTGTATTTACCAGATTTTTGACGGTTAAGTCTCCCGACACAGACCAGCAGCAACTTGGCCCAGAAATTCAGATTATCTGATTCCTTTTAAACGTGCTCTCACTGTTACTTTCTATTTGTACCTCTGTCAGTTAAGTATCATCAGAAAATCTGTTGCTTTGAAATGAGGCATTATATCCAGTCATTCCAACAGCGAAGCAGCCGGGGGCGTCCCTAGCGAGACGGTGTTCTACCACTGCTAAGTATGTCCCAGTTTAATCAAAAGAAGTCCTTCATCACTTCATTACTACACTTTTTATCTTGCACTGTTTCACAATGTTCAGACTTTGATACTTTCCCAAATGGATTTGTAATCACTGTAACAGCTTTCCCACCTATCACACTGTACAGTAGTGAAGCTTTGAGTTATTGTATTGAACCGTTCCTTGCTTTAATCCCAATCTTCTACTGAATAAATCCTCTCATTTCAATTACAACTATCATATAAATTCTACCGCTCACAACATGTGCATCGCCCTCCATGACAAAAGATAAATTTAAGCCATAGGTTAAAGATGCTCGGCCAAGATTGGGAACTTGTACAGACCACATTTATTTGCATCAGTCACTTTATTAAGAGTGTGGAACAGGCGCGGGAGCCCAGGGGAGAGCCCTGCCGAGCCGTGCCCTGTCTCTGCCTGGCACCAGGACAAGCCCAGGAAGGGTGCAGGGATGGGACAGCAGGTGGTGGCTCTTCCTAGCAATAGTATACAGCATCTTGCTGCTAAGACCTCTACGAGCTGAGGTTATATCCTCATGGGGCACAGCCTGTGATGGATTTTCCCTTTCCACCCCAGCTCTTCCAAAACCCCATCAGTAGAGCACTCCCCAGGGCACAAACTCTGCCCACAGGGTGACTACACCTAGGGGAAGAATGGCTTCTCTGCTTGACCTTGCCCCTGGTGTCAGCTAGATTCACCATGTGCTTCCTAATTCAGGTATTCAGGATTTCATGCTACTCTATTGTAAATATAAGCCATTTAGTTTCCACTTTCCCAAACTGAAGTGTGCCAATCTCTGCTGTCATTCCACGTAAGCCCTTCCACATTTTGGATCACCCTTACTGTCTTGCCCTCTATTTTAAACAGGTCTCCAGTAACTCCCTCTGAGTGACCCAAACTGCACCGTGCAGAGCTTATTACCATAATGCTTTCTGGGTTTGCTGTTGGTTCTTCTTCCAGTAAGTCCAATATTAGATTTTTCATTCATGACTGTCAAAGGACACTCAGCCAAACTACCCATCTTAATCCTAACTTCAGCATCACTTCAGAGCACCAGCACTTCCCTGTTTCACCTGCACTGAATTACAAGAAATTCACTGTTTCCTCACCCAGGTGCTCAGGACCAAAAAATCCCTTCTGCATCTACCATCCTAAAAGGCTCAGCACCAACAGAAAAGTTCAGAAGAGCATAAGATGCTTTGGGAATCCACTGGTAACCATCCTCTGCACTGAAAACTGTTATTCCTTCCCTCTGGTTCTGTCTTGTAGCAACCCATCTGTGTTCTCCAGAAGCTTCCCATGTCCCATTGCAATTTGCAACCCCTCTGGGATGCCCAAATTCAGGGGAATTCCTTTCTTCACTGGCTGTAGTCGCTGCTTCTTGAGGTGCTTGCCTTTACAGTGGAAACAACTTATCTTTAATGTCTAATTTTGTTCACCCTTCATAATTAAAGTATGTATACAGCTGAAATTGCAACTACACATGGATTTTGCAGTAAGAGCACTGGCGTGCTACCAGGTATTACTGCCAAGCTGCATTCCCCATTATTGCCCTTCTTATCCAGCAATGTTTTCTCCCAGAACTCAAACATTTGACAAATACTTTGTCAAATACTTCAGTCACCCTTCAAAATACTATGTTTTCCTTTCAGACTACAAAAATGCTTTTCATGTAAAGTCCTGCTTTGTCTCCTACCCACCCCTCCTGTCTCAGTTTCACAGATCACTATGACATGCATGAAGGACCCTACTTTTACACTAAGGGCCAGGACCATTGCTTGGAGATCAGAAGACAGAGCTCTTTGAGTAAGTAGTAATAGGTTGAGACTCTTCTGCTCACCATCACGATCTTCATGAGCTACCACCATTGCCTTTTTTCTGTCTTCTAGCCCTACTTCAGAATATGTTTTCTTCTTATACTAAGCTTCCCATTTCCCTTGCTAAACTTTTCCCATTTGTGGAGACATCTGACTGCCCCTCATTTGTCTTTTTGTCTTCCTTAAAAATTAATATTCATAAATCAGAAATCAAACCTGTAGTAACTCATTTCCATTACAATGAATACAGACCTTTTATATTTGTCCTTCTCATCCATATGCCTGTATTTCTTACTTGCTCTTCCGTGTACTTGATTTTGTCCCTTGAAACAGTTTTAAAACTCCCTTAGAACACTGCCTACTCTTTCATATGTTCTGTTATTTGAGATGTAAGCCATCTTTTTGTTGAATTAGTGTGGTTTCCAAATCTAGCCCAGGCTCCAACAAAATCAGCACCCCTCCCATCCGAGTCAGGCACTGCCTCTCCCATGCACAGTAATATTTGCAGCCTGTTCACACCTCTCCCTGCTCCCTTGTCCCTAGGAGGAGCTCTCCTAGTACCAGTTTGCCTCCCCCTGCTCTGTAATGAGCTGGTAGTGAAATCCCCTCCTCCAAATTTAAGCTTGTGTGCATGTTGAGAGCACCAAGCTGCCAAACAAGGCTAGTAAGCAGACGACACACACTTCTTACCTTCTTACACCTGATGGTGAGCTCTGGTTTCTTTTTTTCATTGTGTATTGTCTGCATCTTCATGACATTGATTTTTCTTTTTTCCCCAGTGAAGATGGAAATGTGTCCCATTTGTAAAACTATAGAATAAAACCACTGTGTAGCCTACTTAAATTGCAGGAAACTTTAGTCATTGGGCAAATAGATATTAAAAAAAAAAAAAAAAAAAAAAAAAAGCATAATTTGGATAAAAAATGTTTTAAAAGTTATGACCACTGCCCTCAAAACAGAAACTAACCATCCTTAACAGGCATGGAGCATCTATAGCTATTTTTTTAAGTGCTCAGTATTTGTTACAAGACATTCTCTCCAAAGGAAAGAGCCTTCTTCAAAACAGCAAGGAAAGAATGAACACACTCAAAAAGACAAAGCAAAGGTCCTAAGCTGTCTGGAGTACTCCATTAGTCCCTCCACCTTCTTCCAAGGTGTAAGCTGTACAAGGACTATTTGTACAAGGACAGGACTGAGGACTATCTCTGCCTACCCACATACTACTAACAGCATGGCCAAAATGGAAGCATATATAGTTCTAACGGTCCTACAACCAGCATGCTGCAAAGGTCTTAAAAAGCATTCCTAAGCTTTTATTTTTACCAGGTAATGGGAACTGAGTGCAGAAGAAATCAGATGCTTTACTTACAAAATAGAAATTAGGCCCCCTTCATATAGCAACAGGGTAAAATTTTGTCAGTAAATATCTTTCTATAACCCAAGTAGAAAAGTATACCCTAGTCTCAACATAATTGCAGCACTGTTATCAAACCATGATGCGCTGGAGTGGTGCATTTCCCTTTAATTAAAACAGAATTACATAAATGAACCCTTCCATCTGATACGCCAACCCACTTAATCATCTGAAAAAAGAAACCTGAACACTCTAATTATTTGCTTTCCGAAGGGTCAGAAGTCCAAAAATGCATGTGGAAGCGACGCAGAACCTCTGAGAGCAGAGCTGTCAGATCTGAAGCCGCGGCTATCGGGCTTTGTTACCTGCAGCGCAGAGCAACGAACCCAGGGCTGGCCGAGTGACCACTCCACAGCCACAGGGAGGAGGCACACAATTCACAAGCACATCTGTGCTTCTCCTGCTTATCTCGGCCTGCCTGCCTGATGCAGCACTCTGCGGTTAATAAACCCGTCTTTTGCCATGGTAAACTTGTACAGTTGTGGACGTTTGTCTACCCACTGTCACCAGGCTGTCCTGGATGCACGTCGGCAATGGCAGTGCTCACAGCTTTCCTTCAGCTCTGAAGCTGGAGGCTGAGCCTCCTCCGGGTCTGCTCTCAGACACAAGGAGGAAGAAGGGCAGGAGGAAGAAGCCTGCATTGTGCACATCCTGCAGTAAGCAACACGAGAACCATGCTGACAACAAGGCCACAAGAAGCCAGTGCAACCTCCAGGCTAACAGGTAACTGAATGCCTCCCCCCAAAAACAAAACAGAAAAAAAACACCAAGCGTCATCCAATACTTTAAAAACATAATACAGTAAGTGGGCAAGGTGCTCTCCACAACCATTCCTGCAGTACAACTTCACTTCAGATATTACATAAGGCTAGCACAAAAGTACCAGTCATTGAACAGGAAAGAAAAAAAAGATTTTCCTGATGTATTCTCTTCTTTGGTGTTTTAGGGAAAGCTTCTAGATAGATTCAGAACTTTTCAACATATTTTCAGAAGTCTAGACCTCTGTTATTTCCATTTTTTCCTTTGCATTTTAAAGATGATGCTTTAAGAAAGGATACTACCCATTCTCAATCTACTTAGATTTCCTTTGTATCATCCACTAAGATATCCATTAGCTGAAGACCCTGACTGGCCGGAGTGAATACAACTGGTTTACATCAAATGAAAATCACAACAAATGAAAATGCAAGTATTTAAAAAAAAAAAAGAGGTATGTATCTGTCAATGCCAAACAGCTCAGACTTGACTTTCATGAAGGATACCTGTCTTTCCTATTGCTCAAATCAACTGCAGAGTCCCTAGCTTTGATTACAGTTTCAAAGGGAAATTTGGTAATTTACTCTATTAGGGAGAAAAGCTCTGTACCCTGCTTTCCCTGCCTTTTTTTTTAATGTCTTCTTACATAACTCAATAACCCCAAATTTATGGGCGTAAAATTAAAACCTGTCACCAGCACCACTCTCCTTTACCAAAAGAAAGGAGTTCATTAACAGTGAGCAGTGTTTGAGCTGGAAGGAGTACAAAAGCAGGTAAGCCTGGGTAAATTCAATGTACCAAAGGATGCAGTTAGGATTTTTTTTTGTCTTGTTTTGTTTTGAGAAACATTTTAGTAGAATTGCCTTTCTTACAATATCGTTCATCAATATTGAACTCTGCAAGTCGAATCTTACTTACTGTAGGCCCTAATGTTTGTCTCAGTGAGACCGATGGCTCTTCTGGCTGCTGAAGGAGATTGATGGACGAGTTAGACATACATAAGATTGAGCAGTGACGTTAAGTGTTGTTTTAGCGTGGCAGAACATGAAATAAAGCACCAAATAGTGAGCTCTCCTGATGCACTGACAAAGCTGTGAAATTTACTGACCGCAGCTTATGCCTAATCATGTATCTTAAAACACTGTAAACAAGGTCAACTGAGGAACAAAAAGGCAGCTAAAGGTCAGCCCACTTTGTAAAACAAAGTAAGTGCAAGACTCAGGCTGAAACCTTGGCTTTTACTGAACTGCAGCAAAGAGGAGAACTAAATCTATCTTTTGTCTGAGCACACTTCTTACTGTGCAGCCTCTCTTGGATCTGAAAGGTTCATACTCAAACTCTTACTTAAGGGTAGTATTCACGATCCCTGAGCATCAATATTAAATGTCAAAATTATAAGCAATGATTAGGGATGGAATCCCCACATTTATATCTAAAAAGAAGAGACAGTAAACAGCATCTTTGAAAAGATGCAAAATATCAAGTTCAACCCAGTTCATCACAGTTTCTCCTGCCCATTTAATTTTTACTGATTTGGCCAGGCTCTCACTCCTAGTGGTTTCCTAGAAACCTCAGGGTGGGGGCAGTGGAAGGAGGTTGTTGAGTATCTTAAGGGAAGAGCACCTCCGTCAGGTGCTTTGTCCTGCCTAGTGTGGCTTCGTTTGTCTTTTGAACCTGAGAACTATCCCGTTTGTCCCTCAATTTCCCCCAAAATGCTAACTGTGAACATTTGGACAGATTCAGCCAGACTGAAGGGGGAACACAGGGACAGAGCGCTTCTGTGATGTAATACTTATTCCAAAAACATTCTCAGGTGTTCAACATGAAAAATGAAAATAAAATAGTCACTAACAATAATAAATTAGAGGAGTTAACACTAGCCTACAGGAAATTGTTCCTTGTAGTTTCTAGTAAAGAATTACTAAGCTCACTAAATGTCAACATCAAGAAACAATTTTCTTGATTTACTGAAACTATAAAGGTGGCTACACGTAGTTCAAGAAAGTATGATTTTTTCCCCCTCCTTAACCTTCATAAAATAATTGCCATTAGTAGGACTTCATGGATTACACTGGAAAATAGTGGGTCTGAAATTGCTTATGAATTAAAGCTCAGCTTTCTGCTTGAGGTTTAAAACTTCCATTGCATCTTGGGCTTGCCAGATAGGTTGACATACAATGGATTTGGAAAATACTAGGGCAACAAAACACAGACTGGGAAGGGGAAGCAGTTAGAGGAAAGAAGAGAAGAAGGGCTGAAATAATCCAGTCCTCTGTTTGCATGAACGAGCCTGGGGACTAAATTAAATATTTATCTGCAGGACAGGAACTCTTTATACACTGAAGAGCAAAATTACACTGTCCTTGTGTCTTGGACTGCAGAGTAATTAAAAAAAAAAAAAAAAAAAAAAAGGTCATTTTCATCTCATTTAGATACTGGCCCTACTGCTAAAACTTACAACAAAGGTACTATTTGCAATGGGAAAATATGCTAAATAGAGCACATACCGTTAAAAGCCTAAAACATTTGGGTCATAGTGAGCTGTCAAAACATAATACATGTAAATAGCTGTTTGCATTGCTGTGAATTAAGGTTAGTGATTTATTTATTTTTTAATAGTGAGGAATGTAATTTCTGAGGTGCAGAGTACTGCAGTGATGTGCTGAGTCTCTGCAGTGGGCCAGCGCTGGCAGAGCCAGCCACTGAAACCCATCCAAAGCTCTGCCTAGCTGCTCTCACTGCCCCATCCATTAATGATCACCTGAAATAATTCACTCTGTTGGCATTTCTCAGAGCTTCATGGTCTGAAAAACAATGGCTATGCAATTCAAGATGCAACTTCATAAGAAAGGGTTTTTTTGCCAACTTGCAAAATAAATATTCTGCTTCAAGAAAACCTATTCAAAACAACACAGTTCCTGAACTCTATTTTGTGCTAGAGACAGACATGTGCTATGATAAAAATTTTCAGGCAAAATATCACAGCCACAAAATATTTCTTAACATCTCCCAAGGTTGGTTGTGCAGCATTCCACTTTTTTTTTTTTTTTTTTTAATTTAAATAAAACAATGCAAAACAACAAAAAATAAATAAAGCAAAACCGTGAAATTTGCCCTCTGGAAACATGTCCTTGTTGACCGCCTCCCATTAATTACGGAATGCTCTGCTGCAGAGAAATACAGAGCTTCTTTACTGTCTGTCACAAACAACATACTTTGTGGTTCACAGGTGCAAAACCAAACAGACCGAACACACATTAAATCGTAATGCCGATGAGTTGTGCAGTACAAAACTACAGTCTCTGGTTTTTGAGTGATTAAATTGAGGCAGTCAGAAGTTTCAGTCCAAGGACTATGCTGAAAGTATTTGCCATTTGTTGGTTCTCCCTCCTCTGCTTTTTTTTTTTTTCTTGGCCTAGTCAACTACACACATGCACAAAATACGCTATTCAACTTATTTAGCTGTTTAAATTTAATTATTTTTATTTAATTTAATTATTTAGCGGGTTTATTTAAAACCCTTACTCTGCTCAAAAAGCTGGGATCACCTTGGGGTTGAAAGTTAGATTTCTTTTCTTTGTTTCGTGGCAGGACACCTACCCCTGTGAAAGTACTACTGGCCCAAACGAAAGGCTCCAGCAAACCAACCAAAACAGAAGGGTGCTGGGGGTCTGGCTGAGATAACAGCACCTCCTGGGGGGTATTAGGATTTGTTGTAACAGCCAGAGATAACTAGACTCCCTGATACCTCCTGCCTCATTCAGTGCAATTTTCTTCAAATGGTTAGCAGCCTATTTGCAATGTCACTGCCTCATTACATTAAAAGATCTGACAAAGACTGTTCCTTAATCAACATCTAAGGATGGTATCATTATCCCATGAATTTGTTTATACTGGTAATTAAACAAGCTGAACACATTCAACAGACTAAATCCAGAAATATGCAGGGAACTGATATACAAAATTCCCTGCTCATGCTTTTATCTGCCTTGCAGGCCTCCTGCCTTTCAGCAACAGCTTTTCCATCTTTTTTTTTTTTTTTTTTTTTTCAGAACATTTTCAAGACTTTGATTTTCAGACACTTCTGCCTGCAAAATTGGAATGCTTCAGACTTCTCAGATGCATCCCAAAGCACGTTTCAATTCTTTCTGATTTTGCTGAAGGAATCTAAGCAAATATCATCTATGGTTATAACCTCGTACACCAAGCCATAAAAACAGATCCATACAACAAGAGGTGACAAATGGTATGTGGAAAAGCAAGCTACTTCAGTTTGTGCATTTCTGTACCTCACACAATTCTTCCAAAGATCTTATGTCTGTAGTGTCTCTGCGGGGCATATAAATATGCTGAGAAGGGATTCTAAACAAATAATCTCATCCCAGTCTTCTCTGTACCCTACCAAGACTCAAACTGTTTGTGTGACACCACCAGTCACGTCACAGAGTATCCGTGCAGACACAATGACATCGCTCAATTTCAGTGTAATACTGAAAGCTTTTAAGTAATGGCAGTTCAGCACTGCACACATTTTTCACAGTGAACGATGATGTAACTGCTTTATACCTTGAAACTGCATGCTTTCATAAACTCCTGAAGGCTCCACGCTGTTTCTGTAACACGGTTGCTTACACACAGCTACTAACGAAGAACACCAACACCTGAACCAGTTTCCACCAGATCGTGCTAGCAAAATGCACTGTGTGGTTATAGCATATTTTGTACTTATAAATTAACGTTGCCACTTGTGGACAACCTGGAGTTGCTGTTGCTTATTGCAGCTAATGTTTTTGTTGCAGGACACCCTACCACTTCTAAGAGAAGGGACAAAAACAGAGCAGCTGATGGTTGTATCCCTTTGAAACTACTGTCCTCACACAGCAGCCACTGAGGGTGAAAAGTAACTATGAGGAGTTACATACACACTCAGCCCCAAACTATTAGATCATGGAAACAAAATTCATCCACCATTATTTGGTACACTAACGATGAGAATATGTGTGGAAAGGAGATCAGAAAACAGGGTTTCTAAACCACTGCGCATCTGCAGCTCAGTGCAGTCTGGCATTTCTGCATGCTGTCAGGTTTGTGGTGTGCCTGAACATCTGCACTTAGCAGCACCAGCAAAGTTGCAGAAGGAATTATCCAAGTAAATCGTGTAACTCTGTATTTTCACCCTAGAACTACTTACTAAGTCTGCCTTACTGAGAATCTAAGACAACTTGCAAAATTCCTACAGTGTTATAAATGAAAGCTCTTCCCAAATATACCCTAGGCACTTTGGGCAGCTTCTGGGGTTACCGAGAGCAGGTAGGGCATGTCACCAGGCTGGCTGTCTTGGAGCAGGGACCATTTCAAGACTGCCAAGTTACAGGAAACACCTCCTTCTAGTTCGGTAATCTCTGCCAAATTGATAATGACCACAGAAGTCACCAATGTTGCAAGTACTAAGTGGCAATTTCATTGGCAATTGCAGACAAGGTATTGAACAGCAAATGGGGGGAGAAATCAGCAAATGCTGCATTAAGAGTACATTGGTCCTATACACACAAGAGGGTTGAAATCAGGGATAAGAAAAGCTGACTTGCAAAAATAAAATAAAATAAAATAAATAAACCAACCTCACTAGAATTCTTCTCCCATTTAGATCTAAAAAAGGAAAAACCCTCTCTTTGATTCCAGACAAATCAATGCAGCCAATACTCTGCTCTGAGAAATTGCTCCAAATACTCAAGTCATTCAAGTAGTCTAGGGATTATCTCAGTCTCCATCAAGGTAAACAATCCAGTACCATTTTTAAATACCAATCAAAGAGAACCGATAGAAAAGCAGACACTTAAAATGGTAATGAAAGAGAAACAGGTTATCCAGATATAATCCCATTTCAGCCCCAGTATTGGGAGCTTTTTATTTCTGTCTCTTCAGCAGCTGAGAATAAATTAGAGCCCATGCGAATGTACTAATACCTGCAGTCACTCTGCACCCACGGCACTGAAAGCTCATCGGGTAGGTCAACTTTTTATGCAGCTAGCTAGCCTGCCAAGTTGTTATTTCTGTCTACACTGGGGGCACCACCCCTCCCCTCGCCTACAGGTTCCCTGCTGAGCTTCCTGGATAACCTGCAACAGTGATGTGACAAGTTGTGTATTTAGGTATTAATTGAAGCATTACCTAGTGAAAATGGAACAAAACAAAAAAGCATCAATGGCTGAGTGAGCCAGGCAATACTGGCACTAGTTAGCACTCTGTTTTGATATTAAAAAAAGATTCACTAAGAAGGTATCAGTTCCAAGATGTTAGGGATTTAGGAGTATTTTCCTGATGTATTTTATTTTACTGCATAAAAAAGTATATATGCAACTACAAAGCTTTCGTTTTTAGATCCTAGATCAGCATATATTAAGAAACAATGTAGGCAAAGGCATGGATACTATACATCATTCCAGGGCACCCAGTGTGTTCCAACAAGTGCATAGTAATGCCCTTCTCTCTCCTAGAGGCACTTGTGTGCCCAGTACCTCTGCAAGCATAACACATTGAAACACAGAGTGCTGGGATGATCCTGCCAAGGCATCAGCTTGTTGCCACTACAGCAATGGCTTTGTAATGGCCCTACTTACAGAAAATGGGCCACAATCGTGAGTTTACTACTTTGCAGTTGCGTGGCGAGGTTCTTCCTGAGTTCGCTGTTCAGCACAGGTAACTGCTTTCAGGCTGCCTCTGTTGTGTCTCTTAATGAAAGCATTAGGAGTTATACTACCCTGCCATTACACTCAGGCTCGCAGAGAAGGAGCTACAAAGGAAAGGCATCGCAGGTGTAATTAATGGTGAGAGCACTGCAGCTGAGAGAGGGGACCTCTACTGAGAATCACCCAGGGAAACCGAAGACAAAGACAGTCCTTAAGCTGCTGACTGCAGAAATACATGTAAGTTCTGATCCAAAAATCAAATTGACTGCAGTTAACAGGTACTACCTGTTTTGTCCTGCTCTGCCTTGAAGTTGCTGTGTTATTGGAAGACCCTTTCAGGCTAACGCTAACACACACCAAAATTACCACCTCCCAGCATTTACCCTCAGTGAGACAGACCACATTTGTGCAGTAATAAAAGCAGGCTGCTTCCTGCCAGATATCACAAGGATCATCATTTGGATCACAGCAGTGGGCTCCTCAGTGACAACAGGAAGGCTGGGCATGCACATACAGCTTCCAGGAGGCAACACAAAGCAGCGCCAACATTTGGGAGCTGATCTCCCCTGGCACTGACAGTGCACAGGGTCAGACAGAGGAGCATCAAGAGGCTGGAAGGAGAGAACAGCAGGCAGGCACCTTCCAACAGCAGCTGCTGAAGGGAAGGCCTAGTATATGGGAAAACACTGAAGAAAGAGCAGAAGATTGTTTTCCTCTTCTCCCAAAGGGTCTACAACGCACGACCGCTGATCTCCTTTCCTGTATTTGCCTACATCCTAAATGTACCCATCTGACCTCTTTATCTTTTTATACTCTTATTACCTATGGTTCTCTGGAGGAATTCTCTCTGGATATTTTACACTTTTCTTATACTCATTACTGTGATTGAAATCTCCTATAAGAAGGCAAATGCTTCAGAGCTCCTTCCTTGTTAAATCTCAAAAATCTCATCAATAATAAAACATTTTGCTGTAAGTGACAATTTGCAATGGCTTATTTGTGCTCCAAGACTCTGACACCAAGAAAGAGAAATCCTTCTGTGATGCACCAAATCCCCAATCAACCGGAAAATTAGGAAGAATAATGCAAGGCTGCAGATCTGTGTAAATTCATTTTCCATATTCATCTTCCACAACTAAGTTTCTAAAAGTGCTGACTAATTCTGGGTGCCCAAGCAGGCAGCAGGCACTGGTGTACAGCCAGGCCAAGTCACCTCCGTGTGGCTTTTCTTGTGTCTCTGTACACTTGCAATAGCTGACAAGATTTCTCTCTGTTTGGGAGTATAATTTAGGAACAAATTCACTTTGGGGAGGAATTGGCCAGTGCTGAGATACAATTCAACTGAAGTTCAAACTTCAGGGTCTATAAAACTACCTATAACTGTATCTTGAATGGGGAAAATAAATTTAGGGATGTACACAGGAGAGACAAATCACAGAGATAAGTATCATACATAAATCTACAGAAGCTACGTAATTACTGGATCAGAGATCCATGAATAATCTCATTCCTGTTTAGGACAGAGCTGCTGAAACATTAAGGACGTCCCTGCAGGATTGCTGCAGTTCAGGCCAGATGCCCACTTCTGAAGTGGCCATCGCCATCGCTCCCACCTCACAGCATGGTGGTTTGCACTGCAGCGAGGTCTAGGAGCACAAAAACTGGATTCCTGGAGAATAAAACTCTGAAATCTAGGAGAGTCCTGGTCTTTCTGCAGCTGAGGTCCAGGCACCTAAGGGGACCAAGCTCGAGCCAGTCTGCATGAATTCTCCTGTACCTGTCAGTGGTTGTCAGGGCCCAGCACCAACTGTGTCACCTTAGGATGCACCAAGTCCATGCAACAAAGATTCTGCTGAAGTCTTGCCATACTTTAAAGATGGCATTTCCACTTTCAGCTGGGTTTCTCCAAGAAGCAAGGCTTACTTAACTACCCCATGCTACTGTCCCCGTGTCCTTCCCCAAAGAGTTTGTGTGGTGGTGTCAAAGCTTTGGAGACGCAAACCATTCCTGAGAGCACGCAGCCAGGCAGAGGAGAGCTGTTCCCCAGCACCCCTCCAAGGCTGTGGGTTACACTTAGTGTTCGTTAGATGACATCTGCTAATGAGGTGGTTGTTCTGACTCCCCAGGAGAGGGAACGGCCCCAAACTGGTGCCTCATGAGGAAACCCAGGGCCCAGGCAGGGGACACAGAGCTGCCAGGACACTAGGCCTCACCGTGCTCTTGCTGAGAGCACAAGTAACAGGTTCAGCAGCTTTTCTGCTCCTCATATATATAAGATGATCTCTCCCCTGAAAAGTGCTTTTAACACAAATATGTGAAAAGGGATAAATGGTCAAACATCTGATGCACGGCTCACAATTTGCAATCTTACCAGCTGTAGCAAAGCAGGCATGCTCTTATGTGGAATGTCACACAGTACCTTTTGTATTCACGTGAGCCAGCATTGCCAGTCGCTGTGTTAAAACCTGAATTTCTCCCTCTGTAAATATTTTTTTCCTTCCTAGTGAATGTGGAAAACATCATTTAGTTCTAGGAGCACCTTTGTAATTATCTTAAAAGATTGTATAAGCCAGTGCACAGCAGTACCAGCCAGAGACAGTCATTGCTGCAATATTATTTTCTTTTCATCTAATTCCATTTGCAAGACCTCTAGAGGGCAGTGAATAAAAGAAAATAAAGTACCAGAAATAGCCAGAAATGTTAAATACAATATTAAAAACTGGGATCTCCTCTAATTATTCCCTTGCATTGAAAGCCTTCCAGGTAATTCTATGGATTTATGGATTAATGCAATGGGATTTCTCCACCTCCAAATCCTACGCTCTGCTGCAGTTTGCACTGACAAACCTTACAGCAACGCATTTCCCCAGTCATTTACTTCATTAAGCAGAAATCACTTTCTTGCAACTAAGCTAGAACATGCAGCAGGCCATCTTATTTCCACGGTGCTCACAGGCAAACAAAGTACTAATTTTCCTTCAGAAAGTCACACTAAGCCAGAACAAAAGGAAAACACAGTCTAGTAAACAGGAACTACAGCAGAATGTAGTCTCATATAACTCCTCTTTGATTTTCACGCATGTACTGGACACAGTTCAGGCATGCTGCTAATAGCTTCATTATTCATTTCATGGTAGGATATACAATTAACCCATTACCCAAGGAAAATGTAAAATCTAGGATAAAACTTGATTTAGATACAACAGAAAAAAAATGAAGAGTAGATACAATATACTTTACCTTATCTGGTCCAGTAAGAATAGCAATCAATACAGCACCAGCCCATATTACATAATTGCAGCTATGCTTTAGTAACTTTTTATGGCTTTACCAACCTTTGTGTGACTCAGAAATTAGCTATGCAATTACCACAGGCAGAGCTGTCCTCATGGTGAGTTAATGCCCTGCTTATTTTGGGAATGCAGAACAGGTGTTAATGCATCTACAGACACAAGGAACTGAGAGTGCAACAAAATAATGCCTGGAAATGTGTATGTTAACACGTGATGTCAGGGCCCCATGGGCACTAACGCACCTTGCAGGCCCCCTGGCTTGCCCTCACTGGCGTGCTGGGACAGCACACTACACTGGCCCCCAGCAAGACCCCAAAAGAGTTAGAGAGGTAACAGATGCTTTTGTCATTTGCATTTGTGAAGATACAGACTTACGTGAACTTCTGAGCCTTCTTCATGCTCCACTGAAGTTTGCTGCAATGTCTCTGAAGGATGTCCTACAGGGACAAAAAATTGGGAAAAAGTTTTTCTTTCTCATTTAACAGAATGCAACTAAATAATTTTGCTAACATTTACACTTTCTGTCCCATCTTGAAAGAACAAATAACGCATGCAAGTGGCAAAGGAGTGAGGAGACTTTGCAAAAAGCCATTTGACTTCTTGCCAAACTCCACACACTAGATAGGTTTTTGAAGGTCCCTCCTAATCTTTTTTCAAAAATTCTCAGACAAAACTGAGCAGCAACTCAAGCTATTTTCTCTTATCACAAAGCTTCTTATATTTATAAGTTCTGATGTGTAGAGCCAAGACACTTGTATAGAAACATCATTACTGTAGTGAAGTGGAACTGACAATGAAAGAAAAGGACCACTAGGCACAGACAGCCATGCTAGGGAGAGGACCACTTTGGCTGGTAATGTGAACTTACAAAACACCTGTTTAAAAGCCAGAAAGGAAAATGGATTTGACTGAATGAGTTTCAAAGCCAACTAAATTGCAGTTTACTCACAAAGCCCACATCTGCACACACCCACTAACAGACAGAAATATGCAACCCCCCTTAGCAAATGCCTGGAAAAAAATTAAGGCCAGAAGTCACATGTTGGTCTCAAGTAATTGAAAAAATGGTGAGAAAATAACACTTTATGCAACTCTACAGCCAGAAAATAACCACATTCCAACTAAAGAAATACAGACAAGTGCTCTGGGACATACCCTCACTGATAACTTTTCACTAATGCTCCCCTAAAAGTCTGCAAAACATTAACCTCTTTACTATGGAGTCAAATGTCAGTGTGAAGGCAAGAAGTTAAGCCACAAAGAACAAAGAAGGGATGAGAGGATGAATCCACAATTTAAGCAGGAGGGCTGGGGCAGCCCTGACTACTGCATGCCAGGAGGGTCTCTCATTCCATCTCAGAGGTAATCTACATCATGTTCAGGCTGTGCTCCTAAAACAAGTGGCAGTGCTCCTAAAAAAAGTGGCTTTTGAGGTGAAAGAGCACACCTCAGGCTGGAAACCAGAAGGGACGCTGGGCATCACCTTCCCCACAGCACACGGAAATGCACTGTTTCTGCAAAGTGGCCAAGGAGAGGGACGTACAGGAGGCACAATTAAGAATGGTCTGTAAATCTCAGTTACATACAGCCCTGCTTACAAGAATCGTTTGTTTGAGTGTGAGCCAGCAACTCCCCACCCCAGGCATACAGGGTTCTGCAAACTGAACAAACTGCCTGGGTAGAATTAAAGCGCCCTCCACAAGCAGATTAAAGAACATGGCCATAAAAGTAGCACAGACAACTATCCTCTCTCTCTAACCCTGGAAAACAACCGTGTAATTGAATATAAACTAAGAGAAGCTGGATTCTTTGAAATGACCTGCTTATGGTGTGCTCCTCCAGGAGTAATCCAAATGCTGTAATGCATTTTAGCATTAATGCAACAGAGACTTTCATTTCAACTGAACAAGTAAATACAAATGGTTATGTCTCAAACAAAGATGTAATTTTGCACAAAACCACAAAGCTAGACTCGCTCTGGCTCGTTACAAAACATTAGTAGTGTGAGGGCTTGCAGCTGAAGGTACTGTGAGGACCTGTTCTTCGGGCTAGGAAGATGAGGCCTACAGCAGATGAGACTTTCCTGATGCAGACCCTTGGGGCCATTCCCATCCTAAGGCAGCACTTTTCAGACAATGTCTCAAGAAATAAAACCCATCCTGACCAGTAACTTTTGTACAGGTTGGTATGTCTGGCTGCTGTCACTGCTGTTTGTAACACACTTTTTACTCCTGGAGTCGCTTGCTTAGGCAGCTGCAGAAAAGAGATGTTTCTATGCCCAAGGCACAAGCTCCTGCCTTCTCTTCTCTTCTCTTCCTTGCCCTTCTCCACCGTGCCAGGGACTTCTTCCAGCCACTGCTGCCACCCAGCAGCTCCTCGTACAGGGGAAAATGCACCAGCTGGCAAGACTCAGGCATATTTGCTCCATTTCATGGTCTTTTGCCTCAAATTTCTTGCACATCTGGTTATGCAGAAAATTAGGTAAAATAATACTATAGCAATAAAGCTGAATTACTGCAGAAAGCAATTTGGCTACGTAGGTCACTGGCAAATCAGAAAGGCTTCTGTGAACCTACTACTAGCTTAGTGAGGAGGGGGTAAATCACTAAAACAATGAAATATTTAATCCATAACTTTGAAATAATCCCAAATCTATTTTCTGACTTTCTCTCAGTAGCAAGTACATTAAGAAGCTCCTGGTGAGCACAGCCATCATGCTAATTAAAAACCAAAAATAAAAACTGGAAAATAAGAGTTAGCTTAATTGGAACAGGTAAGGCTTCACGTTCCCTCTCCACCATCAGTGCTATTGCTCCGAATCTTTAATTATAGCAAAATGGACTTCTCCCTTCAGGCACTATGATTTACAGTTGAAATCAAAATGCACATTGTGTTCAGAAATTGCCTGGGCACCTGTACATGCTACTGAGTAACCTCTACATCAGGGCTGGGGGAATACACTGAGAAAATCTCAGCTTACCCAACCTGCAGACTACCGGCGTCCCACTGCTAGCCCCAGGAGGAAAGTGAGGCAACCAGGTCACTGCCTACCTCTGCATTCACCCCTGCTTTCAGACGCATATGGAATTCACCCCCCTGCACTGGCCCTACCTCTTTACAAAGCTGGTTATGCTGGGAAGCGGAGCCTAGGAGCTTGGACAGTGCTGAGGTGTATTTTAAACGATTTGTTCAATGAGGTTGTCCTTTCTTTCAATTTTATTTTTTTTAGAATGAGCTCTCACTGTCACTACTTTACTTCCACTAGAAAACAGTGGATAATTAAGAGAAAACATTATTGTAAATCAACAGAACTGAAAGGAACAACTCCGGCATCCAAATGAAGGCATTTCACAATTCAAGTCTACAAGAACTTAATTCATTCACATTCAGGTTTCTGTTCCGGTTTTTGGCCTAATTCAGATATTGTTCCCTAACCAGAAAACCACATGTTTTTTGCCCCATGCATCAGCTGGCAAGCGGAGATGGACAAGCACCAAGTCCTCCACACAAGAAGAAATCACCTGCGTATGGCACAGGTACAGCACAGGGATGGAGCTGCTCGGCACTGATCAGAAACACTGGGGAGACCACGGAGCATCACAGCAATGCTGGAAGGACAAACCAGAACTCAGCTAGGGCGGTGTCCACCCAGTGCAGGAAGAAAATTCAGGCTCTGCTCTGGAGAGGTGTTCCCCAGCGAAGCAAGGCGCCCAGTCCTGGGCACTGAGCTTACAGACAGAGGGAGAGCATTCTCACAGCACTCGGGAACAACAGGAGTATTAAGGGATTTGCAGAATGCATCCTGCAAATAAAGACTGCAAGAATAACAACGATCACATTCGTTAAAGTGTTGTAAAGTGGAATTATTTACAAAGGAAAGTAACTGTGAATAGCAGAAAAACACCAGACTTCTGTGCTTAGCACAACAGAACCTGCAAGGGTGATATAAACAAACAGGGATGGCTTTACCTACCCAAATTACCAAAAACCCTGCCTGCCCACAGCCTGAAAAAAGCTGCAATACCACTTCAGATGCAATTTGAAACGTTTCTGTCAATGTAAGGAAACAGAACCACCATCCTATCTTGCCCAAAGTGAGATTATTTATACATAACTTGATTTTAGCTCCCGATGAAATTCTGCTCGTGTTTCATTTTTCAGTCTGTCCATAAAGACCTTGCAGCTGCTGGCAGACCTCTCCAAGGAAGCGGGACATACACTTGGAGCAAACTGGCCAAGGCCAAGAAAGCACAAAATTGCTGTAGCAGCTTAATAAATAAAACAATGGCCAGGTAAATCCTACCAAGATTTACACCTGTGTGTGAAAAAGGGAGTAGGAAACATACATTGCACTTGTACTGCAAGTACAGTTAACTCAGCTCTGTCCTTTTGGTTCTACTCCACACAGGTTGTATACCTTGACTTAGGTGAAACTGAGAAAATGTGAATACATAATAGGAAACTGATGTAACTCTATTTTAAGAGAATGAATTTTCTTTCCTTTTCAATGCCTCTCCCTTTCAACAGTCAGCATCTGAAGCAACTGGCCCTACTTGCTCTCCTCAGAGGTGCTGCTGAAGCTGATGGCAGGCAAGCAAAGGACAAAGGAACATGGCAAAAGCAAGAAGCCTGCAAAAGGGTTAAAATTATGGCAGCAGTGCTGCTGGCTCTGAAAAAAAAAAATATGTTACAAAGCAGCAATCTAAATCTGAAAGAGTCTGATGTGTAAGGCAGCTTTTAGGCATATGAGTTTGTATCCTGCTTTACTGATGAGTCACAGTTGTGCCTTTCTTTATCCCAAGTGTGTAAGAAAACAAAAAATTGTAATTGTTGCAGAAGTTCTGTCTGTTCAGAAAAAGTTACATTTTGTCCTAAGAGCAGTGCTATCTATCATGGCAGAACCTTCCAACAGGGCTCGCAGAAGCATGGAAAACATAATTTTCCAGTTGCACGTTGTCACCTTCAATGGCAATGATGCCTTTACCCATTTTATTTTTCAAGTGTTTTCTGTTCATGTTTTATTTGGGTCTGTTTTGCCTTTTAGCATTTCAAACACTCCTGAGAAATCAGAAAGGAAAAAAGGACAGCGGGACATGTTGAATGAGATGTTAAATTAACTACCTGCATATTCAATTTGTCTTTGTGTTGGAATGGTTGCTACTACGTGTTCCTCCAGGAAAATAAATGAGGTTGAGAGATGGGAAATTTTTCTTCTTGCATAAAATTCTTGCAATAACTTATTTTTCTTTAAAACTAATAGCCTAGCTGGATCCCAATGCCAATCCGAGTGGCAGCCACACAACACAGACTCAGCAAGCTGCTTCCAGCCATCAGCACTTACACATTTTATGGAGGTGGTTGAAGTGCTCAGGTTCTTTGGTCTCACTGCTTCTCGTTGACAGTCACTAATCTAGAACGTGGAAATACTCTTAAAACAAATAAATGCCCTGGGAGATACCCTGAAATCATGAATACATGGTGCAGTTTTTGTTCATGGACAACTAGATTGAGTGTTTGAGTGTTTTCACAGCCTCAGCAGTTTTTATCTCAAATCTCTTCAGGAAGAAGCTGTGTATGTGCAGTGGGGTACTCCATGGGTTTATAACCAGTGGTATTATATGACCCTCAGAAACCTCGAGGTCTGTTGAATTAATTTTGTAGGACTAGCACTTGATACCTGATGGGGCCATGACCTCATAACGCAGCTAAAAGGAGGAATGTGGCAATCTAAGGTGAAGGGAGCAAGCCTTGTGATTTGCGGACATTCGGTATCATTATAGTAAGAACTTTCATCTAAGCAGAAATATACCAACGATAAAAAATATTTTACCATTGTTGGTAGAGTAAAAACAACAACAACAACAAAAAAAAAACAAAACAAAAACAAAAACAAACAAACAAACAAAAAAAAAAAAAAGGAAAAAAGTCTATGGAAATCATTATCAGAGCAAGCCAAGTCCTGACAGTCTCTCATACATTTGCAGCTCCGTGATTTCTGTACCTTCTGACTGGGTCATAATAAAGATGTACTGTTCACAGTGCTTAAATTAGGAAGCCTGTTCACTAGAGGCTGATCTGAGATCAAAATTCAAAGGTAACTCACTCACAGGTATAGTAGCTTCTGCCTGCAAAGTAATAAATCAGTAGAGTAAAAGTACTCATATGCAGGAAGTAAAGCAGCAGCAACTTGAGGGGGTTTCATGCAGATTATGCAGCAAAACCAAAATTAAAATATATTTCATTTCAGCCCACCGAATTTCAGCATCTGAAGCAGAACTTCATGGTTTCTTCCTCTAACCTCAGTGAAATTGCCTGAGCTTGGCTTGCTTTTAAAGCACAGCACAGGAGGAGGTAACTCTTACTCCACAGCACTGTTTTCAGCACAAAGGATGAAGGAGTTTTCACCAAATGGCTGCATCCTGGAAGGGCAACGGTGCTTTTAGCACAGCAGGAGGAGGAAGCAGGCATGCCCCGTACAGCAGGCAGGGCAAGGGAGGGGGCCTGGCCATGCTTTAAGGCAATTCATTGCCGCATATGCTGAACACTTCCTAAATCAAGCTGGAGCAGAAGTGTTTAGGGCATCAACTCTTGAAACTACAGAGGAGGAATGTCGTAAATTAGATTGTTTCAGGGCTAGTTTTCCCACAGGAAGACAACAACCACCAAAAAAACAACAACACACAAAACAAAACAAAAACCCCACCAGTGATAAAAGGGATTTTAAGATCATTTTTTTCTCTTTGCTGTAAAGACACCTTAACAGGAAAGTACTTATCCACATACTGTGGGGATAACTGTTGAGTGGTACTGTACCCACACAACATATGTGGCCTCTCAAGTTCCTAAGCCATATTGCTTTAGCCCTGGAAATGGAAACAAACTGGTGGACACTGCCACTGCTACCCTGAAAAACTAGTGACCTACAAGGAGGTACCTCTGACTTGGAGATGTAGCCACATGGACCTCACTGGCGAGGTCACGTTTCCCTGTAGGACAATCAAGGCAATTCAGACAAAGGCATTCAGTCTATTACCCAAACACGAGCCAAGCTACTGCTCTCCCAAACTTGGCATCTGACCTGGCTGTTGTGCCAAGTGTACAGCCTCTGATAAAAGCCAGTGGGCTGCTTCACTCTGCTGACTTGCAGGTCCCAGGGACAGAAAGATATGGTGTTGGCTTTGCCTTGGTACTCAGGATGGAAGCCTGCCAAGAATTTTAAAGCAGATTAATATATACATGTATGCACTCCACAGGCTCTTTTTCTAAGAGTTCCAGTGTCGGGTATAGGGACAGCCTGGATTTATGAAAGTGTGGGAATGTCCCAAAAGACCTATCACATAACTAGCAAATGTATTAAGTTCCTTTTTTTCTGTCCTTAATAGCAGCTTTAAGACAAGGGCAAGTAAAGTATGTCCCAGTTCTGGTAAACATTCAGGGCTACCTTTGGAATGAATTTGAGGCAGGATTTCTTCAACACCTGTCAGTGGAGAGGCACACAGGGTGGCCTTGCCAGAGTTTGGCATCGCTCACTTTGCAAAGGGACAGAGCCCAGCACACATACCATCAAGAGCAACGCCAGCATGGTCCAAAAGGAGGCTCCAGAGCACCTGAGGAGGGAGCTGAGTCTGCATGAAGGAAGCATCCTCGAGAAGTTTTGGTGTTGCAGGCTAAGTCATTACTGCTAACTCCTGCAGACGTGACGTCTCCTCATGTGGATGACAGCATTTGAACTTGGCAGAGATAGCCTCGACCTCGGCCCTAGCTGCTCGGGTACGTGAGCTACGGAAAGATACAGCAGCAACAAAGAGGGCCCCTGGGAGGATTGCTGCCCCAGTTTCTGTTGGGCAGTCCCCCAGAGGCAGCAGAAGGGATAGTATTACTCCTGACCCTGACGAAGAGATTTCTGCTTCACATTTGGAAGAATTAATTGATAGATACTCTGACCAGGACTAGTGGGGCCCTGCCTCTGGCCAGGTAGAGGAGAGGGACAACCGGATTTACTGGACTGTGTGGATTCGATGGCCTGTCACACCGGAACCGCAGAAATATAAAGCTTTAGTGGACACAGGCGCACAGTGTACCCTAATGCCGTCAGGCCACCAAGGGGCAGAACCCATCTCTATCTCCTGAGTGACGGGGGGATCCCAAGAGCTAGCTGTATTGGACGCTGAAGTGAGTCTAACTGGGAATGAGTGGCAAAAGCACCCCATCATGACTGGCCCAGAGGCTCCATGCATCCTCGGCATAGATTACCTCAAGAAAGGGTACTTTAAGGATCCAAAAAGGGTACTGGTGGGCTTCTGGCATAGCTGCCTTGAGCACAGAGAAGATTAAACAGCTGTCTACCCTGCCTGGTCTCTCACAAGACCCTTCTGCTGTAGGATTGCTGAGGATTGAAGAACAGCAAGTGCCAATTGCGACTACAACTGTGCACCGGCGGCAATATCGCACCAACCGAGACTCCCTGATTCCTATCCATGAGTTAGTTCACCATCTGGAGAGCCAAGGAATGATCAGCAAGACTCATTCACCTTTTAACAGTCCTATATGGCCAGTGCGAAAGTCCAATGGCGAGTGGAGGCTAACAGTGGACTATCGGGGCCTGAATGAAGTCACACCACCACTAAGTGCAGCAGTGCCAGACATGCTAGAACTGCAGTACGAACTAGAGTCAAAGGCAGCCAAGTGGTATGCTACAATTGATATTGCTAATGCATTTTTCTCTATCCCTCTAGCAGCAGCATGCAGGCCACATCCCTTATCACCCTCAAGCCTCTAGGAAGGTTGAGATGTACAATGGACTGTTAAAAACTATGCTGCGAGCATTGGGTACTGGGACGTGGAAACATTGGGATATAAATATACCAGAGGCCACTTGGCTAGTTAACAACAGGCCATCCTGGTCCTGCTGAAACAAAACCCCTACACACTGTGGGAGAAGCTAAAGTCCCTGTAGTGCATGTGGGGAAGTGGATGGGGAAGGCGGTTTGGGTTGCCCCTGCCATGGGAAAAGGCAAACCCACTCGTGGGATTGTCTTTGCCCAAGGACCAGGGTATACCTGGTGGGTAATGCAGAAAGATGGGGATATCAAGTGTGTGCCTCAAGGAGTTTTAACACTGGGAGAAAATTAATCTGTCATCCAAGTTATGTGTTGTAGGAGGACACTGCAGAACCAATGACAGGCCAACTTTGCAAGGAACCAGGCAAGTGCAACAGTGATATGAGCTAAGCTGGTGCTGGTGTCAAGAAAACCAACTCTGCCTGCCCTGAGTGACCACTTTGACAGATGAAGCTGAAACCATCAACAGTTTTTATGAACATTTTGGGAAAAGACCTATAGAATAAAGAGAAGTACAGACATATAAATGCTTCAATGGACAGAAAACAATGGTGATGAGAACATCTATATACTAAACTGTACCTGATTGTGACACAAATGTTATGGAATAAGGGGTGGAAGTTGTGTTGGGTCTGTCTGAGCAGAGTCACCTTTTCCCTGCAGCAGCCCACACAGTGCTGTACTCTGCACTCGTAGCTGGAACAGCACTGATATCACTCCAGTGTTGTGTCTATTGCTGTGTAGTGCTGGCACAGCATCAGGACTCCTTCCAAGCCCCCAAGAGCCAGCAGGCTGGGGGTGGGCAAGTGATGGGGAGGGGACATTGCCGGGGCAGCTGACCTAAACCAACCAAAGGGATATTCCATAACACCTGATGTCACACTCAGCAATAAAAGGGGGGGGTTCTCGTGGGGGAGGGGGCTGTTCCTCCTGAACAACCACTACGCGTTTTGAGGCCCTGCTTCCCAGGACATGGCCGAACACCGCTCACTGATGGGAAGTAAAGAATAATTTTTTTCCCTCTCTCTGTGCTTCCGCGCGGACTGATTGTTTCTTTTGTTTCTGTTTTTCCTCCCCATTCCCTTTCCCTTTAATTAAACCTTTCTCATCTCAAACCTCGAGTTCTCTGTGTTGTATTTTCTCCCCCTTCGTCTTTGAGGAGAGGGGGAGTGAGAGAGCGCTTGTGGTGGAGCTCGGCTGCCCACCTGAGTAAAACCACCACAAGGCAATGTTCTCAAACACGCAGCCCATGAGCAGGGCACAGGCAAAGGGTTATACATCTCAGCTCCATGCCTGTTGCCTTGTTCAAGCACCACAAGAAAAGATGAAAGGCTGGCACTCCTACCTTTCCACACACACAATTTCAGAAATATCACATTGAAAGTTTTGTGGGATGCGAGAAAAATGGTGGTATGCTCCATCTCAGCTCTAGCTTGATTTGGAAGAGTTTCTTGTACAGACAGGGCTGCATATGTTTAGAAACGTGTAACAGCAGAGCATCAACAAATATTTTCTGATCTCTACCCATGTAAGGATTAAAAGTTTGTCAGCTCAATGAAGGCAAACTGTGGTTGCAAAAACTGGGTTTGCAGTGACCATAAAGTCAGAAGCAGTGGGTCTTGCAGTCAGTGTGATTTTATAAGCATTCACATTTAATAAAACGCCCACTCTGAATTAGTCACCGGTCCCTGAGTGTCAGAAGCATAGGATAAGCTGGGAAGCCTCTAAATAAACAGTTTAATCTGCCCAGAAAAGCAACAGTGGGCGTAACAGTGTGTCCAGATCTCCAAAAAGGAAATCTGCTAATGGAAAGATGGAGAACAAGAGGGTAGGAGATTGCTCAGAGGGGCCACGCTGCCACAGCACATGAACCTTGTGAGCTGAATCCAGGCAGACTTGTCGTTCAAGCATTTGTGTGCTCTTCAGCAACTGCAAAGTTTGAAGTGTCACTCTGAAGCACTTACATTTACAGTAGCAAAGCCTACGTACACTAGCATTGCTGAACTTCTCAACCAAAATGATGGATCCATCCTAACCTCAGGGAACCAGCAGCATCGGAAAGGTCACGGTCTTGTGCTCCTCTTCCTTGCTCCATGTCGTACAAGACTTTGTAACTGCCCTCTAGGTTTCTGCTGTGCCTGCATGCAAAAAAGGACACAGACCTCCTTGCAAACTTCTCCAGACCCCCAGCAGCCATACCCTTGGGTTAAAACACACCAGGGTTGGTGTGCACCAGTGATTCTGACTATGCCAATAATAAATTTCCAAGCATTTGTCGAAGATCTGGAAGAAGCCTAGGCTAAAGTAAAGAACGAGGAGTGCAGGCGGTTTGCCTGCTGCTAGGGCTGGTTGGAGGGAACTGCTGACCCTTCGGGTTATCAGAAAAGCATATGAAAAGATGCGGGTTCTTCAAAGGGCAATGCTAATAAAGAAAAAAAAATCTCTATCATATGCTAGCACATCTTGATTAGAATTCATGATGATTCATATTCAAAGGCCTGCTTCTAATCCCTAGATATGATACTGACTTATCAACACAGACAGCTGGTTGCAAAGATGCTTTAAAGCATAATTGGCAAACTCACCGATTGGCATTTTTCTCTTCATCAAATGTATCAGATCTTTCATTACTTTCACTGTCTTCGCACCTCACCTCTATACTGATACGTAAGAGCAGCCATCATTTAAACCATGCACTGATGGCGATACGTGTAACTGATGGTTATATGTTACCTATCAGTTAGTGAAAAAGTGGACTCTGCTTATCATAACCGTTGAGACTGTTTTTCCTTCTGTGTTTACTTACATCCAAATACCCAACTTATCAACCTTGCAAATGCCAGTCTGCACTGAGGCAAGCAGCTGTAAAGTTCTTCAGCAGACACTTTCCTTGGGACTGAAAGGTCAATGTTTCTGTTATTTATTCTTATTATAGAAATATTTTACTCTTAAATTCAGCAGGTCCTTCCTACTGTCCATGGAAATAATCATCGGAGAATTAAACCAAGAAATGCCAGGGCCTCAGACTAAATTATATTAAATCAAAGTAATCAATCTTGTTGAAGCGTGGACAGAAATATATACAGATAATAGACTCAATAATACAACAGCATCATACTCAAAGAGTAGTGCCCATTTCTTCATGAAGGCAGTGTCTCAGGCAGCAAGCCCAGATCTGGCTGCCAGCTCTCTTTTGTGAAGCCAAACCTGCAAAATCCACTAAGGCTGACTTCTACTGATTTACAATACCCAGAAAAACATACTTTCCATATCATAGGGGTATTCCATGTCATCTGGGGTCATGCTGAACAATATGTAGGGGTGGCTAGCCGGGGTGGGAGGGTGGACTGCTCGGGGTTTAGCAGGCTGGGCATCAGTCAGCGGGTGGTGAGCAACTGCATTGTGTATCACTTGTTTGTACACATTATTAGTAGTAGTACTATTATCATCATCATTATTATTATTTTTATTATTATTTTCCTGTCTCAATAAACTGTCTCTCGTTTCTCTCCCCCATTGCAGAGAGGGAGGCGGGAGGGTGAGTGACTGGCTGTGTGGTGTTTAGCTGCTGACCCAGTTAAACCACAACACCCCAATAACTACTCCCCCAAGGCATGCTGTATAAATAGATGGCATTACAGCAAAGTAAACCATGGGAGCTGGGGCTTCCATAAAACTACAGAGCAAAAGCAGGAGGAACAATCTGGGTTATTAGAGGGGCCTTACATTAGTTCAGGATCTGAAGATAATCTGAGCAATACTGACGAAATGCTAGTGAAAACACGGGGCTTCCAGTCGGACTATTCAGATCAGACCTGCAGTTGCTTAACTGAGAATATCCGTAAACTGGATTACCTCCAGATAACGATCCTATTTATGTGCAAAAGCATGTGCTTGCAGCATAACGATCAGTGTACATGAATGGGAAATGCTCAAGTAAGATATGTGGCCTAGCAGCAAACTCCTACTATCACTTGTAAGAATACAAACTGCTTAGGAAGAGAAATCTAATGAACTTTGCTGGTGCTGCGACTTGATCAACAATGCACTGATGTTTTGTTCCTTATGGCATTGGTTTAGAGGAGAAAATGTAGGAGATCACTGTGGAAATAGGTTTAATTTGAGGCTGGAGAAGTCAAGCCCCATGGTTAGCAGGAGAAACAGATGGACAGCACCAAGTTAGGTCTTGATCCCCTGCTGTGCTCGTACAAGCAAGCTTACAGATGGCAAATTTGCCATTAGGAACAGTGAAATCTCATGGTGACAGGCATTGTGTTAAAAAACAAAACCAGACAAACCCTAGAAAGTTACCTGGTACTCTTAATTTACCCCTTGCTATCTAAAAAGAGGACATGAGTGCATTTGGGAGCACCACAGGGTGCTAGAACCACTTCCCAGACAAGTCACGCTGCCTGTCAGAGAAGAAGGAGGCATATCCTTTCCTTTAAATCGGCTTAGTTCAATTACATACTGCTATTCTTTTCAGAGTCCAATGAAAACCTTCTTTAAAAACATCAGACAAATTCACCAGACACCACGTTTCACAAATGAGCAGCAGGTTTTAAATAATTTCTTCATTTCACACTGTTTTTTAGCATCTGGAAACACAAAATCTGCTCCCTTTCTCTTGGTTAATATCACTTCTTTGGTTTATGGCATGCTTCTGCCAGCAACTTCACTTGCACATCAAAAACTTCAGAGTGTTTATAAGTAAACTTTTATTTAATAACAAGGACTTCTAGGTCAGTTTCTCTAATTTCAGTGCTTCGCATATGAGAGCTGAAAATTAACATACAGGTACCTCCTTGGTACTGCCTAACTGCACAGCAAGGATGCAGAAAGCACAGAAAGCATTAAGGGAATGGAGAAGAGTACAGAAACACCATAGTGCTACTACAGAAGTCACTTCTATGCCTACCT
This sequence comes from Netta rufina, assembly GCF_964035555.1. Classification (NCBI taxonomy): domain Eukaryota; kingdom Metazoa; phylum Chordata; class Aves; order Anseriformes; family Anatidae; genus Netta; species Netta rufina. The sequence goes on along the minus strand of NC_140130.1, from coordinate 7,023,322 downwards.
ACAAGACTAGATTTATAGCTAATGTGGACCACAGGCATGTCCCAGCCTAAGACTGACAGATTTGAAGATAACGTGATTGGAGACTATTTTTCTGCTCCTGAATTATTCTACCATTTTGCTATGAAAACTGTTTGAAAAACACCTTTTTGTGGAAAAATACCAGACAAAAAAATGGGAAATCTCATTCGTATTCAAAAGCTGCGACATCATTTTTGATGCGGAAAATACTTTTTTTTTTTTTCTTTTTTTCTGTCCTCACACAAGGCTTTTGGTCTTTGCTGTCCAAATACTAAATTATTTCTCTTCATAGAGCAGAACAGCAGGCAATTTTGACACACTAAGCTTCTGCTAATGAGTTTACAGTTTTCTATTTCATAATGAGCACAATTAAATCAACTCTAGCTGCTAGCGTGTGTTTTCTTGCTAAGGGAAAACTCTATCAGTTGCTGCTTTGACATTAATATTCTCCTGAGTTTTGCTGTTTGTTTCTTAAAAAGAACAACCCTCCAAAACTATTTTGATGTGTGACTTCTCTTGGCAGAGCGTTCGCCCTGTTCTCTGCTGCTGCCACCAGCCGCCTGATGCGGGGCCACTCCTGAAGGAGAGCCTCTGCCCTTCTTCGCGTGTCTCAGCCAGGGAAACCTCCCTGGAGTGGGGAATGACCTCCTTGGCTGGAAGCAGCCTGCTGCTCTACGTGCCCACCGTACAGAAAGCGTGCATCGTCAGGGTGATTCTGCCAAAAGCTTAAAGCTAGTGCCACCCCATCACTGAGGCCATTCTGGGATGACTTCCTCTGCTTTAACCCACCTTTTACTGTTTTGCTCATGCATGCAGGTGTTCTTCCAGATCTCCTCCCTCTCCTTTTTCCTATATTTATCTTCAAAATAGGTTAAAGGATTCATGTAGGATGAAGCATCCCAAAGTTAGTTCTTGTTATGGAAAATGAGAGGCATAAAGCACTCTTCAACAAAAGAATTGTGCAAATGGCAGTCTGTGCTATATCCAGGAGCCCTGACATTACTTTTGCAAACTCCCAGGAGGTTGGCTGGTTGTAATTCCCTTTCAGCAAACCTCACTGCAAAGCTACTCCACCAGTTAGCTTGCTCTGAATGCAGGAGCAGCATGCTTGCTTGCTGCTTTGAGCAACAGAGGACATATTATGCATCCTCTGCATTATTTACTGTGGTTACTTTAAAGTTGATATTTATTTATTTATTTCAAGTTTCCATCTGTAGGGTCTGGCTGTGGTTCAAGGTCTTCTCTTTCATCCGTTTCTAATGGATATCTGCTCTCCCAGACTATCTGTCCTTTAGGGTCCTAATATGATAAGCAAACTAACAGTGACAGCGTTTTTGTGGTACTTCCATTTCCAACAGCTTTTCATCTCACTATGTGTGTATAGTTTCTGGTTGGTATTCAAAATCCCCCGAATCAACTCATATTACAACTTTCTTTCGTTCTTCACTATTTTCACATCCTCATGACTTTTTCAGCCCTGACAAAGGTGTTAACACTGTATTTGCAGTGACAAGCCACAGGACAGGGCAATGTTTTCTACTGTTCTAAAACTCTTAAGAAAAAACTCTATGAAAATGTGCTAGTTCAGATGACTAGTGCATGTCACATTCCTAACCTTCTTTTAATTTGCCTTTTCATTTTTACAACTGACATTCTCACTCCAGATCCCTCCCTTGGGTTTCTACAAGTACAAGCCGGAAGATTTTTTGCCCAATGTTGAATATTTTTATTATACCCTTTCTATTACTATAGTATATTTTTGTAATTATTGATAGTTATAAGAAACAAAAGAAAGCGCAGGGACCGTCCAAGCAGATCTTACATTCCATGTATTTTAATTTCTGTGTTTTAACAGTAGCTCTGAAGAGTCACAGTAATTGTATTCCTATGCAAGGAGTTACGCAGAGACCTGCATATATAATTGTTTCTGCTGTCCTTGCTGAGGTAGCCCCAGCTTTACTGCTGCATTACAATTCAGCTCCTGCACCTCCGTCTCACATAGCATGTGCCTGTGTGCTCCAAAGCCAGTTGTGTGTTTCCTGAGTTGGCAAGAGTGCAAGTGCAGATGCAAGAGATTTATTCTCTGAGGGAAGACAGCTTTTCAGCTACTTTCAGATAAATGCTAAGTGTGTAGGCTTTGAATCCAGCTAATGAATTCAGTGTGTGCACTAGAACAGAGGCCTGAAAGGACCACCTGGGTCACCAATCCCCAATAACTGCAGGCAAACATATAATAAATGTTAAGAGCAAAATGTCCTGCAGGAGATCAGAGTCTGCCCTCTCCATTCACTGCACACCATAAAGTAACGTTCTTCAAAAACACACACACTTACCAAATGATGAACTCCTTAAGGGGATGAGCTCAAAAGCCTCAAACATTACAGTGTAGGACGTGGGAAGTGGCAGAGGGTAAAAGTGATGTGCTAGCACTCAGAGGATGCGTTACACAAAAACATCCACAATAGCCCATGGGACTGGTCCAACATAAACAGATACTGTTTTCATGTCCTAGCTGTGTTTGGAAAGCCTCTCATCTCTTTGGTTACATGCCTTCTAATTTCCAGTCAAAACATATTCAAGACATACTTATTAAATCCACTTGATTTTGCATCGGTATTGCATTCGATTCCCTCACTTATACTTCAACCCTGAGTATGTATTTAAAAAGCGAACAGATCTTTGTTTTGTTACAAAAGCACTTAGCGCCACTCAGTCCTCTAACAGGGAGGGATGGAGGCACACCACGCTGGTACTCATCCTCCTGTACAATTCCCCAGGTGGAAACGTATCACCTTCTAATGACAAGAAACCAAAGCCTAGGCCATGTGTAAACGAGCCCTGTAGAAGTGTGCAGGCACTTCCCTGGTCCTGCTGGCCAAGCGCAGCCTGCAGTCACTTCCAGAAGTTCTGCTGTTGTTCCTACACACGCCCCCAGGGAGTTCCCAGGCCTTCGGTGCTTTTCCATCCCAAGGAACACACTACTCTAATTAATCCTGCATGCCATCCTTCCCATCCTCCAAACTTTCCTTGCTGTACCTTTTTGAGACAGAGGAACAGAGCTGCATACCACTCAAGCAGCAAAAGAAACACATGCTTACAGGGTAGCCACCTGCTATTTTCAGTATATTTTGGTATCTGCTTTTATAACCACTATTGAAACTAAAGTTAATATTTTTCATAGAAGAACCCTTTCCTACTTCACAGCACTTTCCATGCCCCAGATTTTCCCAGGTCAGTGGATGGCACTGGTCACTCAGCACTCATCAGCTCGTGTGTGGGATTTTTGTCTCCCTCACTTCACATCCACCTACGCTGAATTTCACCTGCAAGTGCCTTGCCCAGCCACTAAGTTTTGCAGAATCCTCCTGCAGTTTTTTCACAGTCAGCAGTCATCTTTACTGCTCTGAATAAAAGCATCATCAGCACACTGTTATCTTTTCCAGTTCGTTTATCAGTGGAGTATCACAGGTTTCAGCACAGATTCTTCTGAGACCCCACTAGTGTCATCTCTCACTCAGAAAACTGATCATTTAGTCCTACCTTCTGTTTCCTATCTTCAGACCGATTTTTCATTCATCTGAACAGCTTTCCTTTTATCTGACGGAAGCGCAGCTCCTAAGCATATGATAATAAAGTAGAGCTTTCTCATCCTTTTGGCTTTAATCACAGGTTGGTCACAGAGCAGAGCTGAGCCCTATTTCCCTAGGTAGGGCCCAGCGTTGGGTTCATTTGCTCCCTTTTACCAGCACGACTCCAGTTTGCCACAAATCTGGGGCTGCTAATTGGGATGGGATTCTCCAAAAGGCTCTTTTCTCCTTTTTCTCAGTGGTTTCAGGGTTACTCAACTCTTCTCCTGTAATGTGTTCCACTGCACTGCTCCCTCCCACAGCCAAAACCACACACTTTTATTGGGGAGATCCTCGGAACCTGAAGTTTAAAATCCAAGAACTTCTCTTACTGGAATGTAGAGAATGCAAGTACCTAGGATCTAAATTATTTAGAATAAATTGGGACTCGCTGGTGAGCTGATGTTAAAGAAAACTTTTTAGATTATTAAAGGTTCAGCTGAGAGATAAGATGTTGCTTTTGTAAAAACAACCAAAAAAGGTGAGTTTACATATGCTGAATCCCTCGTTTGTAGCAAAAAAATCATCTGTTACTAGTCCCTAAAAGAATGGCAGTGTGCTTATTAGTATTAGATTTTCCTGTCTTTGTTACACTAATCCACAGAGTCCACAGAAGGTTCCCACACAATATTTGTGTCCTCCACAATATCACAAGAGTATGAAAAAATCATATCAAAATGTTGTGCCAAGGTTACTAAAGGAACTACTGCATAGAGCTGGTCACAAGGCCTTATCCTTCAGTAATACTTCTAAGAAGTCTCTTGCAACCTGTAACTCACCTCCCAGCACATCCCACCCTAGTCCCCTCTTTACCCAGTTTCTTATCTGCCTGAGCCAGCTTCTTATAATTCCTGTATTAATCTGCACCATCTCCACTTTAAATAATCATTTCCTTTGGGAACTGTACTGAATGAATGCTTCCTTGATATCTAGGCAGCTTAAGCTCACTGCATTACTGTAGTCTGAGACGTTCACCTCCTCAGCAAAAAGAAGCATGAAGTTAGCCTGACAAATTCTCCTTCTGATCACAATTTTGTATTTTATCCCACTTTTCACTTTGATGATATTCTTGATTACTCTGCGTTCAAAACTTGTCCTAAGGCATTACACAATGTTGCAATAACCTAATTTGCATGTACTTGGGGGATTTTTATTTTTAACTCTTTTGGCACATACGTTAGTATGCACCAGTCAAAGGCATTATCCCCATATTGCAACATACATTAAGAGTTTTTACTACTGGACTCCTGTGGCCAGAGGTAAAATCTGAAAAGTAATTCATTCAGTTCCTACAACAGAGGTAACTAGTAAAAATGACAGTTTTCCTATCCCTTACCCATCCGTACATAAACCACACAGACCCAGCAAAAACAACTCTCCTCCTGGTAGGAAGAAACAACTCAACTGGTCATTTGGTATTCCAGTGTGGTTTTGCATTTTACTCCTTCAAGGGCAGTGTTATACCAATAGCAGAGCATTTAGAAGTGGAACAGAAGTACTGACAAGAGAAATGCACTGGGAAGAATTAGTTGATGTCATTTTTAGAACAACTGCTTAACATTGCTCATTAGGTTTTTAATTTGATAGCAGTTCATACTTCATTTGTGTTTTCCATAGCAAATAATATTTTTTTTCCACTGAAGTTTACATCACCAGCAGAGTTCACTGCAACATGTCAAGGAAAAAGGAATCTGAAGTAATTCCACCTTCTCTTACCTTGCTGCTCTTTCTGAAATCCCAGAAAAAAATTTACAAGTGAAAACACGACTTGAGGAGAGGGAACTCAGGTCATTGTACGTATTTCCAACAAAAAGAACCACCTTTTCCCTGTGGTACAACAGAGCTGCTGAGCTGATTCCCATCTTGTGATTCAAATCAACACTTTAATTCTTGGTGACATGGAGAGTACAGCAGACACCATTCCAAGAGCTTCCTATGGATAGATTTTCAATCACTTCCCCACAACATTTTCTAAGTTAATCTTTGAAGGACGTGGTTTACAGACACAAGTACATTACAGAAACATTATTCCCATCATACGACTCTATACAGATATTTCAACATATTCCTACTAAACTTAAAAAACAAACAAACAAACATAAAACCACCTAGAAGTTAAGAAATGTAAGTCAAAAAAAAAAAAAAAGAGTAGTTTTCAGGAAATAGCAGTAGAAAAAGTGGGAAATAAAAGCAACAACCTTTCCAGAGGCGGACCGAGCTTCCAGGAAATGCAGGTAATTAAATAGATTACTGGAGAGTGTATTTTGGAAAATGCTTTTACCAAAAGCACGCCCATATTAAAAGCAAAATTATGGTACCTTAATTGCACTTCTCAGCTGTTGCTGTTGAGATCATATGTTGATTTCCTGGAAAACAGAAAATACAGAATTAATCATGCTCATTATTTAAATGACGATTAATAACAACATCTAGTATCACACATTTTTTCTTTACTAAAATGGGTTTAAGCCTACAAAAGATACAGAGAAGAGCAGAATACAGTTTTTGATATCTGCTATTTTATTCCTGATAAAGGCAGCTTCGAATAAGAAAAATAACAAGAAAACAATGCCTGAGGTTTTCACTGAATTAGTTTACATATTTCCATGAAGGCTGCCAAGAAGAAACCAAGGAAAAATTCACAATAACTTTCTTTTATAGTATCTACCATAAAATATATCTATCAGGCATTTATCTGTAATTTCTTTCTACTCATATATGTTCCCTGTCATTCCCCAACCTAAAACATTTAACAGTAAAACCTGTAGGGCACCTGTTATTCCCTCTGGAGGAATCTCTCAGGCCTCCCCCTGGTAGCCTCTGGTGCCAAACTTTCCGAAGTGTGCCTGCTTACTGCCTACCTGTCACCATGGTGGTACATGAACAGAGCTGTTTGGAGAGTTTACTGAGTCGTTCAGAAAATTTGATGGCAAGTTCCCCATACTTAACATAATTCAGCCCTGAACGTTTCCTGACGTAAAGCCCAAAATTGAAATCTGAAGCTACAGAATTGCACGTGGTCCCCTTTGCAGACCGGGCAAGCGGAGTGCACCTAAACCAAGCCTCTTTCAGACAGCTCCAGAATTAAGGAGTCACAGCACAAGTGGCACAACTGTCTTCTACAGGTGGGCCAAGCTCCACTTGATCCACTCCACGAAAATCACAGGGACGAAGTTGAGTCAAGGCATCTGAACAGGACCTTCACTTTGGCTGGATGTTTCAAACTCTTAGTGGTTAGCTTTGAAACTGAATTGTATAGTTGCTGGGATCATTTCACCTTTCTCAGGAAAATCCAGATCTTCACTAAGAGAGCATCTGTCAGCATTATCTTCAGGCAATTTCATGTGAAGCAAAGCCATTTTGCAGGTTGCTGTTTTCTCTCTCATTTAAGCATTCGTTAGTTATCTATGTAATAGGACTCAATTGGTTGGAATATTCAAAGAGCTATGACTCAAGCATAAAACAACAAAACTTATTCTCAGGCTGTTAATTGTCAGCACAGAAGCTATTCATTACATTTGAGTTTGCCAGTTTGCCATGCTCTTACAGCAGAAAAGAGGCAAATTTAGGTGCAGTCAGTTTGCTTTGCATTAACTGAAACTGTTGTTTTGTTCTGCAGTGGAACAAATGCATAGTAGGTTGGGTAGTAAGGATTTGTAAAATAACTCAAGGCTTCTTAAGATTGATGGAAGTTTGTGGACGCTCGTGGATATTGTACTGACTCCAAACAAAATGTCACGTAACGGCAAACAAATTGGCATTTTATTAGCCTTCAAAAACGTTTTTAAATAAAAATGGGTAAACTTCACTAAGAGGGCACTGTGTGCGAGTGTAGTAGTATGTAAATTTTTCCCAGAATAGGTCAGACTGACCAAATCCATTCTCTCCTTCTAATATATAAAATGTATACACAAAAAGAAGAAAAAAATAAAAAAAAAAAAGGAAAAAAAAAAAGCAGAACAAACCCAAGCAATAAGCAACTGCAGCTGATTACATCAAAAATCTGCTTATATTTCTGAAGCAATCAAACAGTTCTACTTAAATATATATAAATACTGCTTCCAGCAGGTAAACATATTATTCAAACTACTCCTAAACAACACATATTTCCTCCTTGGTACAAAACTGGGGGTGGGAGGGCAGCTACTCATAGAGCCTGTGCACTGCTCAGTATGAAATCCCGGATGGCTCTGGATGGTTAGCATTAATTCCACCAAAATAATTACATATTTCACCCCCAAAACCCTACAGCATTAAGGCTGCGGTTAGTTTGCCCAGAGAATGCCCAGCCTTCCTTCGTGCATAGGAACACCACAAATTGCATCACCATGGGAACGAGGCTCACCACTTCCTTTACCAACAACCTAATGCCTGTGGCCAGCAGATTTTAAGATCAACGATCGTCATTTTACATCTGTGTAATGAAGATGTATCGTGCCCGGCGCTGTTCGCGCGCTGCGCAACGCTATTCCTCACGCTCATCAAGGGCTTTTAGCTCTGCGTATTATCTTCCAGAAACATAAGCTGTTCAGACTGTGGTTGTTTTGAATTTTAACACGAAAAAGAGCGATGCTTCATCCCTGGAGACAAGACCTGGGGATCCCTCAGCTAGCAGGGCTGACGCAGTTATGCAGCATGCAGCCATTCAGCCCCCACACCAATGTCCTAGCAAGGACTGGACAGACATTTGGCCTCTTATTTCTTCCCTGGCCTTGCAGTGATGCAGGAAGCAGTGAAAGGCGTTCTGAAATCCTGCTGCCATCTTCCCTTGCCATCCTTGCCAGCAGATGTATACATTGCTATTAAATTAGAGGAAGCACAAATTGCATGTTTGTGTAATCATTTCAAAATATTTTGCTGACTAAATACATTTTCCAGGCTGTAATTCAAGACTTGCTTAATTTCTACCATTGATAACTGCCTGAAAAACAAATCTTGTCATTAAATCTGAAACAATTTTTCAGTAAATTTCAAACATCCTAGTGTTGTTTTTTGTTTTGTTTTGTTTTTGTTTTTGTTTTTTTTTGTTTTGTTTTTTTTGAGAAAAGCTTTCCACTTCTTTCTTAGTAACACAATAAAATATTTCACCTGTAGGAGAAGAAAAGGACAAGTTTGAGAAGAGGTAAGGTACAGGCAACTCTGCTCTTGAGAACACCCACGAGTAATGTCAAAGCCCAAAAGGACAGGTTCAAACTGCAGCTCTGCCCAGATGCTTGCAATTTTTCGTTTTATGAAGACTGATGAAATTGATGGGTAAGTACAAATGCCTCTAGTATATAAGAGATTCACTTCTCAGGCTTCCTGAAATAGGTTCCTGACCTTTTTCAATAGACATCTGCTGACTCTTCTGGCAAGTTGGTGTTGCGAGCTTTCAACGTTCAGGACTTGGGTCTTTGATCCAGTGAAGCTGGTTCTATTTTCCTTCATGCTGAAGGACTCACTACCTCTGTGCATGTCTGTGTTCGTTCAGTTTTAATTGCCAGATCTAGGCACTGCTTAGGTACAGCCTGCTGAAGACTGGCAGTATTTTTCCCAACTTTGTTTTACTGAACACAGCCAACTGCAGACAGTGGTAGCCACGGGCAGGAATAAGGTGCAACCACATTTGGGGATGGGAAGCAGGTACCCGAGCAGAGGCAGCAGCAACAGGGATAAACCCAAGGGCACACCAAACTGAGGCGGAGCAGAACTGACCTTAAAATTCAGAGAATGAAAAATTCTTTGCTGTAAGGTCAATATTCCAAACAAGGAGCCATGTGGGCAGATCAGGAAACCAAGAGCAGGAACTGGGACTGGGCAAGTAGGTGCCCGAGGAGGACCAAGCCCAGAGAGCAGGAGACAGACGCAGGTGCCAAGGGTTAAAATGCAGGATCCCTGAGCACCGCAGCGCTAACAGCCTGAGAAAAGGGACCTGGCACAGGGTAGAAAAAGCTGACAAAGCGGCACAGTGGCCAAATTGTCTCTTTCCCAGTTTTGTTGGGCTTCCTGGTCCCTACTCCCTGAGGAGGACGTCCACAGCAGGACTGCAACCCTAGAGCTCATAGGCCAGGCCAGGCTGCCTCACAGCAAGGTACTCAGAGATGGCAAGGTGATGATTTCCACCCCACCTTCTGGTCGGTATGGCACTCTTCATCCCTTCCCTCCTGATGCTGCTGCGAGGCACCTGGCTGAGCTGTGCCAGGCTCCACTGCTATATAACAGAACACAAAACAAATCCGTGTCACATATCATACTGCAAAGTGAGGGAAATGCTGCTCACCTCCACCTGGGCCCCTCTGACCTCCTCCAAAGCTCCTGGCCCCAGATGCCCTTCACACCCTCACCTGCTGGAGGAACTGGTGGGACAGCAGAGCCCTCACCACCAGCACCTCACAATGCTCCCTGCCAACTAGGCCCCCAGCCCACCACGTTGCCTTCACCTGCAGCTCTCCTCACCTCTTCCCTTTCACTAAAATAAATGACTCAGAAGTACTTTTAAAAGGTATCTTAAAAAATCAGTACGAAGAGCAGTGTTATCAAAACTGGCTAAGGAATGTGAGTTCACATCTGTGTGAGGTGAGAATCCTACACCTCTCAGACATCTTTGAAAGTTACCACCTTTAAGTAGGAAAACGTTGCCTGCAGTGACCGTTACAATACATGATTTCACACGTAACATCTAAGCAACCTCCATCTCCACACTTCTCTCAACGTCCAATATCGAATTTCTGTGCAGCTAGGATATATTCAGTATGTCAAAAAATTGAGGAACATTTAACGTGTCTTTAAATACTCACAAAACCTGCTCTCTGCAGAGGCTAACCACTTTTTTCTCCCTGCTCACAAGGAAAATCCAAGAACCAATATCACTAAGTAGCTTTGGGGTGCAGGGAGCTGATTTGCTTTGCAAATATTTTTCTCCTCTCCTGTAGGAAAAATGCTTGATTCTGCCTACAGAATATGTGTAAATGGAAGTTTTTATCATGAAAAATACTAATAAAGCAATATTCTTTACAACAACTAAAACTTACCTATTCTATTTGTAAGTAGATATCCTCACCTGTTAGTAAGAAAACTTACAGGTGTTGTTCCTAAAAAAAACTCTTAGAAAACCACCATCATCTAAAAGTCTCCATCATCTATTAATAATATGCAATGAATATTACTCTGGCATTTTTATTATAACTTTGTTAAGTTCGAGGAATGAAAACTTGATTTACTGCAATCCTTTTCTGGAAAATCAGATGAGTCATGTTTCTTTTGGCATTGGAAAGTAAACTCGAGTCAAAGTGATTTGTTTTACCATTACTTCTTGGTTCCTATCTAAAATTTCATCTATATTTATGTCAGCCTCGTTTTAATGCATGTAAATGTTGGTTTCACATAGCTGGTGAAACCTGGTTGACTGAACACAGGAGCAGCAATAAAATTCCAAAACTATAATCCCAGTTTTAATTTTTTTTTTCAGTTTCCTGTACTCTGTGCAACACAAACTCAATACACAGCTCAACTGCATCTGAAGTACATGTGGATAATATATTATTAATAAACACCCCCCTCCCAGTAACTTTTAAAAAGCCTTTCTGAATATTTTTCCTAAAGGCAGATAACTCAAAATTTCAGTGCCTTGGAAAAGGTTTACTTTTGGGGAGGATTTAATTTTTCTGCAAGGGATTGCATGTTTATTGCCTCTATTGAAGAAATCGATAAAACAGCTGTGTTTGTTCTGTAGCCCTCATAAGCCACTGTAGCGTTTTACACTGCCTCACACCTCATCTCTTCAGGCACTGCTTTCTTTGACCAGATGTCTCATTGTATAATACAGTGCACTTTACAAAGTCATATAAATAATCTCAACAATCAACAGCCATGTTCCATCATACCCACAGCTTGCTGCAGAAATTGTTAGGCATAGCACTACAAGGAACACCAGATGAGAAGACATCCCTGGCAATAGCTGCAGTTAGGTACAGACCTGAGGAGACCTTCCACGTTCCTAGATGGACATTAGCTAGTACCATATTCAAAAACATATATATTTTTTATCTTATTTAAGAAATACTTCAGTTAGTCAGCTCTTCTTACAGAAACATTCTCCAAAAACGGTGAATTGCTGCAAGTTTTAAGAGGCTGTCAGACAGCTCCTCTTTCCCTACAACTCTCCCCCCTTCAGAAAGGCAAGTCACCTCCAGACAGACTTCCCTAAAACCAGGCAATGTTAGAAATCTGGCCCTGGGACAAGCTAATCACTGTGACACCTCTGAGTCCAGCATCCTTCTATTATATCAGACACTTACGGAAAAAGCAGTAAAAACCAGACATCAAACTTGTCAGATTTTTTGAAACCCAAAGTGGGGTTCATGATCCAAGCTACAGGTTACACTGCTTCACCATGGCAATCCGTAGTCTGTGAAAGCCCTGCCATGGGATGATTTAATCAGTTTAGAAATATCACAAAAGAGAAGACCATAAAATGTTCTCAGGAGACATAAGAAAAAGTGGGCAGAATTTCATGGTGTTCGGAATGCTTCCCAGAAACGTAAAGGACAAACAATTAAGGTACATGTACATGCACACGCAATCCATCAGTAGTGCCTCTCCCCTCTGGTTTCTCTCAGCTCGTCATCTCCCGTTCTTGCAGAAAACTCTGCCACTCTCCTGGTTTCTCCTGCTCTGCTCTAAGGACCATTCTCTGACTGACACTTTCTGTTCTTTACTACCCCAGTTACAGAGCTGGTTTACAAGTCAGTAATGATTACATACACTGATCACTTCCCTCTAAAGACCCAAGATATCATCTATGAGCTGTGAGTACAAACATAACTCTCATGCTTTTTTAAAGCATACAAAAAAAAAAGCAGCCAAGGTTTGGAGTACAGATTCTCCAAATATGCCCCCGGATGAATCCATCCCCCAAATGACAGAGGGGAATTCCTCTCCTCTGCTCTCTGCCCACACTGTAACAGGATTCAGCCAAAAAGCATTGTGCACTCACCCAGCAGCCTACCCCATCCTTCCTCGTGGTGTAATGCATCTGCAGCGTGTTGTTGAAGAAATCGGCTGTACCCTTGTTGGGGGAACGGCACCAAGTGTCACTGCAGACCAGCAACAGAGAAGTACCAATATCCCCTGTATCTCTTCTTTTGCCTTCATCTCCCTCATGAGGGAAGCTATGTGCTTTCAGAGTATGTTCTTTGCTTCACGTTACAGGAGATGGCATTTAGCTAACACAACACAGGACGCTTCCTTCCTCCGTCAGCACCATCAGGGCCCAGAAAACCCTTGTTCCATTCAGAGGATGTCTTACTGCACAGAACAGATGGATCCTTCAAAACACAGGAGGGCCCCAATGCTTTGACATAAGGAGAAATGCAGGCAATATCTTTTACTATTCTTTTGCTTACTCGAGCTGGAAAGGCTTTGGCTCAATTACTACCGACTCCTTTATCAAAGCATAAAATCTGGCGCCCACCCCTTCCAACAAAACGCTCTGAATTCATGGGGAGAGCAGTTGGAGAGAAACCCAGGGAGAGGACGAGACAGCAAACCCATCTGTGCCCAGCTCTGGCAGTGAGGAGCTGCCTGTGCCCACGTCTCTCCCCACCGTGGTCCTGCCGGGCGCAGGGCCACCAGCGTGCTCTGCTGTCTGCTTCCACCACAGGGGAACACATTTAACTGCTGGGTTGGGATCACTGGGCTCTGAAACTGAGAAGTTTCATGGGCTCTGGTGATCGGCTCCATTGTGAGCTTTGCAGAAATGATCAAAAGCAGGGTGATGTCCTCGGCAAACAGCCTGAGATTCCTGAAAACTAGGACAGAATCTAGGCTCTAGCATTAATACATCATGGCCAAATTAAAGCTTAACAATGCACAAACTGCTCAGATTTGTATTGAAATATGACAAACAAATGTCAAAAACAGAGGAGGTCTCAAGATGCCATTAAGTCTTACTTTTTAGATTTTCTCCCTGAAGACTACAGGACTGGGCAGTCAAGGGCTTTGCTTTACCACTCAGCTAAGAATACCTGGCTATAAATTTATGTTTCCCATCAAAGGAATTTCAGAATTGAAAAGTCATAAGAAATGCTCTTCTTGTCCCATTTCCACTTCTGGGATTAACTTATGCAAATATTAATTTACAGTCAAACTAATTTTTATAAATGGTTTACATAAGCAGCTCTTCAGTCAATAAATTAACGCTGCCGTTTTAAAACATTTACAGGCCTTGTTTATGTTACTTTGTTAATTTTATTTTAATTTAGTATTGATTAATAGCTCCATGGCTATAAAGTGTTTAAACAGTTATAACTCTTAATTGTGCCATAGCATTGCTTAATAAAACAATACACTATTGGGACTAAATCAAATTAAATTAATCTGTTACCCTCTTTTATGGGTAATTTAGTGCACAGATAAAAGCGGTCATGGAGTTGTTTTCATGGCAAGTAGCCTAAGAAGAACCTGCATACACTGGGGCTGGGAGCCCAAATCCACCCAGCATCTCCTCACCCACGGCCACCCTAGAAAGGTGCCTTTCTTTAGCCCTATTAGCTATGCAGAGCCACTTTATGTTTGGCATTGCTTAGTATTTGTCACAATTAAATCAGGGTTTAATTATTTCACGTCATTTCTTCATGTGCCAACATCGTTTAACATCATAACCCTGTCCTTGCCAGGATGCTTCCAAACCTTTCTGAAGCTGGTCCCATCCACACCTTTGCAACTCTAGTCGGTATTACGCCACAAGTCAATGAAGAAAAAGAATTAAATTTGTCAGCCTCACACTTAATACTTGTTAGAAGCCCATGGCAAACTTGCAAACACTCCTGAGTGACAGCACACACATAAGGCAACAAGGTCTGCATCCACCCATGACCACACTAGGGGTTCCTACCTTACCTGAGATCTCCCACATTTGCTTCTGAGAATAGCAGACAGAGAACTTTTAAAAGAAAAAATATATATATATATAGTCATTTTACTACTAAATACATATCAGCTGTGTGCTTTAAAGCTAGGCGTTTAAAACAGGTGCCAAGTGTCCCCTGTTAGACTTCTGCCACCTCTCCATCCCTATATGGGTCCTGGTTCTGCAGATGCTTTAGGGGTGATTTAATTCGTCTGGTGCCTTGAATATGAATCATCACTCATTATTTTAGCTTTATCTATTCCTCCTTACACCCTTGAATTATCCTTCTTAAAGTAGTGGAAAAACTCTGATTATATTTCCACTGCTGCTCTTGATGAGAAAAAAGCATTTAATTAAACGTTTGTATAATGTTATTCAACACCTCATTTTTTCCAAAATGAGTACAATGCATTTTACACCCACCTAGGAACTAAACTCAATTTAAAAATACCTTAAGACAGATATTTTACCCCACAGAGTGTCAAAACATTCACACCCGAAACCCCAAAGGCTGGCTCATCTCTTCTGCCTCCGCTCCTTTTACATGAGAAGGATGGGTATCTTGGTGCATCACAGCCCTCTGACAGCCTGGCAGAGATGGAGCACAACTGCTCCACTTTTTGGAAAAAAAGAAAAAAAAAAAGAAAAAACGAAAAAAAAACGGAAGTTAGAAAAAGGAGCAGTTTGGCTATAAAGGATTTTGAGATGGCTAAACTGATATGACTTCCCAGCTATATCTCACATATTTAATACTTGATAGGTGACACCTTTGTCCTAATCTTAATTTTAGATTTTTCTACCTCCACAAGATATTTGCAGATAGGAAGTTTTATGCCTAAACATAGCCACCTCTGTACAATTTGTCCCTTCACTAATTATTTACTTTTGCAGTCTGTCCACAGGGCTTTACTGCAGTGATTTTTTAAGAGAACTCAAAAACACAAATTCTGGAAAATGAAAGGCTGAAAACCACTAAACAGAAACATGTTTGGGGCTGGCCTTACCTGGAGATCTCACATGTTGTGCAACTTCTTTACCTCAGCAATTACAGCACTTTTTATTCCTGAGATGTTCGTGAATGAACTGGTTTTCTTTTTAGTACTCTTCCTTCTCCTAAACTTATTTTGTCTGCTTATTTCTGTCTATTTGCTTGCTTGTTTTTTTTGTTTGTTTGTTTTTTTGTTTGTTTGTTTGTTTGTTTTGTAGAATGAGGAATCGGTGAGGTCTTGTTTCTGCCTGTGCAATAAATAAGCTGTCCCATAAGCAGCCAGGAAGGCTGGTGCTGAAGATGACCAAGTGATGCAATCATAAAAAAAAATCCATCTTCTGTAACACGGGAGAAGATCCGTGTGGAGTGCCAGAGAGCTGCCGGCTCCACGCTTAGCCACTGCCACTCAGTTCAGGTTGAGTTTCCTCCCAACTCCTCCAGCCCTGCCTGCAGGACCCCCCAAAATGTACTTGTCAGCCCTTTTTGGTGGCAAGCACACCCCAGCCACCTCCCTGCCTCCCACATTGCAGAGATAAATTAGGAATTGACGCCTCTCCCGGAGAATGGTGTGGATGTGATTAGGAGGCCTTGTGATTGCTAATTAAGAGGGAGGAAGGCAGCTGTGCTCTGGGCTGGTTCACCCTGCATTTGAAGCACAAGTGGAGGAGTGCCTAATGCTGCGGAAAAGCAAAGAGAGCAGACTTGAGTCTGAGAGGGGACCTCCCTGGCGACTCTCAGCAGTGCAGAAAGAAGCTCCCTAAATGACTCCGGCAAACACGAATGCTTGAGGAAAAATGAGCTCTCCAAACAGAAGTGCTGCCTGGTGTCTGCAGGGGCACTTCAGGGGAGCTGCACAGCCACTCGTGCAGCTCAGCTGCAAGCTGGCACCTTGCTCCAGGATGCCTACTGGGGCTGTAAGCACAGACCTCGCTATTACAGGCCCCTAGGACCAAAGCAAATGGCTGATTACTAATTTAAGAAAGTCACTGCCCACAAATGAACGTGCTGTTGTGACGTTTTAATTTCCTGACTGTGTAGAGAGACAAAGATGACAAAACGAACCAAAGGAGAGTAAGGAGAAAAGAGAAAAAAATGAAGAGTGCACCACAAAGCATGTGGTGTGCAAAGAGCAGCCTGACATTACGCTCAGATAGGACTGGCCATTAATCATTTATCTCTATCATCGTAATTATTCAAAATCACTTCAGAGCTTGCAATAGTCACAAGCAACTATTTAAATTCTGGAAGTGTGCAAGGTGTTGTACCTTCCTTGTCCTGTATTTGGTACAAAAGTAGTAATTTTTCCTCTGAAAATTCCTACATAAAAGCAAATCTTAAACAGTAGCCTGAAAGTGTTTTAAGCTTCAGAGATCTGTTTTGGTAGCAGCTGAACGATGGTCCTGCCATTACGCTGGCTGCCAGGAGGTGACCTCATGCAACTGAAAAGCAAGCGAGAAACAGAAGGGTAAAAAAAAAAGAGAGAAGAAAGAAAATAAAAAGAGAAAAAAATAAAGCAGAGTTCTTCGGTGTCTGCTTTCTACAACTGCGTTATGCTAAAGCATTTAGACCTAACAAGGAAACACAAGCACACAGGGCTTTCTCTAACATGGCTTTCTCTGTTAGCCCCAGGTCAAGGACTGAAAATTCAGCACTTAAGACATTTCTGCTCTGGATGTCTGACCATGGCAGTACACAGTAACAAGCCATTTTACAACTTCTAAGTTTCATGCACTTGTACTTTCCTCTCAGTTTCTAGCAGGTCAGCAGCCACCTTTGTCTGTAATGCATCTGTCTGAGCTGCCACCCAACTAGCTCAACAATTGTGGTTAAAAATAATTAAATAACAATAATAATAATATCTCTTGCATTCCAGACGTGTACCAACCTCACCCACAGAGCTTTTTCTTATCCATTTTGTTTTAAACATGGCTAATAAAGAAGGCGACATCTCAGAGAGCCCCGCACAGGACGGAATTACTGACAGCATCAGAAGAGAGCCAACATCCACCAGGCAGTGTTTAGAAAAAGAGTGAATTGATCTTGTTATATCAACTTTGAAACTGCCTTCTGTAGCACCCAGAGAGAGCTTGCCCTTCAGGCAGGTTTTTACAGGCTCTCACAGCTTTACTTTGATTGCTGTTGTAGCCGAAATATATAGCTTTAGTATGAGGGGATTATCTGTTATCCTACCCTTCGGGAGAACCTCATACTGTGACAAAGACTTTTCTGTGCTGCATCTCTTAAGTTTCAAAAAACTAACAAAAGTGCAGCACTTCTTGCCTTTTTTTTTTTTTTTCTTCCCTTTTCTGATGTCCCTTCAGCCCCTTGAGGGCTAGGCAATCACTGAATGGTATTTAAAATCACCGTATCTGAATCTTAATTTACTGATAAACTGGAATACGATGACATTTTGGGGTTTGTCTAGTGTCACACTGCTTGATATGGCCTTTATACTGTATCTTAGGGGAAAGAGTGGAGCCAGAAAGAACTAGCTCGTGGCCCTGGAAATAAACAGCATTCTGCACTTCAGGTTCAATTGATTTCAGTATCCTCTCTCACAAGCATCACCCCTTGGTATCAACAAACCCATTTAATCCCTTGCTGTGGTTTTGTGTATTCTCTCCTGCCTCTGAAAAAAAAAAATCTTCACCAACAGCAACTGCTCCCTGGGAGACGTAGCATCATGCTAGTGAAACTACATTGGGCTGTCTGAACGGAGATTGCACAAATCAGGGCTCCTTACAGAAGAGAAGCAGCGGGCAAACCCTGAGGGTTTGTGCCAAGCTTCATGGGCAGTCCCCAGACTACCAACGCGTCCAAAGGCCCCAATTCAGGACATTTCTACACTGAGCCCCATTCAGATAAATGGGTGGCATCTTGGGAACACTTGAGCTTGTTCGGAGTTCAGCTAGAAAATGTGGGTCACTCATCTTGATGGAGGGGAGCAAGAGCAAAGTGAGCAGTGAGCACTGGTCCTGGACCCCCCAGGGGGATGTAGGTTTGTGGGACTTGTTTCTGCAGCTTAGAACAGCATTCATAAAGGACAACTGAAGATCTCAAGGTCATAATAGTGCACAATTAATTAGGGCTATATTAAATAAATCTCTAATACTAAAAGCAACCAGAACTTTTCTCGTCCCACCTCGATTCACTGGCTCTTGGATTCAGATATGAATACAGATACAGGAGGCAATATGCTGTTCATGCTGCCTGCCTGAAGGAATACACTGCGAGGCGTGAGAGTTTGAGCAGCCTCCCCCACTTCTCCCCTTCCACCAGCAGCCTTTCCAGGGGCAAAAGGCAGGTATTCATCCACAGAAGGTGACTTCTGTCTACAAGTGCAAAGCTGAACAAAGTGCTCTGCTTGAATGTTAAAGTAGGGAGGTGGAGAGAAAGAGACAAAACAGAAATACATAATGCAGTACCTGGAAGAATACTCTTATTATAAACAGGCAAACAGGTTTACCGGGTTACATATCTGTTTTTTGTTTTTTTTTTTACCCACTGACTTTATGAGCCAAGAAGCTTTTCTAAGATACGTGCTATGTTTCTTCTGCCTGTTTTCTTGTATTCAGCATTACAGAAGTGCTTTTGTTTCAAGGCATTTTTGTATTTTTAATTAACTTCCTGTATTTCAATGCCATGCAGAGAAGCAATATGAACTGGAAGGCAAAAGCAGTCTGGCAGCTAATCGCCCCTACACCAGAGAAAAAGACAGATGCACCCAGCCAGATCATAGGTCTACTACAGCACTTCACCATAACTTAGGCTTGAGGATTCAGAGTACCTGCATGAACTTTATGGACATTACATTTTTAAAAACAGATCACTTACTCCCATTGTTATAATTTTGGTGGGATGTCATCTGAGAGTTTCATTCTCTCATCCTCCTTTTCAGCAGAATGCTAAGAGGTAAGATTTTTGCGCTTCTACTAAATAATCAGAATGAGAAAAACACTTTTCCATTGATTGTGGTGGGCATCCTATTAATGTCTCTGAATGCCCAGTTTTGACCTTCTTGCTCATGCTAACATCATCCTCAACATACGAATGCATGTGTAGATGCAATTCTTGCAAGTCATCCATACGAGAAACCTGCCACAAATAACAAGAGAAGTACACAAGAAAATCATTCAACGCATTGCCTGTTGCTTCTTTTTCACCATTCATTACAGAATTTCACTCAGGAAAAGTAGCTCCATTCATTGCTAATACACCTGCAACGGCAACTCCTGGTAGATAAAAAGATGAACCAGAGGAATTTAATTGAGAAAACTATATGAGATTTTTTTTATTATTAGTTTTTAATCAGAATGAATATAAATTTGAAGCATAATAAAAACCAAATGCCAAATGCTTGAGTAAGAAGGAGAAACAATCAAAGAAACCAACCACGTAGAAAACAATCCTTTCCAGTGGTAATTATGCTGCTGTTCGAAACAGTTAGGCAAAAGATGGAACTTAGTGCAAGCCTAAGATTTTTGTCTTAACCTTATCATTTGCTCTCATCCAAAAATACGAACCCTGCTCCAAGCAAACCATAAAAATGCTCGTGTATCTGTCTTGGAAATGCAGTTGTACCTGCAGATAGGAGTTATTTCTATAAAAGGATCCTGGAGAAAGTATGACCGTGTGTGAAAATCCCAAGAGTTAGTGGAGGGAATGAATATGGAGGTTGCAGCTTTTCCCTTCCTAATATGTTTGCCTGCATCTGGATTCAGAACATGTTCAAAAGGAATACGTTGGTTGTTGGTTTTGTTTCTTTTTTTTTTTTTTTTCTATGTAGCAATTGGATGTTCAGTAAAGCATGTTTTTACACTAATCCCATTCCTTTCAGGCGCCCTCCTTTAATTATCTCATTTGTGTGCAGTGCAACTTGTTTACTATCTCTGAGAAATACAATTTCTTCTCATGCCACACTGGAGGAACTGGTTTATGACCCAACTGTGCTAACTTATCCTCTTACAATGAATTCTTTATTGTTAGCAAACATGATGCTCATGGTACTTTACAGTTAAATAATATCTAGTTTAAATAGAATATTTTACCATATTTACCCTTGAAAAGATCCTCTGATATCACCCCTATCTAAATTAAAAAAGTGAATACTATGACCCTTTTGTAGAACTTTCACCGAGCAAAATTAATAATGAAATTAAATGCAGAGAAAAATTTTTCATTAGCTGAATCAGAGATTATTTCTAGGAAAAAAACGCTCAATGCTGGCAATACCAATGCTGTTTCCCCTTGTTAAATCGCTCATTAAGCCAGTTTCAGAACTCATTTCCCCTTGGAGGAGAAGCAGCAGCAGTAACACAAAGTCGAAGCGCACACCTCTCACCAGCCGCACGTGGGTGCAGACGTGCCTGCCTTAGCCACAGGCAAGGAATGAAGAAAGCCCTAAAACCCAAACCTCTGAGCACAGCTAGACGTGAGATTGCCAACAATGTCCTCAGAGCAACCAGTGCTTAAATGCTTCTATACTCACAGCTTTTCTTAGCACAGCACCAGCGATGGACTACCCCAAGAGCTGTCCCGAGGGCTGTGAGGCAGCAGTTTACGGACACTGACCGCAGCACAGCCAGTGACCCAACAAAAAGAACAATATTCTGTCAAGTTTATTATTATTATTATTATTTTTAAACTGAATCACAGCCTGACTCTGTGCCTCTGGTGCTGGCAAGGAATAATTATTTTAAAGCTCCTGAGGTTTCGTGATGCCATTGCTCTGCATGGACACCTGAGTGTCACTTTCAAGTACAGAAATCAAAAATAAAATTACTTAAAATTTATCTGGATGATTTTGGTGCTCCCATTCCAGTCACCACTTGTTCACGCCGGTCACTTTTCTTCATCCTCCTGGTGTCTGTGATGGCCCGTAAGGATTTCAGCCCCTGGCCCTGCAACTCCTGCCCCAGTGGTGCCCCCCAGCCCCTGCCCTCCCACCCGCTGCCCCCAAAGCTCCCTCCTGCCCCAGCACCAGCAGGCTGTGGATTTCTTCCCTCGTTAGTTAACAAGGAAATCACCACGGACTGAAACTGGAAACAAAGCACACACTGGGGGGACCTTGGGGATTTCCACCCTGCCTGTTTGGTTTGTAACTAATGAATGTGTTACAGACCTGAAGTAATGTAGGCTGCTTCCCCTTGTTAATTCAGAGAGAAAAATGTTCATTATATTTTTCCGTGGCATGGAAAACCCATCGCCCACATAGCATACAAAAGTGATTTTAGGAAATGCCCAGAACTGGCGTTACAGAGTGACACGTACTGGCTTCCCGGCATTCTCAGCAGACAGTGATTTGAACTGACAATCTGAAATCACGTTAATTAATAGTTTTAATTAAACCGTGAAAAATACAACCATATTAATGTGCCTGATAAACCAAGCTGCAAAGAGAGATGGGCTCATACATAAAACGCTGCAAGGTATGATTGCATACCATGATTATTAGAACTTACAAATCAGTTCCAACTATAAAACCATCGCTGAGAATAACTACAAGCCCAAAACAAACAAGTCATTTCAGTCTCGTATCATGAAAACTGTTATACTCATCTTTTTTTTCTTTTTTTTTTTAATTAAGAAGTTAAGAGGCCAAACTAGGAAAATCATACCCCAAAAATCTAACTATACAGTTGTTTTAACACATACCTAAAAAGACCATTAAAATCTTCTATAAAACTGTATGCATACATCTTTTCTTTTCCCCATAACCAGTAATGTTATGTAGAAAGCACGCAATTGTGAGAAGACTTCAGAACCATAAAAAGTAAGAAAAATGCCACACAACTGAAAATACCTCTGAGATCACAAGGCTGGGGGAACAAATCCAAACCATCCACAGGAAATAGTGCAAAGATCAACAAGAGAAAACCAGTAGCCCCTTACACTGCAAAATATGTCTCTGTGTTTCTTTTACCATGGACACTGAACTCAAACAGGCTCACGTGGGTTTTCTCAGCAGACATTGGGTGTCACAAGCTCAAGTAGTTTTCGTGGTGGGGATTCTATTTCTACCCCTTTGAAGGCTAATGAAAATAAACCAGATTCCTCCTTTCTGCTCTCACAACTCACCCTTACAAGCTTTCTGCACGGCACACTCAGCCCATATACATCTCTTTCAGCCGACCACTCCAGTGCAGGGCAGAGTAAAACGACCGGCTTCTCGAGGGGAACACCAATCTCTGCAAATTACCACCCAAACAGTGGTAGGAACAAGCATGTATCAAATCACAACTTGAAAGTACCCTCCTGCAGGAACAGCATCAGCCCTGAAATAGGAAAAATTACCATGCAAATTAGAGCAGCTAGCAAGATGTGTTCTTTACAAAGGTGTAACACTCTGATACATAAATACTCTGACTTCCTGGGAAAAGAAATAAATTCATTATTCTACAGCACTGTGAGCCTGGTAATTTAAATTAGGTTTCAGTCTTAAAACATTTGACATTGGTATAACAGAAACAATAGTGTCGCAAACGTACAGATGCAATTTCATACTCCTCTTCCTCTGCACAATCAGACAGCATCAGGTTTGATGCTGCTGACTTGTACCAATACAGGGGCAGGTTACGTGCACCTTACTAACAAATTCGGGAAGCAGCACTCTGGGTGTGGACTTTCCAGCACCCCAAACCACTTCCCAATAAACGTAACGTGGTTTGTGGGTGAACAAGTCTCACCTCTCCTCCGGGAATAACACTGCAATGCTGATAACGTAAACTGTACTTAAATACTTCCTATATGAAGAAAAGGAGCATAATTTATATGCCATAAATAATCATTTACCAAGGAAATTACCTACAATGGGCATATACATTATGAAAAACAGACACTGTGAAGTGCTTTTTTGCCACTGTGCTCCACAGCTAGAATGCTTTGCACCTATTCTGTAAAACACATGAGAACAATACACCAGAAAAGGTGCCTGCTTGCACATAGTAAGCAGGATGTGAAAGAGGTCATAAGTGTATGGATACAGCTTAGCACCAACATTGTGGTGTATTTTAATGAACAATGCTGGTGAAAGAGCTTTATGAGAGGATACTGTTTGGGTGAATGAGCCAATACCATGATGACCATGAACCAGCAGCTACTGTGACTGTGACACAGAGGAAGGCAGACACAATCCTGGGGGACAACAAGAAAAGACAGAGAGAGAGGTGCCACCACGGTACAGGCTATGCAGAGTCAAAACACCGCAATGGTGTTGAAAGAGGCACGTGGGAGGCTACTGAGAAGATGGGGAAAGCTCGCTGAGGTGCATGCATCACAGGCTGGGGACTGCTGCTGGTAGGAGTGTTCCTGCATTAAATACCAGGGAAGAGGAAGTGCTGCTCGAGCTCACCTCTGCTGCTTGTTTCACACAACAGCAAATAGCTATAAAGTGGGAATGATTCCACTGAGGCTGGAAATGAGAAAGATAACCACTTAGGGCTTGATTTACAGCCGTCAGAGGGAAAGATTTCAGGAAAACACCCCACCAGGAGCTAAAGGCAAAAACAAACAACTTGGAGATATACCACAAAAATGTTATGAATGACAGACCAAGCAGCCTCCTGCTGCCCCATCTGCACAGTTTGCAGGCATCATTGGGAACTGCTTTCCTCACCCTAGGGTACTGGAGCAGCTTTCACTGCCAAACCTGCAAAGATAATGCTATCTGCTCTGCTGCTTGGAAACAGACCGAGGTCAGACGCTAACTGTATATATTCTTAACACCAACAACATCAAATACATCTTTGTGCCCAGGGCTGACCTCAATCTAATTCTCATCAAAAACCTATGAGGGAAAATAAATAATATCTGCGCGTATCTAGCCCCAGGTTCCCTGGAAGTCCTTCTTCACTTTTTCTACACTCAACTTCCCCTGTGTATGCAAGTCTTTACCAATCAGAACCAAAACAGTATATAACAGCTGGGGTAAAAATAGGAAGAAGATAAAAGGTGAAGATACCAGGATCCAGAATAAGTATAGCAGCTACTTCTTAAGGCCTTAAAAGCCAGATAAATTTACAGACATTTGTTGTCACCAAGGTACATTACAATACTCCATTTCAATGGAGTCTCATCTGCTTCAAAGCTGCATACAGAAGAAACTTCAAAAGGTGAGGACACATCATCATTCTGGAAATGAAGCTGCTATCCCAAGTCACATTAGTGCTGTTCATTCTCTGCAGAAATGAACCCCCGACTCACTCTTCCTGGCTGACTCCTCCAGAGGAAACACCGTAAAATTTTCAATATCCTGCAGGGCAAATGTCTGCGTGGCAAGATGCTGGGAAGTCGTGGGGGACATGAACCTTTAGCAACCCTCCCAGTGATGGTGTTTTATTGCTGCCCTGCACCTGTGGCAGCCCAAACCACCGGCATGCACTCAGCGGATGAACTTCATGTGGACAGAGGTCAGCCAGGATTTCTGCAAAGATGTGAAGGGCATGCCTCCTTACACAGCCAATGCTTTAGAGCCTGGAAAAAAAACATTAAATATATGTATTATAACTTAATAGCTATCACATGATGGGATTCCAACCAGTTGATACATTCAATCATTCCTTCTTTGACAATTTCAGGTTCAGACAGTTGCTATTATCCGGTGTTATTTCAGGGAAGATAGATGCATATGCACAAAAATCTCAACACTAAACCAGTATCTCACAGCTGACTCCAAAAACCGTGGAGTTGGGAGGTAATTACTTTCAGAAGATGATGCCTTAGATAATATTTTCGTTCATTCATTTTCAGCCCTATTGCTTTCTAACAGTGTTCTAACTCATTCCAGTACAAGAGCTCTCAACGCAGGCCCAGGTGCCGGGAAGGATCTGAGGTGATGACACTGGGCATCCTTCGCCCCATGGGATGAGC
This sequence comes from Netta rufina, assembly GCF_964035555.1. Taxonomy (NCBI): domain Eukaryota; kingdom Metazoa; phylum Chordata; class Aves; order Anseriformes; family Anatidae; genus Netta; species Netta rufina. The sequence continues at coordinate 6,997,935 of NC_140130.1, read as the reverse complement.
AGGTGGCACAGATTTAAAAATGAGAAGAAAAAATGACCACACCATTATTGCACAGTATGCAATATCCTTACTGCAAATAAGAAAGGAATTTCTGGAGGTCAAACAGCATTAAAGGAAAAGCAACCTTCATTTTAAAATGCTATCTGTTCAGCAGACTTGAAATGCCAGGAAGCCAAAGAATTCCCCCACACTGCCACAGAAGAGCCAGAAGGATGCATGCTACCCTACACTTCTTCCCTCTTTGGTCACACTCCCGGGTAGTCACAACCAGCTTTACAAAAGTCTTCCTATTTCCACAGACAAACTTTTTTACTTTTTTTGCCCCATTTTTATAAGGATTGAGGATTTTTCTCCACAACTGAAAAAGTGCTGAAAGAGTGAGTGAGTTCCACTCTTTTCTTCTGCATGTTTCAATTAAGACAATGAAAATAGAGATGATTAGAACTGAAAGAATACACTTGTGGGGCATTTTCATGAATAGATGTTTGTGGCTTCAGACAAGATGTTTGCACTGGATTGAGAAGTACCCAACAGGACTGCATTAGTCAGTACTTACACTGCAAGTTCTGAATTCGTATTTATATCAGGGCAATACAGAACAAGATTACATGATTGTGAAAATGACATTTTTTCTCACAGCACTTAATTTCCACAGTGTTGCCATTAACATAAATAATACGTGAAGCTAATGTTAAATAATTCTGGGTTTTCAAAGCCCTTGGGAACAATTACATTAAATATACAGTGCTGACTGGATTTCTTCACATTTCCATTCACAACTCTTTTCCCGCTATGGCCTGAAGTCTTCTGTTAGTGTCCTTGATCGTACACAAAACCTTGCTTGTTCTGGCAGCCGAAAGCCTCCCCACATTACCTGCAGGGAGATATTGCTGACTGCAGGACGCTATTATGATTTCTCTATTAAAGAACTCTGCAAATAACTAGCAGTGAGCAGAAGGCAGGGTACCTGCCAGCTAATGCAATGCTGTCAAACATTATTATTTTTTTTGGCCTGGCTGTAAGAAAGCCATTGGTACACAGCATTATGTCCTAAAGTGCTTCCTCTGCCATCTCTTTCACTGCAGCAGCACGTTGATTTACCTTAGGATTGGAAGAGGGAGAGCAGAGCATTCATTCCTAGCCTTGCTGTGGCATGAAATCATTTTCTGTGACCTCAGGAGAGGACTGAAGGAAGTTCTGAATCAAGGACCAATAAAGGTAAGTTATCTTTGTGTTCCTTCTCAATTTGTGGCAATTAATCTGTATCTGAAGGTGTGTATGGGCATGTGTTTTTTTTTTCCCTGTTGTTTTGACTCTCCAGGAGACACAGAGCAAAGGAACAGGTTGAAATTCCCACATCACCTCCACCTGCACAGCCTTGGAAGTGGGACTGGGGCCATCGCTGCTTCTCTGCTGCAAGACAGAGCAATTCCTTTGGTGCCAGTGGTTCAGCAAGGCAGGCTTTTCACAGGAGAACAAAGCCCACATCATTATGCCTCGCCAACACTGATGGCACTCCCCCAGGGGAATGGAAGAATGATGGAGCCAGTTATCTTTAGCATGTGGTTCAAAAGCCAGCAGTAAATTGCTTCCACCTTTAAATTGACCTGGATTAGGGAAGCTTAGGGAAGCACAAGAATTTGGCACTGTTTTTTCCCCAAAGAAGGATTTGGTAGTAATCTGCTATCTGCATCTAGAAAGAGCCTGAAATCTTTAACACGTCGCCTGGGAGAAAAAGAACCACCTTCCCTGATTCCCCTTGCTCTCCAGCTCATTTTCCCTTCTGAAGCACGGTAAGCTCGGATCTCCACAGTAAGCCCACCTAGGCAGCAGGGGATTTCTGGGGGTAGCATCAGTATTGAACGTGGCTGACGAAGCCGCTGGTTCACTACGACTAATCAATCCCTACCACATCCCAAACCACACTACTCCACCAGCTTCCCCTAACCCATTTCAGCCCATTAAGTCCTGGGGATTTTTGACCAGACACTGCAATTTGAATCTTTCGCACCTTGTGTTACAGGCCCTAGGTAATTGCTAAGCATGCTCAGGCAGCCCCAGCAGCGTGGTGCTTCCAGGAGGTCTGCGAGGGCAGCTCACTGCCAGGTCCTCTGCTTGCTCTGCACGGTGATGTGGTAGCCTAATGAGAATGAGCAATGAGATGTCAGCCAGGAGCCTTGGGGGTTTGTCTGCAAAGAGAGCAGACAGCTCATGAATTTCAGACTGCTCACTGAATAGGCTGGTAAGCGGGCAATAGTCATCAACCAGATGGGAAATTAGACAAATGTAATTTAGAAGAAATATTTCGAAATGAAGATGCTCTGCGTAAGTTTAAGAAATGTGGGTGTCTGGCCAGGTGCTGAGGAACATTTGTATGTCTACAGTTACTCTCCAGGACTACTGTTCAGGAGAGGGCAGGTGGAGGAGCTCTGGGCAGCAATGCAGATTTGCACCCAGACTGATCAACAGCTGGCCTTCAGTGCTGCCTGCTCAGTACAGCTCAGATGCAGGTGGAGAGGCACCACCCCAAGCTACTTCATGTACGTGCTACACCACAGCAGCAGCTAACTATTAAAAAACACAACTTTAATAACTGATCATATACCAACCTAGAACTACACCTGTGAAAAATAACCAAATGATCAGTATTCTTGATTGATTGTTTTTCTACCTTTGGAACTGTACTCCCATTCAACCTTCAACGTAGCAAGCATTGACAACACCGACAGAAGCCAAATGAAGCATTCTAGGTGATCATAGCACATGCAATCGTTTGCATAGATAAGATTCAACCAGTAATAGTTTCTAAGTCTCTTTTAGTACAGAGAAATCATCACCCCCAAAGAAAAGAAATTAGTCCCTCACTGCCATTAATCCTGGTCCTATTTAACAGCATTAATATTGCACATTAAAACAACTGACAAGGCTATCCTGAAAGAAATGGCAAATATGCACTGATGTTGCCAGCTCACCTGCACTGTTCCAGGGTCATGGTTTTGATGTAGTTCAACATGCATTAATGGCAAATGCCATTAACTTGGGGACGGCCTAGTCACGGTGAACACAATTCAACAGCAACGTTTAACTCTTCACATTTAATTTTACTGAAAAATATATGGCAGGTAAATATTTACTGAATGCTGTAATAAAAGCGGTACAGTACTGAGTAAATGTAGGTATTCTAAAAAACTATATGATCCTTCTTTGGTACAGTCTGTGTAGGTAGACGTTGTTCTCCAGCTCTTCTTCTGAAGGGCCAGCTAGATTATCTCCTTTCCAGCCTGGCCCAGCACACCACCCACAGGACATGCTGGAGCAGGGAAACTAACCCGTCCTGCTGAAGATTGCACTCACTGAGCCTCCGAATAATTGAGTTTGGATGAGAGCTGGAGACCATCACCACCTCTTAGAAAGCAGACCAACATCAGGAGACACTTCTCGCCCATCTGCTTTTGTTACCCATATGCATGATACCTCTGCAAGAGCAGAAGTTAAAACCAGTGACCATACCTCTCATTTCTGCACACGTATCTATCTTCTAACGATGGAGCCTGTAAAGTGAGACAATGCCTTTTAAATGAACGCTTCAGCAGGTGACAATCTTCCTTCCGAACGATCATAATTTCACGGTGCCAAAGAGCTTTCTGAATTTGACTGTTTGGCTTTTGAATTCTGACATTTTCCACACATCCATTAGATTGCAACTACCCTGGCTGCTATATAATGTGCTTAAAATTATACTCCTCAGCAAAACTCATACCAAACCGTCTTATTATGTATCATTACTATAGTCAGTGTGTCATTCCGAGCTATATAGATGTTCCCTGTGAGATCACATGTAAATTGGTCACGTTCCTCAGAAAAATTGTTTTTGGATAGCTGGAATAAGAACCAAGAAACCTTATTTAACTTTCTGTAGCATACGCAGAACTACAACAAGCACAGACTGATCCTCTGCCATCGCTGAATATTTCACCTTAGACAGTTTGTTTGGCAGTCTTGATTTCACATTTCCTTTAGCAAGTACAACGTTAAACATGGCAATTGTTTTGGTTTCATCAGCTCCTGTCTTTCTGAAATATTACTCTTCTCATGGGCTACACATGGGGGAGCAAGGGCTCCTCCCCAATTGCTCCCAGGTGCAGCCTGGCTGTACTCTGGCCTCACAACTGGATTCAGTTCCCTTCCCAACCTAGTCCCCTTTAGAAGGAAAGCCAAGAGCATGGAGGGAGCCACAGGACGCTCAAAGAGGCTCTCCAGGCTACACGATCAAGGGATCAGGAGCACGGGGCACACCATGAGGTTTAGGACAGCATGTCTTACCATAAATGAGCACTCCATGTCTAAACAATCTCACTAGTGGCTTACTCTTGCTCAGTAACTGCAATATAAAGTCACTTTTGAATTTGGTCCTTCTTGCCAGCCCCAACTGCCTTTCCAAAGAGGAAATATTCACATCTACAGCCTTCTGAACGCTTGTCTCTCCACGCATTTCTGGAGTGCTCTGGTGGTGAGATGTTTCCTGCACCACTTGTCTTTCTGCAGTCAGGCAGAAACTGGTACACGCAGTGGCACGAGGCCCTGCAGAAGGCAAAAACCAGTTCAAATAGTGCACAGTGACAGTTGGCATGTAATTCTGAGTGTGACTGTGTCAAACTGAACTTCTGGACTCTCAAGCATAAGCCTGCTACTTGCTATCTGCATCAGTAATTCTCCGAGCAATAGAGAGGTGAGAGTGAACCAAAAATTAAGCTGATCATATGTACTTCTGCAGATAAGTTATTTAAGGTTGGGAAAACCAAGGGAGAGGAAAAAAGATAAAATAAAATAAATGGCAACTGATGTCCTGGGCAGTTGTGGTCATTGCATCCCTAACTAACAGAGCACACGCCATCAGGGACGTGCTGTATGGGGACACCTTTTGTTTCACCCAGGCTTTTCTAGCAAAAAGTATCTGCCTCCCTCCCTATTTAACATGTTTAGCCAAAGGTCCCATGTGCTGATACTTACACCTTAAACTTAAAGTGCTAACAAATATTGTCACAATAAAAAAATTCCATGTTAAATTCCTGGACATCAACCCAATATTGTTACAGGCGAGATCCCCCTGATGTATACAAAGTATTCCTAATGCTTGAGTCCAGCCCTGCCTGTTGTTAGGATGTTAAACATAGCTGTTGCTCTCTTTCAGCCTTTGTCTACCTTTATATTTTCATTATTTTTCTCCCTACAACACTGGAATGAAACTGAAGCGAAGCCTGCATGGGGATGCTGCAGGTCAGGGTTGCTCACTTTGTCAGCTGCACAGTAACATGGAAATAAAAGTCTGCACCTGAAATACTTAGCTAGTATTTATACAGATACATTCACACACGGTATTGTGTAAGTGAAAAAAGAAGACTATGGTGGGAAACCAAGAATTTTTTGTCATTGGTTCAGCACTAGAGAAATCCAAACAACATTATTTATATTTATAAACAAATGGTTTGCTAAGCAAAGCTATATTTGATGCAGCAAACTATCATAGCCTCTCAAACGGTAATTTTAACCCTTGTTTCTGCATATACTGTAACAAGAAATAACTATGCTATGAGGATAATGCTCATGTAGCTTTAAAAAAAAAAAAAAAAGTGTAACAGCCCACAGAAACACTTTAATTCAAAGTTAGTTGTTTAATTTAAAGTTAGCTGTTTCAACTTTTAACAAGACTTGCCACCATCATCATGTCTTTTCGAATTAGTGGCATGCAATAATCGAGTTTATGAGATTTAAAAAAAAAAAAAAAAAAAAGCACTGTCAATGACCATCTCAGCATGAGGAAAGAAAAAAACTAAGCTGAACTATCTATCTATTTATCTAAACTATTTATCTAAAAAATCTAAGCAGAAACTATCAATAAACAAATTCAACTGACAGCCATTTCAGCTTTATTACTTATTTAGAGAATTTTCATCTTCAGGAAGCCACACCAAACAGACAATTTCCCATTCCACTCCAAACTAATTCTCACATCTTATCTTCCCCTGGATGTACTGGGATAGAAAAATGTGACTGTAGAAGAGGCTGATTTATGAGCATCTACATCTACTAAGTTCAGTGCTTGCTATTAGTTTCAGAAACTGCATCTCTGTAGAAAATACCAGCCACAGGAAAGATAAAATGTTTCTAGAAACTGTAGACTACTGCTTCTATATCCACCTTAAGTTTGGGCTACTTTAGTTATGGTTTGTGCTTCTCCACAATCCACTGGCAGGCTTTAGGATTCTTATTGCTTCCTGAGTTTGGGAAGACCGAGGAAGGTAAGAAGAGATTTTTTTTTTTTGCAAAAACAGATTTTAAAATCAAAGTACAGGCATGCTAATGAGATTAATACAATCTTTAATAGAAAGAGTAAGTATTAGCACATGAAATCCAATTTAAATGGAAAGTCAACCTTCTCTGAAAGTGCCTGCATATGTTAAAAGATAGTATTAAGGCTAGGCACTACATGCCTACTTTCTTACTTCTGTAGATTTTGCTCTTCAAATCTAGACTTCCTTGAAAATAATGTTGTCTTGCTGACTCAAAGGTGCTTAATGCAATCCCACATTTCATTCCAATTCCTCATTTCTAAAAAAAAAAAAAAAACAAACAAACAAAAAAAAACCTAAATTGTTCTGACAATAACATATACTGACAAATAAACTGAATAAATTGGCAACATCTTTAATGCGCGATGCAAGCACGAGATTCACTTTTTTCTCCACTCACACAGCCACAAGAAATTTGACTTCTACATCTAAACCAAACAGAAAATCTATTATAAAGTTTCTGGTACAGAACCACATCCAAACTTTAAGCAGAATCAACCCCTTTTATGTCTGCAGGTAAAATCAAGGCAGAAAAAGATCCCGGGGTGACAGCATCCACGTCTCACACACCTTCCTTACTGGGGGCACTTCAGAAATCTCTCCTCTCTCCTTGGAGCTGCAGCTCATTACCAAGTTAATATAAAAACATTTCTTAGGCCAGCTGTTGTTCCACACAGGATGAGCCCTTGGACCTCCCCATCTTTTCCCCCCCAAAGGGTGCCTGTGACCTCTCTCACGTGTGGATGGGGCGGTGGGCTGCTGCTGTCAGGATGAGCGATGTGCTCCTGGCAGGATGTGAAGCCCTGCTGAGGACAGGTCAGAAGAGAAACCCAGCCTCACGCTTACCACCAGCTGCTGTCTGAAGCAAGGTCACAAGTATCTGCTGCCCTTGCAGCCCACAGGAACAGCAAATACATCTCCTCAGCATCACATTAGTCCAGGTAGGGAGGTAGCCTTTAATTGCACGCAGCTATTTGCTGAGGAACCACCCTGTAGCAGCAGCAGCCATCTGATGAGAACACTGCGAATTACACACGGTGTGTCTGGGTTTGTAAAGATTAACTCCAAAATTATCTTTCCTCTAAAACAAAAAAGGAAATTGTACTGGATCCAAGTGATGGCCCACTTAGAGGAGGAAAAAAAAGGGAGAAAAAAAAAGCTTTGAAACAAGCAGGATTGCACGGGCATTGATTTCCAGAACCATCTGACAGTCTCCTTGCCATCCGTCACAGTGGTAGAGGCAGCAGGGAGCAAATTAAGCAAAGGCTAGAATAGCACCCGCATCTAACTGGGGAAATATGGGCAGAAAGGACCTGGCACTGTGAGAACACTTACAAAAACAGCAACACGATTTAATTTGATATAGCCTTTAAAACTAATGATACAGCTATCTTGCAACTCCGATCCATGTTTTAGAACTGATACAGATATTTGCAGAAAAGACAGACCCCTATTCCTGAATGCACTCAGAAGAAATTAAAGCTCAGATCCCAGCTAAACTGCACTACGTGGCTGCTCCTGGAGCCAGCAGCCAGGTTCAGCAGTCCCCTGTGCCCTACTTGAATCTCTGTAGCTGCCATCACATTACACCATAATGAACAGGAAAATCACAAGCGGGGAGTAGGATGGGACAAACAGATATCCAAGGCTTTGCAGCAGGAGATACTTCGGGCACTGTGTGCTCCCAAAAAACATGCAGTCTGCAGGTCCATGGCTCTGTCAGCTTGCAACGTTCGGTATATAAGCTGGAGGAGAAGTGAACATGACCTGACACATGCAATTAGGAAGGAAGACAGAAGGAAAAAAAGCTTTATATTCCTGAAACTGATAATCCTATTTGCTAGAAAATGACTCAAGATTTGCAAAATTCTTCCCCTTTACACACAAGCTAGGAATCCCCGAAAGGACCTCACTGGAGGCAATGAAGTCAGCTTTGAGTAAATCACCATCCTGCTGAACATGTTACAAACTGTCCTTCATGTGAGACATCATAAAGCACTAGGAGTTACAGCATTTTATAACAAAAGACAACAGGAAAAGTAGTGGCAAAGTTCGCTTCTCTACACAAGCAGTTCATACTGTGCAGCATGGGGGCTGGCAATTTAATACATTTGTAATACTGCACCTTTTAAAGTAATCTGTAGGTACTGCCATGCCAAACCACATGAAGGGCATTTTCTTGTTGTTGCTGCTGTTTTAACAGTGATTCTAGGATTAAAACATGGACATCTACCTTTGAAGAAGGAAGCTTTTTTTCTGGAACAAGTCACTTTATAATTTCTCCTTGGAAGGTACTTTCTGGGCCTTTCTACTGTCACTGTCAGTATAAAACACTAATTGCACATGGGTAAACATCCACAGAGACTGATACTCACCTTCCCAGGCACTATGTTAGCTGAGAGCTGTGTCTGTCTTAGGCACAACTGCTCAAAATCATCACATGTGCTTTTACAGCAAGAAGAGTATTGGGCAAAGCACCAAGTAAATTTTTTTTTTTTTTCCAAGCCACATTTGTAAATTCTGGATTCCCAAAGCAGCCAGGTTATCCTCAGGATGAAACAAGGCTGCTACAGATCCAGCAACCCTCTCATTCCCATTGTAAGAAATTACGTGATATGCATACTTAGCATCCCGTAAACACGTTGAAAATATTTAAAGAACTGGATCCCTTCTGTGTAGCAAACAGTTTTTGTTTATAATAAAAATAAAAAAAATGTATTTGCTTGTCACACCAAGTTATTTTTAGCAATAACAAAGTAGCATATGGCATTGTTATCAGCATTGCACAACCAGTTCATTCTTATATGTGAAAGGGAGTGAGATGAAAACCATGGAAAAATAAACAACCTAGAAGCAATCCAAGTGAGACTCAGTCATAGGGGACTCAATCACAGGGTGCTAAATATGGGTGCTCCGTTCCACTAGCTAAGGAAAACAGATTGAATCAAGTGCTGTCACTTACAGACTTAAAATACCTACACCAGAATGCACCAGCAAATTCTTCAAGTGGTATTTCAGACCCATTATTTTTATGCAGCCTTTTCAAAGCTTCATTATAAATTTCTTCTTAAACACAAAAATATGTTAGCTACAGGATAAAATCTACTGCACAAATAATTTCTGCTATAAGGAAGCAACAAAGGTCAATCAAAACTAAATCGGTTTCTTCTAATAAAAAAGAAAAAAATCTCAAGCCATCGAGTTTTTTTCCAAAAAAAGCAGACCGTATAATCTAATGCTATATATATATGGTGCAATCTGGTCAGGGACTATTCCTACCTTCTGCTATAAATTCTGAAGGCCATTCAACAAATCTGCTAGAAAATTCTCTGAAATTCCAGGAATGGGTTTTGTTAGCGCTTCTGTAAAAGTGGTCAATATATATTAAAAAATTGTATTATGGGACACCTCTCACAAAATAAATCTTCAGAATAGGATGGGGAAAATAATTATTACAAGAATTTGTGGAAAGGATATAACAGATTTGTAAGTGTTCAGTGTGGTTCAAAGCAAGCCAACCCAGTAATTATTGGTCTTTTCCAGCCAGTAACACCTGAGAAGAACAGTGGCTAAGCATTAAGTGGATTTTTTCCACATTATTTATTCAAATTGTCATCTTGGAAGAACGTTGCCTACATTGACACACAGCCTGATTTATAGACACCTTCCACAGGCTATCCAGTTAGAGTCAAGGACTGTTCAGGTAGGTCAACCATCCCTGCAAAGTGAACATAATCTTTCACAATCAGCAGCCTCAAGCAAGAAAAATCATTGTCCTGCATCTGATGACCATTTAAAGAACACTAATTTCCCACACAGAAGGAACCTGGAGAACCGTGCAACACTCCTGCATTGCTTGTGCCAGCTTTCCATGAAACCGCCTATTACAGATGAGGATTTTATTTAGAGGGTTCTATCTCCCGAGCTGAACAAAAGCTTTCTTTGTAAAAGACTACGATGTTGCACCCTTCCCACGTGCTAGTCAAAATATTCTTCCCCAGCTACTACCACAGCAAGAGTTTTAACAGGCCTATTACTATTTTAGGCTTTATGATCCTGCTCAACACCTTTTGCCACACAAGAGAAACAACCCAGCAATTCCCATTTATCTAAAGATAAATAGGTAATTACCAATTAGAGAAAAAACATGAGTATCCCCACACTACCCATGACAGGAAACTGCTTTGGGAAGATATGTTTTTTAGACTATACTAGTAATTTTTGATGAGTGTGAAGGCAGAACAGGAGAGAAACTGAAGTGACTGAAATAGGAACAATACTTCTCTTCCCTTCCCCCTAGCATCTCAAAACCAGTAAGGCAATACGCCCATAGGGCAAACTATAATAAACATGAAAAGTAAATTTTAGATTAGCAACTCTGTAGACCTCCTTGGAGTAGTTATGATAGCTAGTTAGTTCAATCAGCCTGGTTTTCAATAAACAGTCTTAGTTTCAGCTAATGTAATAGATCAGCTCTGGCCTGAGTAAACAGGAACAGGCTGTGCCATAGACTTCAGCTGTCTGTCTGATTTGACTAATTTCCTTGGAGACAAAATAGCTGAGAGAACCTGCAAAAGCAAGAAAAGCAGTGACAGGAAACAAAGTGACCCTAGGTTGTCAGAATGTTCCTCTGTATTTTCAAACACATCGGATATAAATCAAGTAAGGAAAGCTTCGTTTCCTGTTAATTTATATTTGAAGAAAGCAGACACCAATAGGAGGGTCAGGCTACAGCGCAACTTAGTGCAGAGTGTGTGCAGGGACCCAAAATTTGTTTGCCTGCTATCAGATTACCGTTTTGCTCACGCTGATACCAAAGTCTCTGTAGCAAGCTTGAAATCTCACAACCCTTTCCCTTTTTTGCTGTAAATCTTCCTTTGCTTTCCAGGGGAAAGCTCACACAGAGAGACCTCTGCCGTTCCCAATATTTCTCGTGCAGTATTCATTTCAGTGCTGCAGGCAGGAGATGTTAAGAAGAAAAAGCAGAGCCTCCCAGCAAGAGGGATGAGGAAGGACACTCCAACAAAACCTGAATTGTATTACAGCTTTGAGTCATTCACTTAAAGAAGCTGGAATTTAACTAAGCAACAAACACTGCTAAGGAACTATAAAGCTGGACACACATGAAAGGCAGGATGATTTCTGGTTTTGGTTGCTGGGTCTCCCATGAACTAACCACAGTTTGTACCCTACTACAAAGAGTATGCATTTCTGTATTTCTCACTTCTTACACCCAGAAACAGACAGCTCAAGCCACTAAGCCAAATAAAACCATGCTACATTAATACGTCACTAAAGCCCCAAAAAGGCTGAGCAAGAACAAGAATCGTGTCAAATGTTTAAAATCCCTCTGCTTCAACTTTGAATTTCTCTCCCAAGTCAAGAGGGATAGAGCCAGAAAATGCCAGAGAAAGCCAGCAACACTATTAGACCACACTTCTCTTTGAAAACACTCCTATTTTGCACCAGACAGATAGAAGAACACGTGTCTGTTCACGTCTCAAACTGGTCATATGTAAAGCTCTGCTGACAGAATCCTGAGAAATTTATTACTATTAACAGCAAAGCTGTTAAATCCTGACCTATCAGTGAACCACACAGCAACAAAATGTGTGTTTTAAAGTGGGTGTGTGTGTGGGGGGGGCACCAGTACTGCAGCCTTTCCCATGAGGAACAGAATACCACAGGAAGGAAGAAATTGGCACAATTACCTACACCCATCCTCTCTTCCTAAGCCAGGTGAACGTCACTGGGTCTTCACTTTGAAAAACAGTGAACAGCAGTACTTGAAACTAGCACTTTCACATTGATACTCCCTTCTTTAATACAAATACTCATTATATACAGAAATAAAAATAAATGCTAGTAACCATAACACAATTACTTGGCTATGCAGCTCTACCATTAACATAAAAATACAGTGAAAAACCGAGCAAACATGATTAATTTAACATAATAAATCATTTTGCTACAGAAATGTAAGTATATATACATGCTCTAATTAAAACATTAAAACCCTTACACCAAGCTGAGCACTAAATATGCTATGAAATCAATGAAATAGCATTTACTCCTGGCAAATTCTCCAACATACCTAATGAGGTGAGAATGTGAAATACAATTGAATCCCCCATATTTTTTAGTACAGGCTCTTAGCTCAGCATATCACCATTCTGTAGCTGTTAAATTCAGAACTTGCTAAAACCAAGAACTGAGTTTATTGGCACTTAGCAAGGCCTCTGGCAAAGTGTACTCACAAGGAAGGGAAGATAAAACAAGTCTCATCTCATTAGCAAACAGAAAATGCTTTAAATTTAATTTCATGATCAGAAAATACACTTGTTTTAAAAACTGGCATGGGAAAAAATCCTTTGAAAGCATGGACCATGTATCAGGGAAGCTAAATGTGTAGAAAAAGATGCAAGACACTGCATCACCTCTGACCTCTTATGGTTTCAGTTCTGCTTTCAGCTCTTACCGGAGTTTTGCATTTCAGGACTTGATTTTTTGCACATTGTGGATTTAAACCACAATTCACAAACTCAGAGCTACCTTTCTGTACTTCATATCATGACAAAGACTGACTACGACCATTTTTGGTTTACCATTTTGACTACAACCAACATACTACAGTCATTTTTGCAGATTAACCAGCTCAAAGCATCACAAAAGCAGACCAAGAGCTCTCCCTTGGTCAAGCTCACAGCAAGCAACACCTGACAAAAGCCCCAAGGTGCGTTACCTTTGGTAACTCTGCTGTCCGACAGAGCCAGAAAACAGCAAGGCCACCTGCCCTGCTCTTCTTGGAGTAATGACCTCAAGGATCTTCTTTTGCTCCATCAGAAACCCAGGGAGCAGTCCCAGTTCTTCCCAAATAACCAGGAGATATTTATCTAGCATATGCAAAACGCCTTCTAGGATCAAACCTCTCCAGTCATTAAAATTTTTGATCCACTGCCAAAACATGAAATTATTTTATAAATGATGTTTATTTATACATTTGTATTGCTTAATGTGCTTGTTTCTAAACCTTCACACTTACAAGCGTTTTATTTTCTAAAAGACTAGAATTTTTTAAAGATGAGAATGCCAGTTTTCATGATGATTTAAAATTAGAATGCTATACAACACTTCCTGTATAATTGTATTGTGTGTGCATATCCTTGAAATCCTGTAAACAAAAATGAATCCATTTTTTATTTTAAATACATGCCAATTAGAGAAGAAAAGGCAGTCCGCCCGTTAGAGAAAATAGTGAGTCAACTTGCTGAAAGTGTATCTGTTATTTAAAAACATATATATTTAAACAAGAAAAGAAGGATTCTGGGATTTCTTGCAGCCATCCTGCATCAAGCTAACCCCAAACTCACTTTATTCTAGCTTATTACAGAATATGGCAGTAAGGTGATGGGTATCACCCCTTGACACGTCCTGGGTATGTGCAGGTGGGCTCTGGGAGCAGGTCTGAACTCCCTGCGGTTGATACCAAGGCCAGCACAGCTGTAGCAGCACTCCTCAAGCTCAGCCTGCCCTAACTTCCCACTGTTGCAGGTTATGCTGTGACTGCTGTAAATACACGCCAGTGCCACCTGTAATCACAGCCCTCTGCAGGATGATACGGATGTATGCTCAGCAAGGGTCAGGAATGATTTCCTGAGATTATACCATTGGAAAGCCACTTTAATAAACTTTAGAACTGTGTATGATCATACGGACAACTCCTTGCTGCTCTTTCAAACAAGGGTATTTCCTTGGCAACAAGGAAGTCATATAGGAAAATAACTTTTAGACATCAGTAATTTATTTACTTCCTAGAAAAGCTCAAGCTAATAAAGCATGCAGGTCTGACACCCCAAAACGCCCATTTTCTTCTGTTGAAATGTAGCATGGCATGGTCACTGAGTGACTGTGAACGAAACAAAATACCGTTTATTGGAATTCAAGTCTCTGAGGAAATCACAGAAGGAGGGCAAAGAAAAAAAAAAAGAAAAAAAAAGAAAACAAGGACTTGACTGAGACTAACAAAAATCTAGGGCAATGTTTACACATTGCACAAACCTATTCAGTCTTGGGGTCGAGTTCTTCCCAAAGCTGTGCAGTTCTGCCGTGGCTCCCATCGTTCGAAGTCCCTGCGGATGGCATATTTGTTTTGCTGCCACTGTTTGTGAGATTGACTTCATGCTGAGGCTCTGCTGAATTAAGTGGTGTGATGTATTTCTGCAGAGACATAAATATTGAAAATACTACCCCCTCTGAAAATTAATATAGTCTCCGAGAAGCTAAAAGTTATTCTCCTAGCTGCCTCTCTGTCTAGCATGTGCAGGCCATAAGTCAAATTATGGTAACTAAAGACCTTTATCATGTAGCACATGAATACTGACTTTATAGAACTGAATTATAAACTATGGATTGGAAATGAACTCAAGCTTCATGAAAGCTTCTGCCAAACCTGAAAACATCTTACCAGAAATCAAATCTGTTACGAACAATTCTGTAATAAAAGCTTCCTTGCAGTGGTATTTGGTATGGAGTCTGAGAGATGAAAATCCTCCTAAAAATCTCTACATAGGTGGAATTGGAAGGGTTATCTAATGTGACATCAACAAAGCGGGAACAAGGTGAGGAATTTAAAATCCAGCTCCTTGCTCTTGATTTGGCATTAGAAGTGCTGAAGAATGTAGCTTAGAAACAACTGATAATTTATCTCTGCGGTATATTCAGTTAATGCTATAGCAGGCATTTATGAAAAATCGGTTCTTTATTCCTTCACGAAATCTTGAAGCTAACCACCTAGGCCACACCTACTATTTAGTAGTAGGTTACTTGTGAAAATGCCATTGCAGGAGTCACACCCAAATCAAGAGGTCAGAAAGGGGAAATATATAGGGGCTTGAGGTGGGAAGACTTTCTCACCATCACTAACCCTGTTCCATAGAAAGTCACAGAGAAACGGGCAATCGCATTTGTAAGGTCTGCATGGTAAATCACTTTGTTTTCCTGTATGCTCTATAACCCTATCAACTAACCAAATACTAATGGACAAAAGCTTATTTTCTCCACCACAGCTGAAGGAAACAAGGAAATCTAAAAATCATCATTGGAATTCTAGAAAAAATACAAATAAATGAAACAATACAGAATATGTATTAAAAAACTTGTGAAGAGCACTGCTGGAATTTGAATAAAACAAGCAAATCTAGTAGATCATTCTCAATAATTCAACTGTTTTAGTAAAACCTAGTGCCAATTAACTTACACAGCTGCAGCAAGGCTCTATGGTGAAAAATGCTTTACTGTGATCCAGCACATAGAGAAACAAGTGTGCATTGCACTGCCGCTCCCAGGAATTTTAATTTTCTCTGATTGCTGCACAAAGTATTTCTGTGTTATCAATTTCATGAGAAACTTCATATGTACGCAGATGTTTGCTTATCAGTACGATCAGATTATCAGATTGATTATCAGATTTCCTCTGTAAGCACAGACAAGTGACCAGATGACTGGTATTTTGATCACCTGCCAGCATTCGTGCTCCAATATATCATACATATTGTACAGGTACATTTTTTCAGCTATTTGATATAAATTTATAATTAGAGGTCTAGGATAACAGTTACTGGCTAGAAGTTTCTCTCTTAGGGAACAGCTATAGATCAGATCACAATTCTGATATTACAGCCATGCATGTACAGATATAATAAAATAATAAAACATGTGAAAGCGCTAACTGTAACTAATAAAAATGTAACAAGGTACAAAAAATGCAAATGTTGCAGCAATTTGCAGGTTTGCCTTCTGCAGAATTCAGTATCAGCAGTACCAGTATGGTCAAACCTCAAAGAAACTTTACTATTAGAAACCTGAATTTCTGATGCGAATGCACATCCTTAACTTCTAGAGGAATTTACAGCTCATACAGATTGTCCTTCTACATTTACTAATTCAAATATTTTTAACTTTTCCTTTAGTCTTTAGCAACATCCAGCTACTAAGAGAAAAATGTGGGACTGAACACAGGTCGGGACACCTGAATTACTGCTTGCTCTGGGAAAGTAACTTCTCAGTGTATTACTGACCACACACCTGGTTGAGCCACCTGTGGCTAGGTTACAAACACCTCACTTCTAACTTTGGCATTAAAATGTGTAGGAGGGAAAGGGATGCTCATAATGAATGCACTTTTTTCATTAACTATTGCAATTAGGCAGCAATCAGCAGTCGGCTGACCACAGGGCATTCCTTTGATGGAGCACTGCCACTTAAACAGGAATGTATTATGCATAAAGCATGTTTTACCTAATGTACCTAATGTAAGTGAGCCTTCGGACAGCCATAAAACAGTTAAATGCGTGTAGCTGGCTCCCTCTCCAGCGCTCTCACCTACGAAATGAGGCTCCGGCCTCATCTTTTTAGCCAGACAGACCATTAATTTTCCTAGGTGTTTATTATCCACATGAAATGTCCTATTCCTCTGGTATCAAGTGTTTTATATCTGTGGCTTTGCCTGTGTGAAATCGGTGAGATGACCGAAGACCTTGATATTATCCTGATGTTATTACTCAATGTGACATCTCTGTGCCTTGGTCTCTTGAGCACAGTGAAAGGAGTTTTATAGTCAATTTTGCTGCCAAATAAATCAAGCCATAATCCCCTCGCCCCTCCAAAATCCGTGATTTTTTTTTCCCCAGGTAGTCTCGGCACCAAAAGACATGCTATATGACTACCTACTAAACCTCAGACTTCCAAAGTAGATGATGAATTATCACAGTTTATTAGACAACTCAACTTGCTATATATGCCAAATCACATAGTATCTTGAGATCTTATTCTTAGATTGTCTGCAATTTCTGAAAGTATGCTCTTTTCCTAAAGACTATGTTTCTAATGTTAAAAGCTAAGTGTGACAGTTTTATCCGTTAACTAAAGCATAAATTTTCTGAGCAGCGACAGGTGGCCATATGTCATACTAAATTGGTAGTAAATCTTTGCTTCTGGTGCACTCCGTAAGCTTTGTTAGATATGTATAACTTCAGAAGAGCAAGCGTAACAGCACAGCAGCGAATACTTCATCTATACAGCGTAAGTTGCTTTTCCTATTTTTTTCCTCCTTTTTTTTCTCTTTTTTTCCTTTTTAATGCATTCTCATAAGCACTTCTTTCCCTGCAGTGGAGGTCAGTCTCTGAGAGCTGTCACTTCAAATAGCTCAGCTCACAGCTGCAGCTTAATTTCATACTCTTCCTTCACATTACTCCCTATCTAACTGGGACCACCTTCGTTAGCATCTTACTTTTAGCCTTCTATCAACTGCAATAATGTCAAGGACAATTACGCCTTTCATGCCATACAGTACATTACCACTTTGTTTCCTTCTCCCCCTTTTATTTTCATCAGCTATAAAATCGCTTTTCATCTGGAGGCACTGTTCAAAGAGACGTAAATGAAAGTATCCAGATAATTTTGGAACACAATTTGGAGCAAAACTTTGCTAATGTTATTCTTGATCTCCTGTCTGCGATCCTTTTGAATGGGGCAACATTGCAAGGAGGCTTTTGCTCCGCATCTAACACGAGGACTGAGAACAAGGCTGTGTTTATGAACATGACTCACTCATTTGCTGGTTTCTTCTCCCAGAATATAGCATTTGCTATGCATTTGGGAAGCAAATACTATATTAACTCGGTATGATAATGGCTTATGCTCTACAATCAGACATTCATTTAGTGCTCAGCATTTGTGAGGCACAACTGTATTTTCACTCCTTACTGAGCCTCTGCACCTGCTCCATCTCCTCTGGGAACGCGTCTCCGTCCATCCCTTTAGCCTTCTTGCTGTGCCCAACCTTTTCTGCACTGCAGGATACACAACAGCTGATCTGTAACCTTCTTCCTGCACCCAAGGCAGGATTTACACTGATTTCAAAGAAAAAATCCCTTTTCCTCTTGGAGGCCAGAAATAAATATATCAAGTATATGTGTTTTGAGTAAACTAGCTAATGATAGAAAGAATGAAGAACTAGTAAATTCATATTTACTAGTGGAGGAGGAGGAGGAGCAGTAAGCCAGAACTGCAAGCTGCAGAGAAATGCAGCCCACCGCAAGGAACGGCACTCTGGTGACAAAAGGAAGCAGCCAGGCTCAGCCATAGTCTCACGGTAAACAGTCTAATGAAAACCATCACTGTAAATGCAACTGCTTGAACAGACAAGTTCACCCCTCAAACAGCCCTTCTGCTTCTTTGGAAATATTCTGAAACCTACTGGCAAGCAACTTAGCAGATACAAAAGTTGGGCTGCACTTGTCCACAAAAGGAACTTTTGGATACTTGGAAACCAAAATGAAAGAAATATGCAAATTGAGCCTTATCTCTACACCCATATGCTTACAATGCATACTCATTTGCCTTAGTATTATCTACAAATGTCCTCCAGTAAAGCTCAAAGCTGATGCCACACAATTAAAATCACATCTGTTAAATTGTACGAACCCTTTGTCCTTGATAACATCAACCTTGCAACACTCTGCTTTTGTTTAAGGACACGATTTTTAAGCCCACAAATAAACCCATCTGCCACTTAGCTGTCATCAGTCAGAAGGTGATCAGTCCCCAAAAACGCCCAGTTTGTCCTATGAGGAGCTCAAGACAGACATATGGACTGCCTCTTGACCACACTGCCAAGAGTAAGGGAGAGCAGCACTCAGTTTATCCATCTCTTAGTCTCCCAATCTCCTCCAAACACAAAAACTCTGCCTCTGTCAGGATATCATAGTTAATCCCAGGGTAACTCAACCCACCGAATACCGTGTCAGCAGTGGGAAGATCCAAAGAGAACACGCTCACGCTGTCCAGCCGAAACTGTGCGAAGCACAACTGGAATCTTCCTCTGAGAACACAGAATGGAGCAGGAAAAGGCAATGGCCTAAATTAAAAAGTGCTGGAACATGGGAAAATACAAAACTGTGTGAGATAAACTGAGAATGAGATAAACTGAGAATGAGTAAGCCTGCTCACAGATTTGGTATGAATGACAATTACTTGGCAGTGCCGTATCCTTGTCACGCCATCTAAAAAACAGCTCTCTCTGAAAATAGTGAACACACTTGATTGCATTTAATTCTTGCATCATGCAGCAGAGAAACTACAAAGCAGGGAAGAAATGATGATAAGAAATTATTGTCATCATCTTAATGATAGCGATTAAAGTGACAGCTACCTAAGTAGAGAATGCAGCAGATTTCTTCGCAGAGAACTTGATTTCTGTGAAGACTGTCTTCTGAAACCAATCTAAACATTTTTTTCCTTGATTTATTATATAACTTTGCATGAATACTAGCACACAAGAGTCCTCCAAAAGGATTCAGAAGCTTCTGAATCAACAGCTCTGAAACATGCACTTCCATGTAGTTTAGGCTTATGCTAATGAGCCAGCTGAACGACCCTGTCTGTAATAAATTTCCTACCAATTGTGTTTCTCTCTTCTCTAACAGTGAATCACAGCACTGGAAATTGGCTGTTTACTCTCCTTCTCTTACAAAGTAAAATCTCAAACACATCTTAGCTTCCTCTCCCATGCTATAGGAAAATGTTAGTTCCAGAAAATAAGAGGGAACAACTTTGATCTAGCCATTTCCCAACAGCATCCTCTATGGGAGCCGTCACCAGGGGTGCATGAAGCAGGGCCGTGTACGCAGTCAGGGCAGACTTCTCTGCCTAACCAGCTCTAAAAATGCCAAGCACATGGCTAAGAGAAAATTCCTGAGAGGAAGCAAAGGCTAAACAGCAGTTAAGTTTGTTTTTCTTCAGTCATTTTCTCAGCTCTGTTTTTTAAATAAGTACATTGCATAACCTTTATAAACTTCAGACACATGAGTTTAAGTAAGCCTAGCTCACCACTGGGACGGGTGTCACCATGAACTGGAAAATTCAGTTATGTGAAAACCCCCTAATGTTTAATAACCTCGACAGCAGTTACTGTCCAACTGAAAACATAGTGAACCCAAGGGAGATGGTTCATTCATCTGACCTGCAAACACAGCTCTCAGCTGTCCGTTTTGGTTTTATTTGCAGACAGCCAACAAGAAAAAGACAAGGTAATTTCCATGGCTGAGTGGACTTTTTTTATAACTACTACCTTCAAAGGAGAGTCAGACCAAGAAGTGATTTTTCACCACTCTAAAACATTTGTGATTAATGGAAACACAATTTTAAAAAAGAAAGATTGAAAGGGAGTTAACTGATCCCTACAATATGTAACAGGCATACCACAAAACCTAAATTCACAAACTTTATAGAATACTTCGACCAAATACTTTCTACCTCTAGGTAAAAGACATCCATTGCTCATGTAAATAATGAAGAAATAAAAGACACATGATAAATGACACGAGGATGCCCCAACCCTGGAAGTGCTCAGGACCAGGCTGAATGGGGCCCTGGGCAACCTGATCTAGTGGGAGGCATCCCTGTCCATGGCAGGGGGTTGGAACCAGATGGTCTTTGAGGTCCCTTCCAACCCGAGCCATTCCATGATTCTATGATATTAGAGAGCCTCCCCAATTCCTATAACCCCCAGCAACTTTAAAAGGTATGAAAATAATTACACTTTAAATATATTCTTCATGTAACCCACTTTGAATTATGTAGTGTGAAACTTAGCTAACATCTTGGGCAAGCTAGTAGCTCTATATAGCTGACCTTCCTTGAGTAAATTCTACACCTTACAGAATATACATTTGTCATACATCATACAGAAATCATCCCAAAGCCTGGCATCATAATGAAAGAACATCAAAAGCTTCAATAAATCTAAAGCAACAGCAGGTCACACGTGGTAACTTGCAGAAATTATTTCTCACAAGAAATCTACCAGAGAGCAAAAGTACTTAACCCTTGAATTGCAGACATGAGTAAAGGTTAGGACCACGTAAAAAGAAAACTTGCACTGATACAACCTGCTGAAACAGTAAAAGTAAGTGATCCTTGCAGGGAGTTGGATAAAGACCACAAGAAAGACCAAATTAAATATACAAAATAGAAAACCATGGCAGTAATAACATAAAGGTGTGAATAAGAACAACTGTGCAAGGGAAGGCTTCCCTTTACATTTTCTTAGAGCTGTTAAGACATGAAAGGTGAGGGAAAATTCTTCCCCTATTTAGCCGTACAGCTGTTAAACAGAAGAAGCAGGAAAAAAAAAAAAAAAAGAAAGAAAGAAAAAAGCACACTGCATTATAAATGTAGTGTCAAGTAGCTAAGATAAATGAAGACCAAATAGAGTCTCACTTTGTATACCTAATTGGATTCACTGCTTTCCCAAATAGCTGGCACACTGGACTTTTCACAGCAGGAGAACATGAGTCAATAATATAGTTTAGTCACCTAAAAATTATGATGATCAAAAGACCATTACAAGGAATTTATAACTGCAGCAAAGGACAAGGAAAATTATTCTCAGCTTTGTAGACTGAGTCATGTAACGAAAGATGAAGAGCTGGCTCCGGCAAGGCAAAAATGGGAGATGAAGTGGAAATTGTATTGTTGAGAATGAAATCCTAGAGATGAGGGGTCAGAGGAGTGTCACTGCTTTTAGAAAAAGCAACTGACTGAAAAACAAGAGGTCACATACTGAGGTTTTTAAATGAACTAACCTACAAGCAAGTGAATAATTTTCTCAGAATGGGTGGATGGCAAACAAACCCCAGTAGCAGCAGATAGCCATGCCCAGCCTGTCTGTGAATGTTTCACAACCCCACAGAGAGCACCATCAGAAGGGGCAGTCTGTAGCTCAGCAATTCTGCTTTGGACATGTAAACAAAGGTTCATAATATTCTCTATACTAGGCTCCATCTCTCACCTCTGTACATGAAGAACAACCTTTTCATTGGAAGAGGTACCAGCAGGTGGCCAATACTGAGGGGAAAATATCATATTGAGGGAAAACACACATCCTATTTGATACATACCTGTTACACACTGAGCATGTAATGTAATTCTTTCACTGCAGCCTGGAAAAAAAAATGCTTCACTATGTACCCAAAATATTTGAATACATCACTGCTATTTTCTGTATTCATAGAAAGGAAAAAACTAATCTATGATCCACTTACCTTGAAACAGAATACTTGCACATTTTCTGAACTATGTGCACAGCTGCACGATGCTACTTCTCTAGTAGTCCAACATCTGCTTTATATTTGACTACTACATGTGACACCAAGTAAGCACATTCAGTGCAGTTCATAAAACCAATCTAGATTGAAAATGAGTACCTTATCTTTACAGACATGGTGATCTTTCTCCAGTGGGATTATTGAATTACCCTATTTTACCTTATCATTTTCACTTTTCTAGTACTTCACAAAATATTCTGAGATTTTTTCCCATTATATTCCATGGAAATAGAGTTCTGTATTGTCTTTATGTATTTGGAAGTTAGATGTTCTCTGAATCTAACTGCCTGAAGTGAATAAAAGCCTATTTGGATACGGGGAAGAGTGTATTGTAAAGGTACCTAAAAAACAAAACAAAACAAAACAAAACAAAACAAACAAACAAACAAAAAAAAAAACAAACAAACAAACAAACAAAAAAAAAAACTTGTCACTTTTAAAAAGTATATTCCAGTTCAGCATAATGAGAATATCATCATTGCTCCTACTTTGCCTTAGCACTGAACTAATTATTTGATTCCCAATATCCAAATCTAATTATCAACAGAGATAAGGCACATTTCTCCCATTTTTCCTACTGTCTTCAAGCTACAGGACTGCATGGGACAGTGAGAAGACCGCCAAGGGCCTGCACAAAGCAACAGTCAATGCAGCATCGCCAAG
Source organism: Netta rufina (assembly GCF_964035555.1). Lineage (NCBI taxonomy): Eukaryota > Metazoa > Chordata > Aves > Anseriformes > Anatidae > Netta > Netta rufina. The sequence goes on along the minus strand of NC_140130.1, from coordinate 6,974,756 downwards.
GGGACAGGCAGGGGACACAGGAGTGGCACAGACCTCCCTGGGCCATCAGGACAGGACCCTGCCACTACTCACCATTCAGAAGATACATATTTCCTAAATTTACAAATTTAGGAAACACTACAGACACACGTATATACACACATACAAAAAAGAACATTTTCTGTTCCTATGCCTTGCCCCAATTCCTCCTAAAACAGTGTTTGCAAAGCTGATTTTGGTGATGACCTGCACCTAGTTTCCACCATAAACGGACTATTTTCACTCATCAGTTACCACACCAGCCTTGGATCTCAGATCAAATCATCTCTTTCACCTCTGGAAATTTACGGCTTATCACACCACCACTCCAGCCAGTTTCCTACTCCCTGAAAAATACTCGGTCATTATCTTCTTTTGGTTTATGAATAATTCACCATCGGCGAAAGTACCTAATACTTCACCAAAGTCCAAATGGAGTAGGCCTACAGAAATGTGTACGAAATGTGTTGAGCTTCAGGCATTTCCAGTTCTGTTTACCTCCACCCAGCTCTGAATTGCCCATTGCTCCCTTGCTCTCCCTGACATTACAGGGCTGAAGTTTGTTTCTTTAATCTGCTTTGGAGACCAACACCCCCAAAACCACCTCTTTAAAATAAAAAGCACTGCTAAGTATTTTAATTCTTTGAATTAAATCTGAATATGATGCTGAGACTTGCAAACTTTCTTGCCTGTACTTAGACTGCAAGTTAGAAATGGATTTTCATTGCTGGCCTGAAGAAATCCCTGTTCCTTCCACTTCCAATTTCATCTGACCCCTTCAGCTGATGTCTGAATTAACCAACGTTTCCAGTTTCTATGACCACAACCCACAGATAAGGAGGGCACTTCTATTTTTAGATGAAAGTAATACAAAACAAAGCAAGAAGCAACACAAAATCCAGTAATATTTTGTTCTTTATGTTCAGTCTTTCTGCTTGGCTTTCTCTAGTCTAACAGAAGCAGAGGAATAGCAGATAGGAGTTACTGGAGACTCAAGATACAGCCCCCAAATCCCAAAGAGGTTTGTTCTAAAGAATTTGCTATTTCCAGTATTTCTTTTTTAACTCAAGCAAAGTGACTAGGTGTAAAAGCATACTCTGTCAAGGAAATTCATGCCAAATAATGCTCTCAGCATGGGAAAAAGGAAACGTCAATAATGATCTAAACAGAAAGCATGAACAGAAAGTATAAACAGCAATGGCACACACCTAAACAGCAAATCATTTCTATCACAGATTTTGTTCAGGACCAAAACCCTCAGAGAGAAATGCGTGAACGTTGGAGAACGAAACTGGGCAAAGTTTGCTGACCAGGAAAAAAAGACAGCCAGCTCTCAAACACAGCGAATAGGGTTCATAGGTACTCACTACGAGAAGACAAAATCCTACAGGGGAGGTGACTGATGAAGAGAGATCACAGCAGCAGCCTGTGGAGAGGCACCTGGTGGAGCAGGCTGTGCCCCTGCACCCATGGGTCCCACATGGAGCAGATCTCCACGCTGCAGCCCGTGGAGGAGCCCCCAGTGGAGCAGGTGGATGTGGCCTGGAGGAGGCTGCGGCCCATGGAGAGCCCCCGCAGGAGCAGGACCCGGGCCAGAGCTGCTGCCCATGGAGAGGAACCCACGCAGGAGCAGAAGGGCTGGGGGGGAGCTGCCACTCGTGGGGGACCTGTGCTGGAGCAGTTTGCTCCTGAGGGATGGATAGACCCAGTGGGACGGAGCCGTGTGGGAGCAGTGCTTGAAGAGCTGCTGCCTGCGGGCAGCCCCCGCAGGATCATCTGAAGAGGGGGAGCAGGAAAGTGGTGTGGTATTCCTGAGCTACCCATCGATGTTACAAGCCCCAGCTACAGAGATTAGCCAACAGCAACAACTACACCCAACAGCTGGTATTTGGTATGTTTCCAGAAATGTTAATGATTTATGGATTCATTTACAGATAGCCAATTTTCACAGGAACTACTCACGCACCATTTGCTGTCACTGGCCCGTGCCCACCTTGGGAGTACAAATAGTTTCCTCTGCTAAAGCTAATGCAAACCCAAGAAATAGCAGATGCTTTGGATACACTCTGCAAAACATCAGCTAGATTAAGTGTACAAGTATATTCCATCACAGAGTAGATGTACAAAAAACTTATTAGGGACTGAAAAAAAAAAAATTAAGCAAGGTAGATGAGAGGCCCCCAGGGCAGCTCCAGGAAGGCTGCAGTGCCAGCGGACAGCATTCCTCCGCTAAACAGAACTGTAGACTGGACACACGGTTTAGGAAATAAGCAGCATTTTCTAAAAATCCCCCAAGAGAGAGAAGACCTGCATGGATTTGGGCACTTCACTTGAAAAGGTCTGAGACGAGCAGAGTCCCCAGCACGCTGCACCACCTAGGCCCCGTGACAGAGCACACCATGGATCACCATTTTATCAGCAACAGCATACCTTAAAGGAAATGCACAGGTCATCACGGCAGCTCATTGTACCTTGGAAACTAACCAAACACTGCTAATCATCAGAGCATCTATTTGACATTTACATTCTTTTTTTGTTAGACGTGCAAGGTATGTAAGGATTTGAGGGCATTAAATGTAAGTCAATGTTCTTGTTAGCTCATTCTTCCACAAAGTCAGAATAATAAAAAAAGTATGCAAGGGATGTTATCAGCATCAATATCTGGCTCACTGCCACAGTCTGCTTTATTATAATAAACAAGTGGATTATTCAGAGTAGCCTATTTGGAGTCTTTGGAGCCTACGGATAACAAAGTGTGTAAGGTCCCCCAAGTAGTGCATCCACTGAGGGTGACATGACGGGTGGCCTATGCAAGCAACTCGCTGAGAAGTCCGGCCAGTGCCAGCAGATCTGTATTTCACCCTCCTGACTGCAGTGCTGAGGTGTCGGGGGCATTTCTCAAGGATCAGATGATGAAGACACTAGGCTCAAGGTGTTTTTAATGAACCCCCAAAATAGAAGGACAATTCATAATGACTTTCATAAGAATCACTGTGCTCATTACCACTGATGGTACATTTCCCACTGCCGTGTGTTTCCTGAAATTACTTCAATGTATTTCTCTTGGTTTCCAGTTGTTTCTCCCATTTCCTGATGTTATTACCTGTTGTTTCAATATGCATATTGCTAGCTTCTTCATATGAAAAGGAGGTTATGAAGTTTTCTACCAAAATTGTTCAATATCTTGCATGAGATGCAGATGGAGTGTTTATGTATTTTACCAATAATAAATGAAAAAAGAGAGCAAATGAGAAATAAAACTTCTTGCTGAGTGCCCAGTGCTTGTGTACATTCAACTGAAAATTACAGGTAGCTTTAGACCTCAAAACTTGTGTATCCAAAATATGAGATCTTGACTTTTTATTATTTTCACTTAAATACAGTTAGTACCATTATTAATTGTGAGCAACCTTAACATGATTAATTAGATGTAAAATGTTTACTGAGTAGGATTTGAAACAATAAATTTACTTCATTAATTTGTAGCAGATTTCCTTTTTGAATTATTATAATTCAAAGTATTTCTATTCATTAAGAGTGGAAAAAAAAAAAAGGACAACATACTGTGCCAAATGCAGGTTCTGGATCACTGAAGGTATTTCTTGATATAAACCATTTAGTTTCCTCTCTGTAGTTTCTCACATGTAAAATTAAGTAAAACATTCTTTTAAAACTTTAATTACTACTCTGATTTTAATACACATCCTTTCTGGTACTCCAAACACTTTTTGCCACTCACCCATCTTCTGCTAAGCATATTTGTGAGAAATTTTGAAACACTGATACTGTTTAACATGAAAAATAAAGGTGTACATTCATCTAGTGACTTGTTTCCTAATTCTAGCTTTTTCAGAGCTCTCCTTAACAAATAGTATGCTTGGGTGTTCATCATATTTCAGTAAAATATTTAATTTAAATCATTTTGCCGCAAGAGCCGTGCACAAACATAATTATCTTTGCATATTTGAAGGACAGACCTGGATATTAGGATGGTAAACAGTGGAGGAACACAGTATATCCATTCTACAGCAGAGTTGTAAGTGCACTAAAAAGCAAATTTCATAATTAATTCAACATTTTTACTATCATTAAAAGGATTTTTTTTTTATCCTTTTGTTCACTGGACTGTACAAGTCTAGGAGGTCCTGTAACCAGTTTCTTTTTCAAAGTATGTCCATCGTTGTGTGAATATTTCATAGGGAAGAGGATTGCAGAATCCTTGGACCTCTGAATATGAAAACCACTCTAGATTTCTTCCACTTATGGCAGGGAGAGTACTGTCCTTAAACCCCCAGAGATGTATTTCCAGAGTTGCACCATCTAGCTAATCAAATGAAAGGTCTCCATACACATTCATTGCAATGAATTGCAGTAGCCAAAGCCTTTGGATGAGATTCAAAAAACTATCTTTGAAAAGAATCCAGAAGAAGTAATCCTCTTTTCCCTGATTCAGTTGATTCAGTGTGAAACAGGTTTTTTTGTTTTTTTTTTTTTTTTGTTTTTATACCTTCTGTGACTTTTTCTCATTCAAAAATTTCCATGCAGCATGTCCCTGTACCGCCCTCCAAACACCCAAGCAAATAGAAATCTAAACTAAATCCGTACCTATTTTCAAACCACTGTGCTGTTCCCTATGCCGTGCTTGACTGAAAACCCTGTCACCTGTTCTTAGAGTACCATGGCTTTTGTTTTAGTGCTCTTGATCCTAAATGAAAGCTCTGCAAACAGCACTGGTAAAGTCAAGAAGGCATTGAATGCATAAGCTTTTTTAGGCATTTGGAACAAGAGCAGGCTACACATTTTTTCTGCAATAGCTTGAACTCAGATATTTTACTTATTTATTGCTTTCTGCACCACACAAGTTTATTCATGCAATTTTGATCACTTCACTCTGACTCCAGTTTCCCCCTATCATGCTAAAAACTGCCTTAACTAGAGACAATGCAGATATTGGATACCTTTCTCCTTGCATCAGGCTAACAAAGCTCTCCCATCTCATATTATGCACACATATACCCATTCCAGGCATGCTCCTTGAGAGTTGTTGTCCATATACCGCCATGAGAAATTGTGTATTTGGATATGATTTAACTCTACTGATGCTTCCTTTCATCTTTATCTTTGCTTTTGGTAGTGAAATACCTCTCTTATTTCCAACAGGACACGTTCCTCATCACTGTACAACACAGAGTGAGCTGTCACATGATAACATCAACACTTGATTCAACCTTTGTCACAGAATGAGGCATCAATACCACTGTAGGATCATTAGTTTGGATTTTTTATCCTCCTACTATGAAGGCCATCCTTCTTTGAAACTCAGCACAAGTGACATTTGACGAGGCTAAGGCTGGCAAATGTCTCTCTTTTGTGACTCTTTAAATGACCTATTAGTAAAACAAACAAACAAACAAAAACAATACCAAAAAAACTCTACAACAGAGAGGATCCTGAAACAAAGGCTCAATACAAAAATGGCTCAATACACACACCCCCATCTATGCAGTAACTTCCCAGTTACTGAACAAAATGAAAACAGTTACGCTCCAATCTTTCTAATAAGGATTGTGGGATCTACTCCCCCTGTAGCTTCTCAGAGCCTTAAGGAATGAAATTTTTTTTTTTTCCTTTTTAAACAAGTTTCTATTTATTTCCAACCTCAAGCTTAGAAACTCCTACTGTGAAACAGGGGGTACAAAAGCAGCGGGTTATGAAACACCAGCATGACAAAAAACTTTCAAGAGCTGCCTGGCTTCCTGATAAACTCTGTCTTGTGTAACCCAAATACTGGCATCTCCCCATAGTCACTCAGCTCTGCTGACCCAGAGAGCTCCTTCTGCTCTCAGCATCCCTCGTACAAGCTCTGCCACTTCCCACAGGTGATGGAGTCTGGGGCACGCATAAGCGGAGAGCAAAAACTTACACTGGCTACAGCGGAATAATACAGAAAACAGCACTGTTTTGATTTTCACTAGTAATCATATATGGTAATCACTGGTGCCCATATTTAGTAAATATGTTCAATCTTCTGAAGAGGAAGGGCTGTCAAGGACAGGTTTTCCTTGCTACATTATGAGGCATGTGTATTGCTACATTGAATGCACCTTTCCAATCTGGAATCTCCTGATTTTCCGAAGAACACAAGGAAGAAATTAAAAGAATTAAACCTGATTTGGTATTAATCAAATTTTGGAAATCGATCATAAGGGTTTCTAAATGCTTTTCATTTGCAAGAGAGGCAGCAAATGGAACTAACTGTGCAGCGAACCCATGACACACAAACACCTAGCATGCCTACAAAATCTTGAGAACTTTCTCACTACAAAACAGCTAATTTAGAGACTTATTTACAGAATTAAGATAGAGAAGTAACAGTCCCACTAAATAATATCATGATCACAAACATTATAATATGCTTAACTTTCAAAGATAGCTATATCTAATTCTAAAGCCCCTGTTGTTGGTTTTTTTGTATGTTTGTTTGTTTGTTTTTTAAGTTCTCATACTTTTCGTGGTTTAGCTCTGCCATGTGGGATTTCAACACTGAACTGCTGGGCTGTAAAATTATGAAGCCTGAAGTGTGCTTTTAATGGCAGCTGCTCGTGTGAGTGATGCTGTGATCTAGAACATCAGCTCCGTTTTGTCACCTGAACAGAATAATGTTGCGGGAGCTCTTTCAGGCAGGGTCAATTTAACACCTGGTTCCAGTTCTGCTTCCAGATCATCCATAAAATCTAAATGGAAACCTGACAGTGCAGAAAGCCGTAATTGTACACGTATAGGGAAAATGTTTCATTTTGTGGCCTATTTGTCCTTAAAAAATACACTCATTAACATACAAAGAAAATCTGAATGACTATCACTGAATGTAGACAGGGAACTCATTAGGGAAAGCTAAATAATATAACTCTGAAAACTCCCCTTCAAGTTTTCAGACATCACTTACTAGTTTGTTCCCTCTGTATTTAACAGATATAAGCAATTAAACTTACAATGACCTCCTCTACACTGCTTATGAATACAAGTGTTTCTTCCAGTCATCAAAAACCATTCTGTGTAAGTAATTCAGTGTCCATTTACTCCTACATGTGGCATTGTGACAGCTTATTTAAGGTAACACACATTACTTCTTGGAGCGTGTTTTTGTGGCAAGTCAAAATTACTTGATTTTGTATTTGTTTTGTAGTAATAGTAAGGAGTGTATCACTTGTCAAGTTGACATCACCTGCAGATCTATGGCTTTGTGCATATGCAGCAAGACAAACAAAACAGTTTTTTTGCTATGTCTGTCGATTATGGGTTTAAGGACTGCCACTGGACAACAGGGTTGGAAAGAAAGAATTGCCCTAAGAAAGGAAATGCAAAATGACTGGCATCAGCTACATAAAATGTGTACTCTTTCTCCCCCTGATGATTTTACAACATTTCCAATTCTACTCCTGAAGCTTGATACTGTAGGTAAACAAAGCTATAAAATATTAACTAAAGTCATTAGCGCACAAGAAAGAAAAGTTACATATGGCAAGCCAACAAAGCAAATGGGACTGAAGTTTCACCTTTAAAATGCAACAGATGCTGTGTGCTGCTGAAATAGATCCACAAGAAAATCTCACACAGGGAACCAGCTGGCAAAAAATTCCACGCTTGTCATATTTTGTGTAAAAGTTTGCCTCAACCAGCAGATGAGAAATGTTCTGAAAGCTCTGTGTGCTCTGTTAATTGTTTACATGCAACTTAAGGAGCTTCAAGTGGATGCACCCAGCTGAACAAAGATACACAGAAACCAATGCTCAGTATTATCATTTAAAATGCTTCTCCCCATTTTAAATCAAACAAAATTAAGCCATGCAAATCATGTCAAAAGATCATCTTGTAGGAAGGCAGGCAGTGCAGGGGCGCAGTGCTGAGTCTTGATGCAATGACCCACATTAAGGCCAGGGAGCATGCAGTGGTCAATATTTTCACAGAGCAGATTTCACCCATCTACAACCAACATGACCTAGTGTTTCACAAAGTTATTTACAAAACAGTGTAACGATAAACCAATATAAGAATAAAAATAAACCAATGGGGCAGCCAGAGCTCCTTGGGGCAGCCTGATGACCGAAATACTAAAACCAAGGATTTTTTTATCTGCTGAAGGAGTAGTGCTATCATGCCCAGCAAAGCCATCTGAAGGCCTGGCAGGAAGGTTATCAGAGTTTCCCACAGATTCAAAACACTGCTACTTGCCAGTAATGAAGAAGAAAAATATTAAGACAAGTAGAGCACTAGTAAAACGCCTCATTAAAGGCCTGATTCCTTAAAACTTATTTCCTGAAGATTCCCGGTGAGTGCTAGGTGGCAGCCATGTAAAAAAACAAGTATTTTTTTTATTTCAAAATCCTTTTGTTGCCTACAGCTAAACCACTTCCCATGCCTTGGGACAGGTCGGTTGTGAGCAGCTCAACAACTCTGTACTTACGTGCTGGAAGTGAAAAATGAGGTATGTGAGTGTGCGTCTCGTTGAGATGATCAAGCTTTTCTTTAGCAAATTTACTGTGCAGGAGTACCAAGAAGCTCTAGAGAAAATGCCTCAGTACTTGACATTTTCTTTTGCAACACCTTGAACATTTCCAGTTGACCACATCCTTGTGGCTATAATGTGAAATCAACTGCTTAAAAAAAAAAAAAAAAAAAAAAAGGAAATAGAAGGGGAAACCCAGGTTTACAGTGAATGTACAAAACCACTACCTCCTCCAGCTCCATTTTGAATGGAAGCAGGTTTCAGGATGGGAAATATTTGATTGTCATAGCTTTCACTTAAAAGTGAACTTTTCTATATCCCTGTATGTGAAAACACATTGAAAAATAGGAAAGTATTCTGCCTAAAAATACAGGCCAGAACCTAGCTGATTCAAATGGGTTAACAGTGAAAGCTGAATTGTCCTTTGGATGTCTGCTTGAAATTTTCCTTTCACTCAGAATATTAAAAATGAAAGAAATGAAGCCAATTGTTCTTACACTGACAGGTAAGGACAATACAAGCTACCCACTTAATAATAAAGCGTGTGTGGCAACCTTTCCATCCCCTGATATTTTCTACTTTTTCTTGCACTGTAGCTCAATTCTTTCTTCCAGTCAGGCTTCTTTCTTGGATAAACATTTTTTGTTAGACATGACTGAAATAAACACACGAATAGAAAGAAATATCACACCACAGTCTCTGTATCCGAGGCTAAACACATGAATTTGTAAGCTCCAAGATGAAAACTACAGGTTTTAAGAATATTTCAGCTTTACAAATACAAACATCCTAATAAATATACATGTATCTCAAAGAGAATCAAGCAAGAAGGATGGCTGTAACATGTCATTAGCTGACAAGAAACTAAAAGTTTCCAATGTAATTTTTGCAATCACTTCATTTTAAGCAGCTGGGATCTATTTTTGCAGAAGGAATTAAAAAAAAATCCACAGAAATACTAACATTTTACAAGTGCTATTAAAATAGCTTTTTAGTAACATACTTCAACCATTTTTATTGGCTACATCCTTTAAAAAAATATTTCTCCAAACCGCACTCCAACTCTGAGGAAATAATTGTATAAAAGTACAGGGAAAAAAAGGAGTCATGAATATGGCATGACTAACTGTGTTTATCTGATTACACCTTGGAAGAATCCTGTTACTATTAACCTACTCAATTATTTTTAAACAACAGAAATTGTAAAAATGAAACAACCCATGGGCTTCAAATTAGTATCAGATTTTAGATTTTAGCACCAGAGTGGGTGCTCCTTAATTCAAGAACTGCACTGATTGATTGCAAATACATGAAGAATCAGAGTGACACCACCGATACAGTTGTTATTCAGAAAACTCTATTCAGGATCTCCCTTACGTCCCCGTATGTTGTACAAATACTCCTGCAAGGCAACTCTTCGGTTTCCTCTTTTGTCTACAGAATAATCGATACAAGATTCCTGGAGGGAAATACTGCAAAGCAAGGGCATACTTGGACGAAGCCTCATTAAAGCCAGATGTGTTAATAAAGGAGGTGTCTTATGAAGGAAAGGGAAAGAGTTATTATTGCTCCCCAACTATGAATGCAAAATTTAAGCCTCAGAGGGTAGGTAACACAAGAAATGACACAGACCCTTTGAATTTGACCTGTTAATGCCAGCATTTAAACCACCTTTCAGGTAATTTGTCTCTCTTCTTCCAAACGCAGAAGCACTCCCCAAATCCCACATATTTTCAACACAGCATTTAACACAGCGATGCTTTTAAACCAAGGTCTAAGGCCCACAGACACAGAGGACTGCAGAAGACCTTGCCCACCTGTGCCGGTCCCACTGAGTGATCATTAATTACCTTTCTGCATCTACACTATAAATAATATCAGCTAATAATGATGAATACCATGGTGCTGAGAGCTCCATCACCACGCAGCCCAAACTGGGCTATCCCCAACACATCCGTCCTCTCACTCAGAGAAAAGTAGGCTCACTAAGCAGGACACCTTCAACAAGAAGCCCGACTTTTACAGCCTGTAGGTAGCTTCTACCACACTGTTCTGTAGCACAAGTGCTGGTACATTTTTTTTCATTTTCTCCTTCAATTACAAGGTCCCTCTTCTGATCCTTTAGGGATGCAGCTCTGCTAGTACATTTTCATTTACTGAGCCCAGGTCAAGGGCTGCCAAGACAAATGTGTTTTACAAGAAAGCATTACTCTATTTGCCACTGCTAAAAGGTCAAGCACTCAAGATATACGCACAGTTAGCTTTTGAAAGGACCCCATTTTTTTCAACATCAATATTACTGCCTGACAATGCCGCCCCTCCACCAATTCCAAGACCCATGACAGAAAAAATCAGCAGAAATGGTATTTTCCCCTCACCTGTCCAAGTTTCAGCTCCAAATCAATGTCACTGGGTCGCCAACAATGCAGGACAGGACAGGCGTTAGTGATGGAGGTTGAGTCATCAGGACACGTCTCCCTCCTACCCAGTGCTAATTAACAAGATTGGGCTTGCCTCGTATGCATGCTGCTCCTGTCCCCTAAGAGTGCACGACCACAAACCTTACACTTGTACAGCTCTCACTTCTGCTGGCCACGAATTCAGAAAACAGAACTCTGCCAAATTAATTGTACAACACCAAGGCAGCGTGTCAAAACAAACAGACTAGCAAACAAAAACACAGACCCAATTAAAAACAAAGCAGAACACTTCAAAATCACATGGACCACATCCAAGCTGTGTGAAGAAAATGCCTATTAGGGACATGCAGAAAGTAGAAAATGGAGCTAATTTTACTTAAGTACTATCAAGGGCACTTGAGTTCAACTTTATTAACACAGTGTCTCAATGAACATACAATAATTTACTTACAGTCTACATTACTGTCAAAAGTCCTACTTATACCCTCTTTACCACAAACCTCTTGTAAGCTGTTTCCCTTTATCAAGAAGTTTATAATTGAACAGTAGAAAAGAGTACTGCAAGTTGAAAACTTTTTTTTTTTTTTTTTTTTTTACCATATTTATGTTATAACAACAGTGCATGAAAAAAAATACAGGACAGGAAAATCTGAAATCCCCAAGGACAATCAGCAAGGCTGGAAAAGGAAAATACAATGTTACAGGTCATAGCATTATCACTACTTATGGGAGTCAGTGCTGAACAAAGACCAGCTCTCACACCTCCGAGCAGCATTATTCCCCAAAAGTGGCTGCGCAGCTACAAAGCCATGGCTACAAAGCCCTGCAATAGACCAGATCCTTTAAATTCATTAAAAACATGGTGACAAGATGCTGGGTAAGGATGCACCTCACAGGGTGAAAAATTAATATTAGAAATAATATATGCATTGTCTCTTGACATCGTCTGCAGTTCTGTCTTTCAAAACTCATCAGAGATGTCAGAGCAAAAGATGCTTCAAACATCCTTGACTGCCTTCTGAAAAGTAATTAGGCTGATGTCTTGTGAGAGCAACATATTGTGAGATGATGCTAAATGTACAGCTCCACAATGGTGAGCAGTCTACAACGTCTTTCAGTTCTGTCCTGTTTAGTATGAATTATTTTCTGTGCCTTAAAGAAAAAACAAATGGTGTGGGCCTTCCCACTCATTAGCAAATTGGATTTCCATAAATACTTCTTAATTGTAAGCATTTCTGTATTCCCTTTGTGTTTCAGTATTCTGTCACAATTCAACTGCATTTGTCAATCCTACACACACAATAATACATACATAAAAATGTCTGATTATGTTTTAGGCAGTGCACAGCTCTGATGAAGCAGACACATTGCTAAAAGGTTATGCTGAGGGGGAGGAAAAGAGTCCACAAGCACAAACAAACAAAAATCACTAAAACAATAACGGCAAACCAACCTCAGAAAACGGGTCCTTACAAGTGAAAAAGGGCAAAAACCAGTATTCCTAGTTACTTGTTTCAACTACACAAAAGAGGAGAGATCACATGAAATCTTGGAGTCATAGGAAGCTCCAAATACCAAAATCATCAAAATTACATCAGTGCCAGGTGTTTTGCCTGTTCATTTTAGCTAACATATTCTCCTCAAAACGCGAGGAGTTGATGACCCTGATGGTGATATACGCAGGGCATACCAGGGAAGCACAATTTGCTTCTCTAATAAGGAGGGCTGGTAGAAAACAGAGGATTATGAAGGATTTTGCACAGACTGCAAGAACAAGTAGGATGTGGGAATTCAAGCCATGCACCCTCTGATAGCCTGAAATAAAACCCTCAGCTAGCTGCACTTTGTTTCCATAGAGAAAAACAGACTTGGAACTGTCACTTCAGGATGGACACACAGAAGGAAAAAGAGCTCCTGCTGAGGAAAAGCTCCTTTCCATTTCAGATCTAAATACTGCACCAGTCTCTTCCCCAAGGAGTGAGCCTTGGGATTCCCTGGGACCTCACAGCTACGGGATGGCACGGATACTTCACAGCAGATCTGTTATCTTCCCTAGTAGAACAGGCAGGGCAAAAGAGGGTGAGCCACCTTTGAAACCACAAACACTTCATGGGGCTGAAGGGAGCAAATGCAGGTTGTTTCATCGGCATCAGTGAAAACTTGCTGCAAATCTGCATACCTTTCTTGTACGAAGAACAAAGGAGGGAAGCAATTTGAAGAGACAAGTATAAAAATATTTCTGAATTGCATGTGACGTACTTCAAGGCTCAGTCAAATCTTTTTTCACTTCGGTATAAGAAACCATGGAGAAATTCTCATCATCTCAAAATGAAAAATTCAGTGTTATCATGTTCTTGATCATCTGTGACATTCTAAAAATGATGCCTAGTTGAGATCCCATCAAAAGTTGCTTTAGCCAAAATTCTCTCCGAAGTGCACCGTAACATTCAGTGGTGGTTTTCTGTACCTGAAAGCTTCGTTTTTGCCAAGCCAGCCATCTCCACAGACCAGAATGAATGTGCTGAGCAGAAGTACAGGAGGAAAGGCCATCACTCAGCACCTCCTTGGAGCTGGCTCTCACATGGCGCCGCTGTAAATCATGGCTCTTCAGCATGGCCTTTGCCACCTGGCTATGATTCTCCCCTGAGAAGAACTGGAACGGAGTCATATTTTCATGGAAATGGAAGTGCAATGGTATGCAAAGGCAAACAGAAACATTTCACAGTCACGCCTGAATGTGAAAGGCTAAAATTTACACCACCTACTCATCTGACAGCGTTTGGATCATTTCTCCCCAAAGGCCGACTCCAAATAAACCAATCTGGTTACGATAGTTTGAAGTGTGAACGGTAAATTTTCTTTTATTGAATCTGTAGTTCAACAAAACCATGATTTTTTACTGCACCCTTATTATTTCTGAAAGATTTTTCTTCCCAAAACAGTCACTTTTTGAAGGACAGGAAACATAAAACCTACAGTAAAAGATAGGCTTTCTCCAGGAAAAAAACAACAAACACTGTGTTCTCTTAATGGTAGATAGACCTAAGAAAATCTAGAGAAACTTAAAAATGTTCAACCAGAAATAAATGGTATATAATAATGTGGTACCTCGGCAAGATACACATGCAAAGGTTATTACATAAGCACTTTTAAAGTGAAATACGTTACCCGATAGCAGCAAACATCCTTAACAGCATTGTGGTTCCAAAAAAAAATGCCCAGCACATTGCAGTAACAGCCCCAGCTTACCAGGGTGTACTCGAGCCAAACAAACCAAACCATCCCATCTGTAAGCCCACAGTATCCTGCCCCGAAAGAAGAAGATGTATCAGGCTGCTGAAGAATGTAATGAAAAGGCTGTTAAGGAGAAAAGGAATTCGAAAGCAGAGGAGGAGTGCATATCTAAGGTTTCCGAGTATATATCTCAGACCTCATTCAAAGGAGGTCTCTACATTTTATCAGTGCTTTATAAGCAGTGCTTAACTTTCCTGGCAAAGAAAACCCTATCAGTCTGGTAGTAAATGCACTGCAGGCTTTGAAGTCTTTTTGGAAGTTTGTTCGAGTGATACCTTCAGGAATGAAAGGCAGCAGTAAAAGCTCAGCAGCTTTAAAAGAGCACTGTCGTTACGTTGCATGTGCAAGACCTCACGTGATGTATGAGGATTTACCTCCAAATCCTACCAACTTCAGCTGGTTTCAGTACTCACTGTAAGAAAAAGTACTCTGCTCCCTTCCAAAGTAGTAGTTCAGGTACAAATGCTGTGCTAAACTTGCAAAGATATTTACTAAAACACAACACTTTAAAGGTAATAGCTCAGCTATTGTAGCTGCTTCTGCCTCTCACAGCTTTGATCCAACCACTCTCCAAAACAACGGCAGCACTGATACGCACCAGACCGCAGCAGCACAACTTCATGCTGCAACAGCCACAAGTGGCACGCTGAAAATTCAAGCACCAAACAAGCCACAATACACCATAGAAATCCCTCTGAATTTACACATAAAGAAGACTTATGTACACAGACATAAGGAGCACACACTGTCTACTGAACTAAGCACCTGCTTGGAAATGCTCCATTAATAAAAAAGAATTTTAAACAAGGCACTACCACTATCCTCCAGCTAGCCGTGAACTGCTAGTGTCTTCAGCAAGCTACTGTGACACAACTGTTTCCCCATCTTTCTAAAGATTCCTGTGCAAACCAAGCTTTACATTTTGCTCTTCTAGGAAATGACTACAGGGCCCAAGAGGACCTGAAACCCTGCTACTACCCCTAATGGGCAGTCTTGGGTCCCAGAGAGCCAGGGGCTAAGTAGAGTACTCACTGCTTTATGTGACCCGACCTCTGCTGCCTCCAAAATAACAGCAGGCAGCGCCTCAGTGAACGTCATTAAAAAAATAACTGAAACGAGTAACTTCAAAACAATGCTCCTTTTAAAATCTGCCTGGCTTCAGAAGAATTGCAGGCATTTCTGATAAAATGGTAAAGCTATTTTTTTACCTTCAGCAGTGTGAGTTTGCCCCAGTTCCCACTTGAAATCAGTTTTACAACTCCTGTAGACTTCAGCAAGAATGGAATTAGATCCTTACATATTTGCATGTCAAATCTCCTTTCTTGCAGTTACAGTGCTTTCATCCGTGACATCTGCAATTTAATGGTACATTTTCTATGAAAAAGCAATGCCATGTTTCTTTGAAAAGGCAGCAGCAACACAGTAACATTGGTCAAAACAGATTAATACTAAGAAAAAAAGAACATGCTTGCAATAGTGAAACTCAACAAAGCTTCCACTGATACCAAGGAGAAGAGGTCACACAGGTGCTTCTTGCACAAATTCACATGTGGAACTAGACAGCATTTCCCAGTATTTCCACAGAACCAGTTTTGTTGTCAAAAACCTATCATTTTAATTCATGCATCTTGTGCAGGCAGCCCTCGAGGCATGAACAAAGGTGGATAAAAACAACAGATCAAATGAGAGCAGGGGGAGCAACGGGTCACCAGCACGGACCATGCGCAGAGTCACACCTGTTATCCATTCACTTCAAGGTGCTTAAGCTACAAAGAAAAAATGTGTATGTTGCCTGTTACATCTCTTAACAAAAATGAGTTTAAAAGCTGTGCTCATTCATTAAATACCTACACTTTCATTACTAGAAATCAAACCTTTGCATGGCTTCTGTTTAACTTACTTCTCCAGGCTCCGGCATTTAGGCCAACATCAAACTGAATTACTCTCATTCCTATCTCAAAATCCATCATCTTGCCTACAATTATATCTTGTAGGTTCATTTTCTTCACCCATTGAACAAGTGCAGCTGATTTGTCTGTTTGTTGTTGTTGTTTTTGTGTTTTTGTTTTTGTTGTGTTTTTTTCCAATTACCTACCCAACTAACCCCGATCTTCGTACTCATGTCACAGGGGTATGTCACAGAACGTCTCCTGAAGCAATCCTTCTGCTCACTTGAATCCATATGAACCATTTTCATGATTAAAATAAAAGACATTTCTGGATCTGATATTGATTGTTTCATTATTTTCTATTTTTAACGCATGGTGTTTTGGGCAGAAAATATTTACGTTGGCTGTACAGCATAATTAATCTTCTAATATATCTGTATGTCAAAAGCCAATTAATTATTCAAGTGACAGCATTAATGTTTAGATTCTTTGTTAACCATGATTAACTTTTAGGCTTCTGATTTGAAAAGACGTCTAGGACCAATATAGGCTTAGTCACTGAAGCTATTTTCATCCTACTGTCTGAAGGTTGTGTTTTGAACCACTTCAGAGTAATAAATGATCATTACTATGCTGTTTATGAAGTTATAATATAAAGTGAAGAAATTTTTGCATTATTAGTGCTGACACCCAGTGTACTTTAAAAGCTTTCTCCCCCTCCATTATTAATATCATTCTTTATGTTTCTCTCTCACACCTTGCTGTATGGATGAGGGAGTCACATAGGCATTTAACACATCGCTCTGGGTAATTCTCATTTCTCCACAATTTACAGCTTTGCAGTGAAACCTAAGACAAATGATCTATTTCAAGCTTGTTTTCTTTGACAAAATTCCTTCAAATTAAGCTGTACATGACGGGGAGGCAATTACCCAATTTTTATGTACCCACTGTCTGTTACCTAAACTACGCTACCTTTCCTCTACAGCTGTGGAAGTGAATTACACTGTTTAATATTTTCTTCCATTTCAGTCAATCCATGCCACTTTGTTTGCTCCACAATTACAATATTAAAAAGTCTCCATACACCGCATGAGCCAGCTGCAATAAATTATAATTACTATCGCAGACAGAGCAAGCTTCTATACCTGATCCACGTGTTTTGCATGATGCTGATAGCACAAAGCAGGTGGAAAGTTAGCTTATTCAGCTGGCAAGCGTGCAAGCAGATGGCATGCAAGGCACAACAGGAGAAAAGGATCCTGCTCCAGTGGTACTGAACTCCAAGAGCCTCCAGATCTCCGACAGCTGGCACATGATGCCGCCGCTAGGAAAAACTTACAGAGGTCTTCCAAGACACTACTAACTCCCAAACAGCCTTGGGTAAAATAAACCGCTAGTATTTCACAGAAGCATCTCTGCTGAGTGCCTCCTCCAGTTCTCACGTTTGGTGTTGGGCAGTGAGACCGTGAGGCTCTTTGTGTTCAGGCTGGAACACCCCTGCGCATACAGAAACATGGTCTTGCGCAGCATAAATGAAAACGAGCACACATTATAAAAGCTCAGGGAAGTTTTGAGAACTGAAGGATGTGATAAACGAAGAAATGGTGTATTAGTGTTGAGAAAGAATGTCTTTACCAAAACATTCAGTTTTCTTCAGAAAATTAAAAGGATGGGTTAAAAACAAAAATAAAGAAGGGAAGGGAGGAATATTCACTGCCTGAACATGAAACCTTAAAATGATTTTGAGAATAACGTAAAATGTCCCATTAGATTCTCCGTTCTCTGGTACCTAGGCTCCCAGCCCATTGTTTTCAATTGGATTGTCTCAGAGTTCTTCAGCTGGTCAAACCTGTAACGTTCATACAGACTCTGACCTCTGGTAGCTCTCTAACTGTGGTGAAAATGTGTTCATTATTTATAAGGAATTAGAAAACATATACATCAAACCAACAGCGTGCATGGTTTGCTTTGTTTATTTCATTATGGCTTAAAATATTTTGTGCCACTACAGCTAATTAGCATGTTTTCTTAGCAGAGCTAATAGATGTTCAGAAAACTCGTAAATCAGACTAGCTGTGTTTGTAAGCAACATTTCCCTATCAGACACTTTCTATTATTAGCACAGAAAATCTAACCGTTGAGATACCCAAACTACAGTTGCACGCACCCTCACTTGCATGTGACCATTCAGACAAAAAAAAAAATACTGTCTCTGTTTCTTACAGGATTTATGCAGTCACTTAATACTCTGATCATCTGTTTTTTCCCAGATAACTACCAGAACATTTTCTTTATTTCACACAATTATTGTAATTTTGAGCTGTTCAATGAAGCTCACGAACAACTAAGCATTCATTGGTGGAAAGTCCACATACGAGGCATATATTATCCAAGTTAACCACTTGGCTACACCTAGATATATGGAAGAGCAGGCTCCCATATAGGACAAGCTCCCATAGCAGCCAGTAGAGCATCAGGACAGGACAGGCGAATTTTCTGTAAGACTGGACTGCAGACAAAGCAAAAGAAAAAAAAAAAAAAAAGGAAAGAAAAAAGAAAGATGAAAGCAGAAGAAGAACAGCAGAACATCTTTTGATTTGAATTCCTCTGCAGGTACAGATATGGCAGAGAAAGCTACAAGATGCTGGAGGCAAAACGTGCCTCAACCCTCACCCAACAGATAGGAACACAGTGTGCCCAGATGTTGTCCATGAGTACCTCATGTCAGAGGACCAGGCATCTCCAGCCTCTCACAACTCTTAGCCTCAGAATTCATCCTCACCTTAAAATGTCTTCATTTCCCACAGAAATATAGTGAACCTTGACCAAACCTAATTCCAGCCCCCAGGAGCTGTCCCCATCCCAATGCCAACCCAAAATTTTCAAATCCAAAAGCCAGCCTCTGGGGAAGGTGCTCCAAACGGAGCTGCAGGCACAGGCACTGAGCACACATCTCTCCTCTGGAGTTGCCTGCCACTTCTCCCAACTCCCCCTCAACTAAATTTTGTATTTCAGTAACTTTCAAGACTGCTTAGAGAATTCCTGCTGGTGAAATACTATTATTTGGTGTTTTATGACAAATATGTAGCTATCCAGCAACTACTCTCCCATTTAGCATTTAGTCCACAACGTAATTACAGAAGGTCGGCTTCTCACTACAACTCTGATGACAACTTAATACTTAAGTTTCATTAATTCAATTATCCATACCCGCAATGGGTACTACCTAGGGAAAAAAAAACTAATGTATGAGGCCACACCTGGAAATGCCAGGTTATACCCATGCTCCCCATGTTTGACTGTGCATGAGTGTCCCTATATGCAAACAGAACAGCAGCTGACTTCTGCGCTTGCAACAGCCTGCCCACACAGAGCCAGCCACAGCTGACAATCTGGCCTTCACAATGCTGTGCCCAGGTCCTGCGACCCCAATGTACTGCATTTATCACAAATTTTCCATTTATCAGGCAAGAAAAATAGTACTGAAGCCCTGTGCTGTAGTGGGCAAAGAAACAGCTAGACACAATAGTGAAAATTAAGATAAAAGTCAATTCTGATTGACTGTTTTTTACATGAATCTAAGTGGGGACAGAATTCAGTACCAGCTGCACTTTTGATCAGAAGCTGTTTACATTTGCAGAATACTCGTATCTGGAGTGCTTGTTGAATCCTTTCCTCATAATTCTAGCTTTGAAAAACACAGTGCCATTGAAAAGATTTAAAAAAAATCCCTATGAATTTCAGTTAAACACACTCTCCAAAGTAAAAGAATCATTGTCCCATTGAAAAACCTGCATTTTATTTTCTTAACGTTCTTTAAAAATCTAGTGTTCCTCAGAATCTGGATTAACTGAATTGTTCAAAACAGCAATCTTCTTGAAATGGCCACTGATGCATTGATACTGTGAATCAGTTCATATTCCTTAATTTTGAGAGATTAAGACAGGCTTGCATTAAAATGGAAAGCACATGAGAATTTGAGACCTAATGCTGAGCTTTACAGGTCAAGGGCACTTGGAGGTAAGTCTCTGGCTTGCAGTTCTCTCTAGCACATATGGGGGAAAAAAAATGAGTCTTCATTCCCATTTAATAGATTAATAGCTTTTATCACCGAAAGGTTGTACTTTGATCATTTAATGCTTAACTATATAATAATTTTGCCAGTAATCCTTGGCTTCAATCTCAAAGGTTAAAATCAAATGTGGAAGTAAATACAGTCACTTCCTTTAGACAAGAGACACAATTCGTGGGATTCATACACCTTAATGAAGACTCCCAGCTTCCAGTGCATAATCACATTTGAGGCAATGACCAGTTGTAACACCTGTTAAATGCTACTTCACAGGATCAAGCTCTCAGCTTTTCACCCAATCAATTTCAATATTTATTTTTTTTGAAGGATGTAACTATGAAGTTATAGTGAAGTCTTCCAGATAGGTCATACACACAAACTGTATGTAGAATGTATTCATTCTTTGCATGTAAAATACATACATGCATGTAAAATGCATGTATTTTACATGCAAAGAATGAATAACGTTACATGAAATTTCGTTCAGTAACTTGTCCGTGCCTTGCGTAGCAGTCCTCAGGCTACTCTAATTAAGGGCACTTTCTACTAACTACATTCAAGATATTCCAGCGTGGAAAAAAACAAACAAACAAACAAAATTCTGATTTGTAAGCCCACTGAGAGCAACAAAAAGGGAGAGAGAGAGATTACACAGCCCAGTGGCTGCCCAACATACTGGGGAGGGTAAGAAGTAAAGGGCTGGAAGGCTACCGCCAGGGCTTCTTTCAGTTCTAATAACCGAGGGACTCTGTGAATTTCCATGCTGTAGTGTCACTGCAAACTGATTAGGAATGTGCTGTGAAATCATGTATTATAGTAAACCTCCTGTAGATTACAAGAACACGTTGTTTATTTAAAAAGGGAAACATCCTTCTATCTGCATGTGAAGTGTTGAATGTTTTCAGGTAGAATAACCGTGTCCCAGTAATTACAGTACTCCTAGATGCACACCGTCTGCACTGATCTTTAAGATATCCATACTAAAACATTCTATAAATCATCATCAGTGATGACAGTAAAGCCCTCTTCTTTGCAGGTATGCCAGAATTCCTTCAAATGGGGGGTAAGGGGGAGAGTGGGCAAGACAAAAAGCTTTAAATGTATGCCTGAGAAGCATCTCGCCACTAGGGGACACTGTCACGTCATTTCAAAAGTACAAAGAAACAGATATTTTTCCTTTAAAACCACTAATTAACATTTAGATGGATAAATGAACCCTTAATGCATTAGTCGTGTGCTTCCTTACAGCTGAACCAGTAATAAAAAATGAGAAACTTGCCCAAAATAACACAGTATCTCATAATCATGTGCGAGTCTATACGTTATACATCCATATGCAACAACCCAAGCAACAACACCAGTACAGATACCTCCGTCTTCCTCAGTAAAATGTCGCTACAGCATCTTCAGTGCTGCCTCCACCAGCTCCACATCAAGACAATAAATGTGCCTTTAATGGACTATAAGGAAATTAATGCAAAAATGCAACATAAACACAGATAGCTTTCACCTGTCCCTAGGACATTAAGATACATTTAAATCTCTTGCAGTCATGATAGTGAAAGAAAAATCTATTTACACAGTTTTTCTCTGTTGATGTTGGTAGTTTAAAAAAAAATATACAGTGAGATTTGTTAAATTCTTATATTTAGATTAATTTATACCTGATCTGTAGTTGCCAAAAGCAAGCAAAGAAACATTAGATGAAAACTGCCTATCCATAAATGCTGTAATGAGACCGTACCCTGCATAAAGCAGGAGGTAGTGTCTCCCACATTGATGTCAAACAGAAAAACAGGAGATAGAAGGATGAAAACACAAGCATGGAAAACAGGGAGATGGATTTATGAGTTTTTCTGTTTCAGCTGCATATTTTAGCTTCATAAATTAACACTTTGTGCTGTTTCTGTATATGCTAGGAAGTGCAAACAGATGTCCCTAAACTCTTGGAAGTCCTGAAGGCCATACACTAGAACCATGCCTAAAATGTTGACATCTATATTTACAATGTAAGTATCTCTGACAAGTATAGAGTTACCTTTTAAATCATTTAGCTCAATGCAACTTTTACTTTTTCTTTTTTTTTTTTGGCAGGTGTAGGCTTCATCCTTCTTTTGCAACTGTGATCTGCAGTACCTGTTTCAACAGACAGCGCATACATTAAATGATGAAGAAAGGGCATATGAAATCAGTAAATGAACGCTCTAAGTGGTATTTTACTTACCATGTGTGGCCAAAGACTCAAAATTTTACTTCTGTGAAGCTTAAGACTGTACTTGTACAAGCTTGTGTTGTCAAGTACAGAGTAAATTGTACTTAGGTCAGCTACAAACTTAAGATGCTGCTGTCTAGAGCTCAGTATTCCATATTAGAGACATGTAATTAAAAATAAGCATGTTATTTCTATTTTGTCCAACTTAAATACCTGAGCTAGCAATACAGACCAAATCTCACCAGTTAGAGCCCCTTTCTGTGCCTACGTTATATCAAAGTCAGATGAGAGAACCCAATATTCCTTAACCACATCAGCCACCATGGCACTTACTGTGCTTTTTTCAGTTGTCAATCTCAACAGGAAAAACGAACAGACATTTTAAAATGAAATAATCATTCCAAAAATTTAGATAAAGATTAAAATTGAAGTCTTTGGAAACTTAGGAAAACAGATTTCTACATCAAATTGCCATCAGATAGTCATGCAGAAAGGTATCAGTCAATAGATGTTACAGAAAATACAAAGGAAACCAAGAAGCACCTGACACCACCTCCAGCAAAGCTGAGATACTACATTCACCAGAAAGTTAACAGCTTACACAGAACATTCTGTGACATCTGATCTTGAGCCGTGGTAACTTCCTGGCTGGAACTGTATTTGCCTGGTCTGAGCCAAAGCAGCAGGTGTGCAGCCCCTGAAGTCCTTCCAAGGGTAATTAAGCATGTCCTCTCGGGGTGCAGCTGTGGTGGGGCAACCCAGTGCTGTCCCCTGACTCTTATCACTAAGTCAGCTCCAAGCTCGAACTCCCACACTTCTGCCAGGAGAAGTTTCAGCACTCCTAGATTTGCTTCAAGAAACACCAGGTTTGCTCAAGCTGTTTTAGAGCTGCCCAAGACTTTTTTGGAGAAGTCCCTGTGCAACCTGATGTAGCCAGACTTGCTTGGGGCAAGGGTTGGACTCAGTCTCCCACAGAGCTCCCTTCCAAAACAAGCTACTCTACAACAATGTGATCCTTCTCTAATTGCTTAAATTAACACAAGGTGTGATCATGCCATTTACATCATGCTTTCAACTAAAACTCTCCACTTAATTTGAACATGGAGGAAAAAAATGAAAATACATTAAGGCATTACCAAGCAGACAAGAACAAGACTGTTATCACAGATGTGTCATATGCTTTGGGAAATCTGAACACCCAGACGAATTATGTTATTTACACTACAGCTATGCTTTACTAAAAATCCATACTGTTAATATGTGGTGGTGTTAACTGGTAAGATTCAGTCTGTGTGGAAATGGAAAACAAGACAAGCATTTCCTGTAAGATCTGAAGGCAATTTTGCTTTATTAGTCTTCAGATATTAGAGGGTTATTGTCCCCTCTTGAAGAGCAGGCTTTTTAATATTTTTAGATTCTGAAAACAAGAGGAGAGAAAACTTTGATGGATTTCTGACCCTTGCCTTTTCTTTCCGCAGGCAGCAAGTACTAAAAATTGGGACTCCTGGTGCGCAGCCCTGATGCTAACAAAAATTTTCAGTTCTGACATTTCGGTGACACTTCATGCAACTGTCAGTGGGCCTTATTCAACATAACAGATACCCACGCAAGCTTATGTCTCTCAGAGATAACACTCAACTGTTCCAAACTTCTTTTCACATACATCAGTAAAAGCATCCTTTTCTGGCACCTTTTTGCCATGCATTTTACTGAAAGGGGTTGATTAAGTGTTAAACGCTGATTAGCCTGTTTTGCAATTATAAAGAATTGCACTTGAAAAGACATGACAGTATCTCAAGCTAATCTCAGGCTTACACAACATTTGTGAAGCTGATCTTTTTATATATATCTAAGAGTCATTAAAATTAACAACTTTGTTAAAAACAGAAGGAGCAGGAGCTGAAATCCAGGCTCCCAACAAACAGTCACTGCTTAATGACTTAACACATCTCACCTGGATGGACCAGTGCCCAACATCCTTCAGTCTGCTCAGGGCTGTTCCTTTACTGCTCATACCACAGGACCATCGGTCATGATGTTATGACTCAGATCTGTGATAGAGATGTAGGCCAGGATGATGAAGGCTGATGTAGAACTGGCAACAACTGGAAATGCCTAATGCCTGCATTAGAACTTGGGGCAAAAACCTGCAACACATCCATGTGATACTGAATTACGTTCACAGAGGAGAAAAAAGCTCCTTGCTCCTACACATCATCAGCTGTGTACAAAAACAATCAAGATATAGCAGTCATCTTAAAAATACATACACAGTAAATGGTTGAAAAGTAGAAATTGTCCTTGCATTTGTTAATTCCCTCATCGTTTAAGAAATTAATGCCTTTATCACACTCTGTATAGCAGTGAACGTGTTTAAATGCGGGCTGGGGTAGAGAATACCAGAGAGAACAAAACTGCACTCTCAGATATTGCCATCTGAAGCCACAAATAGACTTAATGCATTACACAGGCTAAAAGAGCCTGCCTATTATAAGCAGCACAATTATTACCTCCAAGTTATTCTCCCTACAATTTGAAACAGTTTGAATTACAGTGCTACTTACAAAGAAAAATAAATCCTGTATCCTTACTACGATTTAGAGTTAAAAGCATTTCAAATTCCTGTGCACAGCTTACACGGTTGTTTTTACATATATTTATTTCTACAACATCCATCATGTACAGACAAGAGGCAACGGGCATAAACTGTAATACCCGCAAATTCTTTTTAACAGAAGAATAAAAACGAGAAGGGTGACTGAACACTGGAACAGGCTGTCCTGTTAAGGTGATAAAGGACATCACAGAGGTGTGTTTGTTGTGTTTTTTTTTCTCCTCATTCTCATATAAAATCTCCCCTTTACAAGGTCAGTAGGGCTGGTCAGTAGGTAACTGGAGCACTGTGTGCCTTGTCAGCACAACTATGTGGAAAAAAAAAAAAAAAAAAAAGCACAGGCTCCACAAAGGAGGCACACCCCAAATTTAGAGACATGAACAGTGGCTACGGACTTCACGTTTTAGCCTGATAAAACTGGGCCTGGTTTGAGAGATGCGGGTTCTTTACACAAGTGTGGAATTGAACCCCATACCTAATGCATTCAGAGCCATGTGCCCTATTAAATAAATATTTACATGCCATGCTTTCTAGTTATGGTACTTAACACACAGTGTCTGCTCTAGACAGTATCCTTTCAAAGCTTGCTAAAACACTTTTTGGGTGTAAATAATTGAACGCCTTCATCCCGTTGTCTTGCACAATGTACTCTGATCTAAAAGCAGGCCAAGACGAAACATCAAAATGTTACCAGTTTCAGCATGCAGGCAGTCCCAAAGGACCATGAAAATCCTTATGAGTTGGAACACTTCTAAGCTTTCCATTGATTCCCAGCCTCAGATGACTTTCAGCAGAGTACCTTCTACAGAATACAAAATACTTCAAGGATTTAATATCACACACAGTGATGTCTACTAAGCACAATATTATTAACTTTTCATGTAACCATTTATAGGTTTGTGGCATGACACTGTAATTCATTATTTTTCCAGAATGGCTAGTACAGCCCTGACATACTCCCTTTCTATTCATTGAATTTTGCATCAACTAAATCAAAATCAACACAAAGCCCAAAATGCAATCTCTCACCTGAAGTAAGAAGAAATGCCTAAGATGGTCTGGACTTCTTATATGAACCCATGTAAGACAGAAAAAAATACATAGAAATTACCATCCACACAAAATCCTGACTTCTTCACATATTAAGTTATTAAAATGAAAACTGACAGAACTCATTTGTCAGCCTCATTTAATCCGATGACACCTGACAATTTCCACACTGAACTGGGAAACCGCGTCTCAAAAAGGATGTACAACCGCAAAAAAACGAGGAAGAACTTGTCAAGTCAGGGGACACAGATACAAGCCTCATAAAGGAAAAATGGCTAAATATATTAAATCAGCTATAACTTGCAAAATAACTACGGCAATCATTCTAGCCTCTTCCCCATCATTTTTGCAACAGTGACATGTCTGCATGGGAAAATAGGCTTCAGTGGTTTTGAAATACCTAGACATGCTGGGCTCTGTAAAAAAGTTATTTTTTTTTTAAAAAAAAAAGCAACTCTCAAAAACCTTGCCTTTCCGCTTAGTTTTAACATTAAGAAAAGGAAATGCCTTTTAAAACCACGAAAGAAGAAATCAATAATTTCCTTTCAAGTATATCCTCCTTCAGCATCTTGGACTGTTGCCAATGTAAACTTGGAGAAACGCTTGTGACTATTAATAATTTCTCAAAAGTCTGAGAGGAAGAAATAGGTAGAGCTTCAACAGGGATAACTTAAGTAATTATTTATTTATATATGAATTAGTGGCTGAGCAGTTTTAGTTCTTTTTTAAACACCTGATGCTCAAGAGCACAAGTGCCATTCCTGTCATCCTGCAGAGCCTGTAAGAATTTTCAGCTTCAGAGACTTCCCTGATTTCAGCTGAGATACAGTTAATCGTCTTCCTAGTAGCTGGTATGGGGCTGTTGTGGATTTGGGATGAGAACATCCCAGGCAGCACGCTGATGTTTTCGTTGCTGCAGAGCAGTGCTTACCTGAAAAAAAAAAGGCTGTCCAGCTTCACACACAGCCGTACCTGGGAGGAGGCTGGGGGTGCCCGGGAAGTTGGGAGGGGGCACAGCCAGGACAGCTGGTCCAGGCTGGCCAACGGTATGGGTTTTCACTCTTGCTTGACTGCATCATCGGCCATCCCAGACAAAGCCAGGGGCTCAGATAATCTGCTCCGTACTATTAACCAGCGGAGAAACACGCCACATCTGTGGCTGCCTAGCAGTAGGAATACAGCAACTACCTTCGACATGAAGAGACCCTTCTTTTCGGGAAGGGTGGCAGTAAGCAGGGGAAAGCTTGCTGGAAAACCACCCCTCGGATCTAAGATTTGCATCTCACTGCTTACAATGCTGCAGGTACTTAGGGCTGCAGCTCAACAAGTTGCATTGTAAAAAGCCTGAAGCCAGTATTCTCTGGCCACCTCTTTGATGCCAATTACAGGGATAATCAAAGAGACAATCCTCTGAGTCACCAGCAAGAAAACAAAGACACTGAAGGTAGGAATTATACTTTTTTCGAACCTAATAGGAAAAAAATCCTAGCTATGTACCAGATCTTCATAAAAAGCTAGAGAATAGTTTAAGCTACAGGCAGGAGAAATTAATAGTTTTTTTTTTAATAAATAAATGTTAACTATCAAGAAAATGACAGGAAAGGAAAGCTGAAAGATAAGAATCCTCTTTTCTTTTTGTCCAAATCTCAGAAGGTATTCATAACCACTGAAAGACGGGTAAAGCATGCTTGCTTACTTGTGGAAAATGCAAGGGAAAGAGCTGCTACGAGCACATCACAACTTGAAAAATGAACATGCAGTGCATCTATCAAGACTTTGTTTTTCAATTTAGTGGAGAAAAGACTCCCTTAAATAATTAGGATACTTTATCAAGTAGGACGTAAGTAAATGTAAACAAATTTAACAATTTCATAGTATGCAACTAAAATGCACCATCACTTCCAGGGGCACAAGGAGCACCAAGCAGCCAGCCCCTGAGGCTCCAAGGTGCTCAGCTTACTGCACCAAGAGCCCGCTGCAGGGCTAGCGAGGTGTTCTCTATTTAGCTGCTCCTGCTGCAGGGACGTGAAGAAACACTGAGTATTCAGTGAGTGGACAAAACCCACAGCCTTCCCCTGTGACGTCTGGTATATGAACACGTGCCAGAAACTACCAGGGAGGAGATGCCGGCTGCTGAGGAAACAAGCAATGAGGAGTCCTTCTGCAGAGCATGCACACAACAAGGCAGGATCCTGGGCACATCGCCAGAGGAGTTTCTTGCTCTATGACCTGAGTGGAAATAAGGCAAACCCTCAAGCCAGAACTGGGCACAGAATTATAGACGTTTTTCTTATTGTGAATGACAACCACATGATCAGTGGTATGGGAATTCCCTTGGTAGAAGATGGTGGGCATGCCATTTCTCCAGGGACCTTTGCTCTTCCCTGAACTAGAAAATTCATTCCGTGAGAGAAATGGAGTATACTAGTCCTGCTAAAACATATCACTAGCTCATAGAATCACAGAATCATTTAGGTTGGAGAAGACTCTCAAGATCATCAAGTCAACCCATCAACTTGTAAGACACTAATACATCCAAGTATAAGATGATCAGAGGGCTGGAGCACCTCTCCTATTAAGAAACGTTGAGGGAACTGGGCTTGTTTAGCTTGGAGAAGAGCAGGCTCTGGGGAGACTTAATTGTGGCCTTCCAGTACTTGAAGGGAGCATATAAACAGGCGGGGGAATGCCCGTTTACATGTGTTGATAGTGATGGGACAAGGGGCAATGGTTTTAAACTCGTTAACGGGTTGCCCAGGGAGCTGGTGAAGTCACCTTCCCTGGGGCTGTTAAAAGAAAGCTTGGACCTGGTGCTCCGGGACATGGTTTAGTGGATGACATTGGTGGTAGGGGGATGGTTGGATCAGATGATCTTGAAGGTCTTTTCCCCAACCTTAATGATTCTGTGATCCTATGTCCTATATTTGGGATACTGGTGTGTCCTATCTCCTGTCCCTCCTCCCCAGATTCCCTCTGATCAATGCACAGAATTTACATACTTGTACCCAAAGCATATGCGATAAGCATTGCTAATCCATCTGAAGAGCCATTATGCAGTTAGTGCACTGGACCCAGCAGCACAGATACCGATACCTGCGGGGTCACAGCAGGCATCTCCAATGCCTCCAATGCCTGTGCAGCCGATGAATCACAAAGGTTTTCCTCAGCTCCTCGTAACGTGACCTTTCTCTGCTAAACTTCAACTGGCTCCATGCAGAGGCAGCACACAGAGAAACCAGGGAAAGCTTCCTATTAACGCAAACTTTCCCCACATGTTCAAAGCTTGCTGCTGAGCACACCCAGAGGTAATTCTTTTGTATCTGCCCACACTGCTCCCAACACATAAAACACATATACACTGCATTTTTTTCTGAAATAAACTAAAAAAGTAAGAGAAAAAAAATACTGCAGTACTAATATACATGTATGTATTAAAATGGATGCTGCTAATGATATCTGGCACCCACCACTTATGGTAAGCCTTGTGGTTTTCCAGCTACTCAACTTTTCCCATCACCTTTGGCATTTGAGCGTTGCTGGAGTAACTTCTGTATGCCAGTGCTCCACAAATTGATCCTATCGTACCTTCCAAAGCACCTTTTGAGAAAACAGCCCAAAACCTCTTATGACCTTTGTGTCCAGGGGAGTTTTCTGTGTATTTGAAGCATAGGTGCCAATTTGATTCACACATACACAAAAAAAAATAGAGGGAAAGGTATTTTCTACTTTAAATTCATATAATGTACCAAAACAGGACAAAGCTGAAAAACAAAAGCCCAGTCTTCCCTTTAGTACATTTTAGCATCCTACAAACTGCAAACCCCATGAACGCTTATCCAGTGTTGTCTGCTTACCTGCTGCTACCTTGACATACTATTTTCTAAGGACAGAACAAGACAACAGAAGGAATCCATATTCAAACCCTACTCTCACAAACTCCTACTCACATGCAAGTAGGTCCAAGAAAGCAAGAGTTTAACATGAATAATATCCTCAGAATTACAAATTTGATCCAAGATGAGGAAATTACATAAATATTAGGTATCTTCCTCCTTTTATTTCATCAGATATTAAGAATAAATCCTAAAGTAAAAGGAAGCATATTGGTATTCATCTGCTTGTGGAATCAGTTGTCACACATTTTTGCCATGAAACTAAACGTGCAACCTGTATCATCCTGTCAGTTAAGCCAAACAACTGCCTAAAATGAACCTTCTTGTATTAATAGCCCACAATCTTATTTTACTTCACCAGTTAGGATCTGACGCTCTCAGGTAATTCTGGATATACATAGTTATCAAAATGTTAATGTAGCCTGTTGGCTGCTTTAGAAAAGAAAATAAATTCTAGTTTCTTAGTTGTCTTACTCAGATATATGCAAGAAACTGCTCAGAGACTGACTCAGACATACACCAGTCTGTGCCCCTGAAACTGACTTCTTCCCTTCTACGATTTTTATTAAAAATAAGCATCGTGCAAATCCCAGCACTTCCCATTTTATTAGGTAGATGCATAAGGTCTGTGCTACTGTAGCACCATTTACCAACCACTTTCTTGGTCTCTGTAATTATTTTAAAACTCTGTTTCACATAACTGAATCCTAATACGCTTTTTTGTTTTTTAAATAGTACTGTTTTCAAAATGTCAAATTGAATGTTTAACAGTCCTGTTTGCACCTGAAAGCTTTTGAGACAGATCAGATAAAATGAAGCTATTTTAGCCTAGCATCAATCTCAAAATGTTATTAGCTATACTTTGTATTTAGTTTTGACACCCGAAATAATTGCGTGCACAGCCCAAGCAATTAAAACTGCCTTTTGATGTTCAAAGGCTTATGATGCAGGGGTCTGTAACAATCCCCAGGTATCAAAGTCAAAGTGGTATCTGATCTTGGATTACTCATCAAAGACCAACTTCCACTGATTTCATATCTTCTGCATTAAATAGACCTGGACTTTTACCATGCAATCAGCATGAAAGACAACTATAAAACTTATTTTTCTCCCCACACTGGAGTTCTGAATATTCCACAGCCTACATAATATTTAAAATAATCAAACCCTTTCACCAGTACGCGAGGTCATGCAAAACAATTCAACGGCACAATTGTCATCCGATAATGAAATTTTCCATGGGAAAGTCCCTCTTTCAGGTTGATTCTTTACTTAAACAACGTCTGTTGAAGGCTGGGTGATCAGCATTAACATACGGTAACACGTTTCAGGTGCCAAAATGGGTGCTTTTTGGCTCCAGAAGTTGAGCTAATCACTTCAGTACACAAATTTGATCCGTTGTTTACTGAAACTCTCCCACATTTTTCTCATATCTGATCACAGAAAATTTAGATCATTGTGACTGACTGAAAATAATACTCTATTACACTGCATGCAGACACAAATCACTTCGTATTGTTAGTATTGTAAAAATATTCCTGCATACAAAATTGCTTTTTTGCTAACCTCCTTTGGGCAAATGGTTTAAATCCAATATCCAAGGACCAAATATCCCTACCTGCACACAAAACACCCACTAAATTAAAGTGAAATGTACAATGAGAATATACAAGCCTTTTATATCTGTACGGTCTATGCTGAGTCTGGATAATACAGCTAAGGATAGAACAACCCTAGTTTTATAATTTCATTGCCCACATGTCATGGGAACATGTGGGCTCCATTAAAGATGATTACTCTGAATGAATCTAAAATGAAAATTAAAAATAGATTTTTACTCATCAGAGTAATGTGTTTCTGGAGCAATCTCCCAAAAGCAACAGGTAGATAAAAATCCCAACCGTTACTCAGATGGAGCTTGATTTTTCTGCAAGAAAATTCATGGTGTCATTACTTACAGCGAAGGCGAATGGAAATTCATGGTTCTTGAGATTCCTGAGGTTCTCACATTCTTTTCAAAGAAGGAATACACAATTGGTAATAATTATTCAAGTACTTCTGAATGTCACATGTATCTCAGAGCACTGCCATTGAAATGTATATGTCCATAGCATAATGAGAACTTCATATCAGCAGGAAGAAAAAAACACACTGGAAATGATCAACTCTGCAGAAGATGAAGAATAGTACAATAGTTGAAAAAAAGTAATTTAAAGACATTAATTTCATTAAAAAGCAAAATATAGGATTTTGTATAGCCTTAAAAACTCTTGATTATTCACCAACATACAGAGAATACTCACAATTCGTATTTAAACTACAGACACCTCCTACGTGGTTGCACAGTTGTGCTACCATACTGTTCCTTCCCCAGTTATCACATTACTCTTTCAAGTCTCACAAAGTCCTTGCCTCGTAAACCAGCAATATGCTTCCAATATATTACACCTGTCGTGATCTGATTATAGACCTTTATGATTCATGCTCGTTTAAAAACAGTTTTCCTACTAACTTACACTGAGAAGACACAAATTTTGACGCAGTGCCTTTCACTGTAGGCTGCCTCAGAACTTGGTCTCAATGGGGACTCCCAGGTACTACCCTAAAAGATAAGATTCTTAATAATGAATGGTTGATTTTAAGGAGTCTCTGATCCATTTAAATGTAAAAAACACAGGGACTGCCTTTCGTGTGCGTATGGTAGTATAACTGTGGAAGCCTGCAGACAAAACAGACCTCAGAGAGTACTCGAAACATAAACTGATTTTTATCTTATTACAGACAAAACATTAATTTCTCTCAACAGAACATTTTCTAACAAATGATTCGGTTTTCTCTCCAACTGACATTACATGGTAGTGTTCTTGAACTTCTATTTCTACATATAACCACCTATCTACAAACACAGAAGTACCAACATTACATGGTGAATAAATATCTAGTGTTATCACTGAAAAAGATTACAGCAATAGATTTTCTTCTCCTGTCCACCCCTTGCTTATATGTAACAAATATATGACATTATTTGCCCATCTCTTGATGTTTCATGATTCACTTGAATGAGCTGGTTTTGGATCAAAGAGCTAGAGAAACTGCCATTCAAAGCACAAAGAAATGAATTGATAATGGAACTGAACAGAAAAAAAAAAATGGTTTCATAAAATTCAGATCAGATTTAGCAGTAGGTTTAAAAGCCTTGTACTTTTTAAAAACGAATGAAATTTATTACTTTTTCATATTTGCTAAAGGAAATCTGAGATGATTTTCCATTAACATTAAATGAAAATTACTGATACAGAAAGTAATGATTTTTCTTTTCAAAACTAACCTATACTTTTAAAACAATTTGGACGAGCCTCAAAGAATCTGAAATGCTATTGGAATGAAACATAACATGGTGGTTGAGTCAAACAAACTTTTCCAGAGTATCTCGTTTTGTGGAACCACTGTCAGAATTCAGCTGAAGATGCAAAGTTTCCCTTTTTTTTTTTTCTTTTGTATTGCCATGTAAAAAATATAGTGTTTTAATCTTTAGACTTTTAGGCAAATTTTTAGGCAAAAATTTGTCCAGAAGGTGCTGTGAGTGACAGTACCAAAGGTCTTCCTGTAATCCAGAAAGGTTCCCTAAACCACCTTCCCTTATCCGACTTTACCACAGAAAGAGCTCAAATTACTAAGGCAACACTCTCCTTCGATGAACCCATGTTGACTATGCCTGATAAAATCTCCAAATGCCTTTCAGCACACTCCAGGACAACCTTCTCCTTAATTTTTCCAGGGGCTGAGCTTAGACTGAGAGGTCTGTAGTTTCCTGGGCCTCCTCTCGTGCCCTTTTTGTAGACGTGTACAACGTCGGCTAGCTTCCAGTCAGCAGGGACCTCCTCCAGCTCGCATGACCTTTGGTGAAGTGTCAACAGGAGTTCAGCAGTTCAGCTCTAACAACTGCTAATTGCCACAGTACTCTGAGGTGAATCCCATGGACTTACGACCATTGAGCTCATACAGCTGTCCCCTTACAATTTTGGTGACCACAGATGGAAAAGTCACTGCTCCCCCAGTCACAGTCCTCCAGCTCTGAGCTCCAGGCAGCCCAAGATCTGTCATTACTGTTAAATACTGAGGCAAAAAAGGCATAAAATACCTCTGCCTTTTTCTCCTCCATACTTGTTAGGATGCCATCTGCTCCAAGGATCAATCCAATGTTTTCCTTTGACTTCCTCTTGCTGTTGGCACACTTGAAAAAGCCTTTTTTTTGTCTGACACCATGGCAGCCAGTGTCAGCTCAAGCTGGGCTTTGGCTTTTCTTGTTTTCTCCCTGCAGAAGCGAACTGCAGCTCTGCCTTCTCCCTGGGAAGCAAGACCTTGCTTACAGAAGAGGTTTGCTTTTTTTTTTTCCTGCCCCATTTCCAGGCAGAGTTCACTGTTCAGTCCCACTTGTTTGGCTAGCAGCACACTGGGGTTACCTGTATTGGGATTGTCACAGGTGCATTTTAGAAAGCAAGCAGCTCTCACCAACCCCTGAGCCCTGTAAAGCCAATTCCCAGGGGCACTAACTAGTCCCCTGAGCAGCTTAGTGCCTGCTCTCTTAAAGCTGCCAGGGTGGCAACTCAGCTGACCTTTCTTCTCATGACACCAGCAATTTTGAACTCAACTAATTTGTGATCACTGTGGCCAAGACAGCCACAGAACAGACAGTAGCTGCCTGTTCTGTGATAGCACTCATCTTAAATGTTCTTTAAACAAAGGAAAATTGTTACAGCGGATGGCAGAACACAGCTGAAGAGGTGGAGAATGCTATTTTCACTTCTATATGCTATTATCAAAAACATGAACAAGTGTCTCAACAGAAAAACAACAAAAATAATTAAAATAATTACAAAAACACATTAATCTGCAGCACATGAACTACTTAACTTCCTTTTGCTAACTTTCACACCTCTGTTTCAAACATTCCTCTACAGCATTTTCTGTTATTTTGCACAGCA
The DNA here is from genome assembly GCF_964035555.1 of Netta rufina. Lineage (NCBI taxonomy): Eukaryota > Metazoa > Chordata > Aves > Anseriformes > Anatidae > Netta > Netta rufina. Next base: position 6,939,800 of record NC_140130.1, on the reverse strand, counting down.
ATTAAATTGACTTTTTGTTCTGCAGGCGGAGAGCAGCTTGAGGACAGACAGCCACCCATCTCTGGAGAGCCATTAGGCAAGGAGGGGAAGTGCCAACCAGGAGGATTCCCATGACAGAACAATTTCCACATTACCTTCATCAACTAGAAAAGCTATGTCAAGCAACCCCAACCCTTTCTAAGAGCCTACAAGCATTTAATTAAATGCTAACATCTTTAGACTTGCAAAATAAAATAATTGTGAATATTGCCTCAATACACAACTATCTGAATGTGGCTAAAGGAGGGCTATGAAGGTGGGGAAGGGTCTAGAGGGGAAGACAAGTGAGTTGTGGCTGAGGTCCCTTGGTTTGCCCCTTGTAAATCTGGAACTAGAGCAGATTTCCTGGAGGAACTCTGGAGTAACAAAAATGTTTCAAGTTTTTGTTTATTCCCCTAGTATTAATAAAAATCAAAGTATTAATCCAAAAGCTGACAAAGAAAAATAAAAAAAAAAAACAAAAAACAAAAAACACCTCAAGACTTAACCCTGTTCTGTTTTTCAGACACCAGTATTTATTGCCATTCTCTGTTGCATTTTGTTTTAATTACAGATGACCAATAACTTCCATGGGAGTTTTTACTTCTCCTGACCACTGCAGCATGGACCCAGCTGCAATTCTACCTCTTTTGCAACGAATTCCAACACCACAACTTGTGTTCTGGGAGGGACCAATGGTCCCACTTACTACTTATATACTATATACACTATCTTTAAGCATCTTGAAGCTTATATACTACCTTTAAGTATGTTTCTCACAAATGCTCCTATACTGCCTCAGTCCCAGAACATGCATTAGGGGAATAATGATTTTTCAATACAACTTAAATTGTCAAGCACCATGAAACCTAATCGTACCAGTGAGCAGAATGTAACAGAAGCTGGTAAGAATTAACTACTGAGAGGGCCTACAGGATGGATCTGGTAACAATGCAATGCAGCAGGGAGTAGGTATCAAGTACAGAAAGAGAAAAGGAAACAGGAAATTGCATTAAAATCAACAGAAATGGACAAACAGTCAAAAAAGAATGGGAAAAAAAACAACAGCTGTTTAAACTTGGACACAAAGGAAAATGATTACATGCAAAGAAGAAAAGACAGATGATTTTGTAAACCTTGCCATCTGTCTCTAGAGGAGAACATGTACTTACAGACTTTCTTTTTTTTCATAACAAAAAGGATACAAATACTCCCCAAGAACATGATCTTTCCAGTTCAATGAAATGTCTCACACATCAGATGAGTATGTGAAAAGTGTTAACAAACTACTGTTTTAATGTACCACACCAAATTGTTCTGCTATTACACTCGGCAGCATGCAGCTAACTGCAAGGTCAAATTGCAACTTGGCAGAAACGACCACAATATTACTGCAGAACTGCCCTTACAAAACAGGCCCAGACTGAGTTGAAGACACCTGGGGATACAGTGTCATGCGGCACTGACCTGAATCAACCAGGGTGACAGGAATCAACCGTCTGGCTCTGAACAGAGGTGCCCTCCTTCTCCAGAAGCTCTTATTTATAGACCTGCATGGGAATGCAGTGCATGTCCCCCGGTGTGCCCATATTCTCTTGCCCGTTCCCAGACTACAGCAAAGGGCCTCATTCTCTTTCAGATCGTATATTTGGGAAGGAGGAGAGCAAAGTCATCTGCATCCATTCATTGACTCAGGCTTGAGAATAACTGGCAAGTTTCCTAGAAGGGGTCATCCACCACAATCCTTTAGGAATAGAGGCCACTAGTACAGACAAGGGGAGGGCTCCACTGCAGCAATTAAACCTTTCCAAGGACCAGTAACAAGAAGACACTCAGAAATATATGTCTATGATACACTGATGGAATAATTTATATTCCAGGGGTGTGAGGGATGCCCAGTGGTAAGGGAGTCAGAGGTGCTTTGTGTTCTTGCTAAGTCTTGACAGCCAGACTCTCTTCTGGTTAGGAAATGACAAATGTTGAGCATAAGAAGACGGCACAGATCAGAAATACATCCAGTTACCTGAGTTCATTTTACCACAAAGAGATACAATTTCATATTTATCTTTTATTTATACTACTTAACTAGTAGGGAGAATTAATGAACAATGTACGACTTCTAATTTCTTATTCTGGGCTGAAGTGATCATCTTTGTTCTCTGAGGAAAAAGGGGAAGCAACTACTCTTCATACCTGAACAGGTATTCTCTGGTATTCCCAAACACCCACAGAAGTCATGGAATAAGGCAACAGCAGCTGAAATACTCAAGACCGTAACCACAAAATTTATAGCTGAAATCTATTTCCACATTGATGTGAAATTCAGCATGTTGGCACAACTGCTAAATATTTCAGTATTTCCACATTACCTAGCAGTGCTGACGTTCAGAAGCTGCTCTTCCCGCCTTACTTGTGGGTAATTATTTTGAAGAAGCGAATACTGTGCTGGCAAGGTGTGCTTGTAACGGGAATGCCAGACCACAAATTCAACAGCAGTCTCTCCACGGAACTGGCATTTCCTACACCCATAGCAACAAGAAAACACGCTCCTGGACAGTATTAGATGAGGATCGGGAAACCTCAGTATCAGAAATCAAGTCACTTACCTGCACTCTCTTGTACGAGTGCTAGAATATAATCCACCCTCCAGTCTCTTCAAGAATAACAGCTCAGGACACTTCCAAATCGCAGAATCCTGCAGGCTGGAAGGGACCTGCAGGAAGCACTGGCCCAGTGCCCAACACTCCTGAAGGGGGGCGACCTTCAACACCAAATAGGGCTGCTCAGGGTGTTCAGCTGAGGTCTAGATCCCAAGACAGAGATCCCTCAACCCCTCTGACTAACCTTTCACTGTTTCACCTCCTGAATTGTAACTTTCTTGGACAGTATCTCATCAGAATTTTCCTCAGTGAAACTCTGTATTTCTACAGCTCCCTTGGACCTTGGTAAAGGATCAGTAAGAATTTAGGCTATTCCTCCCTAATTTCATCCACTAAGGAAAACCAAAATGTTTTCCAGCTGTATTGTTGGCTGCCATCAATCTTTAAAATAACTTCCATCTCATGCAACCCCACAGTAACCCTACTTGCAAAGAATCTAACTATAGTCAGACTGAATACATTATTGGTTATGACTCAACATGTTCCAAGTTAATATGAGTTTACATTCTGTGTGACTAGTTCTGCATTTTTACTTGAAGTTTAATAATACTTAGTAGAAATTATGGAGGAAAAAAGCCAAAGCCTGAAAACTGAAAAAAGAAACTCAGTGCTCATAGGAGAAAAATAGGAAGGCTCGTGAGCTCCAGTGGGTTACTAATAAAAACAGAATTAAAGGGCAATTAAAAGTTATGGAACTGTGCTTGCAGAAAAGCTTAGTTAAATCTTTGTTCAAACACATCATGAGCAAAAAAAAGATTGCCAAGGAGCTTGTAGAGCCAACAATCAAACCATAGAAAAGAAATTCACAGAATGATGTTTTCCAAGAAGCAAGAATCCTTTACGGGTGACTTCTCAAAGGATCTATCACAATTACTGGCAGAAGAGGCAATGAGATAAACAAAAAATATTTAGTTGATGACAAATCATCAGAACCTGGCAATATGCAGTATTTCTGGAAGACCTCACCAGCAAAACAATGAATTACATTTTGCAATTCCTTACCTTAAGATGCTCATGTGTCAAAGAAGCAACCATGATATTAATTCAGTTGTAAAGGCTTTGCAGAGGTCAAGAGAGCTACAGATCATTATGCCTGCTGTCTGTACCAGGTAAATTGGCAGGAATAGCAGCAAAGAACACAACCAGTGTACGAAGAGACAGAGATTCAGGGAAGGATGGCAGATGCTGATCAAGTAAATGAAGCAGCTCCCAGAGAAAGATCACTATCAGGGACCTGTACTTGTACAGCTGGGAAAGGAACAACCTGGGGAAAAATCAGAACAGGCCTGGAAACAGGGAAGTCAGCCCAAGAAAGAACAGGGCACAACAGTTCCTTGCCTTTTCTGATTGACAATGACTAATACACAACATTAAGCTTTTCTTTTGTTTGGCAGACATACTCAGAACACTAATGTCTTTCTGCTACGTTAAGATTTTCTGTTATTACAAAAAAAAATAATCCAAGTAGAATTGAATGAAATTACTTGGTTATAGGTTCAAAAGGAAGAAAACCTGATGGTTCCTCACTCATCATGGCATTAAGGTGTAGCATGTTTTGAGGAAGGATGTTGTGGATTCCAGAAGTTTACACAGGCTCAAAAAGCAACTGGGCCAATTTATGGGAAAAAAATCTCCATTCTGAGATGGAGAAGCCTGGACAATATTCTGGAAAAGGATGGCACATTGCTTGCATGGTGCTGCTGCTCTCCTTGAACTGGTACTGGCTGCTGCTGGAGAGCGAATTCTGGTAGTACCTGGTTCTCTCATCCAACCTGGTCGTTTCTGTGTCCAGGTTACCGATGGTTTGGTTTGTCTTTCCCAGTAACTGCAATTATAACCAAGACAATGGTGCAAAAATTCTAGATTATATATATTTATATTTTTAATTGGTCTCTCTATTAATTATGAAGGCATTAAGTTTGTTGATCTAAAAGTTTCAGATGGATAATGAGCTGATACAAAATATCAAAGACAGTAATCTCCCCAGATTTTAAGTCTGACTGAAATCAATTTTATTTTTATGGAATAAAGGGTAAAATCAGAGAGTTTTTTGACCTTGGAATTTGTGGATGAGCAGTAAGAGAAATTACACTACGAAAAGTTTTTTAAATGGAATTAAAACCTACTGTCTAGATGTACCTTTAATACCTACCTGTAACCCTAATTCCTAGTTCAAAGTTAAGGCTGGACACTATACAATGAGAATGTTTTCCAGTGTTTGCATTAAGCTCTTTCTTAGTAAGCCTTCAATTGTTTTGAAAGCACCCAGAACAAAAACGTTTCTGTAGTATTGTAGGATTTCACTTTTGGGAATCCAAGGCCTATATGGATTAAAAACAGAATTTAGAAAAAAAAAAAAAAAAAGAGTGAGAGAAAGGTTGTGAGCTACACTTCTAATTTATTCTTCCACTGGTTCTTTAAATATGTCTTTTAAAAAATTAATACATAATTTTCATGAATCTTTTAAGAAAGGCATTTGAACACAGTGAGGGGGCAGGAGAGTGCAAGACAATGGGCACAACTGTAACAGAGTCCAACAAAATAAAAAGACCTTTTGACATAATCAAAAGATCATGAGAAAAAGTGTTATTATGAGAAAACAAAGAAGAGTTGTCAAAGTAAAAGACTAAGCATATGCCTCTTCCTTGCAGCTTTCAAAACAGAGAGTTAGCAGTTCATAAGAATAATAGAAATCTGGCCAAGAGCCCAGGTCTCTGCTGCTACAGGTCACGACAGTTACCTAATGCTACAGAAAACCACAGCAGGCATTATAGATCAGGCAACTTCAGAGACCGACTGGTTATGACCCCAAACACAAAAGAGACACGAGGAAACAGCTGAGAAATAACTGCAGCACTACCTAAGATGAAAATCATGCTAGTTCAGTGAGATCCCAGCAGAGTAAGCCCACACAGAGTGCTCTCCCCAGCTGTTTTTCAGATGCCCAAAACACGGGATAAAAACATGAAATGGCTGGCAAACAACACGGCAGCTATAGCAGAGCAGCACTTTCAATACGTCTCTTCTTTTTATCAGGATATTCAACAGTTCACATGTCTGTATTATGTCAAATTATCACCCTTATCTCAAAATCATGGCTATACCTTCCCTGATGCTAATAGAAAAGAGAACTCTACCTAGATATGCATTGTGGATCAATGTGATACAAAAGAAGTATTGAATTAGCTACTTACTGGATGAGTTAATATTTCTGTTCACCATTATGCTCTTATAAACAGACCCGCCACAAAGAAAATCATCACCAATTTTGGCACAAGCAGATTTCTGGTAATCCAGCACAAATGACAGCAGGATGCGCTAGAAAGCAACGTGTTCCAAATCTCTGCAAGAGTCAGCTACAAAGTTAATGTGAACAGAGAGCAGGGAGTAGGAATACAAAGGAGATAACATGCAAAAGCAAAGTAGCACACAGCCTATCAATCCAAAGCAATTGAATTTGTTATGCAGAATAATATGGAATTACTGAGGCTTCCTCGGAAATGGTAAGTACAAAGGCTGCCTGTTTTAAGAGAACCAAGAAATTCTTCAAGCAAATTATCATTGAAAGAACAAGGAAAGAAAGAAAACCAGGCATAAGGCACCAACAAAGCTGGGGAAGATCAGATCGGTTAGGTGAGACTGGATAGAAAAACTCAGATAACACAACCTTTGAGTAATTAATATTCTTTCTACTCTAGGTGAATAGAGCTAGAATTCCACGCAAGAGTGCACACCCATTGTAGTAATGTATCAACACCTGAGGAAATCATTACAGCTTTACGAAAAGTTACAGTATGTATAATTCCCATTGCTGTGCGGGAAAAAAAAAAAAAAAAAAAAAAAATTAATGTAAGAGCTTCTCAAGCACCAGGACTCAAAACTGGCACCAGAAAGGTTTAAAGCTCTTGTAGCTCTTGTCCAGCCTGGGCTGGCCAGAGCAGCACTGCACAGTGATTTGGATAACTTGCTGTCACTATACATCTGCCCAGATTTCCTGTGTGGCTGGGAAGCTGCTCAACCCTTAGGTAAAGACTGCAGTCATGATTCAGTTTCCCCTCACTATTTTTTCGGTCATGTGTTTAACAATTACAAGACAACTGCTGCTATAAAATAATTCAACAGGAGTCTTACTTGAGAAATTCCCTTAACATTAAGTCTCCCTTTGCATCAAGACGCTCCGTGGACACATATATCAAAACAAGACCGCTTCCCTCTGAGCGCAGCTGCTTGTTGTAGCCTCCTGTTTCAAATCAGTGTGACTTTGATAATTTCCTGGAGTGCCAAATGGATGAGGATTACTCTCCATTTGGAACCAATCCTTTTTGCACATCCCTGAGGGTAATGGAACAGAAAGGCACTCTAACCGTACAGGTCCAGTCATGGCGAGGAGATGACTGCTGACAGCAGAGAAGTGGCATGGGGGCACTTGTCCATCACGCACACTGTGGGGCTGAGGCTTGGCACAAAGAGCTGGCTCACTCACCCCCAGCCTTGGGGACTGGAGTGTTTCTGGATCCAATTTAGGGAGTGATGTAGTCTGAGCCCCAAGTGTTTAAAATGGAGAATTCAGAACAAGTAAGCCACAGGTTACGTGTTTAGCCCCAAATCTAATATACAACAGACAGAACAGCAGACAAAGAGGCAGTTCCCTCTATGAAAACCAGATATTCTGGACAGGTCTGTTGGGTAGTTTTTTGACATCTGGGGGGAAAGATAAAATATTTTCATTTACAGGCATACATAAAAATGTCATCTTCAGCACTGTGTGCCATTTTTGTGCTGCATTTATTCCCCTTGTCTGTGTTGCCTTTAACTGGCCAAGGAGGAAAACACACAGCGAGGAGCAAGCTAGCTGCTCTAAGCAAGACTTCCTAACAGAAGGCGACCAAGCCTCACAATGAATTCAACACTCTTAGAAACACTTTCAGAGAATGCTTTTTCTGCTTTCTCAGTTTCTGCACTGATTAAAGAGTGGCTTGTGTGACTTCTCTTCATCTGCACATCATTGTCCATCATACAAATAAATTGAGCTCACGCGCCTGACCTCTCAAGAAAGCTGCTTTGGGTTTTAGTAAAAATGAAACTGCTCTCTGTGGTAACACAAGTCTCGATGTGGCTCTCTAACCCATCCTCATGCCATGTGAATGGCAGGCACATCTAAAGGTTACTTCTCTTATTATGAAATTACTACAGAGTATTATGGAAGTTTAACATTTGCGGTTAACATTCATCTGTAATTTGTAAAGTGGTTCATGCTATCAAGTTTTATTGACTCTATTGGAGCAACCACTTGATTAAGATGAGACAGTCTCTTAGGATGAGACAGGGAAGTGTTAAAATGCTGACCTATGCATTCTAATTGAATTTTAGGTACCATATGCTTTGCTGGATTCATTGAATGGAAAGTAGTCATCGCCTGCTTCATCAGCTCCAGGGAGAAGCAAACACACAGAGGTTACAAAAGGATATGTGTGATTTATAGTTCTACATTACTACCATTTCAGTAATAAAGTGACTAAAGATTTTTAAAAATATTTTTAGCTCTTGTATTTCATGTACATGTGATAGCTCTTCGATACTACTCCATTTTAATTTTAGCAAAAGCCCTAATTGCCAATTCCAACAAATATCAGAATAAAAGCATGATGTTTATCAAGACAAGTAGTTGACTGGAGGAAATGATGCCACTGTTAATTCTACCATCATCTCATTACAAAGGCACCAGGAAACAGAATTAATGAATCTTTAAAGGACCCCTCTCCCAGAGATCATATGAGCAGTGTGGTCACTGTTGCAAAAAAATAATCTCTAAGGAGTGCTGTCAGAGCTACTGACAGTTCTATAGAGTTTTACCAGCATCATGCTGGTGTGTTCTGAAAAGAGAAAGCATCAATCTTATTAAAGGTCATTAATGCAGATGATCATGCAAGTAAATTTCTGCTGAAAGACAAAGTGACAACCCTTCATTCACTTCTGGGCCAGGGAAGGAATAAAAAGCTTCACAAAAAGTTTCACAATTTAACTGAGGAGAATTGAAAGCCAGATAGACTTTTTTTTTTTTTTTTAATTGTGATTATCACAATGGAAGTTTCCTGGCAGGAGGAGACTGTTTCAAACATGAGACTGGGTGGTTGTAAACTATTCCTCCTTAGCCAGCTAACGCAGTATTTACCCATTCTGTGGCCCCAAACGCTTTGGGATGTCGAATAGCACGGTGCTATGCACACACCAAAAAAACGTTTTTATTTTCACAGCCAGGATGGAGCCTAAACCTTGGTGTAACTGACCCCAGGGTGAGTGCCCCAGTCAGAGCTGCTAGATAAAAAACAAGGAGGGAGAAAAGGAGGAAGAATCGATGATTTTGGGACTGTAATTACCATAATGTTTAGAACATGCACTCTGGGTTGCTGTAATGTTTTAAGGCATTCACCTGTCAGATTCGTAACTTTTTTTGAACAGCAATAAAACCAAATTGTAATGAAATCTGAAAAAAAAAAAAAAAAAACAATGTGTATTTTAGTAATTACATACTCCTGTCAACATTTCTACTAATTTCCTATTATTCACACACAATGGGCAGTGTATCTTCATAATGCGTGACCAAGTAATCTCATCTGCAATTACAATAATACTGACATCAACAAAGCAAATTCAACGTCAACAAATTTAGTACCTTGTACCATGTGCTAAAGTAGCATAGTCTGCATGAATTTGGGTTTAAACTGGTATGCTCACAAATTGCTTCTCTGAAAAAAATAATTATCCAATAAAACCACAATGCTAGGAAGTAAGGCTGTGAAATCACTATCCATGAAGAACTGGTTGGTGGCCTGCTACGGCACTTAGATGTGCACAAGTCGATGGGGCCGGATGGGATCCACCCAAGGGTACTGAGAGAACTGGCAGAGGAGCTGGCCAAGCCACTGTGATCATTTATCAGCAGTCCTGGCGGTTGGGGGAGGTCCCAGTTAACTGGCGGCTAGCAAATGTGACGCCCATCTACAAGAAGGGCCGGAGGACTGACCCGGGAAACTACAGGCCTGTCAGTTTGACCTCAGTGCCAGGGAAGCTCATGGAGCAGATCCTCCTGAGAGTCATCATGCAGCACTTGCAGGGCAAGCAGGCGATCAGGCCCAGTCAGCATGGGTTTATGAAAGGCAGGTCCTGCTTGACGAACCTGATCTCCTTCTATGACAAAGTGACGCGCTGGGTGGATGAGGGAAAGGCTGTGGATGTGGTCTACCTTGACTTCAGCAAGGCTTTTGACACCGTCTCCCACAGCATTCTCCTCAAGAAACTGGCTGCTCTTGGCTTGGACTGGCGCACGCTTTGTTGGGTTAGAAACTGGCTGGATAGCCGGGCCCAAAGAGTCGTGGTGAATGGAGTCAAGTCCAGTTGGAGGCCAGTCACTAGTGGCGTCCCCCAGGGCTCGGTGCTGGGGCCGGTCTTCTTTAATATCTTCATTGATGATCTGGACGAGGGCACTGAGTGCACCCTCAGTAAGTTTGCAGATGACACCAAGTTAGGTGCGTGTGTCGATCTGCTTGAGGGTAGGAAAGCTCTGCAGGAGGATCTGGATAGGCTGCACCGATGGGCTGAGGTCAACTGCATGAAGTTCAACAAGGCCAAGTGCCGGGTCCTGCACCTGGGGCGCAATAACCCCAAGCAGAGCTACAGGCTGGGAGAGGAATGGTTGGAGAGCTGCCAGGCAGAGAAGGACCTGGGAGTGATGGTGGATAGTCAGCTGAATATGAGCCAGCAGTGTGCTCAGGTAGCCAAGAAGGCCAACGGCATCCTGGCTTGTATCAGGAACAGTGTGACCAGCAGGGCTAGGGAGGTGATCGTCCCCCTGTACTCGGCTCTGGTGAGGCCGCACCTCGAGTACTGTGTTCAGTTTTGGGCCCCTCGCTACAAGAAGGACATCGAGGTGCTTGAGCGGGTGCAGAGAAGGGCGACGAAGCTGGTGAGGGGCCTGGAGAACAAGTCCTACGAGGAGCAGCTGAGGGAGCTGGGCTTGTTCAGCCTGGAGAAGAGGAGGCTCAGGGGCGACCTTATCGCTCTCTACAGATACCTTAAAGGAGGCTGTAGCGAGGTGGGGGTTGGTCTGTTCTCCCACGTGCCTGGTGACAGGACGAGGGGGAATGGGCTTAAGTTGCGCCAGGGGAGTTTTAGGTTAGATGTTAGGAAGAACTTCTTCACTGAAAGGGTTGTGAGGCATTGGAACAGGCTGCCCAGGGAAGTGGTGGAGTCACCATCCCTGGAAGTCTTCAAAAGATGTTTAGATGTAGAGCTTAGGGATATGGTTTAGTGGGGACTGCTAGCGTTAGGTCAGAGGTTGGACTCGATGATCTTGAGGTCTCTTCCAACCTAGAAATTCTGTGATTCTGTGATTCTGTGAAATGATTCTAAAAGAAACAAAAAATTCTGAGTTTGGTTCATACACCAGCTGATCCTCAATAAATCAGCAAAGCTCTGAGGCAACCATTTGAATTTACATTAGATGAAAATGTCGACCCTTAAGCCTAAACTCCAGCGAGCGAAACAAGAGAACAAGCATCTAACTTGTGAATATTCGTCAGCTTTGAAGCTTCATTTCCCATCGTATCCACAGGACAGAATCTTGATATTATTGCAACTACAGCTCTTTACATAAATCACTACAACACTTCTGAAGCATAAACCAGCACACACAGCCCATCTCCGAAGCAGAAGGTTCAAACCCCGAGTGCTGATCTATATGAGAAATATTTTTTAGCATACACTCCACAGTGCCTCTCCAAGCAAGAGGCAGTTTGCTGCTTTTCCAACATCAGTCTTGCGTGCTTCTTTCACCTGGAGAAGCCTGCCCTACTCTTGGACCCAATTTTGTTGCCTACCACTGAAAACTTGAGCTTAGAAGTTCAAGAGAGCTCCACCAAATCAAGCACTAACCTCAAGAGTCCTCTGAAGTGCTCTCCTGCCTTTTCTTCTAATGCATTCGTTCACCATATAGAAACTTCTGGGTGTTTATATGCTTGGACTGCGCGTTCACACCATCACAACTGCATGCATTAATGCTTCAGTGGGTATGCGGTCAGCACGTGGAAGTATTTGAACAGTCCACCTGTGTTTTGTTTTGTTTTACTGGTATTGGCATCATCACTTACAACACCTGCAAGTGGACCCTGGATGGTCTGTGGGACCTGAGGCTCCGTGGGCTGCACAACCCCTCCAAGCAAGGCTGCAAAACTATGAAAATAAATTACTTTATCTGTTAAAAGTCCCCTGCCTTACCCACCAGGGCTATATAAAGCTATTCATACACCTTGAGATGCTTACTACTTTGAACTGTGTGGCTCAAAATCTACTGTGTTTTTTTTTTTTTTTAACTTCTTTTTCTTCGTATTTCCCACCACGTAGCTACCTCAATCCTAGAGACTGAGTTTTGTAGCCAAGTCCTTCCCTAACGGATCAAGTTTCAAGTTAAAAAAAGAAAAAGGAAAAAAAAAGAAAAAGCTTTTCACTATTTGATTTATCAGATCAGTAACTGCAAGGTGGAACTCAGAAATGAAAAATTACATCCTCAGTTTGTCTGAGACTTTTCCAGGAGTTTCAGAAACTTTTTTTTTTTTTTTTTACAGGAAAATACATTGCCAGGTAAGGCCAACAGAGGTCTCCCTGGAGTTGCTACATCTCTGTTTCACTCCTTGGGTATTCAGTAGCTGCTGCTGTCCAGTCCTGAGTGCAAATCCTCCGTCTAGTCCCCAAACTTGACAAAGAAGGAGGTGCCCTCGCATTTTGGCATTACAGCCATATAGTAGACTTCAGCAAGGCAGCATCCACGCTAGCCACATTTCACTGCTTCGCATCTCATTTAGAAAGAGAGGACATTCTGAGGCAGGCAGGGATTCCTGCTTTAACCATGGGTTCAAGTGTTACAGTCATGTAACACAAATTTTGTTGATGTTTGGTTTTGTTATTCATCTGTTTTTATTATTATTATTATTTGTTTTCTATTTAAGAAAATTTATATTATTGCTGTTTTATTTACCCATTTGTTGAGCTTCCTCTAAGCAATCCCTACAGAAAGGGCTAGGCCCATTTCTCACTTAATTCTCTCACACAGAATCACAGAATCACAGAATTTCTAGGTTGGAAGAGACCTCAAGGTCATCGAGTCCAACCTCCAACCTAACGCTAACAGCCCTCCACTAAACCACATCCCTAAGCTCTACATCTAAACGTCTTTTGAAGACTTCCAGGGATGGTGACTCCACCACTTCCCTGGGCAGCCTGTTCCAATGCCTCACAACCCTTTCAGTGAAGAAGTTCTTCCTAACATCTAACCTAAAACTCCCCTGGCTCAACTTAAGCCCATTCCCCCTCATCCTGTCACCAGGCACGTGGGAGAACAGGCCAACCCCCACCTCGCTATAGCCTCCCTTGAGGTACCTAAAAAGAGCGATAAGGTCACCCCTGAGCCTCCTCTTCTCCAGGCTGAACAAGCCCAGCTCCCTCAGCCGCTCCTCGTAGGACTTGTTCTCCAGGCCCCTCACCAGCTTCGTCGCCCTTCTCTGCACCCGCTCAAGCACCTCGATGTCCTTCTTGTAGCGAGGGGCCCAAAACTGAACACAGTACTCGAGGTGCGGCCTCACCAGAGCCCTCTCGTTTCAATGGTTTCAATTCTGACCACAGCCTCTAAGGTATGAATTCCTTCACGAAAAAACTTTTGTTAGACAATTCTTTGTTTCACCTAAACAAGTTCCCAGCTTCCAACAGTTTGCTGCTAGTGGCCAGAGACAGCTTCTAGGTATTTAACTTGTAATGAATTTTTCTTCCATAATCACATCCAATTTCCCCTTGCACCTCCACGAACACCAGCCAGCGATGTTGCAACTCACTGCCTCCAGAACCACCTGCTTCTAGTTGCTTTCAGTCTGCAAGCCTTTTAAGACACAGCCAGCAACAACTCCCTACGTTTCCTCTTTGGGGTAGTCATAATTTATTACCTGCTTTCATGCAGGCATCAAATGGCCACTTCTCCAGCACAAAGAGCCTTATTCACTCCATGGCGCTGGGTACCCCCACTGCTCTGAGCCTCCCTTAACCCCACTGAGTCTGGTGACAAACACTCCTATCAGAGATGCACTCTGGTTAATTTTTCATCCGTCCAAAACCCCTTGACATTGTATTTTCCCCCAAATTATATTTTTGATAGGTAACCAACACTGAACTGGCATTTTTGTCAAACCACCTAAAATAATCACATGCTGTTCAATTTCATTCTAACTTTACTCTCATGAAGCTTTAACCTACTGAAAGTGCATGCCTCTAATTCTATTATTAAAGTGCATCTATTACTCTCTTGCATACAAAGATATATTTCAGTATTTTTTTTCCAGAAGCAACTTAGGCCACTGGATAAGACCACTGATGGCATCCATTACAGTTGCAAACTCAATGCAAACAACTTTAAATTAAAAGAATCTGACTGACAAACTACCTTATTGCCTCCCTTTTCCTGTTTTTTATCACAGGAAAATACATTTCTGACATTTTTTAATTTTCTTAACACAAAAGAAAAATAACATCCTTTTATCACCTCAAAACTTTCTTCTAATCTTTGCCAACTTCTCAAAACAATGACTCATTTTCAGCCTGTGATTCAAAATGAGGTATGATCTATAATTGCAGGGGTTTTGTTCATTTTTCACGCTGCAAACTTGTACATTTAAATTTTTGCATGAAGCTTCTCAAGCTCTGCTTTTTAAGTGTTTGTGTGTGTGTGTGTGTGTTTAAGGACTGTGAAGCCATACAGGTTGGTTGCACATCAACTGTATACATTTTATCTTCTCCCTAACTGTAGTCAGTGGAACTTTCACCATATATTCTGATTAAAGCAGTGTTTGTTTTTTTATTCCCCCCCTTGTATATTGACTCTTCCTCTGCTATCTCAGTACAATTAACTCCATGTGTTCAAAGCTCATGCGACAGACCACCAGAAGAAATAAAAAAGTGAAAATCCTCAGTTACGTAAAAGTAAATTGTGATTCTTTATTGTCATTCTGCTAAGCCTTTTGACTTTAAATTTTTTAGGCTTTCCTATGCTTTTCTTTGCAACTACGATGCTTGCAGGCTTGCTTTTAATGAAAGCTGTGGTTCACACCTAACTATACGAAACAAGTGATAAGATGAGAGGAAATGGCCTCAAGTTGTGCCAGGGGAGGCTTAGGTTGGATACCAGGAGAAATTTCTTTACTGACAGAGCAGTGTGGCATTGGAACAGGCTGCCCAGGGAAGCAGTTCAGTCACCATCCCTGGAGGTCTTCAAGAAACATGTAGATGTAGAACTTGGGAGCATGGTTTAGTGGGGGACTGTAGTACCAAGTTAAAGGTTGGACTAGATGACCTTAGAGATCTTTTCCCATCTGAATGGTTCTATAAGGAGCCAAGAAAATATATTTTAAGACCTACAATACAATTTAATGAACACTGGTATTGTATTATTAATACTTTCTACTTTAAGAATGCACAAAAAATAATACAGTCCAGATCCTGTGGTTACCTGACTGCTTTTTCTCTGGAAGAGACTCAGTATCAACAAAGGAGGACAGCTTTGAACTCCTTCATGAAGCTCCGTCTCCAGAAGACCACAGCAGTAAGAGCCTGACAGCCTATGTGCCTGCTTAGGTACATGAGAATACTCTGGGAGAAGTGGTGGCTACTCCTAAAGCTCTTTCAAAAGAAAGCAGTACTTCCCTATTCATAAAGTGATTATTGGAGAATATTCATTTTTAGAAGGGCTGAAATAGACTTGATGTAGTTACCAAAGCTATCCCCCCATCAGCCTAGTGGGTGTTTCTCATAGTTCATGATGCCCCAATGCCTTTCAGAATAAGAAACTTTATTGTCCCTTATGAACAATATGTCCCTTATATGTCCCTTATGAACAATATCACATGGACCTTAAAGATCATCACATAACTGAGCATGCATTATCTAAATACCAGTCATTTGGATGAAGTTACAGACACAATCTTTTCTTTAACATACTACTTATCCAGTACGGTCACTGCTAAGCACTAATTATTTTGTTATCGAACCAAGTACAGAAGTGACATTTAAAGGTATTAGAAGGCTTTCAGTGTAATAATCACCTACTTTCTCCTGATCACTCTGTTCTGAACATTTTATTCAGTGCCAGGAATTTCCCATTCTTTCTTCCTGTTCTGTATAAGCTTAAAAATCTCAAAATTCTTCCTGTTCACAACACAAATCTTGTCTATCAGAAACAACTTTGCAGACTACGGTAATCTTACAGCATATAAACTCATAGATGGATTCTTAGTTTTTGACTAAAGATTTTTAAATTATTCTGATGAGATTAATGTGCAAATCAGCAGCACCTTTGATGGATTACAACACGCATTTATGACATCCTAAAACTGTTAGAAATCTCTCCCAGCACAGCAATGGATTTTGCCTTTCCCTAGCCTATGCCACTGGATACTGTGCTTTTATAGCTTCCCAAACACTCCACTGAGAGTTCATGAGACTTGGGCACTGCCTTGCATGACACAGCAGTCACATCTAGACCTCATTTATCTGACCCTGAGACAAGGAAGAAAAGGCCACTGCATACCTAACCTGCCCCATTGCCATGATTGCACTATAAAGCACAGCAGTGCTGAGACTGGTCATCGGAGGACAAAGTGCGTTTTCTGTAGATCTAAGGGTTTAGGATAGTTTAGAACATGGTATTTTTCCCAAGCTTAATTCTGAATTTACATTAGATTCCTGTTTAAAAAACATTATGTCTTTTAGAGGCAATTTTGGTTTACCCATATATATGCACAAGCCTTAACACATTGTTTTCTATGTATGTCTGTATCACTTTTGTGAGATTTCATAAAATACAGACCTTGTTAATAGTGGAGAAATATTAAAATTATGGCTGTGTTTCTCTCCAGAACATTTTCCATCAGTAAGGTACACTTAATGCTCAGAAGTTGGCTCTGTGCAAGGTAAAATTAATCAAAAAAAAAAGTCACAAACTGTCAATCTGTGATCACAAGACAATCAGGTAGAAAGATTAAATAGGGACAAAGCTAAAATCCAAGTAAAGGAAATGTAAGAATATTATACACTCAGAAAAAGGTATTGGAAGTAAAATGTCAGATTAAGTAGTGAAGAAAGTAAGTCATACTAAGTAGCCAGATAATAAAAATTAATGCAAGTTGTTCTCATGATGCAGGTACTTATTACCCCCGACTTCTGATGCTGGAATACCAAATAACATTTGTAAAACAAGAGTCAGGTCACCAAAATCATAAGCCCCAGCAAATACAGTCATTTTAATGGGTTTCTGACTTTTAAACTATTTTGAGTCGTTTTCAAGCTTTAACACAAAAGACTAGATAATACTTGTCACTTTCACTTCTTTGGATCCTTGCAGACTCCTGTTATCATTTTTATTTACTTTAAAACCGAGCTCTTTAATAACCCAGATACTCTCAGATATCCTAAATTTTCTGACTTAATAACACTGAGTCACACTAATGTCTATACCCACCCACCGATAATTAGTTATATGCCATGAGATGATAAAGGGAAATGAGCACAGATTGTAGAAAATATTTTTTCCAGATAAAGAGTAAAAAAAGAACAAAACACTAAACTATAGACAAAGAAAGAGGGGGAGAGAGAGAATGCATGCGTGAGCATAACCAGGACTTCTTAGAATAGCTATGTTATACTGCTGAACTAACTTCTTTCTTCTTCATGTCTTTAATGGCTACTGAAAGATTCACATGCTTCTATGTTGATGTTTTACTACATTTAAATGGATTTAAGATCCATAAAGGCGTAAGTGAACCATAGTGCAAGGTCAAAATACAAAACTGTTTGCACAGCCACACTTGATACTTCAAATTTAAGGAGAATTAACATTCCTCAGTTCCCCATTCCTCTATTTCTATAAACTGAGGTGTCAGGGGGCGTGGGTCGGAACTGGAAAGGAAGACCCGGCACACACATGGCTGGGAGGCAGCACAAGCAGGGGCAATGGGCATGCCTGAGCATAAAATCCATCCCCCAAGAAATTCACTTGTTCCTTGTTAGTAACTGTGTTAAACCTACCTAATATCTTCTTTGGATCAAGCTATTTTACTCCTAAATCTCTGTTGTATTACCAGTCATTTAACAACTTCCTATCCTACTACAGACCGATACAACAGATCTGCTATTTCAGTAGGCTTTACTGAACACAAAATACATGAGATGAGATCAGTTACAGTTTCCACCTAAATACACTTTCTGCCTAAAGGCCCATAGTTTTCTCTTTAAAAATGACTCACGTAGACAATCCTTTACTCTGTATAACTTGAAAGGTGATACAAGCAAGCATAGGCTACCTTTATTTATATGCACACACAAAACCAATGTGTACATATGCATGAGTGTAATTCACATAGACAAAACTGCAAATAGTTGATTTTGTATCACACACACAGCAGACAGGTTGTGTACACCTAGCTGGGTACCAGGTATTTCTCCTCCTAATTATTTCTAGATACAGTTGTATGTTTCATCCATATACATCTCCTTGAGCCAGAGGAAGCTCTTATCAACCACATTTTCATCACTGCTAGCTTTTGGGGATAATTCGTGTTCATTTTTGTTGTTTCCATTACTTGATAATTGCGCCAGTTTGTATGCCAACACCACATGCTTGTGTACACAGTATAGTACACTACTCATTTTTTCTGAATGATTTTTTTTTTTTTTTTTTGGCTTGGAAAGTATCCACTTGTCCTTATCTGTAAGTCAAACTGTTGTCAGGTTTAACATGATGAAAGTAAACATTTACTTTGCTATTGCTGAATAACTCTTTTTTTGAATAATCTTATTTCCAATCCTTATCTTATTTTCTGGTAAGTTGTTTGCTTACACAGAAAGATAAGCTGTAATTTGATTAAAGATAGCTGTTTTCCTACACAGGAAAAGTAAATAACACACTTTGAAAATATTTTAAGACTTTACAATTTATAGTGTATGTATTTGTTATGCAAACTAGAATCTCCCACATGTGGATTTGCTGAATGAAGTTCTCAACACACCATAAAACTAGGTTCTCTACGTACAAAAACTGCGTCCTGTTACACTTTGTGATAAAGAGCAGGGATTAGCAGCACTGCTGATGTGCCACCTAAAGGACTCATTAAAAAAATGTTGGGAGAAAAAATGCAAGGCCCAAGTAGACCTAAAATTTATCAAATTTTATACTAGGAATGAAAAGAGCAATTTAACTGAAGTATACCTAAAGCAGCAGCAAATTTGAATGAAGGGAAATCATTACTGAAGTAAATGCTTATTCACAAAAGGAGCATTTCCAGTAGCCTGATCACTAAGATCACTTGGGTATCATTCAGATTCAGTACCGGTAAAGATTTAGCCTTCTCTTTATTACCTTTTGCTTGTTAGGCTAGGAAAATTGGTCTACACTGGAGAAAATCAGAAGGTGGATTGGCTACCCTAGCGCACACATTGTGAACACACAGTTTCACGCACAGTTGCACATCAGATAGCCAAAAACGACAATCCAGTCAATTGCACAGTTTGTGTCCAGGCATAAGATGCAACTCAAACGTCAGGGATGGAGTGCCTTCCTCCATCTCTGATACCATGGATGTGGAAGTATGCAGGCTGAGACCAAGGAGATGCAGGAAATTTCACATCACATCACAAACACTGAAAAAAGTTTTTCTTCTTGTTTGTCATTTATAAAACCTGTGACAAAAAAGGGTTTTTAAGCCTTTTGCTAAGATATTAGGACAGGGAATCTGAGAATTTATACTCTTGGGACAAGTTCTGACTATCTATTCCAAGTCATTGTAATGAGAAATCTACATTTCACCCAAAGTTCAACTACCTTAGGGGTTAGGTTTCTTTTTTTTTTGTTTTGTTTCTTCTTTCAACTGGATTTGTCTGCAAATTCACCTCAGGTACAATATATGTCTGCAGGAGTTAAGACATTTTATTCAGAGAATTCTGACTTTCAAATACAAGTTTCTTATATCTATTTCCTCACAGGAAAAACAATTTATTTTCCTGTAAATCCTGTAGCTGCTGGGTAACAATGGAGTGTGTTGGACTAGCCCAGCCTGCAGCAGTCTTCCACGTGCTTGTAGAATCTGTACCATTAATATTGCTCAAAACTGAGCACAAACACAGCACTCTACCTATTGTCTGTCTGCTCAGACATACACAACGGAACACAGCTGAGAGAATGCTTTTAAATGAAATCATCTTAATACAGACCTATAGCTGTTACTGTAAAATATTGGGACTACGTCCAAGTTGCAAATTCCTCACTTGCATTAAAATGGCCATGCTTCTGCAAAACAGATTTTAGGCAACTAAGAGCAAAATACTGCTATAGTATACTGAGGGTGGCTTCTGCCAAGGTTGGAGGATCAAGCTTCTGATTAATAAGCAACTGATTTTAAGAGTAAGCAACTAATCACAGGAAGGAATATTTTGCAATGTATATGCATCGTCTGAACTGGTGTTGTGTGTAATTAGAGATCACTTTCCATCGATTGAATAGCACATCGCTAACAAAGCAGAGAAAGGTAAACACACACATGCTAAATGGTAAACATGAATGTTAAAAATGTATTTGTCAAACTGAGATGTTGTAATACAACAAATGTTGACAAGTTTTGTTTTTTTAATAGTAAATGCCAATCTCTATCCATTGTAAAATAAATCTTGTAATATGAAGCACTTGCTCACTTTATCTAATCAAAAATAACCAAAATTCAATTGTTCTTTGAATTGCCTACAAATACAAAGACTGCATAACAATTTCAAGCAGACTAGAAGGAGACAGACTTAGGTTTCATGCCAGGTTCTTGTAATCTTGAAAGAACCAGAAAAACTTACTATAGATGTTCTGTAGAAGGTTGATTTTTATTTTTTTAAATAAGTTTGATAATGCAAGTCCACTGCATTAGAAAAGGAGATGGGTACCTACTACTCCATGAAACCTGTCAGTAAGTAGTTAAACAGACAATACCTTTCATGCAGGATACGTGCAATAGGCCCCCAAAAGCAAATGAACAACATACCCTGCTCATATAACTGAGGACATGTAAAAATAAAAATAAAGAGGTAATTTACAGAGAGATGGAGCTGTGAGGACCTGAAAAAGAGACAGTCATACAGTTTGTTTTAAGGACAGACTATTGCAGTGTGTCATACTGAATGTTTGCCACTGTGAAAATCCTTCCTTCATTCCACCTTATTTCCCTTGGCAGAATTGAACTCTAGATTATAAAATTGAACTCTAGATTAAAGAAAACTCAGCCAAAACGAAGAGATGATTGAGATGTAAAACTGACAATACCCCCAAGAGATGGGACATGAAAAAACATGAAGATTCTTATTAGGATTCTACTGTTAATTTCACTTCTGAAACTGTTTTCAGAAAAACAAGTTGTTTTCAGTTCTGAATACCAAACTCATCATTACCACAGAACACTGCTATGGATGCACACAGTTTCCCTATTACAATCCTACTCAAATGTTCACCAAGAACAGGCTAATGTTCAACAAAGCTCTGGGATGTTCACAATGATCCACTTCTGTTCTGAAACATCACGAAGGGAAACAGAAACCACTTCTTTTTCCATAGCATGGTATTTCCATAGTATTTTCCCTAAGATAATACTGTTGCGGAAACTTTCTTCTGAGAAAGCAAATGCAAGAAAAAGCATAGCAGGCTGGGAACAGCTGGGGAGACCACTCCAGTCTGATTGCAGCCAATATCAAATGCCCTGGCAGGGCAGCATGGGGGCCGTGCTGGCCAACACATCCATGGCAGCACTCCCCTAGCTGAACATGAAGTGATGTTGTAGACCAAATGGTTGGTCTACGCTACAGATCTCTGCCAGCAAGTCAGTGCAGGATGTAAAAACCTGTGCTGTTTCATTACCTAAGCGGATAAACATGAGTACTTAATGTAATACATGGATACGAGTAATTAATGTAACTTTATCTAAAATGATACCAAAACAAAGTGTACTCAGTGATGAAAGACATGTCTGGAGGGGGTTATCATTTTGGAGAGAAAAGCTGCATGGTATCATCTTTTTAGTTTATGTCCTGAATAAAACAAACACAACTGATAAACTATGCAAAATTGAATGCACTGTGATGGCATTCAACCAGCAGGCTTATGTTATCCCACAAAACCAATTCAATTAGAAAGCTTACCTTGAAGGTAAGTGCTTCTCTAACCAATACACTAACCTGATGCCTGTCCCTAGATACTTACACAAGGAAAACAAAATCATGATAAACATCTATCTCTAACACCAACCTACTTACAGCCCATGAAGGCTCACAAATGATGAAGGACTGGAGGGAAAAAAAAAAAAAGTCATCAACTTCCTCACAATTTCCAATGCTGTTTCCTCAACAAGGTACTTGAGAATGCTCAAGGAGTTCTGCCAACCTCACCATTTCTTTGGCAGATTCTTCCTCATCTTGTGTTTCTGGTTACCGTCGTAAAACTGTAATCAAAGTCCTACACCCCACTGGGAATCAAGCCTCGGAGGAAAGCGGTGTTGCTATTAACACAGAAGTTGCTCTGCTCAAACAACTGTGTTGCAGGTTCTGCTACTCAGCCAGCTAACCAGCTGAACTGTTCTGTTCTCCTTTTCATCCTGACTAACACTAACAATTAAACATTCAAATCCCCCTAACTAAGCAATGCAAATAAAAATGAACAGACAAAACAACTGCCTGTTCTGAGGTTTTCTTCTTCTTCTTCTTATACCAGATTAGGGCTTGGGGACCACAGCTTCAGCACACAGGCACAAGTGCCTACTCCTGACAGACAGTCAACATGATGCAACCACTGCTAGCTCCTGGTTTGGGACTAGCATCTCTTTTTCATCTCTGCCACAGACATATTGGGAAATGAAGAGCTCTGATGACAATGACAAAAACGGGGAAAACATTAATTTCCACATCACAAAAAAGGTCTCAAACAACCCATAAATGTCAGAAGAAAATTCAGAAGAAATTATGATTAACTATGTTCAGAATATTCCAATTAGCTTACTAATGCAAAAGCTGAGATCAATTTTCAACATAATCATTTTACTTTGGGTATCAAAATGAACCACAGATGTGGAATAGACTTGTGCATTTATTTATCTACAAAAACCTATCACCTTAATGGCAATCTCTTCCGAGCCTGCTAATTATGAACTTGTCTCTTCTGACAGCCTCCGTCAGGGACCTTTACTTTTCCTGACTCTACAAATGATTCAACTGATTGGTCTGGGATGCAAGCACAAGGAGGGGAAAAAAAAGCCACTGTTTCTAAACTACAGTTGATTTCTACTGTATTCTTACATTCCAATGTCTAACATCATTACAAATGTGTCATTTTAGCTGTGCTCAGGACCAACTACTGAACTTAAAAGCAACAGCAGCTCACCATGCACCAAGGTGAAACAAAGCTGGAATGGCATTCAGTCCCTTGCAAGAGACTTTTGTGGAATTAGGAGTAAGGTGCTTACATGGGGGGGATGTTCAGGAGGAACTGGGGCTGGGGAGCAAATATTGGCCAGAAAATTAGAGTAGGAAGTTCTGAAGAGCACTTCTGCAGTCAGCCCCAACACTTGCTTTTTAATGATGCCGTCTCTGGACATGTCAATATGTCAACCTTCAGTTTTACTCTTTATCCTCTTTTCCATCTTCCATGGACAGTACCATGAATTTTGCTGCTGTTTCACTTTATTATTTGTCATCGTGCAAGGTTCCTTTATAAACACTGGGGAAAGCTGAGGGAGGTAAGCTTCCCAAGGCAAGGTGCAGCAGGCAGCACAAGGAGCTGAGCCCCTGCTGCTCAGGAAGAACAGGAGAGTGCTGAGCCAAGCAGGCTGCAGACAGCCTGGCTCTGTAAGCGATGGAAAGAAACCCCAAAGGAAAATGCAGGGACTAAGCAATGCTTGCTCAGCAACTACTTGCATCAACCAAAATCAAAGCACTGATCATAGGAAGAAAGGTGCTTAGAAGCCCCCTGTACTTGTGTTGTTTCACTTGGATTTTTCTCTATCTAAACAACTAAGCATTTGAGCTACTTTCTACCCAAACCTGCTTTTATTCAATGTTTGAAAGCATTCAGTCATCTTAAAAAAAAATCACCGTAATGGGAAGGACTAGACAGATCCCCCTCAAAGCAGTCCTGGCTATCGGGGGAGGTCCCAGTTGACTGGCGGCTAGCAAATGCGACGCCCATCTACAAGAAGGGCCGGAGGGCAGACCCAGGAAACTACAGGCCTGTCAGTTTGACCTCAGTACCAGGGAAGCTCATGGAGCAGATCCTCTTGAGAGTCATCATACAGCACTTGCAGGGCAAGCAGGCAATCAGGCCCAGTCAGCATGGGTTTATGAAAGGCAGATCCTGCTTGACGAACCTGATCGCCTTCTATGACAAAGTGACGCGCTGGGTGGATGAGGGAAAGGCTGTGGATGTGGTCTACCTTGACTTCAGCAAGGCTTTTGACACCGTCTCCCACAGCATTCTCCTCAAGAAACTGGCTGCTCTTGGCTTGGACTGGCGCACGCTTTGTTGGGTTAGAAACTGGCTGGATAGCCGGGCCCAAAGAGTCGTGGTGAATGGAGTCAAGTCCAGTTGGAGGCCAGTCACTAGTGGTGTCCCCCAGGGCTCGGTGCTGGGGCCGGTCCTCTTTAATATCTTCATCGATGATCTGGACGAGGGCATTGAGTGCACCCTCAGTAAGTTTGCAGATGACACCAAGCTATGCGCGTGTGTTGATCTGCTCGAGGGCAGAAAGGCTCTGCAGGAGGATCTGGATAGGCTGCACCGATGGGCTGAGGTCAACTGCATGAAGTTCAACAAGGCCAAGTGCCGGGTCCTGCACCTGGGGTGCAACAACCCCAAGCAGAGCTACAGGCTGGGAGAGGAATGGTTGGAGAGCTGCCAGGCAGAGAAGGACCTGGGAGTGATGGTGGATAGTCAGCTGAATATGAGCCAGCAGTGTGCTCAGGTGGCCAAGAAGGCCAACGGCATCCTGGCTTGTATCAGAAACAGTGTGGCCAGCAGGGCTAGGGAGGTGATCGTCCCCCTGTACTCGGCTCTGGTGAGGCTGCACCTCGAGTACTGTGTTCAGTTTTGGGCCCCTCGCTACAAGAAGGACATCGAGGTGCTTGAGCAAGTCCAGAGAAGGGCGACGAAGCTGGTGAGGGGCCTGGAGAACAAGTCCTACGAGGAGCGGCTGAGGGAGCTGGGCTTGTTCAGCCTGGAGTAGAGGAGGCTCAGGGGCGACCTTATTGCTCTCTATAGGTACCTCAAGGGAGGCTATAGCGAGGTGGGGGTTGGCCTGTTCTCCCACGTGCCTGGTGACAGGACGAGGGGGAATGGGCTTAAGTTGAGCCAGGGGAGTTTTAGGTTGGATGTTAGGAAGAACTTCTTTACCGAAAGGGTTGTTAGGCATTGGAACAGGCTGCCCAGGGAAGTGGTGGAGTCACCATCCCTGGAAGTCTTTAAAAGATGTTTAGATGTAGAGCTTAGGGATATGGTTTAGTGGGGACTGTTAGCGTTAGGTCAGAGGTTGGACTCGATGATCTTGAGGTCTCTTCCAACCTAGAAATTCTGTGATTCTCTGTGTTAAAGCTCTGAGTTTGGGATTTAAATATGACATGAGACATCATCTCAAGTGCATTACATACTCAAGCAACAAAAGCATTAATATTTACCTTCTTGAGCATTAAGTGAAATTGAAGCATCACGTGGCACACAAAACACAACAATATTGATGTCACTTTTGCAATGTGATGGCTAGCACTGTAAAATGATTTCAGCAGCCACCAACCTGTATGATTTCAACAGGCAGCATTTCGGCTCAAAGCACAAGCCTACAGGTGCAACAAGCAGCTATCTCAAGCTTGAAGTCTCATTTCACACCTTAATTCAAAGTCAATCTGTGTGCTGAATGCGACGCCTTCTCCCAGCCTGACTTGTGGTGGAACCAGCCATTAACTGCAGAACAGCAGAAGACCCTCTCCTAGCTTGCAATTCCATAAAATCACCCCTCACACTGACAGCTCCAAGGCCTCACTTGAAAATGTCACTTCATATCGATTAAATGACAATAATGCCATCAGCCATTTTAATGACCTTATCTTTAGCCAGTCTTGCCACTATCACTATACACGCCCGACAGTTAAACCATGTTTGGGATCGTTCTCGCCCAAAACAGTTATCACACTTGCAAGCTGTGATATTAGAGAAGAAAGGCCATTCCAAATTAAACCCAACAATGACACATTGCAGTTTGAGAAACTCAGTAACGAATTGCCATTAAGTTTCTGAACACATATGCATCTTGACAAGAGCAACCACCATTTAACTACATAAAAATGAGAAATATGTTTGTATGATAGTATTTTTATGCAAGTTGGTATCAGTTGTACTTTAAAAACAAGTAATTCATTTCTAAACTAATTTGAGCAATATAGCCTGCCAAATTGAGCCTGAAGCTTGAAAATCCAAAGTTGTGCAGTAAGAAACTAGTCCCCTAATTTCCTGCATGAATGGAGACACAAAATTAAGACAAAGTATCATTTTATTAAGGCTCAGAAAACATGCTTTTAAAACTAAGGTGCCTTTTAATTCTTTAGTTTCCACAGCTTTTAGAAACAAACACTTGTTTAAAACCTCTCAGTGATGAGGCTTAATGGGCTGAAAGCAATCTGTGTTAATGGTGTCTACTCTGGAATGGATTTTTTTTTGCTCTCAATGCCTTTAGCTTGGAAATAGCCAACAATAATTTTTCTCTAGCTTCTCTTTATTATTAACTATCGGAACAAGAAATTATCAGCTCAACTTGGACATCGCCATGCTTAAACCTAAGATGATGTAAGTGCTGTAGGGAGTTTTGCTGTTGTTCTAAAAAGAACAATTAATTGTTAGGAACTTAAAGGTACCAAACCATTCTCCCTCTAATTACACATCTCAGGTATTGCTAAAGTCATTAATAAAATGAAGTCACCATTCTGTGGCTGACAAATTATCAAAATTAGTGTGTATTCCAGTGACTAAAAATACTACCAGGCTGGAAACTTCTGATTTAAATAGGAACTGTTACAGCAATGATACAAATAATGTACCACAAAGGCCTCCTAAAGTTTTTGAAAACTAAACCAAAAACAAACAAAAAAACCAAAACTCTTATTACTTTCCATGTGCATCTTTTTGAATGGCCAATTATCTTGAATTAATTTTTAGAGATCTATAAACAAAACTTCTGTAGCTCTGTAAGCAATGTGGGTAGGTAAAATTATGTTTTTTAATGTAAAACCAGTACAATTATATATCAACAGGCCTAGACGTATCTTGGCATTTTACGTGGAAAAAAAAAAAAAAGCATTTTACAAATGACTTCCCTTGATCAGAGTGGAATAAAAAAATAAAATTTAGAATATTGTATCACATTTGTACTCATCTCTTCAAAAAACATCCATTTTGGTTACTCATGTTAAAGTTTTTATCTGAATTTAAATACCCCTTAATTTTAACTGACATTTTCAATAGCATTCAACATTTATATAGACTTTTTATATTTACAAATGGAGAACATTCGCTCAATTCATGCCGGTAACTGTGACTTATTACAGCAAACCTGAGCTCTTCCTTTAACAGTTATGTTCTATTACTTTCTGCATCATTCTTTTCCTTAATGGTACTTGACCATCTTAATATGCTTTTAATTATAGCATGTGTCTGTACCAAAGGTATAATTCTACTAAAATCAAGAGAGCAGAAAAGCTTCATTACATACACATACATATGGAGGCGGTTCTTCATCCCACATAGTTAAGAGCCTAGAACAACAATAGCTACTACTAGGCAATCTCCTTGGTTGTGTCTATTGGAAGGGGAATACTAAGAATCAAAACATTTACTTACAGATTTTGATGGCTATTCCCTAAATGGGACTAAGAGCAAGACCACTGCTTCATTAATTATTTTCAAGCATTCCTGTAACTCACATAGCACCTTACTATTTGTGCTTGATGGTTTGTGGCTACTTGATGATTTTATCCTCGAATTTCTGTTGTCTAAAAATACATGTATTGACAACTGTTGTCTTTATTTGTGGTCAATCTATCTCTAGTTGACTACATGCCATAAAAGAAGCAGCCCAAACACTAACCAAACTGACAATTAACTGTGTTGGCACATGGTTCTTCTTATAAGTTCTTTTATTATTGAATAAAGCATTTGAACTGCTTTTGACACTAATTTTCAAGAAGAATGTCCATCAGTTTCAGAAGTGCTTCATCTAGCCTCCCCTCCTATCAATTCAGGATGTGCAATTGTTTATGCAATTTTTAGCAATTGATTTTAACAGCTCTTCCTTCTTTTCTGTCTTTCTACATATAATAAACTTGTTTGCAACAGGCTGCATTTAAATTTCAACTTTTTATTTCCTAACTTCAAAACAAAAGGCAAGCCTGAATGTTTAGGTTCATCTTCATGACAACAGCAGATCAAAGTTTGATTTGCCATCTGCCTTGAGCACATCTCTTAAATCTTTGTTTCTGTAATTTATATTTACTACAGAGTAAGCCAAGGCTATTACCCATATTATTTGGTGCTTGTGATGTACCTCCAAATATGTTAAACCATTACTTGTGTAATCAAAGCATAAGTTTTGTTCAAGAAACACTGCATAAAAAAAGCTGGATGTTCATCTTGAAAATGTCAAACTTCTGCCTATAATGCTCAGCCACATTTTTCTGAAACAGCAAAGTTCAGAAAAAGCCATCAACCTGACAGATCTCTGACACATCATGATAGATGTGACAGCTCTACTGCTTTATTGCCAGAAATGTCCTCCAACAGAATGAGGCAATCAATGAAAAATAATAAATTTAGTCCAGATTGTGAAACTATTTTTTGTACATGCACGAGATATGATATGACACATTTTTTACATCTCTGGAGACTCCTATTTTAGACTGATACACTAACTTCATGTAATATTATACCATACTAGTTACACTACCTAATCAGTTTGCCTGTTTTATCTGTCAAACTGTTAACAATGTAAAATCGATGTGAATCTTTGCTTCACCAAGCTAGAGAAAGAAAAAAACATCTAATTGAAAACATGCTTTCCTGCAAAAAGAACAATTTTTTCTTACCTTTTTTCCAGTCCCTCTGTCCAACAGCTGAACAACAGCTGCTCCAAATATAACTGCTGAATTACATTCCCATCTTCCTACAAAATATTGTTGATTACTATCACATCAAGATTTTACCTTAAGTGCACAGAGTGAATACATTTCTTTATTTTTTTAATTCACATATACGAGATAGATTACAGCAAATTTTTCAAGTTATTTTGACATGCATAAATCAAAGCTTTCTAGATGAAAAATCAGTTTGATTTATAACTAACGCTTTTGAACGTATTCTACCCTCTACCTCCCAAGTTACAGCCTTGATATCACCATTAGGGAAAAAACTCCAAAAATGAATTTTCTGAAATCATTTGACCACAACACTAACAAAACAAGCACGGCTAAGTGATAAAAACATTGATAAAAATACACTTTTTTGAAAAAATGGTACCATGACTACATTCAACATTTTCAGTAAGTAGGCTCAATAAATCTAAAAACTGATGCATGAATAGATTGATGGTTACTTGTGTTTGTGTATGATTTCAAAAATACATCAATGTATCGCTGTCATAACTCTATTTCTTCCATTTTTCATACATTCATAAACACAGACAATACTTAAAGTTGTAGCTACCAAGACTGAATTAAACAGTATTACACACACAATAGTAAATATATGACTCCAGTTCACACAATTTTGAAACTAGGACGTTAATATGAGGATTTCAATAACAAGATACAAAAAAAAAAAATAAAAAAATCTATTTATTCACAGTCATTTTTTGACTTGGGACTGTGGTTCCAAAATAAGAAATGCTGTGACAGGGTAGGAATGTTATGGTACTCTTACAGTCTTATCCCCTGAAATGTGATGGCTACATGCAGAAAGGCTGAGTACCAGCTGTGTAAAGAAACAAGAAAAAGAGTTTGTTTTGCTCTTGTATAAACAATAAATAAAACGAGGAAATAATTACGGGCAGCAAGGTAGGTGAAGTGCATTGCTGGCTCCTGAGGCGTTGGGATGCACCTGGCCACCATTTTGTGCCCAGGCCTTGCTGAGGGGTGGGCTTACTGCTGCCTGAGCAGTATTTGATAGCCTGCTACAGACAAAAGGGGATTTTGAACTTGAAATGTCAAAAACAGAACATAAGAACAAAAAACAGATTTTGTAATTGGGTGCATGTTACTCAAAGGTAATCTTTTAATTACATGTGTGGCCTCTCTTTCTCCAACAAGCCCTGGTCACACATGGCTTCACTCTCATGACTCCTGTGAAAGACAGGGAAGTAACATATTTTGTCATTCAGATAAGCAAGATTGTGATAAACTTTCAAAGAATCATATAATGTTCCCATGACAGTCATTTTAATGTGTGCATCTCATAGCTATTTTTGGCAAGCACAGCTTGGGGTGTTTTTTTGTGGTCATTTTAGACAATTATTTTAAAATAGTCTTATTAAGTCCAGAAAGCAACAGGCACTGTATAACAAAGAAACTGGTATTTCCCTTCAAGCCTTGTGATATTTTTTGTGCTATATTTTTGCTGATATCAGACAAATGCTCTGAAAATGCACGTCCATTTTCCTTTCAAAAATATTAAAAGCTAGCTCTAAAAAAGAAATATTTTTTTTTCTGTGAGTTTAAATGTTTTGAATTTATTTTCATTTTTAACAATATCAAAATATTTTACATTAATATAATGGAATTTCTTACTACATCTGAGTCTATTTTTTGATTTTTCATAACTGGCACAGCAGTTCACCTAATCATATTTAATTTTGCTGTCATCTTATTACCTTCATATTCAAATGTAAGTTTAAAAATAATGTTACGGAGGACTAATCTGGAACTGGTAAAAATGCATTTCTTAATGTATGATCAATGCACATCACACAAGGAGAAGAATATCTATTAACATCTATTAATATCTATTAATATCTATTAACAACTGACCTGGCATCTCAAGCTAACTTTGTTACTGAAATTCAGTACTACCAGTTGCTGACAAAGGTGTAACAAAATCTAAAAACAACATTGATGCACTAACAAGAACAAGTTGTATTTGGTGCATATATATTCATAATAAAAATATATGATCAGAGCAAGGTATGATCATATATAACAAACTACATGAAAACCTAAACTCCTGGAGAGCATCAATTTTTCTCCATTCTGATTCCAAAGCTAGCTTTCTTCCTATAAAAGGATCACTAGAGCTAGCTATCAGTAACAACACACTTGCCTACAATTATCCAGGACGTTATCTCTAACCCTGAACCAGGGACCTAAAACACTAAGAAATGGATTTATTGTTTCGTATAGAATGCGTCTGACATCTGAAGAGAATTCAATGCTGTAAGTCCACTTCTATTTTCTGCATATACCACCATCTAAAACTGAGTCACCACAGCTTGTTGCATAATGGATCCCTGTTTGGCTTCCTTGGTCTTCTCTGGATACTCTTTAGTTTACCTGTTCACCTCCACAAAATACAGGGGCAGGAGTTTCCTGCCCTTCAGTGGGTCTCAAATCACTGTTCACCTACAGAGCAGTTGCTTCAAATGCCCTGTAACACATAACACTCATGCTCTGCCACTTGATTTTACAACAGCTCCCTAGGTGAAAGGAGAGTCTGCCTTGGGACAACTGAGATTCACAGATCTTATGCATTCATTCTCACTGCATTTCATAAAAATAATTTATGCTATTTTTAGCCCTTAAAGTGTAACAGAAATGAGCTATACTGTCTTCAGTTACCTACTGATCTACGGACCTTATTTCTAAGTTTATTGCATATACCACTGTGCATAAGCTGTAGCCACTTAATTTCAAAACCAAAGCAACAGAAAAACTTGTTCTTCATCCGCTAATAGAGACAACCCTTAAGACACGCTAATAGAGGTAACACCATTCCCCTACACTACAGCTGAGTAATTTTTGAATTTTCTCTTTAAATGTCAGTGTGGTGATGACTAACATGAATTTATGGGAGTAGATTTTGTCCCACCCAGGCTTCCAGCTGTCTTTGAATGGCCAGCCAAAGTCTCATTTTGTACAGTTTGTACTCCATCGTACATTTTTGTACAAGTAGTACACACCTTCCCTTTAATATCTGAAAAATAATGCAGTCTTGCGTTGCCCAGATATGACCATCATCATAAAAGAATCAGACATAAGTAAGTTAAATCTCCTCCTTAGTATTACTGCCTTTGAAACGTTGCATTCTAAGTCTGACATATTTTAATGTACTGAGATTTAAACGTTAAAAAAAAAAAAAAAAAAAAAAGAAGAAGACTAAAGCTAGTATGAAGGAAATGCTCACTTATTTTGTTTCAACTGAAAGCAGCTGTATTAGAATGGCTTCTCCTTCAGGTACTTGAACACAGAGGTTTCTTTCATGATACAAAACCAGTACTGGACAAACAAATGATAAATCAGTTCAACATTGATTCCAGAATAGGTGCCACCATTTCATTATGGGGTTTGCTGAAAAGCAAAAAAAAACACC
Organism: Netta rufina; assembly: GCF_964035555.1. NCBI lineage: Eukaryota > Metazoa > Chordata > Aves > Anseriformes > Anatidae > Netta > Netta rufina. The sequence goes on along the minus strand of NC_140130.1, from coordinate 6,907,403 downwards.
GTTTCAAACTAAAAAGATTTCTTATTAAACTAAGGCCAACAAGATCCAAGAAAGTTTGGCATAATTTTTTGAATTTGTTGATTTTAGCTGCAAAATCAAATAAACATTTTCATACACATGGAACCTGAGAACCTCCACTACAGGTAGTACAGGGATCTTGATTCTTCTTTCCTTCCTTAGGCTACTGCCATTTCTCTCCAATGTAAATTCACTTAAGTCCTGGAATGTATTTCACATATCGGTACTTAAAAGTAAACTGATCAAAATAATTCAAGAGCGTAAATATTTAAACGTTTTCTCCTGATGAGATTAAAACATAGCATATTCTCTGTCAACTACGGTCTAGATAAAAATCTATTTCTTTTATAGCTGCAAATGAGGATTTCAAAGGCTTGTAGGAAATAAAGCAATATAGATGTTTATATTAACAGCACTCTCCCTAGATCAATATCACTTAGCAGAGATTAGCTCAGAATGCTGTTTGGTGGCTTTTTTATGTATCTGTTGAAGTACTGTGATTTTAAAGCATTATACAAATATAAACAGTAAGATGACTGCAGCTAAAACTCAACAAAATTCTTGTTCCTTCTGAGATGTGTGAGGAACACGTTATTTTTATTCAGGATGGCCAAAAAAAGTGGTATTAAAAGAGGGGATGAGGAAGTGCAACATCTTACACTTAAAAAAGAATCACTACATTAGAAAAATCTGAACATAAATTACCTTTTACATCATTTAAGCATACCTTATGTAGCCTCCCTTCATCACTAGATAACCTATTGCTTGGCTAGAAGAAAAAAATCTTGGTAGAGCAGAGGTAGTGACTGAGCCAGTCTTTCTCAGAACTCCACGAATATATCTATCCACACATGGGGTAACCAGCTCTTGAGGCAGTAAATAAAATTCATCCCTTCACTGGGTATGAAATACAGAGTACTAAGGAACTCAGCCCCTGAGCAGTAGCTGCACAGTGTGGAAAGCAGGGCCTGTCCAGAGCTCAGGGTGTGGAGATGACCCCAGGAGGCTGAGGCTTCTGCCTGATGCACGGCACAGGGGAGAAGCAGCTGGTAATTGGAAGATCTTGTGATGTGTCTGCTTGATGCATGGTGGCTTTCCGTATGATTTCCAGTATCTGAAGGCCTGGCTGGGAGCCAAGATGCTTCCCAGTGCATACAGAATCACCTGAGGAAATTGTTGCAGTTCTGGTTGCCCTGCTCAGACCAGCATCAGTTCTGTTGCTGATTGCCCATCAGAATCACCCAGAAGAGGGATTTCCAAAATGCTTTAAGCAGTACAATATTAGACAAATAAGCACTGGATCTACATTACACAGGCCACCAAAAGATCAGGAGTTGGTAAAATAAAGATTGGCAGCTTCTGCCACTGTCACTACTGATGCTGGTACCTAACAAGAACGCTTGGTAACACACTGCTATTGAGTTAATAAACACAGGAGATGGCATTTGCAAAATGAGCACAGCTCAGTGACTTACAGCACCTTCATGCCCCACCAGCAAGATTCCTGTGCCTGAAATCCTGCGTTTCTCCTGATCCTTCTGTCACCCCTACACATCACTGCAGTAGTAACAGACACAGGATACAGTAAGCACCCAGGGATTGCTTTCTTGTGTTCTCTTTTCTAGCATTATATGTCCAAATAATCAGGGAGGTTTCTCATTAGGACAAGACTCAGTCACAGAGAACAATGCTGACCATGGGAGCCTGTAAACCACCTAGGTATGGGGTGAGCCCTTCAGTGGACTTCTATCCAAACCCTCCTGGGAGGCAGGCCCCATCCACAGGGAAGATGGCCAAAAGGCTGCTCGAATCTTGGATGCTCTGCCCTTGGCAGTGTTGGTGGTGTGTTCCAGGAAGGGAATGTCTCCACAGCTCTCCGATGTCCCTTTAGGTCCCTTTAAGTATTGGATCTAGCAGCATATTAAAATTGGTCACTACCATCTCTCTTCTTTGATCTTCTTATGAGACCCTATTTATCTTTCTGTATTCAGACAGAATACAATCAGAAAGTAAACTATGATACACATCAGAGTCATAAACAGTAAGTACAGCCATCACTCCTGTTTAAATAAATAATTTTGGGAGGCAAAAGGCGTACATAAAAACAGGGCTAGCAGCATGTCTGTGTTACCAGAACACCTAAAGAATGTTACAGAATAAGTCTGTTGGAAGGTTGACTGGAGCTATTTGCAAAACTCACTGTTCTATGTACTGATTTTACAACATATACCGTACTGCAAGCACAGGCAGCTAATCAAGCCTTTCCAAAGGCAGCATCTTTCCTTCAGAGATTTTCATATCAAGTCTGTATAAACTATATATAGTCCTTTACATGGCCATGATTTTCTGAATGATATGTTTCCAACTGATTTATGTTCTAAGCAGTGTATAAAAACTTGACAGGAAGCTCTAAACCGATGAGGATTCCTACCTTGCGCTTACAGTGCTTTTAAAAGAAAAAACAACCCTAAAAAGTTCACTATGTGTTGGAGTTCCTAAAACAGAGTCCAAATTTTAAGAGATTGCAAGGACCGAAAAATGCCTTTGCTTTGGTAATAGAGCATTTGGTATACAGCAAACAAGATTATTAGGCAGCCTGTACTGAAATAAAAGAACTTAACAGGCTGCACTCCGTGGCCAAAACTGTATCTGAAAGCAGCATGTTCCATTGTTAACGATCAAGTAATACGCATAACTAGGACATCTATTCTGAGAACAGATAAACACAAGTCAGTCTAGCCATCAGTGCTAAAAGAGCCATTTTTTACATTCAAATGTGTATTAAGATACATAAATATTAACATCATAAAATACTTGAATTAGGGAACTAATTTATTCTTGAGGAAATTACTTCCTGAATATTTTCCACAACATTTTTTTTTCCACACTAGTGGCACCTGCAGCCAAAGACAAATAGTAGTAAAGGTAAGTACATTGCAATAACTTAGATGCACCAACTTACCTTCTCCAACTAATTAAAGGGTTTTTCCTCTGTGCCTAAAGCTATCTAATCATGCAAGAAGTATTCCTCTATCATTAGAGATGACTCTCTGGAATTAATTTTTGACGCGATGCAGACAGAATTTAGTAGCTGAAGTTTTAATTATGCAAGTTAGATGCAAATCTTCCTAAGTTTTATGCATAAACATAAAAAAAATTGCTATGAAAGGAAGAGGCTAACACAATTATAGTTACAGACCTAAAATCAAGTACTTAGACACAAACACCCAAGGATCTCTGAAAGTCCAGATAATACATGAGGCATATCTATAAATCTCTGCAAATTATTAATATAAATTTATTAATAAAGTTACAGATCTAAATGGCAATTTTATTTATTGCCTCACAACAGATCAGTTCAGCAAGCTACGTGGATAATGAACCCTAAGTATGGCTACAGAAGTAAAGGCTCACCCTACTGCTCCCAACAAACCTAAGTGCTACCCACTGGAAAAAGTTTCTGGCTCATGCAAGCACTTGCAGAAATGATTTCTTACTGTTGCCACTACTAAGTGGGACTAAGTTAAACTAGTTGCAACAAGGGTGGTAATTCACAGATGGACAAGCCAAAAAGACAAAGTGTGGGGAGGATCATGGGAAGAGATTACACTAGCCAAAAATGATCTGAACTCAGTTTTTCTGGGTACATAGCCACATAACCTGTAACATGTCAAGTAAATGAATAATGGAAGAATTGCAGATGTAAAGATGACAGGATTTTTTTTTTTTTAAGGCTACATGAGACTTCTGGTACAATTTTTAGTTACTCCTTTTACCTTATTTGTTCTGAGCTACTGAAATAACATATTTCCTCCCAGTTCTGGCCTCAGGCTTAGCCTAGCAAGATTTTGAAAGCCTTCTGTGAGTCCCAAGTAAGCTTCAAACCTGCCTCTGTTGTAAATTGAGGAGAGCACTAGCACGAACATGGACAGGGATAAAATCAAAGACTAGCATTTTATCATCCTGTAGAGTAAGACAGACACACACAAAAAATCTAACACCATGGAGGAGCTGCTGGAGACGCACATTCCAAGAAATGCAGCTTGCTGTATTTCTTTGCTAAGCTATTGAAGAATCATGCTATGTGCTGGAAAACAAAGCCCTAAATCACTGAGGAAAACATTTCCTTTGTGTTGCACGCCATTTGCACTCGCTGTATTATACATTAGCCATCAGTCAAACAAGTTAGCTGATAAAACTCTTGTAAGTCATCATTCCACATCCTCAGTTACCAAATTCCTTCTATGTAATGTCCTTCTGTGAAATCTAGAGGATGTTCAGTAACACATCCTCTGGTTAATGCCATTATGCTCTTCTCCTTAAGCTCTGCTTTCCTTTGCAAAGTAATCAAACCATTCACACGGCCATACTGTCTCGTAAATAAAGATCTATGAAAGCAAGAAATACCATTTTGCAGTGTACTTCACTGTTTTGTTGTCTGTAGAATTATTCTGAAGCTAACAGAAGAGTGTTATTCCAACAAGTGCTGCAGGCTTCTTAAACAGGACTGAGATTTCTCTCTCTTTTGTTATTTATAAATGGACTTCAACTGAGCAATTTTGTTTTCACAAAAGACAAGCATAATCCAAATGATTAAACACCTAAAAGTCAATACATACCTAACATTGCTTACCAAAGAGACTTTGTAAGCAAATAGACTTTCTAACAGTCACGCCTGATATGGGTATCACTTAGACAGTTTTATCCTTATTTTTTCTTGTATTAGAAGAAGAAAGAAGCAATTGAAAGGGTCAATATATATATATATCTATTGAGATCTAATTTCCTTTTTATTCTTCATAATAAATAGGATGTATTATTTTACTAAGCTGAATTACATAAAAATGTTTTAAACCGATGTTGACTGATCTAAGTATGAAGATAGCAGCACATCCTCTATCACTTTCTTTACATGTTTTTCCAGAGACTGATTTCTGGAAACGTCAGCTATTCCAGGAAATAAAACTTGCCTGTAGTCAATGCTTAGGTAGCAGAGCACATTCCACTCTAAAACTCACTGTTTTCTTCTTTGTTGTTTTGAAGATCTAAACGAGCCTGTCATTTCCTCCATCCCTTTGAGAATCAAAAGGGCCCAGTCTGTAGGAGATGAAATGCAAGTTTTAGCTGGAATCCGCCACCCAGCTGTGAAGAGCCACCTTCTCCTGTCTGTTCAGTGTGCCACTGGGGCACTTCTTCATTCTAAATAAACCCAAAGAGATCGCTCTCCTCTGATCTTACACCACTGCCCCCAGCAGCACTGCACAGCGCTGCTTGCAACACGAAGGACCTTCCAGCACAAGCAGAGAAAGCCAAGATCTCCCATTACCCCATCCACATTCCCAGACCTGGGCAATGGCCTCAGAGGGCTTCCCGCATGAGAAGCACAAAAGTGTGTTCTGTCTTGATGCTCTTCAAGAAAAGAGAAAAGAGACCAAGTGAGTCTCTCAGGCTGAATTTGTTTCCCATTTCTCTTCAGAAATGACAGCAATCAGCGGGCTGTTCCCAGCCGTTTCTGTGCCTCCTGTCTCACAGCCGTTCTCTCTGCAGCAGCAGTGTTCCCGTGCCACCAGCTGAATAACCTCCCGATGAAACACAGACGGGAGAGTTCAAGGCTTAAGCTCTGACAGTGACTGTAACGCTCCTTTTTACCCGGTGCCTCGACTAAACAAATACACAGTGCTGTGTACACAGCAAGCCTTTTAGTTAACCTGCATTGTCTCAGCAAACAGCAGAGTGCTGGCTGGAGGAGCGCACTGCATTTTCCACTGCTGAAAACCACTTGCTACATGAGGTCAGGAGGAGAGGACACGAGAGAAAATACCTTATCTGCTGTGCCCATCAGAGCTCCTGTGGACCTCTGTCAGCAGCTGGTGCTAGCAGGGCACTGAAAACAGAGCATTTATGTAAATGCTAAGTTACTGAACAGTAGGAAAAAAAAATTGAAAGTATAGTGATTTGGGAACTTTGATGGAAATTGTAGAGGTCAGAGCAGCCTGTGCTTTAATTGTCATCAGCTGCATGGTGAAATATGTAAAAGCTTTTACCAGCAAAGGGGATGGCAGCAATGAAAGTAGATGCTCCAAAGGCACTGTTGTAACTTTGAATTTTGTTCAAATAAACTCTTTATCTGACAGGCTAAAAAGGGAGGCCAATACAGACTTTAGTATTAAGAAATGTTTAGAATAAATTAGTTTAAGCTACTCATGTAGGAAACTGATTTTTGAAACTGCATCCATAAAGCTTACAAAATACAGAGGCTGTCTGGTTCATGTTTCTGTTCATACTCCACCTAAATTCTGAGCAATTTTAGACGTGAAACCTTTCCCATGTGTTCACAGGACTGTTCTCTTGACAGATCACCAGATCACAAAATCTTCCAGACTGCCTTAAAACAAGAAGTGGACAGGTCAAGCAAGAAATAGGGGGGGGTCTAATGCAGCAACAGAACTCAGGGGTACAAAAGTGGTCCTATAACAAGCATCAGGAATTTAATAAACTCTGGGATTATATTTCACTAAAAGGTGTTCCCTACAGCTTACTGGTGAAAAACAGACAGCAGTTATTATATATACCCATTCAGTATATACCCATTCATGCTAAGGATAACCCTGGTTTCACAGCCCAACCTAAATTTGGGGACAATTGCAGCAGGAAAAGTGAAGTTCTCACAAAATCTGTCCCATGGATCTCATCCTCCCACACTGCCTGACCACTCTCCTGCATTGAGACCTGGATGAGGATTTCCTAATTCTTAACACCACCAGAACATCACTTCAGCTACGTCCAACATCAGTAGATGCCACCACACACACAATGTCTTCCTCAGATACCTTTAAGGGCACCTGAACATTCACATCAGCAATATTGCCTTGGCTGAAGTAGTTCACATTTAATTCTGTCTCTTAGGCTGGATGTATCACTGTATGAAAGTCGGAATCCACATCCTTTCTCAAAGAAGAGGCGGCTTACATCACCCTTCAGTAAAGTGCTCCTTTGCTGAAGGCTTTACTGAAGTGACCCTTCAGGACAGAGGAAAACTGATGTTCAAAATGCTGGTCAAGAGAAGATCAAGGCCAATCATTTGCTGAAGAGTAACACAAATGAACAAAAACAATTGACGGACACCAATGGGAACATTTTTCATTAAAATGCTATCAAGATTGCGATGTGTGCATTTGTTAAAATAACTTGGAACATGAACTAATGCAGTATGAGAATTATTTAGTGAAACTCTTCTAGCAGAAGTTTTTGTAGTAGTAACTTGATTGATAATCAGCAATTAAATCATTGCATGAAAAGTTCCTACATTAGATAACCATATGAGATACAAAAACTTGTATTATAGATAATGTCATGGACTAGGTTTTAGTTTAATCCTGATTAAAATCCAACAGGTACAAATAAAAATAAATGTATTTTATCGGATTACTCCTCTGTACCTGTTTAGATTAAGGAATAATTGGCCAGGCAGGAGTTTTGTAAAATAGGATCTGTGTTTTATAAAAGTTTCATGTTCCAGCATATTTATTAAACAGTATTCCTTCTCAGTGTCGGGATCATACTTTTAATACCAACCCACTACTCAGAACTGAAAGGAAATAAAGACAAATACCACCTATAAAGCCTGAGAAATAAAAACTGCTTGAGCAACCATGTTTCAGCATTAAAGTCAGACACCGAGGGCTTGGAATTTTAGCATAAAAACCCTTGAATAGGACTGCCAATTTATAATTTCATCATCATAATGTGCTACAGAATTTAAACAAAAAAAATCTTCATTGGGATTATTGTCATCACAGCTGCTAAATCTAGCATACTTTTATCTTGTAATTCCAAAACAGTAAGTAAAATGGAATCAAGCAATGAAACTGAACTAAGATTACTAATCCACTTATTCTGCACTTTTACAAAGTACAAAAAGACATCTACGAGTTTTCTAGGTGCATTTAGCAATGACTATTAAAGCAGTCAAGTTGATTCTTAGTGAAGTACATGACATTACAATAGCACAAATAAGGATAAAATATCAACCCCTGAGAAATATTGCCACAGCACGGCCACCTGTGCAACCTTTTTTTGTCTCATTTGGGTATGTTTCCTGTGATATCATGTGTGGCTTCATAGTTCCGTTTCCATGGGACCTCTTCCTCAACAATTTTATGGGCTGTACAAGGCTAGGTTACTAATGAAGCTAATCTGTTTTCTTTAGAGTGTGATTATAGATTTTGTTCACTGCACAACACCGAGAAACTGCTGCATAGAAGTGCACACTCCCTTGAGTGCAGCTGAGATGCTCACTACCAGTACAGCAGTAGGGTGTCACAGCACCCAAGTCTTTCCGCAAACTGAACTTCCCAAGACACAGGGAGCAGCTTTCCCCACTAGACAGACTGAGTCAGAGCACAGATGAACAGTAGGAAAGGTATAGAAAGAGCAATAAGGATTCCACTGGTTTCAACATTCAATTTGAAGTGTTTCATTTTTCAAAGTAGTAGCTGTAGCATGCTAAGTTTACGTGCATTTCTGAGTGTTTTTACAACTCGGGAACCATGGAACAGAAAATAACTGCATAGTCTAGGTTAGGCAAGCCGCCCACCCTCTGTAGACTGACTTTGCAGTACTGGAGGAGGGAGAGAACCCATTTTATCAGCGTGGTGCTCAGGAGTGATGACAGACGTGGTCTTCTAGTTCTGTTTCATGCACGCCATGTTTTGTAATTTCTAGCTAAATTGGACTACAATCCTACACAACAGCATGATCTGAATTTGGTTTCAGTGCATTGAAGCCCCTCATACTGAGTGAAATGGATATCATCTTTAAAATAGTATCCTATATGTAAGAGCAACCTGCTAAAACTTTTGAGGGCTATTCTCTTCCACCTCCAAAAAATATTTCAGGACATATTTGGGGGCACTACACGTAAGACTGGCATTGGAGAAGGGTTAGGTATATCTCAAAACCTCTCATTTTCAGTTTGGTTGCACCAAATGCCTGTGAAAATACTCAGAATAGCCAAACGGTGCGTTAGTAAGATGAGCTGTGTCATGCATCTGATATTTTGTTAATCATTTGAGTCATTTGTTTCATGAAAATTCACTTAATTTCATAAAAATATTTATCCTCTTTGCAATATATATGTACACAACTCCCCCCCCTCCCCCCCCAATTACTCATATCACAAACACACATCAAAACAGAGCACCAGTTCGGAGCACTGCACTCAACTGCACCAAAATAAAGAGGGCCTAATGGCAAGCTTAATTCCCTCCCAGGGTTATGCACGAGGAGTGCTTTGGTTCATCAGGATGTTGGAGCCGTGTCTGTGAACAGCAGTAGCAATCCTCCTGGCATGGCCAAGGACAGGCTGCTGGAGTGAGCTTGCAAGCAAGCTGCTTGCTCTCTGCACTGCCAGCAGCGACAGGCAGGTCTCCACGGAGGGAAGAATGCGGTCTGAAGAAGCATCCAAAGTGTCAGATGTAAATATTCTTGAAGTAAATTTGAATGCTTATTATGCCAGAGGAAAGCTGAAAACTTTGTGACATCAGGAGTTTATGAAAGTGTCTTGCCTTGACACATTTCAAATCTGTGATAAAAAATAGAGAGATTATTATAGTGTGCTGAAAACTAACTTTGGCTGTTATTTCGTGATTCTGAGTTTCACAAACAGATGACTAGCTAGCCTAGAAATGTCTCGTTAGCTCTACAGAGTGCTGTTTTCAACTAATGACAAGCCATGTAGAAAGACAAACATTGTGAGAATGAAAAAAGTTAACTTTCTGAGTAAAGTCAGCTGAGGATCAATCTAGCATACTCTGCAGTAACTTCAAGCATCAAGTCAGAAAGTACTACTTGTATCACAGACTGAGTGCTCTCACCAAGAATTCCTTAAATTCATTATTTAACAGTGGAGAGCAAGGGATCAGTCCAGGGGAGAAGAGGAAAACACTTCTGAACGACCATGTGTGCCTACTGCCTAGGATGAGCAGCAACTTTTGGTTAAGCAAAAGTAGTTCACAGAAAAATTAGCCTACATTTGCAGTGAATGAAAAAAACCCCTCTGTATTACCCAAATATCTTGATTGATAAAGAAAAGCCTGTGCAGAACAGCTTCAGCTGTTCCTATGTCTTCTACAACACACCTAAGTAAACCATGTCTCCCTTTTGTTCATGAAAAACAAAATTGAAACTCAAGTGTACTTGCCTTGTCCAGCTATGTTTCCCCGTTATTTAAACCTGTTTTCTAAACACCAAAACCAAGACAGATGGATTAAAAGTGAGGACTTCGTCCTAGAAATAAATGTTTCTAATCTATCATAGGAGGAGCCCCACCTGGCAATGACCTGCAAAACAACAGCCTGTTCAAGTTTTCTTGTATTTATATATATAAAGGATATTAGAAATTTGTATTCACATTCAGTCCTTCTATTTGATACAGACCTGCAATCTTAAAGAGGCGATCTGCTTTTATCTTCATTATTTCTGCACAATTACATTGTTATTCCTGGCATATACGTTAGACATTCATGGTCAAACTGTCAAACTTTATATTCTCAGAACAGAGTTATAAAATGTCAGACAAAAGAGGATAAATCTGTCTCTGCTCCCCCACACGACACCTTCACTCAAGGATAAACCTGAAGAAATTTCTCAGGTGTACCTAAACAGATGGATAAACGCAAAACACTTCATTATCCAGGAAATACAAGGTGCTAGCCCCAAAAGCTCTTCTCCACTGGAGAGTACAATTCAGATGAGATAACTAAAAAGGCAGAGCAGGTTTATTGCTGGAAATTGGAAGAAAGCACTCACATTTATACTGGAGTTGCATCAGCCCCAGTGAGCTCCATACAGCTCATCAGCCCTGAGGGTTGCTTCCCAATGGCAGTGTGCTTGAGGAAGAATTTAGAAGGAAGAAAAAAAAAGACAGCAAATCTGCTAGAGAGAATATGCAGATATTTACTGCCTCTGAGAAAAGTACATCAAAAGCAGGAGATCACAAAGAGCTAGTGATTCATTTTGTAAGATGTGCAAGCCTAAAATCCCTTTGGTGATATTTTGACTCTCCACTACTATCAGAGCAACTGCATTACATTGCATGATGACCTCAGAGAGACTCGTATGTCTCACCCCATTGTGATCCATCCAAGTAAAACACCTGCAGAATCCGGCCTAATGATCCCAGCATTGTGAAGACAAGATAATGAATCTAACATCTCGTTAGAGACACTAATCAGGAGTGAAGCAGGAAAACAAAATCCAACCCATGTCTAGACCACACCTTGGTGCAGGGGAAGCTTAGTCAGGATCCTAGTGCTAGAAAATACTGCCTTATCCCCATAATAATTTGCATCCCGGCAGCAACTTTACAAAAACAAATACATAAAAAATGCTAAAGATGCAGAATAGTCTTACCTTTTCCTCCTTTTTGGGGGTCGAGGCAAGGGAGTATGGGTGTCTTCTTGCTTTACTGGAAAATTTATTCTAAGGAGCTCCTTCAGGACACAGTTCAAGGAAAAAAACAAGTATTGACTCAGCTTCTGACTTAGAGTTATTGCAACCAATTTTAAGAGGCAGCACAGGGGGAGGTAGCATTTGTTTCCAGCCTTCTCAGGAAGCCTTGTAAGCACAGGATCAACTAATTAACATTAACATCCATTCCCATGCCAAAACAGCAATAGCTTCCATTCATACATGCACTGACAGAATTTCAGTATCAGAAAATACCATTAGTATACAGTAATAATTGCTGTATACAGAACTTTAATGCCTCCTTTAAATATTCAATAGAGCAAAAGGAGGCAACCAAGTTTACTCAAGGTAGCTGTAGCTCTAACGCCCTTGTGCCAATTTCAAAGAACAGGAATGTTATATCTCCAGACCATTTCAGAGCAGGGGGAAAATTGAGTAAAGTAGTGCATTCAAATCCAAAACATACTAAGTTTGGGGTGTTTTGTTTTATATTGGGGGTGGAGGTGGGGCAGCTAGTTTTATCTTTGGTTCTAAATAATGAATTTAACTTTATTTAGGGAAAAATGCTCTTACAAGATCAAGCAGTTTGACAATACAGTAACAAGACTGCAGGTTAAGGAGCACCACCAACTACTGCACGCTGTTATAAAGCCTAGGAAACAATTGTTAATCAGTGCTTCTCTTTAAGAGTTTTCAGAGTCTGTAATATCACACTGAAAATGTTTACTAAGAAGACATAAATTATCTGGCAAGAGCGATTTGCTGCCAGCCCAAATGCCAGGATGCTGTTTTGGGGAAACTTGCTGGCACGCCTTACAGCGTTTACTGCCTCACAGACCTTCATTTCTGCCTAGTTCCTTGGCAGAGGTTCTTGAGTAACATTTTATTTACTTTTTGTTAATAAACAGTTACTGCTTTCAGAACAATTATACGACTCTAGGCGGCATAATATTGTAACAACTATTTTCTACAGTTGTCTGAAAATGCATGGGGATTTGTGGGCCACTTGTAAAGGGTATGTCAAAAATGACTACTGAAAGCACATACACAGCAGTCAACACGTGTGAACAGAAAATACAGATTTGCACTTCACTAAAAAATATTTCCATGTCCACAGGCACTGATCTACTTTATCCATTTTGTTGTATTCCAGGAATTAAGTACTGTATTGTTGATGCCAGCTCTTTAATATTTATACTGCCATTGTTAAGTTAGTGAATACTAAGCCTAAGATTTAGCACTTCTGTTCTAAACTCTGAACTGAAAAAGAAGTCTATCACATATCCTACATGGATATTAAACCCTGCTCAGATTTAATTCTAAAAATCAAACTGAAGAGTCAAAGCAGGCATCTCTGGGGTGACTACACTGAAACAGACCTAGAGTTAAAATGAGCCTATTGCATGCAAGAGGAGCTGTAGTGAACCACACACAAGGTGCCTCTTGCTGAGGGTCATACCTTTAACCACAGCTAGTAAAGGGCCATTATGAAAAAAATTCAGGTCAGGGAATGTATAGAGTTATTTTCTTAATCCGTCTTCTAAGCATCTGAGAAACTTAATATAAAACCTCTAAGTTTATTCCAAGTAAAAGACTCTACACACTGTATTTTCTTGTGGCCTTTTAACCTATATATAACCGTATTTAATAACACTTGGAAAGTACAAATGGATCTTAAATTTAGAAGGATTTTTTTTTTTTTTTTGTCTATTCCTTCATCATCCTTGATGCATTTCTCTATGGCCAGAACTGCAGAAACAAGCAGTTTCTGCATTCCCCCAGAACAGCACTGGAATTTAAAACTAAACCGCACTGGTGAGCCTGTGTCATTTTAAGAAATATACTGTTATTCTTTATGGAATGGTGTAATTTCTCTTAAAAATCAAAACAACAACAACAACAACAAAACAGTTAAAAGTGTTCAACTGCTAAAAAAAACAATTTCCAGCCTTCATACGGCACAGCTTGGTCAGGGCAGGAGGCAGATGCAGAAGACTGGAATGCACTTTTCTGCCAGATGTTTCTGGGTCTTTCCTGATCTCAGCAACCTTCTGGGACAGATTTACAGCTCCCTGCTTTGGCAACGTGTAGATCAACTTGGGAGCCTAATGGAGAATCAGTTTTATTGCCTGGATTTCTTGTTTCACAATAAGAAATGCTTATCTGTACAACGACAGTGCTTTCTGGTATTTTTTTATTTTTTTCTCCGACAGCAGTATGAGTCTTACAATAATTTTAACAACACAATTTAAAACTAATAATGTGTATTTCATACATATATGTACAACTTCTAAGGCAAAGACCTGAAACCTAACTGAATCGACCAGTCATGAAAAGCAGGGTAAAAACTAAATGAAAGTTGTAAAGCACGAATCCTGTGTTCTGGAATTAGAATACAGGAGTTGACTCCATGAGATCTCACCTTGTGAATATGCTACAAGTAGATCGTTGCTTGCATGTTTTCATGGTTGTCTGGTTTAGTCAAGAGGGTTATAAACCACACAGTCTTTATTTCCTAATATTTAGAAAGCTAATTCAATAACTTCTGCAAGTTCTCCCTTTTATTTCAGAACAAACAAAGCTTTCTTCAGGGCAGGCATAATGCTTTTTAGCAGAAGAGACAAAAATTGAATTTTACTGCCCTAAGGATATTAACAAAATAACATATTTTTTTCTTTTCTTAGTCCCAGAGCTGCAGCATGTAGTTATGACTGTGGACCTCCAGGCTCCAGCCTTCAAACAGGTCAGGATTAAAACGTCTTGCACAGGTTTAGACTAGAGTTTTTCATGGCAAACATACCCTCCTTGGTCCTCTTTTGCAGCCTCTCCTATATTCTCAGTCCCACAGTGCTGCCCTGATTGAGGTTCAGCTGCTCCAATCAACAGTTAGCCTGGCATTTTTCAGTAAACCTCTATTTCTTCAACACAGCAGTGTTTTCTTCGGAAAAAGCACCCCTAAGAAGTCATGGAAAACTACCCCTATGTTATAAAAGCAAATTTGCTGCAATGCCTCCAGCACAAACTATACTCTTGCATCTTGGAAATCAAGAGAATGATATAAATTGAATGTAGAAGCACAACTCTGCCTTCCTAACATGAAGCAACAAAGAAATGACCACTTAAGCAGTTATGAAAAACGATACGATGAAGTATTTGCATAAGGCAGTGGAGCAGAAAGTCATAAAAGTCCACTGAAAATTTTTGAGCTGCAGGGAGAACCACAGTTAGACCCAGACTTGGTACAATACACTGTCATTCTGGGAGTCCAGAAAACATAGAGTATTTATAATTTTACAGAAAACAGTGTCAAAGAAAGCCTTTCTCCTCTTAGCACTACAGTGCCCATTTCCCATTAAACTTTCCTATCTTTACATCCTGAGGTTGTTCAGGATGCCTGCAACATGCAAGTCACCTGACATTTACCAAGTGAAATGAAAGATACTTTATAGATAATTAACACATTCGAACTTCCTACTGTCTGGCATTCACATGGGATTAATTATGTACAATATCTAGAGTGTCCAAATTTAAATTCTGCACAGTGTTTGATTTTCACACTTGAGAGCACTAATGAATCATACTTCTATCCTGTCTGGCTTCTAAGCCGGAGTTAAAAAATTATGCAAGAATTAAAATGACCCACAATACTAAACCCCCAACAGCAAAAAGTGGGGAAGAGATTTTTGTTACCTTGACATACTTAGCTCTAGGAAATAAAAGCAGCTCCAGCAATGCCATGAAGCTTGTTTTAAAGGTCAGAAATATGAAACTTTCCTCATTCAGTACACTGGGATGCTTTAAGGCAGCACTGTCCAATAAACATTTAAAGTAAAAAACAAAAAAAAAAAACAAAAAAAAAAAAAAAAAAAAAAGGAACAAAACAACAACAAAAAAGTATTTTCATATTGCAAATCAATGACTTCACAGACAGAATTTTACACCTATTGCACATTTATACATTCAAGTGTAACATTAAACATTTAAAGTTCTTTACCTTTTCCAGTTAAAACAACCTTCCAAACACTTCCAAGAAATCTATTACTTCTAGAAGTCTGTGAAAGTCTTCAGACTATCCTGAACTCCTCATTCTGAACATGCAAGAGATTCTCCCTAATTAGCACCTGCAACTACTAAGCACTATTAGGCATCAGTTTCAGGAAGGAGAAACACAGTAATATTATAATGCCCTGGCATTAGGTAGTCCTGCTACAAAATGTTAACCATCTACAGAGTAATGTTTAAGAAAAACAGACCTTCTCAACTAACAAGTCAATACTTGCCTCTTTTCCTACTTAAATTTTAAAGACCTTTCCTTAAAGGAAGAAATAGATTGTGTCTCTGTGCAAACTCTACTACACCTCAACATTTTTTAGAAGATTAATGTCAGAGAAATAAACAGTGGATAATCAAAAATATATCAAATAGCAATGCCACAAGTGAAAATCTTAAACAAGTTCACAAAAATAAGGACATATCTTTATTTTAATTCAAAAATAAGCTTAAAATTTTCTCATTGTATTTTTCATTTTCCTTCAACATATTTACTTCTATTGCTTTACAGCCTACCCTATCCAAAACTTTGAAGAGTAAGCCTACGAGATTTGCCTTCACTCCCACCAATTCAAGCTACCGAGATATATTCTCATTAGAAATCCAAGCTCATCTTAGCACTACCCCTCAGTACAGCCAATTAGCATTACAAATAACCTAGCATGTAATGCTTCATGCATTTAAAAGCTATATACTTCATTTCGTTAGAGTATTTTCTTAAACTAGGTTGCCTAGACCTTCTGATAACACATCACTACAAAAATCAGAATGACAGAATGTATTTGTCCTTGTATTTATAAATCCAAGCATGTGACATGAACCCATAACAAATGGTTGACCCTAGCAATATACACAAAGGAGAGAGTTAGTCAGAAAATGATTTTATAAGAAAAGACAGAATGCCAGCTTTTATTTCCATGTCCTTATGGTCGAGCCTCTTTACTATCAAAAAAGCTATTTTCAGGATACTTCCTTCAAGTGCTCTATCCTCTCCACAAAATAATTTCCAGCAGAAGTAAACTTAACAGAAAATCAAGTTAGGTACGTACTTCTGCATCTCTGAAGCAGTAATTCCTGCAGCGTCCTTAGAATTGACACAGACAGTTCTCTCGTCAAGCACACTTCATATTCTCACATTAAAATAAATCAGTAAAAAGTAGGGTCCTTGTGGTACAGAAACAGAAGTCTTAACCTGCTACTTGCCCCACAAATTATTTTTCTCAATTAGCAAGTACATCTGAAAGCAACTGTATGTTTGTGCAAAGATAAGGGAAATGCGTGCAAGGAAGATTCAGAGACAAAAAAGATGAATGTGGTATATATAGAGACACTTTTATTTTAGAAACACTTAAAAAGTCCCCAGCTCCAGTCCAGGTGCATTCCTTCCTCCCTGTAAGGTATAAGGCAAGTAGAAAGAAGGAAAAACTAGGGAAGAAAAGCAACGTGCAGTAGACCTACGGTAAACTAATGAATAATTATTCCCATCTTGTTTGTATTGGTCCCTACAGTCATCTTTCAATTTACATCACCAAAAAAAAACAATACGGAAGGAACATTTGGAACACAGTAAGGAAAAATGTTATTCACAGAACTCTAATTTATAAATTTCATGGACAGTTAATCCGAGTTAGAAACTACTTTCAAAATGAAAGATTTTCTGTTTACAGTTGAATGCAATGTCAGCATAAACATAAAAGAAAAGAGAAAAATAAATTGAAAGATCTCCACTTAAACCTTGTCAACATTTGCACAGGCCTGCCTATCTGCACACATTATTTTATATTAATAAATCTGTGTCAAGTGACAAAAAATTTTAACTACAAATCACACTAAAAATGCTTTTTCATCTTTAAAGCAAAATGTAACCCACAGATCTGGCATCAAGCTGCTGACCCAACAACATTCACACGCCAGGACAAAGGAATCAATTTAATCTTGAAGTAGTTCTTCCATTACAATTATCCTTCTGTTATAAAAACTGTGAAGCATAGCACCCTATACAAAGGGATTCTGGATTCCAGTAGAAAATGCAATGCACAGAAAAATATTTTGTTCCACTGCTGATGACACTTAACTCAAGTACAAATTGCTTTCTTCTAGACCTTCATGGTTACTTGTGAAATGTTTAAAATAAATTAAAAGTATATATCCTAAATATTGCAGTCGTGGCTGCTTCAGGATTAGCTATGGAATTGCATACCATAATACTCCTCACATGCAAGTAACCTTTATGTCTTCAAAGACCAAACATTCAGCATCACTCATGTGCTGTATTCACCAGTTATATGTGAATGCTACACCAAACCGACAACCGATCAGTTATTTGGGGTAGATAAACCCTATGTATGGACAGCAACAGTAGTACTTTAATTGCTGTGCCATACACACAATATTTACCTTCAATGATAGGCAGTACAGAACTGTGGTGACTAACTTTAGATTACAGGAACTGGTAGCAGAGAGGTCATTTCAGACACCCAGAAAAGGGAATCATACAAATTAGTTTGTTTCTCAGTCATGCCAGAGCTTCAGGAAGCTTTTACGATGTACTGTGGTTAAAAGCACTTTTTCAATGTTATATGTATAAACACTATCTCACTCCCACTAAAGTTTAAGCAAAAGTCATATTTTACTGTCATACACATTTCCCCTCCAAAAAGGTATGTGTAAAAAGCCCACGCATTTATCCAGTGTTCCGTAATGTAGTCTCATTAGAGAAACCTGGGAACTGGATCAGGCTCGTCAGTGCCCTGGCCAGATAGACTTGAAAATCTCCAAAAAGGGAGTTTCCACGTCCCCTCTGGTGTCTTACCACCTTCGTGATGGAAAAAAAATATATAAATAAAATCCTTACATACAACTGGAATTTCTCAAATTCTAACTTGTGTCATTTCTCGAGTTAAAAGAGCGTGGACCATCTTGTCTATACCCACCACCCAAGACTTTGTTCAATGATGCGTGTAAAAAGCACTCACTTTCCCAACTTGCTTGAAGAAGTGAATATATTTCACTGATCATCATAAAAAAAATATATATATTAAAAAAAAAAAACTGGAATACCTGGTGGTATTCCAGTGGACCAGTGGAACTTTCTGAGTGCCATTCACATTCCAACACCATTCCATGTTTTCCATAGTCTCTCTTTTTTTTTTTTTTTTTGCTTTGAGGAGCAGTGCTCCTGTTTGACAGTGAAGAACTATGAATCATTTATCTAAAATGACTACATCAATGAAAGAGGAAAAATAAATAAAATGAAAGAGGGATTACAAAAATCAATCCACATTGAATAACTCATTTACTGAAATGTCATGAAGTTTGCATCTCACAACTTAATTCACCTGGGTAACAGAACCTAAATATGGCATCATACTTCTTCACAGGCTTTTGAGACACGGAGCCCCTGAATCTTAGATTGCAGCCACATTTCCTTTCATATATTCCTCATTTTATAAAGTTTAAAAACAACTGTGGATAAATAATATAAGTCACTGAAACAAAAGGCATAATATGAACACCATACTGATGTTCAATCTTTTCGCTGATCTATTTGAACCCCATATAGATATGATAACTGTCATTATCAAAAAAAAAAAGTAACATCTGCTCTTTACCAAAAGGGGAATGGCAAGGAACATTTTAGAGATTATCTAGAAAGTTAATAAGTCTAAAGTGATTAACTGTGAAAAGACCCAGGATCTTTGTGGAAATAGCTTTTAGATTTTGCTCCTTGAGTCCCGATCCACCTGCCTGCTTGTGGCAAATCAGATCACATCACAGAGAAAGCGGGACAGACTTTTAGATTAAATGCCAATATGTATTAGTGAGGATATAAAATAGATTGCATATAGAAGCGTAAAACTCACTATCTTCAAATATTCTGCCTAAAGCAATATGGGACCTCCTGGAAAGAATGCTTTCCAGATCAAATACACAAAAGCAATTTTCAGGACCAGTAGAGAAAGACAATTTGAAGGCTGAGCCTCCTCATAGCGAATGAACTATCCTTTTATTTTTAACAAGGCAATTCTGCTTCAGTATGTCTTTTTTTCCCACAGTCGCCACTGTAGGGCACAGACTACTGCTCAGATAGGCCCCTGACCACTTCAGGCATCAGAGTTCAACTTCCAAAATCACAGAGCAACAATCTAACATGCCTACCATAAAACTTCTCCCATTAACATAGGAGATACTCCATTTTCAATGTCTTTAGCTTTCAGCTGAGCCAAGGATAACCTGTAAAAGTTCAGCGAAGTAACCTGAATTCAAGGTAACAAAGTCATACATTTAACTTTCTGAATTGTTGAATGCCAATACTAATTGCCATTCCAGCCATCTCCCCTGCGTTCAATAGGGATAGACTTTGTGAACTAAGACTTTCTCCTTTGTTCTGTTTAAACTGTTCTCCTCATTTTCCTGTGGTGTTGAAATTGAACATTTTATTTCCCCTTAATCATAGAAAAACACAGTATTTCCAAATATATTATTTGTAGATGCAAACAACACACTCTAATTAAAAGCATTCCAGAAGATGATAAGAACAACAGCAATCCAAATATACATACTTCAGAAAAGAGGTAGAGTAGCAACTTACACAAAAAAATCCAAGACAAAGTAGTATTTGTAACAATGCAATCTGACAGCACAAGAAAAGTGAAGTTTCTTCTCCTAATTTACTCAAGGCCTTCAGAAAATTCACTTATATTCTTCACACTCAGTTATATCTAGGTCAATATCTAGTAAAACCAGTAAGGAACTGAGAAGCAAATGAAACTACAGACCTGCTGTAAAAAAAAAAAAAAAAGAAAGAAAGTAAAAACAAGAAACAGGGAGGGGGAAAAAAAGTTTGTGTTCTTGTTTTGTTTTTATTTCATCTCAGCTTTACAAGGCAGTGAGAATAAGAACCACACAGAAGAAACTCTTAGGGCTCTGGGGAGCAGACCCTTCCCTGAAGATTACTATTTTTGAAGAAAGTAAGAAGTGACAAAAGTAACCACAATGTGTGGCATGGTGGCACTTCACAGGTGGTTGAGGCGGAGCAATGCAAAACAAAAACAAAAACAAACAAACAAAAAGACTTTGGTGCGGCAAAAGAGAGGAACGATTCTGTACTTGTGCTGAGACAGAGGGAACAGGGAAGGGAGGATGCTGGCTCATCCCACCCAGCTGGGTAACGTCAGGAGAGTGGATGCTGTGAACACTGCAAGCAGACCAGCAACTTTCTGATTTTTTGCACCCTCAGTAAGTTTGCAGATGACACCAAGCTATGCGCGTGTGTCGATCTGCTCGAGGGCAGAAAGGCTCTGCAGGAGGATCTGGATAGGCTGCACCGATGGGCTGAGGTCAACTGCATGAAGTTCAACAAGGCCAAGTGCCGGGTCCTGCACCTGGGGTGCAACAACCCCAAGCAGTGCTACAGGCTGGGAGATGAGTGGTTGGAGAGCTGCCAGGCAGAGAAGGACCTGGGAGTGATGGTGGATAGTCAGCTGAATATGAGCCAGCAGTGTGCTCAGGTGGCCAAGAAGGCCAACAGCATTCTGGCTTGTATAAGAAGCAGTGTGGCCAGCAGGGCTAGGGAGGTGATCGTCCCCCTGTACTTGGCTCTGGTGAGGCCGCACCTCGAGTACTGTGTTCAGTTTTGGGCCCCTCGCTACAAGAAGGACATCGAGGTGCTTGAGCAAGTCCAGAGAAGGGTGACGAAGCTGGTGAGGGGCCTGGAGAACAAGTCCTACGAGGAGCGGCTGAGGGAGCTGGGCTTGTTCAGCCTGGAGAAGAGAAGGCTCAGGGGTGACCTTATCGCTCTCTATAGGTACCTCAAGGGAGGCTGTAGCGAGGTGGGGGTTGGCCTGTTCTCCCACGTGCCTGGTGACAGGACGAGGGGGAATGGGCTTAAGTTGAGCCAGGGGAGTTTTAGGTTAGATGTTAGGAAGAACTTCTTCACTGAAAGGGTTGTGAGGCATTGGAATGGGCTGCCCACAGAAGTGATTGAGTCACCCTCCCTAGAGGTCTTTAAAAGATGTTTAGATGTAGAGCTTAGGGATATGGTTTAGTGGAGGACTTGTTAGTGTTAGGTCAGAGGTTGGATTTGATGATCTTGAGGTCTCTTCCAACCTAGAAATTCTGTGATTCTGTGTGATTCTTTTCCTTGTTGCAGTGCAGAAGGCATCACGGTGCCTCTCTGATTCTTCCACCTGTAAGTAATGTAGTAAAACCTACAGCCAAATGTTTACAGCTGGGCTAGAACTTCACGCCTAGCCAGTAAGCTCCTTGGATCCTGGTGGAGCACATATCTAAAAAGAAGCACTCTGAACTGATGGCATTACAGCACAAGTCATTGAGAGATGGATCTATTGTAAAACCCATTCTGATCTTATTACCTGAAGAACTGGTGCACACATACACAATAAAAAAAAAAAAAAAACTGAGTCCCTGAAAAAGGGAGTGCATTTGCAGTCACTCCAAAAATGACCTCTGCTGCAGGCTTATTTCCACTTCTGTTCAGCGTGACCTGTTACCACAGTACAAAATGCAGTGCTCCTGCAGCACGAATTAGCAGTGCCCGACTCCTCAGGCACATCTCTCTCCTTCTCCACATAACTGACAGTTGAAACCAAGAGATTAAGTATCAGAAAGATGCAGTTGATTAATTTACCCATATTATGGCATATATTATTTTAAGTATGTCCTATGGTCGCCCTTGTCATTTGTGCTAGGTTTAGCTGTAGCGGATGCAGGATGTGTTTTTCACTCATGGGGGTGTTTACAAAACAGTGTCTGATCTCAACTGCCAGACTAAACTAAAAAACAACCAAAAGGGTCTCATGTCCGTGAAAATACTTCACATACCCACATGCTCTGGGTTTCTGTCAAATCGAGATTCTGTTAAAACTACACGGAAAAGGGTCAAAACCGGAAAGCAGTAAAAGACAATTAGTATTTCCAAGTCCTATAGACCTGAGACACTATTTTATATGAGTTTAGTTTACCTTATTCAGAGAGGAGTAAGGTCAGCCTGTTCTTCCTAAGCATTACATAAAACATAACAATACCGTCAGGTACCGAAAGAAAACTCATCTTGTTTGGCAGACAAATTAGGGTAGATTCAATTTCACTTCTTCCATTAGCACAGCACAAAGACAGAGAAATTTTGTCTAAAATCCACTCAGACAGGAAACAGACAGCCAAATTGGGACTGGGAGGTTCTGAATGGCATCTATGCTGCAGTAACTCCTGAAATTTATTTCCTAAGTGAAGCAATTAGCGAGCAAAAAGATAAACACAGTCATTTGGGTCCAAGTGACTATTCTGCAGTTATTTTCAATTGTATACTGATGTTGTATCACGTTTCTGACTCCACAGGGATATGATATCACTAGGAGATGCATCAAACCTGTAAACATAAATCTCCACATGAACATCGTGCAGACTTTCTTTGTGTGTTATTTAAAATGTCCCTGATAAAATACTGCTCCTTCTCCAAGATCTAGTCTTGACAGGATATTTGTATCTGTAATTGTATTTGCAATGCATCTCACATCAGTTACTGTTCTAACATTTTTATGTTAGAAAGTTGGATGCCTGCTAAATATTATAATGATTTTAAACAAACTTCCCCCAAAGATTATAGTCTCAAGCCCATGCTCTCCTGCCAGAATGGCGCAATATTTTACATTTCACAAAGCAAGGAATATCAGCACTTCAAGTGCTGGCAAGGAGCAGTAAGTGTATTGGAGTAGCAGTAAGCTTCATACAACACCACGTGCTTTGTCTTTACCAACTGCATCTGCAAAGACAGATGCACACACACACATTTTTCCCTTAAATTTCCCTTATGATTAGAAGGGGTTCTTCCTAAGTCTAATATGTCTGTGTGCCACACAATGTTTTCAGCTAGTTTTGCAAGGCTCTGGTAAAGAGCCTTAACCAAGGACTTGGCAAAGGGAGAAAAAAAAAAAAAAAAAAGCAACCAAAAGTCTTCCTATAGTAAGTTTGTCATCTGCAGGGTAAAACAACACTGCATAAGTGCTCTCCGCACATATGGCATAATAAATATAAAATACAGAGTAGTGGGTAATATACATTCACTTTATAACAACATTGTCCTTTATAATCCTACTTTTACCTTGCAGCTACTTGCAATATGAAGATTTGAACTAGTAAGACCTGTACTCATATTTACAAAAGTTCAAATTTGAATGATTTTTTTCTAAAGTTTTGCAAGAACACCATCTTAGGGATGAGTACCACAATTAGACTGGTCCGTTCAGACCCAGAACCTTGACCTGGTGCAAGGAGAGCAAGGTCCTGACGAAAGCAAGGTGCAAGATCTTGGTATTTGAGACAGTCAGATATTATGTTACCATGCATTTTTAATTTTAGGAAAGGTACCAATAAATCAACTCTTTTACTTTTAGCAAGGAGATTGTCTTTCTATCAAGTAAAAGAATATGAAAGCTGGCATTTTTCAGATCACTACCATACTACACAATATAACCAACCCACTGGGGCTGTTGCTTTTTGACAGCTCAAGTTTATGACTACAATCAGTCCATAAGACTGGCAGAAGATCAGACGGATCTGTCTTATTGAAGTAAGACTTAATAGTATTACAGATAACAGCTATAAGACTAATTGCAAATTAGTCAATGTTTGGATAGCTCATTTATAAATACCAAGATGGTGTTTCACAAAATGATGGTTGATCAACCGCAATGATGACAATGACAAACCCATATGGAAGTTGCACATAACACTAGCAATTTTGGTAGTAATTTTCTGATCAAATATGGTGCTGGACCAACATACCTCTCTAGAACTCTTCCATGCAATGCTTTAGGGCAGACGCAGGATTTTCAGCATGCCACAGTGAGAGGATTAAGAAATCCATAAGGACTTGCTCAATGCACAACAACAGTCATGTGCTTGCAGCCTTTATACATACCGTAAAAAA
This sequence comes from Netta rufina, assembly GCF_964035555.1. Lineage (NCBI taxonomy): Eukaryota > Metazoa > Chordata > Aves > Anseriformes > Anatidae > Netta > Netta rufina. Next base: position 6,882,919 of record NC_140130.1, on the reverse strand, counting down.
CTTCACTTAGAACAGTTTTAAATGGAAATCTGTGACATTTCATAGAACAGATCCAGACCAAGTCAGCACATTCACACAGAGGCTACAGTTTCAGTGACCTATTTAGTTTATCACTTTATGCACCCAGAAGAAACTGTTCCTCCACACACTTGCAGCTGCTATTAAAAACAAGAGGCAATACTTAGGCTAGAATGATGCACAGTTACAATTATGAAAGACATTAAGTGAACAGAATTGAATTCAGGAGCCCATTTGTTTGTGACAGGATGATCTACAGTAATGGGGAGAGCAGAATTAGACTATTCAGATCAATTAATCTAGACTTCTTGAATTGGCTGCTAAATAAAGAGCCGTTTGACCAACTGCCTGGTAAGACCTACCAGACACATCAGCTACAATACAGAAGACTTCTCTTTCACTCTTTTGGATCCTTTGAGTTCTTACTCAATACACAAGTCTTCTTCCTAGCCTTAAAAAAATTTAGGCCACAGTGTTCATTCTTCTCTGACTGACCTTCAACATGCACCTCTGCTGATGTTTAACTAACTGCAGGTGGCAGATTTTAGTGCCACCACATCCTTCTTGCCCGTTCATGCCACTGCTGAAGACATTTCTCCATGGAGCACAGTGTGGGTGTATATGAGATATGAGGCAATAAGATATCAAAAAAAAAAAAAAAATCATAGACTTTGCTGTTATGTGAACTATCAGGCTAAAACATTCTCCTCACGTTTTATGGGAATTTCATCACTGTACATGGTAATAGAAGCAGTTTGCAAAAGTGGATCAAACCATAGCCAGTCATTTCAAAAGAAAATCCACCATAAATCTGAGGACTGGTAGGGAGTAGAAGCAGAAGCTGAGCTGAAATTATTCAAGAAAAGTGGCTCATGCAGGATTCTTCAATTATTCCAGTCCTTCAAAACACCCGATCAGACTGAAGAACGATTAAGTATACAGTCACCACCTTTGTGTGGATTACTTTCAAATACTTCTGTCGCTTTTAAATCTTTTCTCTTTAATCTCTTTCATTTCTTGTCCAGCAGTTCATTCAGGTTTTCTGCAGCTACTTAGGGCCATTCATGAAACAATGTGGAAAGAAAAAGAGCTGAGCTGAAGTTAGTTAATTGAAAAGCTACTGTAAGTCACTCAGAGGTTGCTACCTAAATATGAGTCAACTTCTGTAGGGAAGTTGAAGGGAAGAGGCACAAGGTTTTGTGCCTCATTTATGTTATGCTTTACTAAAATCATTTCTACCACTGAGATGCTTCTAAGTAATCCTGATCATTCTGCATATCAAATGGCAAACAGGTGGAACTGAAAAGTTGTATAACAGTGTCACACACACGGATTTAATACCGACAGTAATCTTCCAGCTATTTAAAAAAAAAAAAAAAAGAAAAAAAGATGGAGATATCTGTATCATTAAAGGACACTTGCAGAGGGCTTTTACCTCCTCCCTTAGTCTGAGTAATCCCTGTCCTAAAATACTCTTCTAACCTTCCAAACACTGAACTGTTCAAAAGGCTGACACTGAAATAAATATCATTAGCTCCAGATATAGTTACATACCCTCAATGCAAATATTTCATGTACAAAAATAATTTGGCCTGAGCCAGAGCCTCCCTGCTCTGAGCAGGAGGGTGGACCTGAGCCTTGCCGCCTGAATTATTTGTACTCCCCGTCCTTGGTTCCTCACTACTACAGCAGTCATCCTAGAAGCCAAAGGGATGATGAATGCTGCCCTGAGAACGTCTTCCTTAGAATTGCTTTCTGCAGAGTCCTTCCAACTTTCAGTCACAATGGTGATAAGTGAAGAATATAGTTGTACAGGAAGAGAAGCTGGGAATTGCCCAAGTGGTGATTAAAAAAAATGCCTATATTGCTTGCAAGAAAGGACAGCAGAAGATGTAACAGTAGACTGTGCAATGAGAGTGGCCAATTTTCCTTTGCAGTAAAGACACATGAATTTGTCAGTGGCAATGAAATTATATTCTGTTTTACCAGCATGAGCAGCATATCATAGCACATTATTATGATCTAAAACTAAGGTAGATCTAAACAAGGAGTAACATAGCAACTCTAGCTGGGTCTCTGAAGTAAAGTCTGAAACAACTGCATACCTATCATTACAGCATTACAATGCAATGAAAAGCAGGGAAATAATTAAGAACTTCATCTCACAAATTTTCTCACTAAGCACGAAAATAGGCACATTTTATCACAGCACCTTGATCATAAATGAACTATAATATTCTTACTTATACAAGATAATGTGCTAATCACCGAGGATCATGAGTTCAGCATGAATATCATTTATGATATGAAAAGGGAAGTCAGATCTGACTTGTTACTCTTATACTTAGGAACAATAATACCACCATAGTGCAGAGCAGACAAGCTTGCCTACAGAATCTGTAAAAGCTAAGATCACAATTGTAAAAAGCCATCTTAAACTGTAAAAATGAATATATTAAAGACACAATAGAGTTATATAGTCATAGAAATCATCCATTTTGAGCTCCAATTTAAAAAGACACAAGGAAAGATACTTGTCATTTTTTTGGCCACATTCTTGCTTTCTGCAGCAAGAGATAAAAGACATACATGAGAATACAGCTGCATGTTACCTATCAAACCTCTTCTATTTATGTACTAACATTTATGATATAGCAAACATCTAATTGTTAAATGTATATTTTTATATTAATATTTTATATATCTTGTGCAGAATTTCATATTTTTCAAAAATACCACTGTAATACATTTCCCTAGGCAGTTATAAAGCATGGCTTACTCTTAATTATTATATCAAAACTGCATTCATGTCAGTAAAAAATACAATTATACTACAGTGTTAGCCAGAACTGTGGGTTAATGAAATCTAAATTTTTATTTGAGCCTGAGTAAAATTTGTCAAACATTAAACAGCATACTGACTGAATTAAGCCTTTTAAAAAGTCAAAGGCAGCACATCAGTAAATCCTTAAAGCAAGACTATCAGGACAGTTTGCAGTGAAATCCCATAACATTTAAACTGACTCTACTAAGGTATATAGCTTAGCCAGCAATGCATATTAAACACAACTACTAAAGCTTGCAGATTGATCAATAAAGTTTTTACTTACACCTGTAAAGTCCAGAAAGAAAGAAAAAAAAAATACTAGCAGAGCACACAGTTCAGGAATTTTAGCACATAACAACTCAACAGCATATTACAAGGCTGACAGAAGTATGAAAAAATGCAGTCAGCCAACTGTGCAAAGATGCAACAATAGTGGTCAGCTAATTGTGTTAGGAAGGTGAAATTAAACTTTTTTTTTTTCTAGGTATATATACTTTGCTGTCACACAGGCTTGCTTAACAAATACATGTGGTCAGCGGTCAGTAACTAATGTGCAAAAAGAAAGGAATAATTAAGTAATCCTTACGAAACACTAAAGTATAATGAATAAATTAGTATTTATGATAAGACTTTAAATTAAGCTAACATCACTACGGTACCTGCTGTTCAGCACAATAGTACTGACTGAGAAAAAAAAATGCAGAAACTTACTCAGCTCAAGAAAATCCTGTATTTCATAGTAGATATACACACTACACAAGTAAAATTCAAACTTCTGAAGTTCTCCTTAAATCTGTTGTAACATCAGTATCTTTTATATATCAATTTATCCTTTTTAAAAGAAATAACGAATTAATATTAATAAAATAATAATTAAATCCAATAAAGTGTTTGTACAATAAAGGAAAACAAGAGAACCAAAAGCCAAAATGTCTGTTACTATGAACATGTATTGCACATATGCTGTATCCTACAAAGAATGGCCTAACAACTGAGGCAAAAACTAGCAGAAGAACTGAAAACTGTCATAGTCTGGCTCAAGGAAAAAAATGAGTATCTCATTGCAAAGACCAGAACCTGTAACATTTGTTGTGCTCTCTTATAGAATTATAGAATCATTTTGGTTGGAAAAGACCTCTAAGATCATCAAGTCCAACTGATAACCTAGCACTGCCAAGTCTACCACTAAACCACGTCCCTAAGCACATCTACATGTCTTCTGAAGACCTCCAGGGATGGTGACTCAACCACTTCCCTGGGCAGCCTGTTCCAACACCTCACAACCCTTTCAGTGCAGAAAGTTTTTGTAATACCCAACTTAAACCTCCCCTGGCACAACTTGAGGCCATTTCTTCTTGTCCTACCACTGGTTGCTTGGGAGAAGAGGCCGACCCCCACCCCACTGCAGCCTTCTTGGGGTACCTGCAGAGAGCAATAAGGTCTCCCCTGAGCCTCCTCTTCTCCAGACCAAACACCCCCAGTGACCTCAGCTGCTCCTCACAGGACTTGTGGGCCAGGCCCTTCACCAGCTTTGTAGCCCTGCTCTGTACATGCTCCAGGGCCTGCATGTCCTTCTTGTAGTGAGGGCCCAAAACTGAACACAGTACTCGTGATGCTGCCTCAGCAGAGCCGAGTACAGGGGGACAATCACTTCCTGGCCGCACTATTCCTGATACAAGCCAGGTTGCTGTTGGCCTTCTCGACCACCTGAGCACACCGCTGGCTCATATTCAGCCAACTATCCACCAATACTCCCAGATCCCTTTCCAGCGGGCAGCTTTCCAGCCACTCTGCCCCCAGCCCATAGTGTTGCTTGGGGTTGTTGCACCCCAGGTGCAGGACCCAGCATTTGGCCTTGCTGAACCTCACACAGTTGGCCTCAGCTCATCGGTCCGGCCTACCCAGATCCCTCTGCAGAGCCCTCCTACCCTCAAGCAGATCAACACTCTTGCCTTTAAAACTCACAGTTATCTGTTTCTGTTGCTTTAGTACTAAATCTACATAAAAGCAACATATTCAGCCAACTCCATAGTCAAATACCATTCTTGGTGTTGAAAGTACTGTTTGGTAGCTCAACCACGGGGAAAGGAAGAAAGAGAAGTAGTGTGAAGATTAGATTATATTTGTTAAATTCATCATTTAAAGTTATAAAATTCTTTTAAGCTTCAGTATTTTCTTCTTTCTCCCTCCACCAAGAATTCAAAAATATTTCAGGCATTTAAAATCTTATCAAAAATTGCATTCTTCGCAGATATGAATACAAATAGACTGGTTAATGCTCATCTTGTGGCTACATCGATAAAGGAAATGTGCTGTGGGCAGACAAGAGCTTGTTCTGAATTATTCTGTGAGCCCATCAAAAACTTCATGAAAGATCAGCACAGCTCCATGATTTTGGTGATAATTCACCATTCTGCAGAGTTTTAGCTCAGGTGCACAGCCACAGAAACTGTTTTTAGTTCTCCGGAGCACAAAGAGAAACTGTGTCTTTCCAAAATAAATAAATTAATAAATACACACAACACACACACACTTTAGCCACATCCAGACTACATCTACTATCTATAAAAGCAACCTATGTGTATCACACACATATATGGTTTATATTGTTGTCAACTATTTCCGTTTCTCCTTTTTAAACACTTCATATTGAAAATATTTCCCTAGTTGCCTACATATTTATTTTTTAGAGTGAATACAAATAGCTGTGATGCTCTCAGCACAGCAGGAACTCTGCTTCAAATATTTCCATTAAAAAGCACTAAGAAAGATAACTTGACCCAGAAAATCAAGGTAAACACGAGACAGGTCCAAAACCACTGTTGTGTTATAGCTCTTTGACTTAGAATAAGATCCTATACTAATTATACTTACTACAGTCATAAATAAATTCAAAGGTGCAGAGAGTAAAACTTTAGGGGGTTGCATTGCATAGGAACTGACAAAACCATGGATCTCTAACGCATATTTATTGGGTGGGGAAAGGGAAACTCAGGCAGCACCTATGACTGTCATCAAAGTATGGCAAACTCCAGAGGTCTCTGATTGTCTTCTGCTGTTCCTCTTGGTAGTTTTGCTACTTTTCTGTACTTGCTTGCTCTTGTGCTAGTAACAAAGCAGGGCAGCTCTGAATTTCATCTTTCAACTTGGATAGTCATGTTGGCTTAGATTCAAGGACAGAGGAGCAATGATCAAAAATACCTCCATTTCCGTGACTTTCTTTCTATGACTGATCTTTTTCTCACATCAGTTCAGACAGAATTTGTTACACATCTGAGTGTCAAACTGCTCTGTGCAAAATAAATAAAAAACCATGACCTCTGCCCTCCAGCTGATACTGATATTCCATGAAGAGGCATCCTCTAACTTTCAGTTTCAGTCACCTGTGCCTCGCATGTGATAACTTGGAAATGCAGGAAAATTTACTTTCTTCACATCTTTTCTGGAATTAGATCTTCCTACCACCTTCAAGCTAGAGAATTTCTCTGACAAAATTCATTAATGCCAGAAAGAACTTACAGAACTTCCAATCGAAATCGTTTCACACAGAACTGAGCATTTTTTCACATTCATTTTCCTCATTTCTCCAGAGCTCTTCTGCCCTATCTTTTGCACACCACACAAAACGTACAAAGAAGATCAATTGAGGACAGACCTAATGAAAGTAGATGATGGAAACTTGAATTATGAGCACTTTTCCATCTCTGTTACAATCTGCCTGGGTCAGTACATGTTGCACTCGTGGGCTGACGTGACACTGAAGAAGCCCCACTGACTACACTGAACTCTCCCTACACCATATCCATGAGATGTTTTTACGTTAAGGCATTGACATGCCATGATCCAAGTTTTTCAGGGTAATCTGAATCTTCTTCACTGAAATGATAGCAGAATCTTATACCTGCTTGGGTTTGCTTTCAGGTCTTCCCTACTTAGACTCGCATACAAATTTAATGAAGAAAAAAAAAAAAGACAAAAAAAAACAACACACAAGATGAATAAAACACCCCAAACTCACCATCATGGCCATTCTCGACACCATTTAGCAACTTGCATCACAAAACCTTCTTCCAAATTTATCACAGGGATCTTGTCCAGCTTGGCAAAACTACACCTCACCTCTTAGAGTCACTCAGGGTTAATGCAATCAGTAATTCAGGATTTAAGTTTATGGCATTCAAGCGTATAAAAACAATAAAAGATGGAGCAAAACACACTATACAGTGCTCTGCAATAAAGTGAGGCACTGTTTTACTTGTGGAGCACCCTATCGAATTCTGACCTAATGACCTAATCCACCATATTTCTTACAGAATGTATACAACATCATATATATGAATTAAATCCTTTTAATGTGACACCTTCTGACCTATGCATACTTCAGCGCTAAATGGCTTTCCAATATAAGCTGTATCCATAGTGGCACCAGCATAAAAGTCCTAAAATACCACCAACATTTCAATTACTAAACAAAGCCCGCAAAACAACCCTGAGGAGGATGTATCTGATTTTGATTACATATTACATGTACGTATCCTAAACGTAGACAGATAATCTATTTTTATGTATCATTCTAAACCGACCATTGTAACTGCATACCAGTTCGGGTTATTTAATTTCACATTCTATCAAGAACAAACAATTGGAGCTCTATTTAAAAGATTATTATTCTTTTGTAGAATATGTAAGAGAGATTGATAGAGTTTGGAGAAATTATTTTCCCAGGTGGGATTTCTTAGGAAGTTTTTAGAAAGGCAAATCAATAAGTGTTTGCAGATTGAAAATCTGATCACACTCGTGACGGTCCCAATAGAGAGCTGTGAAATTGTCATTTCAGTGAAAGGATCTCTGCAGAATTAGTTATCTGTCCCTGAAAATTGCTAAAGGATAGGGGACATCAGTGGGTGTAGCAAAAGCAGACAGAATCAATATAGGAGCACTCTTTGTTATTTATACTAGCAGACCTTTACCTTGTGATCTCTATAATAGGAAAGGTTAAAATTTCTTTTATGCTTCAATAAAATATTTAATCAAGACTGTATGGCTATTTGGGGAGGGTCTAAGGAGGAGCTATGGATAGGTATACTGTGATATGAAGTTTTATTTCCAGTTCATTAAATCAAATCGGACTTCAGAGAACCAATACTGTCTGAAAGCTCTTGGATTTATTTATAGTTGGTCTTATCCTTACCAAGACAGACAACATCTTAGACTTGTTTCTTTTTTGTTTTTAATAAAATAACAGTATCTGAGAGCATGCTACAATGGAGCCATATCCCATGCATACAAGGAAATCAGGAATGCACAAAACATATGGTTATATGTTTTGAAGAACAAGTCCTACGAGGAGCAGCTGAGGGAGCTGGGCTTGTTCAGCCTGGAGAAGAGGAGGCTCAGGGGTGACCTTATCGCTCTTTATAGGTACCTCAAGGGAGGCTGTAGCGAGGTGGGGGTTGGCCTGTTCTCCCACGTGCCTGGTGACAGGACGAGGGGGAATGGGCTTAAGTTGCGCCAGGGGAGTTTTAGGTTAGATGTTAGGAAGAACTTCTTCACTGAAAGGGTTGTGAGGCACTGGAACAGGCTGCCCAGGGAAGTGGTGGAGTCACCATCCCTGGAAGTCTTCAAAAGACGTTTAGATGTAGAGCTTAGGGAAATGGTTTAGTGGGGACTGTTAGCGTTAGGTCAGAGGTTGGACTCGATGACCTTGAGGTCTCTTCCAACCTAGAAAATTCTGTGAAATTCTGTGAAAATTTACCAACGTAAACACATACAACTTTCTGTGTGCCTTCCTCACCTCAAGGGAGCTAAGAGGAGACAAGGGAATGAGCCTTCTCCAGCTCCATTGTCGTAATTCATGGAGGTCTTCATGGAGTATTGAATGGTTTTGCATTTTAATCCTCCATGAGAAGCTGACAGTCTTTTTGGCTTTACACCAACCTGTTAGAAAAATGGATTAGAATCAATTCAAACAACAAAAATGGAATTTCCACATCTGGCTTCAATAGGTAGCAATGCTATTAGGGTATAGGAGCTTTTTTATTTTTTCTCCTTTCTTTCTCTGTTTCTCTTGAGCACTTCCCCATCTACCCTCACTTTACTCCTAACATGTGAGCATGTTCCATGTATAATGCAGCAAAATACTAGCTAGAACTGAAACTGTAATGCAAGGACTGACTTAAAGCTGAGTCTCTCCATGGGCTCAAGATGACAGTACAAAGGGAAGAACTGGACAGAGTACTAACATTATTTTCACAATAAGCAACAGTAGAAGACGTTAAGGTCCTGTAGTGGATGGCCTCTTTATTCTTTTATTCGTGTTGCTTTTTCACATTAGGATGCTAAGAAATTAGATGATGTTACGTACACAAATAAAAGTACCAAACTTAATTAAGAGTAGTGAAGTTCTAATCAGACTAACAGAATAGAGTAACGTGAAGAACATAAGGGACAAGGAGAAGAAATGAAACCTTTTACTTGCAGAGATCTGTAAGTCAATCTGATTGCAGACAGATACATATGGTATCTCATGGAGAATAAATTTGTCTTACACACATTTTACCTTACACAGACACACACACTAAGACGGATTTGAACTAGTGATTGTAAGAGCTCTGCTATAAGGTGGTCTGCCCCAGCTTTCACCCAGACTTCATAATGTGCCAATTCGCAAATGCTTTTAAAACTTTTCTGAAATTTATCCTATGAACTTAGATGAATTAGGTATCAATTGTCTGGTATGTTTATAGCCTGTCAGTGTTCTCTGAAAAGAACACCCCTAGAATCCATTAATTTAACAACCACGTAACTCGGTTTATCCCAGTTTACCTGTTTATTTATTTATTGAAAGTGACTCCTGTGTCTGAAAACTTGTCAAGGACAACCCATACAGATACAAAATTGAAGAAGGTGAAGTCATTGAGTGCCAGCTTTTTTTTTCTTGGAATTCTTTGCTAGTGTCTGCACAGGAAAAAGAGAGATGCCACCATGCAAGGATGCTGGTCCCTTAAGACAGAGCTGCTCACGAATAGCTGAATACGGCCACTGTGAAATGAGTCATTTCACAGCTCCAAACACACACCTATCCAAAAAAAAAGGTGTGGGTGGTGGTGGGGGGGAAGCAGTTCCTGAGGCTCCATCCTCTGTCCAACAAGGAAACAAACCACTTTCAATACTATAAAAAGGTCCCCACCTCTTTTCTCACCCAAATCAACATAAAAATTTTCTACTAGACTGGGAAGACTTTTTCTCCTAGTAAAACATGCCATATTTGTAATATGTTTAAAGGTAAAAAAAAAAGAAAAAAAAGAAAAAAAAAAAAAAAGGTTTTAAAGTATGATAAGGAGGTTCTGGAGGATCACTTTTAAACGTATTTCCTATTGGAGAAGAAATAATGGAAATAACCCAAACTCCTCTTTGTACTTCTCAGAGCCCCAAAAATCTCTCATTGCCTTGGAAATCCTGCTATAAACCTACCTCAATCCTGCTCGGCCTCACACTTTGTTTAATCTGACTGCTTTCACACTTCCCTTTAAACTTTCGCTCTGCAAATCTGATTTTAGCCTGTAGTGGGATTTGCAGGAGCTGAATGCAAGAGATGCGCCTCCGATGTGGAGCTCTGTGTAACCGCATTCATCAATAAATCCTTGTGAAACTACAGAGCCTGACCAATAAAAATGAAATTAATTATAGCGCTGTTTAACATGAATGTGTAGGTTTCACATCTCCAAAGAATATCTCAGTAACTATTTTAATGGGGGGTCATCATTATTCAGCGAGGCATGTAACAGCGTGCTCTATGTGGTTTAATCATTTAAAAAGAAAGGTTTCATCAACTGCAAAGGCAATTTTCATGTTTTCTATAGAAAATGTTTCTTTGCTACCATGAAATAAAGAAGACAACAGAAAACATCAGAAAGAAAAGGGAAAGCTCTTTTCATCACCTTTAAGTTCCTGCTGTGTATTGGGCATTTAAGCAGAAATGTCCTCTTTTCCCAAAGAGAATTTTAAATGCTCTTCTTAACTGAGCATGCATTAGGCTTAATCAATTGGCAGCCAGGGATCAAATCTTCAAAACCTAGCAGCACCCAGCAGCTCTCATTATGATCCAAACACCCACTTTATCAGATGTTCAAGCAACCAGAACAATTTGGGGACTTGAGACTGACCCTTTTAATAGGCAAGAGAAAATGTTTTGTAGAAGCATAATTTTGTCCCCCCTACCATTCTACTGTGGAGACAAAGCTGTCTTCAATCCTGGACCCTAAAAAGAGAATCATGAAACCTAAAATAGATCAAATTTCGTTTGTGGTGTTGTTCCCAATCCCCAGCAGTTGTAAGCTATCACATTTCACTTTCAGAATTGCAAGACACACTGAGAGCTTCTTCTATTCCCACTCTTCAATGTACAATCATTTTTTTGATCAAAAACGTCCTTTACATTTCCCACCTCATGAAAATGTGATCGTGACAAGTCATACATCTTCGTACAGAAAAAAAAACACACAACAGCATACAGACACTGATAAAAGTCATCACAAAACCTGGCTAAGATCCACAAAGATTAGGACAATGCTGATATATTTAAATATAAGTTTTGTCAGGACTCCTCCACAAGTTTCATAGCAGACCACAACTAGAAATGAAAATAAAGACATCATCTCTCCTCAGTGAGGACTCCTTCACTGGATTCCACAGCAGCTAGTACAGGAGTGTATCTGTATCTTAAAAAGAAATAGTTCAAAACAAATTGACGCAGTAACTTTTGTACTGGATGAGAAGGAGAGTTAGAGTCAACTGAGACAGAAGACATATAGACATGGCTGGAGGTTGGCAAGCAAAGCACTAGAGGAACAGGGTGACAATGACAAGGCAGAAGGCAAAAACAGCCTGAGAAGTGAGATGACATTCAGTACTCCTAACTATCACATCTTAAAGAGCCTCATATTGGGCTATATAAACTGAGAATGTTATTTTCTTTATTTACAAGGATGTTAACAACCACCACAAATCAGTCTCTGTGAAATATCAGATAACACAGAGATAATCAATACAGGAAAGTCCTTAAGGAAGTAAATAATGTAATCTCAAAAGTCATATTTGAGTAGCATACAGCAAGCAAGGCACAATCCAAATACTCATTAAAAAGGGCTGCCAAATAGTGAGATAAAAACGATCCATTCTGTGCTAGGAGAGGCACAGGTGCTCCATAAAGGAAAAAACAAGGAGTACATGACTGATTGTGGAACACTAACACACACATTAAAAAATAAACAAACTCAGACTGTGTAAGAAACAATGCTTCTTCTGGCATCACCACAGCATCTCCTGGCTTGATACAAACCTTAGTTCATTCTTTTGAATAGTGTGCTAACTTGTTAAAAGCAAGACTGAAACTTGCCTCCTCAATCCATTGTCTCTATGCACTAGTAAATGTGTTGCTTTGTGTGGGGGTCATTCCAAAGTAGCACCAGATGAGAATATTCTCCATTAATAGCATTAGTCAAAGATAACAGCACTGAGGCAGCTCTTGGGCCCTTCCAGAGCGCCAGGATCAGCACATTTCAAACTTCTGAAACAAGGTGCACATAGTTGGCACCAAGTTGCTCGCTGCCCTCTTTGCACATATATTCACGTTTGGTATTTGCAGGAAGGGCAAGTCATCCCTGGAGTCAGTACTTGCAAAGACCAGCTCTGTTTTGTATTTCTACTTGCCAAAGTACACTTCCTTCTACAAAGAAAGAACTGTTTCCCAGCCCTCTCTCCTCCCTTTGTATTACTCTCACCTACGAAGTAGTTAACAACAAATCCCATTTGCCTCCTATGCTGTTGTAACCATCCACAGAAATACCTTCTCTCAAATGGCATCTACAGTTTTTGAGAAAGACTGGTCAAACACGGACATACTCAAACTAGGAGACTGACAGTGGTCCGGAAAACCTTTTCATCATAAGAAAAGGAAATTAACCAAAAGAAACCAAAATTAGGCTGCTTTATTCTTCTAAACTGAAAAAGATAGTAAATAGGATTGCCTGTAACTATGACAAGCACATCAGTCCATTTTCTTTTTAAGAGGAATGAAATCAATTAACAAATGGGATTTCATAGTAGTTTACAGAGACAATCAAACTCAGTGGTCTCCTCCAATAATATTTCTAAGCTGTCCTGGCTGCTGTTGTTTGTGTGTTAAATAAATCTGTTAATATTAATTAAAAGAAAAATAAAAAATCTCTTAAGTATAAAACCTTATATACATAAGGGAAAGGATACACAGTCTTACTGGACTTCCAATTATCAAATTACTATAATTGGTTCAAGGAACCTTATTATGGCCTCAGTGACACATAGTGGTAGCTCCACTGACCTTTCCAGGCAAAGGGAGGGGATGCTCCATCCCTGGCAGGTGTTCAGGACCAGGCTGGACGAGTCCCTGGACAACCTGATCTAGTGGGTGGCATCCCTGCCCACGGCAGGGGGTGGGAACCCGATGGTCTTCAAGGTCCCTTCCAACCCGAGCTGCTCCATGATTCTACGCAGGGGCTAGAAAGCAGGTTACAGAGCAGGGTGCCAGAACAGAGATCTTGGCAGGAAGCAATTATCCTGTCTTCAGAAATAAATTCTGTATCAGACTCTGACATTCAACACTTCAGTTGTTGAAGACTAAAGACTTATGCTTAGAAACGTGGAAAACACAACAACTTTATGAGTGCTCTGGAATGTTGTCAGTGTTGTGTTTTAGACAAAGAAGTGTGTGATTCTGAACAATAAACAAAAGTATCTCTGGTACATTACTTCGCTTATTTGCCATTTCAATTCAAGTACTAAAAGCTGTGTCAAGTTGAAAAAGTAATCAAACATTAACTCCTGTAAAAAGTACTTCTACGGCTCTAGTCTTGAGAGATGAGCATAAACACTGCGCACTTAAAAATTTAATCTCTACATGCAGCAGAAAGCTAAACAGCAGAGCTTTCAACAGGTATTTCCTATAAGTGCAAATGCATAACTAGGACTGTTTTAGGTTGCCAGTGAATAACCAGAAGAGGGAATTAGAGCTATCCATTCCAGGTCATTACTCATGGAAGCCAGGGAAATTTCCTATTGCTAGAAAGAAACTGGTTAATGAAGAACCATCATTTTGCCCTAGGAAGCATGTACTCCAGCTATTCCTCCTGCGTTGTCAAAGAAAACTTTTTAGAACTGGAACAAAAAAATAACACTGATACATCAACATATCTTCTCTGGATTGCACAATGCATATTTATAATATTACTTGATCTCATTTGAATGTTCAGGAAATCCAGTTTCCCCAGGCTTCAAATCTGTTCCCCCTTCATTGTGCTGAACAGAAGCACAGAACTGTTTGTTCATTGCCCTGTTTATTATTAGAATGCCTGCTGCAAAGAGAAAAACATCCAGAAGACCTCCCAGCTACAATTTTGTTCTGAAGTCACAGCAATAGCAGGCAGTATTTAACACATTTGAATGTCATCAAGATAACTTGCCATAGAATAAAGAAACTAAGCGAGTAAGAGAGAGGCACTGAGACATGGATCTCCAGGCTTCTCTCCTGCACAAACAAAGGACAATTTGTTTATACTAATGTAAACCCTGTGTTGCACCCAAAGACATTATTCAACTGTGAATTTTTTTCATCAAGTTTCAACTCTGTCTTCATAAATGTTAAAATAACAAACTGAATTAGGTCTTTACTCAGCGAGAAAAGGAATTATATTTCAACAGCCATAGATGAAGCAGTGACATACCTGAATCCCGTTGCTTCTGCTCAGTAAGCTCATTACATTAGCCACAGCACACCTTTAACCTCAGGGCTTGCTAAAATGTCTTTTAAAAATTTTTTTAGAACATTTTTCTTCTTATTTTCTCATTTTTCTAAAATCATCAAAGGGAACACTTCTCCAAAAAAAGAAATTGTGCACGCCATTTTTTGGCTTCCCTCCTCTGTACAGAGAAACTTAGACCTCAAAAGCCTACATAAAAGATAAGCTTCAAGTTTCAATTCTTTGTAAAGGAATAGAGTAGGTGACCTCAAGAAACCACAGGTTTTCCTCTTCCTGTCGAAAAGAGGAAAAAAATTCATTTCTGTAGCTACCATCAAATTAAAACAAAAACAAAACAAACAAACAAACAAAAAACAAACAAAAAAACAAACAAAAACAAACAAACAAACAACAACAACAACAAAAAAAAAAACAAACAGAAAAACACAAAGCCTTGTGAGCTGAAACATCAGAAATTCAGAGATGAGAAATATCATTTGCCCTGTACATCTACCAACAATAGCCTCACTTCAGCAGATTACAAAAATACATCAGTCATTTATTTTGAGTGAATAACACTCACAGAATGATGACTAACAAAGTAAGTGAGGGCAATGAGCGAACTAAATTGGATCAATTATGTGCCAAGAATTGCCAAGCTTAAAGGGCTGATAATCAACAACTGCAGGCAGAATTGATGGGAACACAAGTGCTAGGTGTTCAATGCAACTTAAGAAGATCAAACATTACTTTCCATATTGTTTGAAGTCAAGAATCTCAACAAGAAAAAAGTATAGGTAGTTCCAAGAAGAGTCATAACAATACAGTCAGGTGACAAAAGGTGCTCCATCTACTGTGGAGGTCGTATTTTGGAGAAAAAACGACAACCAAAAATCAAGCGTGACATCACACGTTATAAAGCTGCTCAACTGATGCTTTGTCCTTAATTAATAGCTTCATTACAGAACACAAGCTAGTAGGAACAAATAATAGCACACATATCCCTGGAAGGATGGCTTGAAAGAAATGAGAAGAGAACGCTCCAGGAGACGTCAGCGGCCTGCCCGTGCCTAAAAGGGGCTGCAGAAAAGCTGGGGAGGGACTCTGTATCAGGGGTGTAGGGATAGGACAAGGGGTGATGGTTATAAACTAAAACAGAGGAGATTTATGTTAGATATGAGGAAGAAATCCTTCCCTCTGAGGGCAGTGAGGCCCTGTCCCAGGCTGCCCCAAGGAACTGTGGGTGCCCCATCCCTGGCAGTGCCCAAGGCCAGGCTGGATGGGGCTGGGTGCAGGGGGCCCTGCCCATTCCATGGCAATGATCCCAACTGAAGCACCTAAACACGAATAAATACACAGATTTTATTTTTTTTAAGTAACTCTTTTACTGAAGTTTTAATACTTTCTTTCTTTCTTTCTTTCTTTAGGTTAATTCAGATTTAATTCAGTCATAAGTGATTGTTTAAGCACACATGCCCTTGCACCATATGCAAAAATGCTTGCATATTAAATTCTACCTTTAAAGCTGAAGCCATCCCAGCCTGTAATGCACTAAAACTATGCTCAAGCACGTTACATTCATTAGAAGATTAAAACATGTCTTATTTATTCCTTTTATATTGAAACATTCAAAACAAGGTAAATTGAAAGAAACAAAATTCTAATGGCTAGCCATGAAAATAATCAGATATTTGAATGCTACAAATATCAAGTGATTTTGACCTTAAATAAAGGTAAGGCTGCCAACTGCTGATGATTTATATCATCATAATTGAACGAAATTGAAATTTATATCATCTGAATTGACAGAAATAAAAGACAGTCAGAAGGACAGAAAGAAGCAACCAGGCTAAGACTAGAAAAATCTGGTTTGGGCAGAAGTTTCTCGTGGGAGAAAGGACAAACCTAATGCTCAGCCCAACGTTATGTTTTACATGTAAACACACTTGCAAGTCCCTGTTCTGTGTATTTCCAGGGTTTGGAACAGTTCGCCTTAGGAGCCATGCTGGATAGAAACATATACGCCCTGAGATTACAGCCCAGTGTATTCTCAGTAATTTTCAGTGAATCGGTGCAGGCTAGAAAATGAATCAAATCTGTATGCCTTATCTGTAATGTACAAATTCTGGTTGACTATTTTTATAAATTGGGTATTCCAATTCATTTCATTAACCAAGGATTTCATTTGTAACAGCACGTCAATGTAAAGGAATGCAAGCAGAATTGGTTGGATACCAGAAGAAATCTGGCATGGTTGCATGCTCTCACTTCATCTTCTTGGACTGTTCACTGAAAAATTAATGTGCCCATAACCACCTTTGATGATTATAAAGATGTCATTTACTTGGTCTAAAACAGATGTCAGAATATACATTGTCTTGATGACAGCAATAAAGAAATCAAAAAAAAAAAAAGCATTTCAGTAAAAAAAAAAAAGTGATGAAAATTGCTATGAAATTCCCATTACTTCTGGACTTCTGATAAAAATCATGACCTTGGCAATCAGCACATCTGACCCAGAAGCAACTGAAGTATTAACTAGGCCAATAGCAAAAAGAAATTGGCACTAATATCAACAGGAAATCATCAAGAAAAGTACTGCAGACTGGATTGTATTTACCGATTAACCCCACAAAAGTGGCATGTGATGCAACCTAGACTTCTAAAGCCCTAAAGAAATTTGGCAGGGACAATCTAAGGTTTGTTCTTAGCAATACCTCCATATGCAGTGCTGTGTGCTGCATGCTGTGTTACAGTTTTAAGGAAGGAAACTTCTGAACAGCATATTAGAGAGCCACAGTGCCCCCTTTTATTAACAGGGGTATGAATCAGGGTCAAAATTAATCCCCTGCCCTGCTTTAGCTACAGTGCTGGTTTCTTCCCACCTGTGGATGTGCCTTAGTGCTACAGGGCATGACGATGTACACGTTTGTGTTCTCTCTGACCTCTCTACTGCTTTATTTTCCAATTTAGACATGAATTTTGTAGTCTCTAAAACCACCCATCTCTAGAAGATACTACAGCATGCTAACTACTTGCAGATTCTCCTGTGTGTAGCAGCTCATGACTAGTTCCAACAACACAAATCATGTTTGTGCTTTTTTTCCCCCCCACCACTATTACTATTTTCCCTATTCTTACCATGATATCCTCCTCTAAAAACAGGTGCAGACCTTCAGGCTCTTGCCTCCAAGGTACTTGGTCTGCATATATGAAAGGTCACTTTTTTCCGTAAAATACAAACTGCATATATCCCCTCATGGAGCAGAGCCTAGCGTGAGCAAAGCACGAAAGGGTCTCACTACCACAACACTGTCCACAAAACTTTCCAAATCTGACAGCCACATTTGTGACAGACAAAATGAGACTTCTCTTGGACATGGACTCAACACAGAAGGAAAAAGAAACAGAAGCAGTAAGTTACTGAAAAACCTCTTTTGAATTCAAGCCTATAGTTACAAACTGTACATCACAAAGTCTCTTCTGTACCTGAACCTTTTTGCCTGTACACTGTAAAGCTGTGCACAATCACAGATACCACAACAAAGCAATAATTCTGGTGTAAACACAAAGGTAACAATCCACAAAAGGTTTCTGAGGTTGTTATTACCGGTTTATTTATTACTCCTAACTGTATTCTACATCAGTTTTTTGTAGTATACTGGGAATCGTTGTCGTTGGCACTAGCATATATTTTTCTTGCATGGTCAGAGGTAATAGAAAGGGTTTTGTGTACTGCTTTCTTGCCAACAGCATCAGACCTAACTATGCTACCCCATGAATATGCCAGAGAAATATGCTTAGAGAAATCAACTTTAAAAATGCAAAAAAGATGGACAAGACATAAGCCCTACAACAAAATGTATATACATGAAACATGCATATCCACATACACATAGATACTAACTAATGGCTCTTCACAAACTGGAATTCAGGCTCAAAACATAAGAAAGGAGGCATCCACCACCTAGTACTGCTCCTGCACTGCCAGAATCTAACACATTCATTAAATAACATTTTCTTCTTCAATTCATACCATTAAAAGAAAGGAATGTACCACATGTATAACTTCTCTCTACATCAATACCAATACCACTAAATAAAGACCCGTTCTTCCCATGTTACAGAAGACTGAGGCACCACAGATACCTGAGAAAACTGCTCATTAGAAAATAAAGTTGATGCTGGAGCTGGGAACAGGAAGCAGTGGTCGAACCTCAATTCAAGCATATCCCATGTTGAGGAGGGATGAACTGGGAAATAAGAAATCTGTGTTTGTACTTGTGATCAATTATGGATGAGTAATATAATAATGCTTTGTGATAACACACTAACAAGTTGAATTGCTAAGTTTACCCACGTATCAGCCTTTCACACCCTTGTCCAGCTTTCTAACAACTAAGCAGAAGTTATCAATGGACATACAGTAGGCATTACAGCTGGCCCACAAGAAACCAGTCAATCACCTGCACATATTTTACGCATATAAAAGCAATTTAGGACCATTTCATTTTCCTGCCTCATCCTTTTACACATTGCCTCTCATTTCCAAACTTGATCCCGTGGGGAGGCATGCATATGTGACTCCTGGACTACTGAGCCAACTCCAAGGCTCAAGAAGGTGGCAACTGTCCCTTGGTCTGCAGGTGACCCAGCACTTTTCTTGGCTTGGTTAGGAGCTCTGGCCTCTCTGCCACAGGCCTAGTGAAGTCCTAGAAGTTTGTAAGTAACAAGAAATTGAAGACATTTTTATTTAAAAAAAAAAAAAAAGGAAAAAAAAAGATTTCTGAAATATGAGTGACCTATTGTCTCACTTTTAAAGGAGCAGCCTTCGGTGGGGAGGCAGTTTTTTTAAAACACACAGACAGACAGCCTGTAACTCAAGCTACGTCTGGGTACAAGCTTTTTATCAGACAATGAAGGTTACATGCAGCAAACTCGGCTCCCCAAAGTAAAGTGACAAAGAGATTTAGGTTGATGTTCTCAAAGTCAGAGGTTTGTACAAGATCAGGGAACAGACACTT
Organism: Netta rufina; assembly: GCF_964035555.1. Taxonomy (NCBI): domain Eukaryota; kingdom Metazoa; phylum Chordata; class Aves; order Anseriformes; family Anatidae; genus Netta; species Netta rufina. The sequence continues at coordinate 6,863,276 of NC_140130.1, read as the reverse complement.
GCTGTATATGAATGAAGAGACATCAAACATATAGTCCTTATCCAGTCAGACAAGGTATCTTATAAAAGCCTCAAAGGTTTTTCAGAATGAAGGCTTTCCATTTCACCCTGCTTGTGAAATAGAGCATTGCTAAACAAACAGAACCATGTACAGGACTGTTCTTATTCAGAATGATTTCAATGGCTAATTTGTCTTTGGAAAGTTGTAACACAATGTTTACTGATACAGGCCCTTTGCAAATAAAAGCCCTTTTTTCACAGCACAACACTACACCAACTGACTGAAACACAGCATTCAGAATCAGCATTGATGCGCATTTCTGAAACATTTGATACCATCCCTCGGTTAAATATTCCCATGCAAGAAATGTATCTGTTCTTCCTGGCAATACAGCAGGAAAGCTGTAAGGACAGCAGCGGGATTTATGCCCTTATTGCACATCCTAGGTATTTCTAACGCTGACATTCTGCTTCCATTGAAATGCAGGGGAAAAAATGTCACACCTTAAGCAGACATTGTCTTTCTGGTACACTACGAGAGCTCTGAGGTGTACAGTTAAATTGCCTTATTTACAGAATTAATATGTTTTAAATGTTTTCGATTCCTTTTACTTCCTTAAGGAAGTGAAAGTGGTGATATGGGTGTGCCAATGCTAAACTGGACAAAGAGTATGCCCTGGCACAAAGATTTCATCCCAAATTGCCCTGAAACATTTACTGTGAGGCTTCCCACCACTCAGGCTGGGAAGGAAAGACTGGCACTGAAACTAAACCAACCTGAAACGCATCCACTTCCTTCTAAATATAATGAACAGCTCAAAAAACTTCTGACAAGATGATATTTAGGCCCATGAGCAGCACAGAAGTTGAAGGTTAAGAAAAAGCAAAAACCTTCCCAGTGCACCTGCATGAAGCCTCGCTGTGCGGCACGTCCCTCCATGGGTGCAGTGCCCTCCATGGCAGCCGTAACCACGGCTCGGCACCCTTCCCTCCTGGGCACTATGCACCCGACAGCTTGAAGGGAACATTGGCCTTGATATAAACCCCTAGAAAAAGATCTGGATTCTCAGCACCTACAACAATGTACAGAATTCACAATTTCTGGGATGAGTTGGAAAAACAACCTGATGCAGGTCATTTCAATCAATTTACAAAAAATGATCAATTTACAATAAATCAATTTACCAAATAGATTTGAAATGCCTTCTCAACATTTTCCATTAAAAAAAAAAAAAAAAAAAAAAGTTTTCTATACTAAAAAAGTTTCTGTAAGAAAAGAGCTGGAAAGAAAAGATTTAGGAACCTACCTAGGAGCAAAAATCATGGATGGTAACATCTAAAAATGCCTGTAATAAGGAATATTTTCTCTCCAGAAACTTTGCCATGCAAACCTGTCCTTTCTGTGTTTGTGGGCAGCGTGTGTGGCTGGCCAGCCCCCTGCCAAAACTCTCACAGAACAGACTGCTCAGTTCATAGAAGGGAGCAGAGCAGAGAATGAAGAGTTTATTTCCTCCAACACACAGCACTTCCAAACACCACCACCCAAAAGGCAATTTGCAAACAGCTGATACTAACACCAGCAAAGGATTTATTGTTTTCCTTAGCCACAATGTCATATCAGTAATGTGGTATAAAGTAATCAACAAGATTAATTCATCCAGCAATGCAGAAGTTTAACCTCTAAGGAGTAGGCAATCCTGGTTTTGGGGGTTGTTGTTGGCACTGTTTTTGTGTTGTGTGTGTGTGTGTTTTTTTAATGTCAAACAACAGAGCATAATCCTGATTCTACAAGTCTAAATGAGATGAATGACATTTTCTAAATGAGAGCGACTTCCCTGTTGTTCAGGAGAATCAATCTACCTCTGTAAGCTTCAGATTACCTTCAGGTATATGTCAAACTGCAAACACCAGCCTGACATTTAGGATAAACACAAGGAAGGCAAAAGCACTCCTCTTCAGACATATGGCTACAGTGAATATGCACAGAGGTAAGAATCCACATCAATCAAAACTTTTTTTTTTAAATAAACTGCAAAATAGGTAGAAAAGATAATTTTATCTTAAGCCTTCATCCATGGATCTTGAATCATCTAGTTAGCTCATCCTATTTAAGCTGTCACACCGAAAAAATATTACATGCCAATCCATCTTTTAAGGAATTTATTTAAGAAAAACATACACACGTACTTCCTCCTGAGATTCCTAACGGGCTTCATGAAATGTTTGCCCTCCTGCTACTCAGGCAGATCCTATGGCAATAGCAGCATAATGCAAAGAATGAAAAGGGCCGTGCTGGACCCCATGTGAAGAGCTGAGCCAGTGCCTCACCTCTGGTCTTGTGGAAAGCACAAGCCAGGTGAGAGGAACACCAACAAAGAAAATCCCCTTGAAGATTTCTCCGTGTTCAACCATTTCCTCATCAGGCATGCCTCAAGCTATCTCCCCTTCAGTTACTCACCAACTTCGAATGGATTTCTGCTCAAAACCACCCCTGCTCTTTCCTTCAGTCTGTGTGAACTTCCAGCACCCACAGCATCTCCCCAAACCCCAGTGGGGTGAAGATCCACCTCTCCTGTTTGCATTGAGCCCTATCTCCTGCAAGCTTCACCTGAGGTCACCTGGTTCTTCATCTCTAAGCAGCCATCAGTAACTGATTCCTACCAACCCTCCTCATGAAGCTTCTAAAATTTATTGATTGACATTTAACATGTTACTAGTAAATCACCCTTGTGTTTCCCAGCCCCAAGTGTCCCACCCTCCTCACATATCTCTCAGACAAAAGATCTTGCACACTTGTGTCTGGCTTATTGCCATTCCCCACGCTGTTTCCACCCACCCACACTTCACATGGACAAGCATGGCACACAGCATTCAATGAAAGGGTGAGACATCACTGGCAGCGATGCTCTGTCCTGCTTTCAACTCCTCTTGAATAATTCCTAACATTTAAGTTGATGTTTCGCTGCTGATAAATACTGACTGGATATTTTTTATGGTAATATCCACTGTAACTTCAAACTCTTGTTCCTAAATGGTAACAATCAATTCAGAGATGAAGGCAGAATTATTTTTCTCCCCATGGACATCCTTTCCATTTATTTATACAATTTCATCTGTCATTTCAATGGCAATCACTTTCATAAGGTCTTCTCCAGCTCCTCCTTGCCAGCTCATATCTTTAGTACCCGCTAAACAATTCACTAGCATCAGTAAATTTTCTGATCCCACACGCAAACATTTTTTCTAGGTCATTTAATGTTCCTATAATGAACATCAGAGATCCTGGTGGTATGCCAATGGAGAATTCCTTCTTCTCCAAGAACTGACTGTAGACTCTCAATCCTTGTCCTTGTATCTAATCAATTATTTGTCGGCACAAGGATTTCCCTTAGTCCTGGCTGCCTAGTTCCGTTAAAACACACTGGTGAGGATTTTGGCCAAAGGGTCTTGATACATAAGATCCTTCTCAACAACTACCACCACCTGCTGCCCATTACCGATCTCAAACAAGAGCATCCACACAGTCACTGGTCCTCACAGGGACAAATACACATAACAATACCTGGTAAAGCTGTATGACTGTGCTCTACAACATTAAAATATTGTGGTGTTTAGTCTCTGAAAGTCTTCCGAAGCAAGATTTTTTGTACATTTTACCCTAAATCAGTGCAGAATGAAGTTACTCATTTTCTCAGGAAGTTTGCTAATGGATATCCTCACAGAACACTTTGATTACTTCTAAGAGCCATCACGTACAGTTCAAAGCTTACATATGAAATGTTTCACAAATTACAAAACTTGTCACTCCATAAGCTTAGGGTACATTGCTTTTGAGTTTTCTTTTTTTTGTTTGTTTGTTTGTTTTGTTGTGTGTGTTTTTTTTTTTTTTTTAAACCTAATTTTTATCACTTAACACCTACTGACTTTGAATTAGATAAAAACACACCCCTATAAACACACCACTATGGATGACCTGTAGCGTCTGCAAAAGGTGTAGGCTACTATATCTGTTGACCTTTTACAGGCCATAAGGGACCAAGAAACATTTTCTAATCTGTTTGGGCAACTTCAGAAAGACATACAAATCTTCATGATATATTGCCTTCCACAAAAACCTCTCTGCCTTGAAATAAGCCAAAACCAAGCAAACAAAATCAAGGGCCATCAGGTTGCCCTCCCCTTCCTGCCAGTGCCTAAAGGGGGCTGTAGGACAGCTGGAGAGGGATTGACTCTTTGTCAGAGGGTGTAGAGACAGGAAAAGAAGGAATGGCTTTGAACTAGAAGAGGGGAGGGTTAGATTAGACATCAAGAAGAAATTCTTCCCTCTGAGGGCAGTGAGGCCCTGTCCCAGGCTGCCCCAAGGAGCTGTGGGTGTCCCATCACTGGCAGTGCCCAAGGCCAGGCTGGATGGGGCTGGGGGGGCTTTAAGGGCCCTTCTACCCCAAACTGTGCTGTGACCCTGTGCTTGTATCATATATATATATATATATTTATATATGTACACAGAGAGCACATGCATGTAAGTTATGTGTGATTACACCAACTTAAATCAACAGGCAATAAACACTGAACCTCAGATTACTTTCAAGTGGAGAAATAGACTACCAGGTTTATTGAACAGTGGTTATAAACCAACACTACACAGGCAATTTTGTCATTGCATATTCCATCACAATCCAACTTTTTGATTACCAAACCTCTTGAGCTGTTTTCAGTTCTACATTTTAACTTTCATGCCTTGCATGATAAGAAGTGCCATTCAAAGGAGAACAAGAAAATCCCTTCATGGCAGGCCAGGTCACAGTGAGCACGATTACTATCAGTTAATATACAGTCAGTCTCTTTCTGTAACAGTTTTCTTGTGCTAAACGCAACATTTCTTCTGTTGATAAAAATGGGTAAATCATTGTCTCTCCTCTAGCAAGAGCCTTATTTCAAGATAACAGAACAAACATTTGTTTTTGATATTTTAGATATCACACAGGAGACTGGAAACTTCACAGCAATCAGCATATAATCTCTTTTCATGCAAATAACATGCTAAATCCATTATTTAAACATTACATCTGCTTAAATAGAAGTAGGATGTAACATTTCCTGCAGCCCATTAATTTTACATATGCAAAAGGACTATATTGTCAAAACAACTCATCCGCATGTACACTTGTGAGCATGGATGCATGTATATATATATGTGTATGTACATCACCTCAGAAAGACCTACTTTTCTCACCTTTCACAGTACAACTCATGAAAAACCTGTGGACTTAAAAATTATCACCATAAAGACTGAGTTGCTGAGACTGTCAACACTGGCTGTTTCAGACTGGGTAACAGTTGCTAATTTTCAGCTGCCTGCAACACAAAACAATCCTTCAAACAGCTGAAAGATGAAGTCTCTATCTGTTTTTATAATGCTGTCTTATCTGGTTATACCTTACTGCATTTTTTTTTTTAGATGTGCAATACAGCAAGCTTCCTTAGAGAAAAGGTAACGCCTTTTTCTCCATACACAAAATAACCAAAAAATACTTTCCCACCCCTGCAGTGACTTCATTAAATCAATGTTCCCTTTCTCAATGAAGCAAATTATAATCAATCCACAGCTGGCAGTGTTTAGCTAATAGTATAATTTTGGGTTGAGTGGCCCTGGTCACTAGCTCTTTCACCACCCCTCTCTTTTTCTGAAGCAGGTTTTTATTATATTCTTATATTATCTAAGGGAGCAATAAATAGGATCCACTAAATAAATTTGCTTGAGACATTTATATGAAATTTGAAAGTTTAATGTAACTGCCAAAAGCTTCTGGAGTGCTGGCAGAATTAATCTTAATACTCATTACATTTATAGATTCAAATCAAGCCTGCGGACGTCAGCATAGGTGCCACTGCTAAGAAATAAGAAGTTTCCAGGAAATCTGTAAGTAAATTTAAAGTGGTTGCCAGCTTTGGAGAGGGAAGATTTAAAAAATGATGTGATGGATGTGATCTGTATGCCAGGAGATGCAGCACTAAACACACTTCTTGCTATAATTTTGGTGATGCTTTCTCCAATACAGGTTTTTATAACACAACAGAATTAGAGATTAAGCTACATACCTCAAGCCTGGACTTTTATTTATTAATTTATTTTTAATTAGAGGTTGCAATTCACTGGACAGCCAACTCCAGCTGTGAGATCATTTCACACCTGATAAGCAGGAAGAGCCTAATTCTGCTGCAGTTCCTGCCCTCGAGTGTAAGCAGTGGCTTTAATTTGGGGGATGGAGGAACATAGGGAGTGAGTTCTGGAGTACATTTATTACATTTGGTAGAGTGCACCTGAGCTTAAAAAACATGTGGAAAGTAGTGAAAAATAATGAAAGTAACATTAAACAACACAACCACAGAACTATCCACTTTACTACCCACCCCACAGCTGAGCCAGACTGTGGAGGACAAGAGAGGCACTTCTTGGGATACACATCTTGTGGAAGTGTTACCTGAAGACAAAGCCAGACACCTGAGCTGGAGTCTGCTCCACACTGTCTTCTTTATCTATAAATACAGTAACAGGAAGTATTTGCCAACTGCGGCTTGCAATTAGAGCCAGAAAGAGAGCAAGAAGATAGGAAGAGAGCAAGAGAGCTCATGGTATCCACTAACACAAGGGATATATAAAATCAAAGAAAAAGCAACCATAGGTCGAACATTGTGTTATACTTGAGTTTCAGTATTTCTGCCACCATTACAATGACAATTTATCCAAGTCACTCCAGAAATGACAGGCCTGTATGCACCAAGTCAGCACCAAGTTTTCCCACCAATGAAACATGAACTTCATTTATCCATGACAGATGCTAACTTGAAACTGTTGTTGAACTACAATATAAATGCAAACATAAGGAGCAGGTGAAAGAACAAGTTATGGGAAGGGTGAAAATGGAATTACTTTGCTGCATATAATTCCACCTAGAAACCTCCCTTGCAGCACAATTACTAACTACAGATAATGCAACACTATGATCCATCTGGAATTTGAAAACAATAAGGTTAAGCATGGCACAATAAAAAAAAGCTTTTTTTTTCTGACTGAAAATGCAACTGGCTGAAGTAACTTAAAATTCACAGAAAATCTCCTGCTTAGCTGGGTAGGAAGTTGAGGTGACAAATGACGAATCAGGCTTTTTTCCTTTTTTTTTTTTTTAATTTAAAAAAATAAAGAACATAAAGGGGGTCACCACCCTTAGAACATAATAACGACAGAAAGGACAAAAAACAAAAGACAAAATAACATAATTTATAGAGGAAGATATAACTACTAAGACATGATTTCTGTAATCTTATCTCTTTGCTCTCAGTTGGCAGTTAAGGACTAAGACCTCCTCTCTCAATAAAGCGTTTAGAGTGTTATCAGTTAGTACATGCTGCCTACAAATACAAATTCTGAGAAGTTGAGTCTTAGCTCCTAAAACACACTTCTGAAGACTAGAGCACTCTCCCTTGACTACCTGGTTTTGATTGCCTGAACAGATCTGCTATTTATTATCTACAAATAAAGACAGCAGAATACCAAACTGAGCAACTGGTGACAAAATAATTCTGATGAAGTTCTCATTGTTCTGTTTTTGTTTTTGTTTGTTGTTTGTTTTTTACAGAAGCTTGTAAGAATGGCTACTTCTTTGTAAAAGAATACAGAACAACCTGTTAAATTGACTGGGATGGTTCATATTTTAGAAATTGTTGATACTTAATGTTTAACAAAACATATACATGTATGTGTGTGTGTATGTATATATATATATACACATATATATACATATATATATAAGTTCACCATTTCTGAATGTTCTGCCTTAAAATTCAACTTATAACAGGAAAAAATGAATTAAAAAACATGATACCTTCTCAGAATTCTTTGAAGTTTGAAAATTTGCCCAAGAGATTATAATTTAGCTTTATTCTAGACAGTCTTTGCAGAATTACTTTAAATGCAAAATATTAATTGTGTTTCATCCAAAAAAAAAAAAAAGGTATTTATTGCCCAAGTAATACCTAGAATGTTAACCTGGCAGACAACAGGATCAACTTGTTAAATTTTATATACAAGCTCTCTGTAATTCATGATGCTGAAGTGTTGCAGCTCTACTCCTGCCATAAATCAGTCACGGTTTTCCACTAACATGTTGTTTTACTACCCTTTGTAACTGAAAGCACAAAGTAGAATCATAAAATATGCAGTGTTTCTCTTGTCTATAAGCTAGACTGAACATGTTCATTGGACGCAACTGGGAATGATACCTGTGACTGCACTAAAAGATTACTTTTCATTAAAAAAGTCTGCCTTCGTGTTATCAATTGTTTGTAAAAACAAACAGTCAACCTCAGATATATTCATATATCCCACACAGAAACAAAAGCATTGAAGTTAATTAAGCACATTGATCAGCAGGGGAAATAGATATGAATATAGCAATCCTGTGCACTGGAATTAATTACATCAAGTTTCTGACCATACCACATATAAAGCTCAGGATGTACTAATGAGATTATCAAGAACACAAACTGTAAATCTCGTATAACGTTCAATAACACACATTCCCCACAGAGCAGCATTAGCAGCCTTTCAGGCAACCACATTACAAGCACATATTTAGATGTCACATTCAGAAAATTACTTCACCCTTAAACATGAAACACCCACCTTTTCTCAGTGGTTGCAGAACAAGCTTATTTTACCAGTGAAACACGGAAATAGGCTCAGATTTCTGAATGGTGCCATTCCTAACACTTTGTTTTTACCTGGTATGCTTCTCTGCCCTTTTCTCTCTCCCCTTCAGCAGGCTGTGCTCTCCTCCACCATTTCCCCATTTAAAGCACAACAGAGAACACCCTAATGCACATATGACAATCCACACACTCTTATTTGTTTCTGTCTGAATTATTTCCTTAATAGGTCCTTCCTCACCTCTGATTACCATGATTACTGTGATTTTATTCACCAAAATTTAAATAGTATTTTTTTCAAAAATATTTAAAGTCAAAAATTTTTACTCCTTGTTTCTACTCTGTGTTTGTCTGATTTCAGCCTCCTACCAAGGATCCTGCTATGCTCCTTTCTGCATTACTCAAGTCTGCTTTCTTACTCAAGTTCTGCCTTCAAGCATTTTGTTCAGTCTACATACTTCTTCGGTTCCTGTCACTGAAGTGTCAGGTAAGAGTCATCTCCATGGACATTTTTAGTCCAAGGACATCCAATCACTGGGATGGCCCTAAAATCAAATTCTAAGCAAACTGGTCAAACTACAGCCAATTAGTGTGAGTACTTCTCCTGACAACTTTTGTAAAGATAGATATTAAAGACAAATAACCAATCTTTTAAAAAAGTGTCTTCCCTGAGAATCTGTAACAGTTAAAAAAAAATAAATCAAAGAACGCAGGAAAAGTCACCTTTCGATCCTGGATGGATACGGTCTCTTAAAAGCCTCCAGCTTAACGTACTACATCCTTTCTGCTTTTCTGAGCAATCTTTTTCTTCTGTAACTTCCTGTCTTCTGGCTTGCTAGCTTCACTTTATTCTATGTACGTGCAAAGGAACCCAAGATGTTATCCAGAGCTGCTCACTTCTACTCTGTCTCCACAGTGTTCACGTCACTTGTAGCACCGAAGCTGCTGAGAAGCCAATGCATCAGCTCTGTGAAAGAGAAAGTCAAAATAAACCAGGGCATGCAGACCCAGCACTGGGTGATCAGCTTCATAGATCCTGATCATGATGCCAGAGTGAAAATAAAACACGGAAGGCTGCAATGATCAAGCACAGCAGTTTGGAGGTGCTAATGAAAAAATAACACAGCCTGTGAATACAGGTCACAAGCATGAAAACCTTCAGAAAATAAAAGAAGGAAGAAAAAAAAAAAAAGAAGAGAAAGCAGGATCTGATACCAGATAAGCAATTGCAGAGGGTACGCTGGATACAGAGCGCAGAACTTGTTAGCCTGAATGATACCAAGGGATGTGCCTTGTGAGACGATCAATACTCAAAGGCTCAAATAAAGGACTTGGTTGTCTTCCCCGCCCCCACAACCTGAAACAAATCTCCTCTACTTCTAGATATTTCACACTGCCTGCTACAAAACCTCTCACATTTCTTTCTAGAATTAAAGTTCTGCTCAGCACACTGTTTTTCAGATATGAACAAAAAAAAGCACACAGTAATTACAGCTTAAAACCCTGTGTTTCTTCAATAAACCCCAACTGATATTAAACAGATGTCCAACAGCATACATCAAAATACAGAAAACACAACTGGAAAATTTCAGAGCTGCACCATGCAGTGGGCAGGGCAGCCTTGAGCTGAGCAACAGAGAGCTGCTGTACGGGCAGGGAGAGAGGCTGGGGAGGAATTGCACCAATATATATATGTACTTATTTTTTTCTTACAGTCATTTTTTCTTAATGAAAAACAAATCGATTTGCAACACTCTTTTCATAGATAAATGAGAAAAAGCCTTGGTCTAAATAGAGAGAGAAAAAGAGATCTACACAATTCTGTGACTGAAACATCATTACACGCCTTAGCAACACAAACTACAAGGAGTTTTGCTGGTAGAGACACAGGGCAGAGCAGTAGAGCTTCTTTAACAACAGGTATTTCCTTAAACAAGTATTCAACTTCCAAGATGTTTTACATCACAAATGTGCTACAATTGCTATAAACCTTCAGTTGACACTCAGGAATATGACTTTAGTTCTTTGTCACAGCAATGAGTAAATACTCTTTGAAAATAAAAATAGAAATTAATGGTACATCCAGCAATTGCTAACTTCTGAGTACTTGAATCCCTAATAAATAAAATAAATAAAAAATTCTTTGATACACAATGTGTTTTCTTTTAATTCTTTGTACAGAACGTGTGCATACAGATACAGCCATGTATCACCTCTGTGTCAAGTGTTTTATAACTCAAAGAGAGAAAGATGGTCTCCCCAAAAACCTGCCTCTCCAAGACTTACTTCCCAAGAAGAAGAAATTCACCAATTCCCCTTCCTCTTATCAGTGCTATGAAGAAGGAAAGCCACCACAAATTGCACAGCCCCTTTCCTCCAGACAAGCACCATTTAGCCCACAGTTCCTACACCTCTCTGGCAATCTTCCACTGCTCGAGTGTGCTAACATTAATAAAATAGTTCAAGGTGAACAAGAACTCTTAAAAATATGTCAAGGACTGGGGAGAAAAGGAGTATTAGAGAGGGAAAGCCATTATAGAAACGAAGAATAAAATCAAGTCAATTATGATCCTCAAATCTCAGGTCTACCAAACTGCCCTATTAAATTGGCCTGTAAGAAGGAAAACAAGAAGGGAAACAATTAGGAGAAATAGACTCGTGAGTAATTCTCCCTGAGAAAAAGGACTTGAAAGTCTCATTTAATTCAACAAAGATGAGAAATCACGCGACTATTTCAAAGCGTACTGGGTTCTGTACACCTTTGCTACTTATATTAGTAGGCAGACAAAATTTCCTTCTGTTTTCCCCGCAAGTGTGTATACATATGTATGAGAGAAGAGAGACTGCAGCACTGCAGCTTTTGCTTGACATTTTTGTCATCTTCCCTATATTCATCCACCAAATCTCCCCCTCCAATCCATATTTTCTTCTCCACCATCTTAAAGTAACTTTTAGCTACTGCTCACATTACACCACTGCTACATATCTCAAAAATCAAACTGAAACGCAAAAATTTAAGGATGGGAGTTGCCAAGGCCTTCAAGCAGTATGTTTTCCAGCACCTAAATTAAAGCGTACAAAATAAAATGTAGTTCAAAAATTACAAGTTATCGTTCTTACATGAAGTGAGGTACTTTATTGAGAATGGTTCCTGTGGGAAGAAGTATTCTAATATGAGCAGGAACACAAGGCACAAGCAGGAATACAAGGAACAACCTTATCCTGGTAGAGACAAATCACCCCATTAAAGCCTCGTGGCACTGGCAGGGCCTCCTGCCCCCAGCCCAGGCTGCTGCCAGCCCCATCCAGCCTGGCCTTGGGCACTGCCAGGGATGGGGCACCCACAGCTCCTCGGGGCAACCTGTAACGATGGAGCAAAGTTATATAGAGAGAGGCACAGAATCAAAAAGAGAACCTGGGGGATGGCATCCAAATGCCCCCCAAAAACAACAGCTACACAAGAAGTAACATTCCCAAGGAGCAGAATTTTCTGGCTCATTTCTTCTGTCTCCCATTTGTTCTCCACCTCAAGTGTATGTTCTGGCAGGAAACCCTCACAGAAAGCTGCTTGCATCTCGTTGCTAATACATCTCCTTCACGCCAAGTCTTTTTTCTTTTTAATGAAGAATTCTTCATTAACAGAAAAATGCCAAATGATCTATTTTCCTTTAGAGGTGAGCCAAATCTGCATACTTGATTTCTTACCTAATGTGGTCCATTTATACCAACTACAGCTTCCAATTTCTCCCCACCATGACACAGGCTTCTTCTTCAGCACTGCGCCACTGCCATTTAAGTCACCAAAGAACATAAAAAGGAATATATTTGATTAATATCTGACTCACAGTAGCATTCGGTGCAACTACAGCAACGGACTGTTTTTACAATTCACCAAAGATTTATATTTTTTAATCGATACAGCTCACGTAGTCAGAGAAGACTAGTATACTCTGGAACAATCTAGTCAATAATTGCAAAGACGATAACACTGCTGGACTGGGGGGTTCCAGAAAGGGAGAACACAGAAAGCAGCAGCCAGCAACAGCAGAGACTGAGCAGATCCTTTATGCCATTTCTTCCACTTTCTCTTCAGGCAGAGTACTGTTCCAAGGCCTGTTACACGTGAAAGTAGTCTTCATAACTTCCACACACTTTTGAAAATAAATTGTTCTGAGAGTTTCTCAAAGCACATTGTATAACCTTTGAAGCTATGTATGTGATGCAATGGTTTAAATTCTGGCCCTAACACAGCCTGGAAAGCCTGGCCTATACTGTAAGCTTTTACAGATATCCCTTGGAAGTAATTATTTTCTTAATTGCAAACCCAAAAGATATCATAAGACAAAATACAAACACTACAAAGGCAAACCAGAGGGACAGAGAAAACAGCACAGCAGACATCAGCATGACATTGACAGAGCTCTGTAGCGTCAGCCTGACCATTTGGCTTGAAATAAGGATGCAAATAAGTGGTAGGCTGCCACTTAATTCCAGTCCTCGTCAATCTCTCCCCACGCCACTAAGGCATACATCAATGTGTGCTGTACTGAAATACATACATCTACAGATCTGTAACAGTACTGAAAAAATATTGTGGTTTTATGTTGCCTTGATGGAGGTATTAAATCAAACCATAATAATCCCATGAGCTGATGCATTTAGAAGTCATTACACAGAACAGTCTACAGTCCACTGTCTCTGGGATCTGCAGTCCTGATGCTGTTCCTCTGGGTGCAATGGGAATGCTTATAAAAAAGTTAAATGCTCCCATGTCTGCTCAATTGGTCTACGCCACAGACATATCCTCCAGATAGAGCAAATAATGCCATATCTTCTGTTCCATAATCTAGGTATTCATGGTCTTTAAATGCCTAAGGAAAGAGGTTTTGCTCTGGAACAAAACTAAACAACTGTTGGCGTAGTAAGATATTTAAAGCAAGGGCAAAAGACTTTCAGGACTAGCCATTTTTCAACACAGACTACAACTGAAATACACACTCCCGTTTTAATCTAATTCAACCGTGCATCATGTTTTACATTATAAGATTTATTTGAAGAACACTGAAATGCCTTGCAGAATAAGCTCTGATACCCTAACGAGGAAAATTGACTGTTACTACATCCATTTTACAGCTGAACTCGCATCAAGAGTAGTGCTGCCACTAGTAGTGCAGCACAACCAGTGTGCTTCTCTTTGTGCCACCCAACACCACAGCATTCTGGAAATCACGCCTCACAAGCCCCACGTTTTCTGCCCTGCAAACAGCAGCAAACCAAAGTTTAGCAAAAAGCACGATTACAGACACAGGATGGCTTTTATACATTTGTACAATTGTTAGTTATGTGACCTGACCTTCTGAAAAACATCACAACAAGCACAAATTAAGTTTTCAAGGACACCATAAAATGTACCGTAAGTACATTCATCCTCCTCTCGTTTCCTTGTTACATGTATTGCCTGATGGATTTGTGTTTCAGGTATAATATAAAACACTGAAGTTATATCAGGTAAAGTTTAGGTGGAAATCTAGAAATCAAACTCCCCCGTTTTTATCATATTCTACTTGAAACCGAGCTTTCACATTATCACTATGCTTTATACTCCTAATGTAGTTCAGAAAACAGTTTAACCTTGATCAAAGATTAAAGAAATCTGAGTTGAAAAGAATGCAAAACCCAAAATACTGCACCTCTTCCAAGCCAAAATAATGCATGATGTTGTCTATAACACCCTTCAGCACTGAAAGTTTTCCTCCAAGCTGCAATGAAACAAAAATAAATATTGGAATTCCCTGGGAGAACGACCACACACACACGTGCCATTCATTTACCTCTACACCACTTATGCATCAAGGTCTTGTGTGCAAACTTTGAAGGCTCAGAGTCTTGCTGTCAGCGCTAACAAGTACAGCCATTGAAGACTAAGAAATAGCTTCCTGAGGTTATTCCAAGGGATAAACTGGTCCTATGCAGTCTCCCATCACTCATAAACCGAGCAGAGGTACCACAGATGCCAGGCAGGGAGAAGTGAGGATGCTAGGGTTCTTTATGAGGTTGTTCTCCTTCAGCGGCAGCTCTGACTTCCACGCTCCTTACTGAGAGCAACAACACAGGGGCAAGCTATTTAAAGAGCTGAGCATTTCTAATTCTCTAAGTACCACATTTATCATATGTATTTTTGTTAATACTTGTGTTTAGTCAGATCATGGATACTTCAAAGTCAACTGGCTTAAAACAAACAAACAAACAAACAAAAAAACCCCACACATTTTACCTCTGATATGATAAATTTGAGTTTTACTGAAAAACAATAATCAAAATAATGATTATTGAAATCGCTCTTAATCATGAGTAGAAACACACAGTTTCTCCACAGTTCTGCCTGTACGATTAATTAATGTATTCTGAGTCCATTCACCAGGTTGAGCAAATCTAAAAATACGCCAGTGCTAAGAATGATGATTTTTCTGTTTGCTCTGCAGACAGCTTTCCTGCTCACTGTCTTCAGGGAATCCTCTGCCTGGTGCCTCCACATTTCAGATTCAAAAAGAGATTTCAAATAATTTTCTGGCAATTCTCCAGTATTAACTATGACAATATCAATTCAGCAGAGAAATGCCAGATTCCATATCGCGTCTGAGTGGGTGGGATTGACAGTACTTTGTTAATGCCCGTCCCCCTCCCCGCTTTTATTACAAATAATTTTTATATCTATTTTCCTAACAAAATTTGATTTTGTCAACATATCCAGTGGGCTTACAATACATCTATTGTTGCTGGAAATGTCAGTACTTCAAATGTGATTCTTGATGTAGCTCTTATAGGATATGGAGAAATAGCCAAGTAAATTTATTCTTTGTATCTAAATGTCACTTTAGGTATAAAATATATTAAATATCGTGAATAGAAGAAGTATGTGCACTGTATATCTAATGTGATGACTTGGATAGGAAACAAAATTAAATCTTTCATACAGACTATAGTATCTAAGTGGAGGATATCAGTGGCCCCTCTGTAAGTGGAAACGTACAGTGCAGATGCAAGTAATTTTACAAGATCCTTATTGTAATCATACAGCGTAGAAACATGATGAAATCAAGATGTTATAGTTTAAAATACAATACACTGAAAGCCATTATATGCCTAGCGTAATGAGTACTTTAGACAGAGACATAATCACAAAGTAAAACTTTATCTTACATCACTAATGTAAAACCTGTATTCTCATGAGACAGTTTTCAGCAAGCCTCCATCCATGTCCCTCCACAAAAGTCAGCAACGCCTCCATTTATGGAAACTGAGAAAATATTAAGGAAAATAAAGTGTCTTTGCATGTGTAAATGATTGGCTAAAAGACAGGAGAAAGAAAGTTGGAGTAAACAGTCCACGTTTTCACAGTGGAGCATTGTGGAGATATGGGGCAGGAGCTGTGCTGTCCACCAGGTTCCTAATTAAGCTGTGAGAAGAGGAAGGTGACACTCTGTGCACGATGTTAAGGTACATAAGGCAAGTAGAGATGAGGACCACCTGCAGAGATCTGCAGATGGACCTTCCACGTCTCGGTGACTGGGCAATCAAAGTGATAGATGGAACACACCAGAAAGAAGTAACGTACTGGGGGGTGAAGGTCTTGGCTTTACACACAGAACGATGGGCTCTGAGCTGAATATCAACATGCAGGAGTAATAATGTGGGACTGCAGCTATTAGTTCTGTGACAAAATCGGCTCAGACTCCTTGACACTCACATATAAATGGCAATAATTAGAAAAGGAATACAAAACAGAGAAAATTAATTCGTCACCGTATAAAACTTAGAGTGCACATTTCTCAGACATAATTCTCATGTCCCTAATCTCAAAAAGGATATGAGAGGCTTATAAAAGGTTCGAGGAAGGAAGGGCTCAGGCTTTTCAGGCAGGAGAGAGTGATGCCTCAGCAGAGAGGGGGTGGAGGTCTATTAAGTCCAGAGGGAGATGGGAAGGGTAGAATCCCAGCATGCTGCTCACTGTCCTCAGAGAAAGGTTCAAAATGAAGAAAGGGATGTGGGGGGTGTCCCAGAAAGGGGGAGAAAACCCCTGTAACTGTGTCTGTGGCTACCCAACAACCTGAGCTTGCTGGTGGCTACAAGAATTTTCTCAGGAAGTTTTATGGCATACTTGGGCTGAACTCATACCTCCATACAGCACCTGCTTTTCAAGTGAAGAACCCTATCCTATAAATGATGGAGAGGCACAGAAATCAAGTGGTATCCAAGAATGGCAGAGAAAAAACATCCTCCTTGGACTCTTTGTGGCTGAGGCAACTGCCAAGTAAACAACATAGTATGTGAGCATGTCAGTGCTTCACATATATAAAGGAAAAAAAAAAAAAAAAAAAAGATCACTTTCAGCCTGGTAGTTTTCCTTGTTCAGCCTCAACCCTCATCCAGTGGAGATGGCACTAACTGAGAACTGGTCTGTGACTCCACTGGCCATTTCCACCGCTTGACAGGGGCGGCAGGACCCCAGCAGAGGCTCTTTGGTCACAGCAATGCTCCACACTGATGCTCTGCAACTCCCACAAGCCCAAGCCCTGCCTTTTGGTCTCTGCCAACTGCTGTATCTGGCTTCTGCTCCCAAAACGTTCCCCAGACTTTGACCAGCCTTGCTTGTAACTCCCTGCTCACACTAGTAGCCCTTGGGGCAGAACATCTTTCCCCACATCAGGAACAACAAGATAACGTATATGTGAATGTGTATGCAGACAAGCACGTGATAAACAATAGACAGGGAGCATTTATGCAGGTTCCCCCTTTTCAGTATACCTGGCTCTCAGAGCCTAGCATCTACATTCTAGTCTAGACTGAGCCCAAAGGTCTAATTAATTTGCTCAAGGTTTAGCAGATAGCTGCTGCAGAGATGAGAATCAGATTCCAGTCCTATGCAGTACTTTAATTGCACAGTATCGCCTCCACAACCTGATTTATTTTCCTCGGGTCTGCTCTACTATAAATAATTAACCTTCCTCTGTAATGCCCAAAAGCTCATTACATGGTCCAGTCAAACCATTCATAATTATTAAGTTATCTGATGGTGTTTGCCCTATCGTGTACTTGAGCACCTCAGTGTCAGAGAAGGCTTTAAAGCATTTACAAAATAGGTAAATAATTTATTTTTACCTCTGAACATGATTGACTCCGGCCATTTGCTGTTTCATACTGCATATTGTTAAACGCAACCCGTCACCTAAATTACAGGATGTTACCACTTTCCATACAAATGTCTGAACGGCCAGCATATCAAGCCATAAGTGGGATTTTATTTAACAGCAGCCACTTCTTGTTTGGGCATGAATACCCTGTGCCTGTGTGAATGCAGATACCCACAGAATTAAAACTTGTTCTCTGAACACTCGCTAAAACAGAAACACATCATAGATGCTCACAAGGAGCCTGAGCATGACTGATAAGAAAGCAATATAAATCTCAGCATACATCTGCAAACAATTCTACAACTTTCAGCTGATTCTAACTGCAGATTACTGATCTTCTCCAGGCGTCCACGTTTTCATCTTCGGCTAAAAATATCCACTTACCCAGACCGGCAAAGAAGCAGTTCAGGGTGCCCAAACTTTAATAAATCAGAGCCATCGATTCAATCTCATGTAAATGAAGCTTCCCACTGTCCTTTCTAAACAAACAAGGAGGACACAGAGGCCTGCACATAATCACTAAATTACAAAGAACAGATGCGAGACATTAACAAGGAAACGCTCATGCTGGCAAGGAGAAAACACTATAAAACAGCACGCACTGTACCAAGCCAGATTGGCTTTTAAATGACTCATACTTAAGAGATTACAAAGAACAAGGAACAAAAATAAAATAGTTCATTTGACTGGGCCTAATACACTTTAGTTACTTTAAATTAACTGCTAATTGTGCCATTTCTTTGCCTTGCACTTTTCCTTCTGACATCCTGGTTGAAGTGTCTTGATGGAAGGGAATGTACTACAAAAAGCACATCCTAAGCCTAGGCATTTACCAGTTGCAAATTTATTAGTGCTCCCTTCAAAACATGCATTTGTTTCCCCAAAAAGAAAGCATCTCTCCCGACTGCCGGCCCAAGGCATCACTACACCAAGTGGGCACATGACGCATTTCTTTCTCAGTTTTCTAAATGTGCTGTCTGAAGTTTTATTCCATTCGTCCCATGCATTGTAAGGCCCATTCCTCAACTCCCACTGAGCACGAGGAATGGAGGAACAGGAGCCAGTCACTTCTTGCAGTGATCAGCAGCATACCTCTACAGACCTCTGTGCAGAGCTGCCCAGCGTTCCCCTGTGTGGCCAAGTCACGCCCCAGGACCCAGGGGAGCAGAGAAAGGGCTGCCATGAGGTGCAGAACCATGCAGGAAAAATTCCAAAGGCAACTGAAATTCCATGCACTTTAATTAAGATCTTAAGGCAGTTATGACAATTGTTTGGAAACAAGCTTTTTAAATATAAGATTGGTGTGGACACTGCCTGCCTCTCACACGCACACATTTTGTATTCCCCTGCTTGCCCTACAAGCTTTCTTTCCTGTTTGAAGCAACTTTATGGCTTATTGTCCAAGGACAATTTAATCAGCTCACCCAACAGCATATACTGAAAAATGCAATCTCGGCTTGCAACACTAATGCATGCAAATTCCCCAGGCCCACATGTACTCCAGCCATTATGTCCTGTATTCATATGCGAGCTGTATCAAGGAAATTGGAGTCTTTTCCTTTTCTCCTTGAACAAGGCTCTAATTCAGTCTCACCCTTCCAAAAGCCAAAGTCACCAGCCACTGCTGCTCTATCAGGTGACACAGAACCGGACAATTAATGTTTTGGGGCCACATACAAGGGCTCAAGCACTTTCCATTTGCCTTACTTAATAAACCAAAAAAATTACAATGTTCTTGTAATATTCTGCCTAAACCTTGTCTTGCAGGACTACTGACAACCAGAAATTTCATCTATTGCAAAAGAAATGGCAAAAAGCATCCCACATCAAATGCTGCTGGTGGCTCCCTCCTTTAGCTGCCCTTCTCCGACTTGGACCCAAACAATGACAGTATTTGTAACATCAACTGCACAGAAAGTTGCTCCCTTATCTTGTTTGTACCTAGGAACAACTTCAGCCCTGAGTGGGTCAAGAAAGCTCAAGACCCAGTTGGAACAAAGAAAGGAAAGTTAAGAAGGGCCTTGCACATCACTGTTTGGACACAGATCTACAATCCCACATCCAACAGATCCAACTTACAATTGCTGCTAGGGCTGACTCCAACACTCCACAAGAATTATTTCAAAGACATTAGTATGTTGGTGGAGACAACACACTGCACCTTACAGGTGGGAACGTCACCCTTTCTAAAGATTTCCACTGATGGAGAAAGCAACATCCTTCTGTAAACCGTCTCAGGGCTATTTTAAGCTGTTACAAATCTGGGCTTTGCCATCTGAATTTTATTGAATCCTTTTGCCAGGCTTTGTTACGTCTTCATCTAGTAGATTAAAGAGCATTTTAGTATAGCATGATGTATAGATACTTAGCCAGATAGAAGTTGTATTAAAACCCCACTGCATTAAATAGTGTTAAAGCAGTTTTTGTTTAAACAAAATGGACAATTTCTTCTTCTCTGAAGATTATCGGTTTCTGCAGCTCTTTCCTGTACCAACTCTGATGATGCAGATATTCAGAGCTGATTCTCCAATGCGGGAATGAACTCAACAGTACTTCATATGGAATAACACCCCTTTGGAGTCCAGGCTGATATTGCTCTATAATTATTATTACACACATCCACGTAAGTCTGTTCTCGAGAACACTAGAGAAAATACAGATGAATTTAATTGGCTGTAAGTATTTAGCTTCATTATCCAAAATGTATCAGTGTGTGAGGAGAGTACTATTTCTTGGTCTTTATAAAGAAGAGGGCTAATCTTGCAGCAGGCAGCTGGGAAGTGAAGTACACCCTTTGCGAACCTGAGAAGCAATACATGGAAGAGACAGTCTTCAGAGGTGGTCAAAAGAGCAGCTGGAAACAAAGCTGAAGTTAAGTAAAGAAACTGTTCCATTCAATGTTTTAATCACATTTTTATTGAAGAATAAGAACTGCCATCTCAGAGCCCAATTACAGCATTTGCGATGAAGTCCATTGACTTAAGCTGCAGAAATGCATACTTTCTCTTCCTAAACCAAATACTTATGTTCATAATCCAGCTTTAACAGATTTATTCAAATCCATTATTCCTGCTCAGATTTCTTAAAAATTTTAAAGTAAAAGAAAAGGAAAGAATACAAGAAGAAGGTGGCCTCGCAGCTGTGAACTGTAAACCTCAATTTTAGTGCCAACATTGCCATTGTGCTCGAGGCGAAAGAAACCTGAGCACGTTGCCTACCAGTGCTTCTCCCTCTACTTTCACAACAAACTTGTGAAATCAAAGGACTGTGCTAGCACCTGGGATATTCAAGGCACATTTTCACTAGCAGCAGCAATGCACGGGACCATTATAAATAAAGACTTCAAACCAAGATAGAACACTTCGAAAATCACTATTTCTCCTGCCCACTACAAAGGAAAACAAACACAACCCTATTAGAATAATAGTAACAGAAGATTCTACCTTTTAAGGGATACAAATGAATGGACAAGGACCAGAAAGTGATAGAAAACATTTAAAATGTGTTTTGCACTTCATTTTTCTATGACAAGGTCTATAGGGTTATAGTTTGAAGGGGTCCAAATATTTATTTTCCAAAAAAAGCAGAACAACTATTTCCTATAAAGTCACTAGGATTCTCAGCACATTTCATTCATTATGCATGCAACAAAGCACCACAAGGCAGGAACAAGTAGGTACTGCATTCACCAAGACCATGCAAGTCCCTCGGAAGGCATAAGAAATGCAGTGGTTGAGACCCCAAGCTGTTAGGAAATAGCCCTTTTTATTATTAGACATCAGGAAGAATTACTACTCATGAGATTACCTCCACATGACCCTAATACTCCATTTGAGTATTTCTGAAGGAGAAAAGAGATGCAAGCTCAGTTTTGATGGAACACACTGTGATGTTTGAAAGTCAAGGCGCACAAGCCAGATGATAACAGAGTAAATGTAGGCATCATCTACTTGGAAACCATCCACCGGTAAGGGACCTTTACCTTCAGGCAGACTAGAAACCAAGCAAAGAACTGGGCAATCAGTCAAACTGGCTCAGCTCTGTTAACTTCACGGAAGAAAATGCCATGTGTGTCTACTTTATCCATGCCTTCCTCCTCTAAGGTCTAGAATGGCTTGAGGAAGGTGATGAGTGATGTAGCTTATCCTGCGTACTTTGAAACAACCACTAATGCCATACCCCGAGAAGCACGTGGTGCAGGTCCTTCACCAGCAGCCCATTTAACACCTGGGAATTGAGAGCAGTCTCTGCAAGTATTGCTCCACCAACAAACCACGTCCATCTCTCCAAACATGAAGCCTAAGCCCCAAATCTGACTTTGTTTTAAGGATACAATTTCCAGAGAGGCCCAGGAGTGTCGGGTGCAAATCCGGTACAGGCACATAGCACAGCTGATGGACAGCACTCCTTCAGGCATTAAGAAAAGCACTGTCTTATCCCTTCCAGGCGTTTTCAAAGTAGTGAAGGGCAGGGCCCTTGAGAGAGCCAAGAAGGAAGGACACGTATCTATCAGCCTAGGGTCAGGCCTCCCTGGCTCAGAAATCCACAAATAACTCTCAGTTACCAGCTACTAGGCCTAAGTTAAAAACATTTCAGTGACTATTCTTCCTTTGCCATGACAGCTTATTTTTTAGAAGTGAACAGCGAGTTTCTTGCTATTGTTGGAATATGTAATAATCACAGTTACCCTTTGCCGAGGGCAATTTCAATAGTCAGAAACACAGCCTTCCTGTGAATTAGGTGGTAATTGGATTCCTCTTTGCTTATTTATGTTCTTCGCTATTTATTTATGTTAGAACATTACCACCACGAGTTATTCATCAGGGTATGAACCGTGGAACACATAGGGATATGGGTAGAACAGGCTGACACATTTCAGCTCCAGGACAGAGCTATTCTTAGCTCAAGTCGTGCATTCCCAAACGAAACACCAGTACAGCATCTGGGACCAGCCTCGTGCTGGGGGGCAAGGAAGGGAGAGTGGAGCTTTTTATGTTTGCACTTGAGCAATCATAAGCTGAGCTCTTTTAGAAGCAGGGGCAGCAGCAGCCGTGTACTCATGCAGAGCCTGTGCCAGGGGGGTCACAGACATGTGGCCATAGCGCAGCAGAAACGAGCTGCCCTCCTCACTGTGTCTGTGTTGTCAAATGGTCACTGAAGACACCAAAACCTCCCATTGCCCAAGCAGGCTTTACCTATAAATAAGGCAAAATGTCCATAGTCTGCTGCGTGAAAATGATACAAATTGGTATTATCCTTCCTGCATGAGGAGAAAAAAGGAAAAGGATGTAAGCTACCTTCTGCTTGGACTTGCCTCTGATCTCCCAGGCATCTAGGCGCAGAAATGGATTCCCCATGTCCTTTGATCTCCTCTATCACTCCCTTGCAATTTTGTGGCTGGTTTCAGCACTATGAAGTTTCTGAAATTACAAGGTTTTTGAATTATCTCCTCTAGGATAGGTCTTAGAAGACAGACAGAATATGCAAAGTAAAAAACAGAACTTGAACTGCAACACTGAGCAAATATTTATAATATTCCAGTAATCAATGCTGCAGTAAATTCTTCTGAGCAGAACACCACGTGTCTATTTGCCAGACCAAATATGCATCCCAATTACAGCATTGATCTCCTCTGTTGCAGAGAGAGAGAGAGAGAGATCAAGAAGAAAAATGTTTGATATTCTTTATGTCCTGGTCATTTCTGTTCCAGTATGAAGGAAGCTTGTGTTAGCCATCAAAGTAGGTTCAAGCTTTCGGACAAAACTAAAAAGGTGATTAAAACATTTAACCTAAGGTAAGAAAGAAATAACCTAAAGCAGAAATAACACATAGAAAGAGAAGAGTAAAGCATGTTGCCTATTATTTCAACAAGTCAGAGCACAAACAAGCACATAGCTTGTGGTATCTGCAACTAAAAAAGCTTATTCTCAGCTACAGTCCTGCACTTCTGCAGCAAAATGCTACATACCCAAAGCAGAGCAATTAGTTCCTAATCATTAATACTCTTCAAAACTGAGGAACAGGTCCTTAGTAGCTATAAGACAATAGAGCTCAGGATCTGTTCTGCACCTCACCCCAGGTTTGGATGGGATGAAGGTCACTAGACCCTTCCCTTCTGGCTACATGGGCCACCTCAGATTTATAAAGAACAAATTAGAGTTTCATAGATCAGGAGTACTTTGAAGGTACGAGGCAGACAGCCCAGCTTCTAGTCTCCTAGGTGTTTCCTCCCAGAAAAGGCCTTCCAAATAGCATGCCTCGACCATCACCAAGCTTCTCAGATGCTGTTGTGCATCCTCTTTCTTTAGTGGAGATGGTAACACTCTTGCCTCAGCAGGGGTTGGTTGTTTGGAACGCCTTCTCTCTAATACCACTAAAAGCTATTTCAAATACATTCATAGCACAGTGTCTCCTTTACTTCAATCATAAAGTTTATTTGGGAAGCTGTTCACAGGCCCCATTACACCTGGGCTGATTCCCACATTTCAGAACAAAGCCTTCAAACTGCCCTTCATGGCTCAGGAAAAGCTAAAAATAATAAATAAATAAATGATATTTTATCATAAGTACTATAAACCAATGATGCAGTAATCAAACAGCACATAATGCTTCACAGTATCAGCTGTTAACAAAAATTTGCAACAGAAAATCATCAACAGGTAGCAAAATGTTCTAAAAGTACAACATGCAGATCCCACGTACTTCCAGTACAAGACATCATAATTTTTTATATATATATATGTATATATATATATATTATTTTTTTTTAAGCTTTAAATGGGCACATACATCCACCTTTATGGAGAGCAGTCCATCTGACAGATTCTGTAATTCTAAGGATGCTAGAAACTCTTCAAAATGACCAACAGACTGACCCTAGTTAGGAAAACAATTACAGAAATGATATATATTAGAATGGTGAAATTATATATATTAGAAAGGTGAACCCAGGACCCATCTTCAAGAAAAAAACTACGATATATATCAAATTTATGACTCATAAATGTATCTATGTATGCTTTTCATTCTTGCCTAAAATTATTCTCCAATACTCAAGTGAACAAGCATTTGAAAATTAAAGCACACACACACACAAAGGCTAGCATCAAAACCAATCATTAGTGTTCATTCTCATCTCACAAAACATTGCAAGACTTTCTGTTTGTGAGTAGCTTCTGGAAAAAGGTCTTTACCCTCACTATCTTTCTAATCAACAACTTAAAAATACAGTTTTATGATGTATTCCCATTTCTAAGAGGGTATGATTTCTCCAGACGCACTGGATTGATCTCAGCAGTGTAAGGTGAATAAAGCCTTGATGATTGTACGGGTTGATAGCGAAAGGACAATTCAAACACGAGTATACTTAAATTTACCTCTACTCTTTTAATCCTCCCCATACTACAGTGATGGCAAATCTGAGACTGAGGAGCTGAAAGACAGCATCCCCCTGGTGCTGTAACTTAGGGCAAGGAGCAGGGAAACTGTACCAGCAGACAAGTCTGCTGCAAGTTTGGTGTCAGGACTACCTGGGGCTGATGCGAGTCCTGATCCCTGCTCCTGGTGCCAGGCAGCAGTGCCCTATACCCATGGGGGTCACCTTCAACTGCTTCACTGCACAAATCAGTCCTAAATATGTACCTGCAGTCCTCCCAGGGCACACTGCTGCATTTAGCACTGTGTTTATGGAATAGTTTCTCCCCACCATGCTGATGAAGCGGGGCCTCTCCTGACATCTGAAAGATGTGTGGCTTTAAGACAGGCCACATCGCTTCATCGCTGAAGCTGCAGACAGCTTTTGGTTGAAGAACCACCTGAATTGTGTCAAGTCTAAACAGCCTGGTTCCTGCATGCAACAGCGGAACTACTTTGCAGCAACTCCAGATTAAGTTTTGCATGCATTTCTTAATAGCAAGCAATGCTGACAGTTACTTGTTGTAGCCTCTGGGGAAAATTTCTCTTGGGCAGCAGCTCAAGACATTGCTGAAAAATTTGAAACACAGAACACAGCACGAAAATATTGAACTGGCCTCTCTTTCTACAAACAGAGTAAATGGAATTATCAAGGACTCCACCGGTGAGAAACAACAGGTTGCTATATACAGTGCTATGGGATACCAGGCAGTGACAGCAGAAGAAAAAGAAATCTGCTGCTCACTTTCATTGCTTGAAGACTTGGAAGTCACTGAAGAAGAGAAAAAGCAATGAGAATTTCAGCACTGGGCTTGTTTGTAGTGGAACTTCTCATTACAATAAATGAAAAACAAAAATAGAAAATGAGGAAGCCGGTATTTCCATCACCAAAACATGCTCCTTCAACAGCAAGCAGCAGGGAAGCTAACAAGATGAGAGTAACGATATAGACATTAAAGAAAAAAAAAAAAAGAAAAAAAAGAAAAGATGCTGTGGGCTTTCAACTTGATTAAGACTGGATTCAAGTAGTAAGAAAGCACAGAGCAACACCATCTAAATTTCCTGTAGAACTATGTTGTATTTTCTGAATTTAACAGTGGGGCATTAATTATGGTATGAAAGCATGACCCAACTTGACTGCTTAAATAGGAAAAGGAAAAGGAAAAGATTGAAGAATGCTCCAGGACAGACCTGTCATTTACCGCATGCTCCTCTCTGACATTAATCCTAGTTGAATATTCCTAAAAAAAAATTATTTATTTTTTTTTGGCACTTACAAGACAATAACTTCATTTTTCAGATATGCTAGAACAATTTTTCTTTTCATTGCAGCATTCACAGACTCAGTAGATGGAATTTTTTAACAGCATGCACTCAGCATAAAAACCAAAAGCATCCAATAAAAGAAGACAAATAATGATGAAAATTGAGTATTATTAATTCCTCTGGGCAGAGGTGTGAAAAAGAGTTTTGCCAATAAAAATGGTTGCAACTGAACATCCAGCAATCAAAATTTTGTGGACTAACAGATGTCTAACAGATCATAAAAAACAAAGACAATCTTTATTTCCATTGAAACCGTTGCAGCTTGAAAAGGAACAGTGCCTTCACGAGAAGAAATCCTTCCCAAATGGACTTTGGAGAAGCCCGTTTCGGTAACGGGGGAGATTAAAAGCACACCTCCCTGAGCACAATCCATGACCACCCTGCTCGAGACACGGGCAAGCAGCTCAGCACCACCACAACATCATCTCCTGGCAGCGATTACCTACCTCGGGTACGGCTACGGAGGCACTGAAGGCTTCCACAGTTGCACATTTATGACCTGTGAAGTTGGAATTAACTTGATGTCCTACGGAAACATTTATACGAACCTCCCTGGTTTAACACAGCAGTTAAAATAGAGAACTTGCACTGGCCAGGAGAATAAATTACACTTGTTAACTTCTCGCCTGGGATGCATCACATCAGGCATGCATTTGGAGCCTGATTCCTACCCAGGGAAGAAGAGTTGCTGCAGCAGTGAAGCGAGGGAAAGATCTAAAATCCAGCACTACGTTAATTAAGCTTGAGATCCACAGGCAGAGGGAAAAATGAGTGTAAATATCTTATTTCATTGTTTGTACTTAGGAGCTAAGATACCTCTAGTGACTGCCCACACGGAAAGGGGAGCGATGTAAACCACCATAGTACCAGGCTTCCTTCTGTACATGGGGCACGCTCAGGAAGGGGATTTTGAACTGTTCCACCAGGGCAATTTCCCCTCTCCCTCCAAGCAACTACCAGGCATTGCATTGCTTGTGCTAAGGACTCTTCCTGTGCTAAGGAGACTGATTTCCCTTGTAAAATATAGATTTTGTGGAAAGAAAAGCACATTAAACTTCTGTCTGCAACCTAATAGAAGCAGGAAGGTGTACCCTAACAAATGTCTTCGCCATTACTGGCACAAACCATTAATTATCATGGTCCTGTCAGTGCAGGGCTTCAGGACTTGTCAAAACAAGGGAGCAGTATTTGCACTGAGAAAACATAATTTCATCAGGCATTTAAAAAGAAATTTGACAGAGAATTACAGAGCAATAAGCCGGCTGTTTGTGCAAAAGTGAAAGAGCCAAGGGTTCAAAGGTAAACTTAAGTTAACAAAGTTAAACAAAGGCAAAGGCAAAGTTAACCAAGTCAAACTCAAAGTTCTTAAATATCTACCACTGGGTCAAATTTGGTTGGAACTGTCCAATATTTTCACAAACTATTAATGTGAGGGAGAGAAAGGGAAATGGGTAAGTGCACAAAAGAGGCTGCATGACCCTATAAGCCTAATTTCCACAGATAAACCAAACTAAGGATGCACAAAGGAGGAAAAACAGAAGGACCTAAGGGGAAAAAAAATAATAATAATAAAAAAAGAAACAGTCTATAATATCATTTTTGTTATGAACACAAGCGAGCAGGACTCCTGTGGAAACCCGAGACATATTTACCTGCAACAGAGTCTTCAAGAGGGTGTTTGAATGATGCGTCTCACAACAGTGCATTCTAGAAAACAAATAACTTCTCGGTCCAATTCCCCATGAGCCTACACAATGCTGCTAACTGTCAAGTTACATCAACAACAGGGTATAAAAAAAAATGTTTGATGAAATTAGATGAAATTTTGTACTTCAGGAATTACCCGAATATTCAATTGAAAGTTTTTCTGCAGTTTTATTGTCCAGATTTTCACATCAAATCACCTGTGACAGAAAACAAGTACTCAAGGGAAAACAGAAAACTAAAGTAATTGCATGACAGTGTAAGGCCAAGCAAACCAACAGAGTTGCAACAAGCAGCAGCCAGACTTTTCCTCTTCAGCCACAGCAAATTACCTCTTCTTTCAGCTCTCAAACAGAAGACAAACTCCTCTTTCTGAAGCAAAACGAGTATGTTGCTGCAGCACATGAACCACTGGATCACCTTGAGCCTGCTACAGCTTCCAGGCATGCTGGAAGCCACAGAGGCAGAAGCACCTGTAGAGGAGAGCTTTGACCATCAGTCCCTTGCTGGGACAGGGGGCCACAGGCAGAACCTACATAAGGATACATCAGATTCTGTTTTAACACACAATTTGTTACTTAAGGGTGCTAAATCTCAGCTAGGAAACACTGGGCTATGCAAGAACTGTCCACAGAGCCAGAGGAGCTTTGCCCTTCAGGAATTTCATCAACTTCTCTTATCTGGAGCATCCCCTCCTGCAGAGGGTGAAAAGACTGGAAAAATAATTTTTAAAGAGGAAAAAAAGCTAACAATGTGTTATGAAGTACTGAAATTAATAACTGCTCGCTTTCTTTTAATTGCAAAAGATGTTCCCCTTTTCTTTCCTCCACAGAAAAAAACAAACACCTCAAAATGTTCAGATTGTTCAGATCAAGGCATTATATATTAGAAAAAAATAAAACAACATCCCTGAATTTCTTAATCATGGTCTTTTCAATTATCCTCAGAAGAAACCACAGAAAAAGTAACAATGTTTTTCGATGTTGCTTCATTTTTCCTCTTCTTCATGCTTCACTAAGTACATATACACACTGTGTTTTATTAAAAAAACAAACAAAATAAATAAATAAATAAAACCTGCTGAGTTTCGAAGAGCATTTTACAGTACAGCATTATTGGTTTCTGCTATGCTTCATATAAAAAAGGGCCATATGAAAAAGGCCCTTAGAGCTTACCACTGTGACTAATACCATCTACTCCTTAAAAATAATAAGTTTTAACCATCTCTGTCTATAAATAATGACGAAAGTCTACCTGTCCTCCTTCCAGAGCAAGTAGTAGGCAAGTCAGGTGGAAAAATGACTTGCAAAAGAGAGCAAAGATACTTCCCAGTTTCCTTTTGATAGGAAAGAAATAAATTTAACAAATGCGTTCTGAAATCTACATCACAAATATTGCACCGGAATATAAAATAATAATAAAAAAAAAAAAAGATTGGACCTGTCTAAATATAGATGTCCTATTAATATATTTAATTAACAGCAAGCAAAAAACAGGACACACCTGTTTTTCCATCCAGGAAACACAGAACAGCATCTATGGTGATAAAAATCTCAGAAGGCTGTGTGTTCATGCAGGTGTTAACTCTAATGCCCACTGAAGACTGAATGTTGTAGACTGTCAATCAAAACGCCGCAGTACCCCAAATTCCTTTGAAGTCTCTCAAAATGCCAGCATCAGCCAGCTAAATCCAGCAAAGGCATCTGCAAGAACGACCCTTCGTCTGATGCTCAGCCCTTTAAAGTCACCAGCACTTTACCAGGACAGAAGGGATTGTGTTTTGGTTTCTGTAGCAGAGCGAGTGATGAACACCAGTTTCGTGTCCTCTTCAACTCTCTGGACCTTCCTGGCCTCTCCTTTTGACTTGCTGCATTGATAAAACCTGAATAATAACAGACTCTCCCAAAATCTAGGCAGATGTGAAATATCACAAACAGGGATGTATTCTGAGGGAAAAAAAAAAATACATCCAGGTGCTTCAGCAGCTTAAGCTACAGTACTCCAAAATGAATATACGCATCCGATGTGGAGAACTGCCAAGCAGCCTTTAAGCCCAATTAAAGAAATACCAGCGTGCCAAGAGGTTTATGACTATCCCAAGACTAAAATACCAGCTAGTCCTCTAAGCAACCTCACCTGTGTTTTATTATGCTGTATTCGGTGAGGGAACCAAGGCCTCTCGCTTACAGTGGCCAACACCATTCCCCTCTGTTAGCCCTGTAGCACAATCAATGCCCAGGGCACTGGTACTTTGGGTCTCACTTGCTAGTTTGCCCTCAGAAAAATATTTCTTTGTCAGGCTAAACAGCAAAGGTAGCATAGTGGACAGAAAAGACATTAATAATAATCATTTCTACAATCTGGAAAACAGTCTCAGATATTCATTATGAAGTGAAAGCTAGCACATGAGTTTTCTGTCTAGAGGAATGGGACAACAGCTTTTCTAATATGAACAGTAAGTTTTTGGGAGTAGTTTAAGCCCTTCAGATAGCAAGGGTTATCTGAAAGAAAAAAAAAAAAAAAGTATTCCTTTGTCTCCTAATTACAATCTCCTATTTAATTTTTCAAAGGCATCTTTCGCCAGTCCTTTACAAAACCATGCTGTCAGATCTTCGGTGCTGCACATTCTCCCCTTAAAGAATATGGCTCTTCTTTGGCTCTGAACTTTTTAATTCTCTGAAGTACAACATTTTTCTTCCATATACTGCCATTTAGTGGGTTTTGTTGTTGTTTTTAATGGAAAGAGGATATATGTAACTACATGATAACTATAGGAATGACTTTGTGTAGGACACTTTTCCAAGATACAAATTTTCTTTTAATGTATTCACTGTTTATTTCAACATGACATACAATCTCAACGAGAGTAATGTATACCAGAACAGCACTCAAAAAGACATTTTGAAGCAAATAACAGAGCCTGCCATTTTCACATTCAGCCAGAACCTGGCCCGGAAAGAGCAGGAGCTGGAAAAGCACTCGCTCCCTCTGAGCTAGCTCCGGTAGTCCTAAGACTCTCCGTCCATGCCACCCTAAGAAACCTTAACTGCATTGCGACCCAGTAATCAGTTATAATTTGCAGTAATTACCCCATGAGCACACTTCAGTCATCATTAAACATAATTTTGAACAGCTATATGCACAGAGACATCCTTCTCTATCCATCTGCACTCACAGACAACATATTGCAAAGAACTGTTGAAATTTAGCAGGGTATAGCAGGGTATTTAGCATGGCAATTACAAACAAAGCAGACTCATCTGGTGATGTCCGGTGCTAAAATTAGGCCTAGGTGTGCTGTCAGGTGCTGACAAAATGACCTGAACACAAGACAGACAGACTAGATAGAGCAGGGAGATGTCCTCAGCCAGGGCTCAACCCCTGCTGCATACACAAAGGAATTAGGGTCTTCAAGAGCCAGGGAACAGCAGCTCACCCTATTCCTCCTGCAGCACTATCCTCCCTGCTGCTAGAGAACAGCCCCTTTCCTCCTTCCACCATCCAGTGCTGAAAAGGAGGAAAAATCAAATGATACTCTGCTGATCTTCAGTTTCCTCTCCTTTGTGCAGGGCAGCTCTTGCTCCCTAGCTTAGGTTTATGGGAAGAGGAGGAAAATAAAATGAAGAAAGCTGCCTGTAGGAGAGCCCAGGGCTCTTGAAAGAGAAAAATCCCTCATGGTGCCCTCCAGCAAAACCAGAAGAGCTCCAGCTTCCCTTGTGCCTTGGCCAAGGCGAGGCTGCCGAGTGGAGGAAGGCAGGAGAAGGATCACGCCCTCAGGCCAGGCCTGTGGGGAAGGTTCTGGAAACCCCAAGGGAGAGATAATCCTGTGTGCTGCTGCAATTCGGAGGAACCTATCCAAATCAGCAGAGACGAAAAGAGAAATGAAACCATGCTGGGTAAATTCTGCCTTGGCCACAAGAGAAGCATAAGGAGGAGAATAAGCAGTGCTTTCCCTCTTTGGGCCTGGCAAAGAAACCCTTCTTGCCTCATGAATGGGGTGAGGACCCCACTGTTGCTCACCCACACTAATTCCCTCAACCAAAATTCCTGTCAGTACTTTGCAACAGCTAACTGGGGTGCAGTACCCAGAGAAGACTGCCACGAACACCACAGCTCACATAGTGTCACGACTTTGAGAAGCACCATGACTCTCCTCAAGTCCACAGCTTCCAATATTTGACAGCTGCTTTCAAACACTCCTGCTGAAAAAATGTTTGCAGACTCCACTACCTCCCTCCCTTTCCACCCCCCACCCCTGTAACTCTAAAGATTCATTTCACCAGCAACCCAAGGGGCCCAATTGTAATTCTTGCTTACGAAATGTGTTTTCCCGGTCCTGCTTCTGCACAAGCTGATTGCAATTCAACCCTGAACACCTCCTGCCCTTCCCTCGGAGCTCGTGCTCTCTGTAACCTTGTGGAGACAGGCTTTTGGTCCTGTTCAGAGCTAGTAAGATTCATTTGCTCTCCCTGGGCGTCAGGAAAAGCTTTCTGGTACAAGCCCATAAAACTTGTTCCTTGACACGTACTGCATCCTGGTCCTAACACGCATTACATCCTGGTTTCCCCCTACCTCCCCTCAATCTGAAATAAATTACAATCCACACAGAATGAGGACATCCTTTACTATTACAGTGCGGAAAAACCCTGCTTTTTTTTCTTTTAATTTAAGGGAATGTTTCCTTTCTGCTGGCACATTTTAGGACTCCAGGGATGCATATAACTTATTTCTAATTTCAGTTATGGTAAATGGATGGCAGGATAGTGCGCTCATTCAGTGCATGATTACCACTTGCTTTTCCTGCTGTTCTTTCTTCCCCTAAAGTTAATTAGGAAGCTTTCTGTGGTCATTTGACAGACTAAATTAGTATTAAGGTTTGGATTATTTTTTTTTTTAGTTTCCTTTTTGAACCTACAATGAAGCCTCTGCTATCACACCACCTTCTTACTCCTTTTCAGGTTACATTTCCTTACAAAATCACCAGCTGAAAGCTGTATGCCATGCCAAGATTTCTAACACCATTAAAGAATGAGGGTGGGGAGAAAAGAACGAACAAATTTTACATTATCACAATGAAAAAACTTTAGTGTGTGAATCCTTGCCATAAACTAAGCATTTCCTTCCTCAGGAACATGGCCTTGTAGAGCACTATATTTTTGTTGTCAAAGATGAGAAAGACTAGAGAACCCAACAGACTTTACTCTTTAGTTCAGGAAGAGTTGTTAAGCTCTGGTTTTCATGACAACACATATTACATCAACCTTAAAGCAAATAAAAATTTTGTCATAACATTTTCCAAAACAATGGCCAATGTGATCCAATCACCATTTTCCTCAAATCCACCCTTTCATGGTTCCCCAATTCTGCACAGACAAAAAAATAAAAATAAAAAAATTAGCCCATAAGTAAAGCAAGTAGTAAATAAAAAGACGTTGTGAAAGACATCTCTGTATTTCAGCACTGCTGTGACAGTGTAAATAGCTAAAGGATCAGATTGCAGATAACATCTCTGTGTTTAAATAATTTATTTTCTTGCCATGTACTCTTTTAAGTCAATGTCAAACACATAAAAATGCAAAAGAAACTGGAGAAGCACTCAAGCAAAAATGTCGCTGTTAAATGAACCTTATATTATCAGATGCACTATTAGGGTTAGCAATTACAGCTCTTTAGAACATGGCCCAAACATTTTTATCTGGACCAATGTCTATCAGTAAACTTAATTAGTGCTGAAGACGTTTTTCTACAAACATCCAACATGTGCTGCTCACCCTGATTTCCATTTCTTTCCTCTCCAACAGCTTTTCCACTGTTTTTCTTGCATAGCCGAAAAAAAGATGAAGATGTCTTACTCTCCTATCTAAATCTAAAGTGTTTTACACTTTCAATATATGCATAGTCAGGAGCCATTATTGTTTTTTTTAATAATTAATTCACAGTGTTCCAAATGAGATATACCCTTATAATTATTCTCTCAAAAAACACTGGTAAGACCCATTACATATTCTTAATTATGATCTTGAATGCCTTTGACAGCTTTTCCCCCCAACACAGATAACCCTACCTAGGGTTCAAAAAGGCTGCTGATAGAATCTCTCTAGGGTCAGGCAGGGGGAAGACAGCAGCAGATGTGATAACTGGTCCCCAAAATAAATAAATACATAAACCCACTTCAGATTAAACTTTCAGTGTTGGAAACCCTAGGTGAGAAAGCCTGACCTTGGTCAGGCATGCTAGCAGGAATAGAAATGGTAGCAAAGAGCAGAAATAGCCTGCAGATCAATAACCACAACATGTGGGGAAGAGTCAGCCCAGCTTTCATAAGGCGAAGACGGTACATCTCCTAGATCTGGTAGAGTTTCCTGAATATAGTCAAGTATATGAGCAGGGGTGCAGTGGTCAACATAGCCTACTTACATTTTTTAAAGGCTCCAGCATAGTCTTCCAGCAAAGACTCCCACAAAAAAAAAGTACTGCCATAACACGTGAGGAAAGGCTCCTGCCTGTCTCACCAAGCAGCTCACTGGAAAACGAAGGGGAAAAAAGTTGAAATAAATGGCCATTGGAGTATCTCAGGTTTGGGGCTATGCAACATGTTCCTAAAGTAACAGAGAACAGAGGTAGGAGGGTGAGATGTCAAACGTTGCACCAAAACAAAGTTTCAGCTTATACATACTTGGAGCTGAACTGCAGAAAAAAAATCCTCTAGCTACTACAAAAGCCCTCAAAGATGCACGGGAAGCAGTAAGAAGTATGAGAACTGGAGAAAACTGTCCAATGGCTATGGCAGATTGCCAGTTCCACTGGCACATGATGGAAGGGGAGAGAAGATTCTAAATTGCAATTATTTTTCTCAGCTTTGTACCCTTCTTAGCTTTCAGTTCCTACCTCCACACAGGAAAGAAAATCTATGAAGTTAATATAAGCTCTTGGGTTCCCTACTATTCCTGGAATGCAAAAATCCTTGTTTTAAAGCTACAAGGTCTGTATCGTACCATGCTGAAATCCAGCCTAAGGAATCGGGCCCCAAGATGCAACAGCAGTTGTGCATCTTCCCAATTTAGGTTCTAAGCTAACAGCAGGCTGACAAAGCTTCCAATACATCATACAAATTAAATAAATTTTTCTATTCTCCTCCTAAAATTAAATCAAAGCAGAAGTCTTACTTCAAGATAAGACTGTTAATTGCACCTCTGGAATATTGCATTTTTGCTGCTAAAATGAAAGACCTAGCATCAGAATAAAACCCAGGTATACTAATAGCACTAACCATGTATACTAATGGAAGCTAATACTCAGGGTTTTAACTTGGAAGGAACCCATGCCGAAGCACTCTTAATGCCAAGCATTTCCTGGCTGAAAGGTAAGATGAACTAAATACACTGCACAACATTGATCATAGTACAGGATGCTACACCTAATCAGAATAATGTTAGTACACTTTATAAATATATATATACACACACACACATCTTAAAACTGTTATAATTTTTATTTTTAAAAAGAGACTTTCTTAAACCTTTACTAAACACCCAAACTCCATCAAAAAGAGGCCAGTATGATTTTTTCATTTATGATAAATTTGTATGGCAAAGATAACAAAGAGGCAGGATATTAACAGAGCAACAATAATACACAGACAACAACTCTCCCAGATTCCAGCATGAATTCGTTCGTTGGTCTGTCCTGCTGACAAGCAGTTGCACAGAGGACAAACAGCCCAACCTCACAGGATACCTAAGGGAAAAATGCTCTTTAAGAATAATCAAACCTTCAACAAAGGTACTCTAAATGAACAACTATCAATATAACCTGCAGACACATAGTTTTGATGTCTGTCCTTTCCTATATATTTTTGAAACTATGCTTTTGGGGTTTAAATCTATGACCAATCCTACCACCTGTAAGAAAAAAGGGATGGGCAAGCTGTGCAGCCTGGTTCCACGGTCACATGCAATTGTGTAAGAGTCAAAATGTGAATCCCAGTATTAATCACCCAAGAACCTGCTACAAGCAAGCACTTTAGCACCGGAGACCCTCATTAGAAAATACCTTGACAAGCAGAGAAATGCATTTCCATTTTAGCAACTGGATGAAAGTTGACACACAAAATCTGATACTTAACTCAATGCTCCTGCCTGTAGCAGGCGTACCATTTAGCTTTCATTCCTAACCTATACTTTGATCTTAAACAAAATTTTTTACTGTCATGAATGTTTAATAGACAAAGAAACAGCAGGAGGAAAAAGGTGCACACTTGCAAAGCTGTAGAACACTGAGTAATGGTATTTTCAGGTTAGTCTTCATCTCAACCAGAAAGTAAATACACCTGCTGCAGCTTCTCTTAATCTTACAAGCCCCGTTGCATGATTTAGCCAATTTAAAGCAAACCCAAATATTCAGCAAATAAAAGCTTTTCATATCAACAGAAATCATGCTGCTGTTTCAGATACAGATGCATTCTCATTTAATCCATTACAGGCAGCTTAGAGGCAATGAACCTGAATACATCTTTCAGGACTGGCTCAAGAAATCATTAAGATCAGACAGATAAATCCTCCCACATGCCTTTGACCACATGACTGAGAAGCAGACACTTGTTCAATTGTTTTTGTTTTCCTTTAGGAGTGACGCAAGCTTGTTTTGCCTGTGATAGGAAGCACGATCTCCATCAAAGTCAGCCTACCGTACCACTCACCGTCATGTTATAAGTGATGCAATTCCAAGAAAATAAATTCAGTAAGCAAATATTTGGGGGCTAGGCCTTCCAGTAATACTGACAGGCACTTAACCCATCGTGTTCTGCAGATACGTGTTTTTTGTTAAAGAATATATTAGTATCTTACCTAATAGCTTTTCTAGTAAGTTGAGACTCCTTTGTACACAAAATTGATTGCTGCTACTAGCTAGTGTAGGCTGATTGGAAAATTAGAAAATAAGAGTTACTATGCAGGTGAAACATGACAATACAAACAAAATTTAAGAGCTACAATTTAATTTCATTACACGGTACTCAACATGCGAAACTCCAGCTATCCTTTCCTTCTCCAGTGACTTCTAGATTATGTGCCATTACAGGTGTAAAACACTTGTGTTCAGCACAATTGGGATGTACCCAGAGAACCTTCCAGTGCATCTAATTCCTGTTTCAGCCATTATCAGGCAATAAATAAATCCAAGAGGCAATTACATTTTTCATTGCAAATCATGAAGACACCAGCTTGCCACATTCCCATTTCTCTGCATTTTTTACTTAACTCCTTCCAATTTTGCCTCTGTAATACGGTGCTATAAAAATACAGTATTTAATTTTGTTTTACTGCTGTATAAATATATAGAAGAGCAATCTGAATGGATTTATTTTATTTTTTATGATTCTGAATTTTCACTGGAAGCCTATCTGTAAATGAAATAAAAAGTAGCCCAAAAGGATGTTATCCAAAAATATGGGAAAAGGGAAGAAAGATCAAGAAAATTTATTGAAGAAGAGACAAATGAAAAACACTGTCAATCACAAATAAACAGCTATACAGTGTATCCCCTGACTTTTCAACACACAAATGACAATACTGCCAAGAAATAATGAGAACAGGATGTGGGAGCAGAACTTATTCCATGTAGACACAGCTTATTCCGAAAGCAAAGGCAGCAAAACGTGCTGCCAGGCGTCATGAGGCACATCTGGTTATAGCAGGGAAGCACAGCGGAATTATCCTCTAGGTAGAACCTGACAGTAATTACAGTTTTAAACACCTATCTTTCTTTCAAAGAAGGTATAAAAAAGGCGGAGGACAAAGCACTGATTCTCGGAGCACAGTGGGGACCTTACCAGGGGAGCCACTCGTTCAGGTTTGATTTTACCTATGGAGGAATGAACAGAACTTTAAGAGCAGTGACTTGAATGAAAGCGATTCTCAATCAGCAGAGGCTTGCCAAAAACTGAAGGGAAAATTAACAGCAACAGAACAAGAACAGAAGAACTGCAGGGCTGAGAGGTACCTACAGGTATTTCTTTCTTGCTTATAAGGTTAAGCCGGATCTAATAAAACACTCCTGAGCAGCAGCTGCCCAACCTACTGCAAACGCCTACATCAGAGACCCCCAGCCTCAGTAACTTACTTCAATGCTCAGCTCTGACTTCTATTAGAACACTGTTTTCTTTCCTCTGTATTGTAATTAACACCTTCTCACCCCACCACACACACCACCTTTCTTTCTTTGCCAAGTAACACAGAGATCTACCTTCCAGGGCATTTCTACATAATTACCATTTTTTCCCCTCATTACAACATAAACCCAAATCTTACAGATTTGCTGGACTTGTAATATTTTTTTCTGACCTTTTCTTCAGCTTTTGGCAACAGCTTGGCTGTTGACTCACATTCAGTTTTCATGTACTGCATCTCCAAATGTTTTTCTCTGAAACTGATACCTAGCAGCCATTCGCCGAGCATATTTATGTGCATTATGTTTGCCCAAGTTCTGTATACTGCATATATCCCTTCGTAATTGCATGCTATTTATTTCAGGATAGTCTTAAATAGTGAAAGCCCTCCTGAAGCACAAACCATGCTTTCAAAATGCTTCTCTCTCTTTCTTCCTCAGTGCTCAATATTCAGAAATGTAGCAAGAGTATTCCACTAGAAAAGGCATTAATGGAAAAGCTGAATAGGACTGGACCAAAAGAGGCACCATTCAGTACATCACTGCTGAACATCAGCTGTGAACCACTGATAACCGCTCTGAATATCTTTTCCAAAAAGTTGCAGACTGTGAAAAAAGCTGACAATAGTTCCACATTCTCTGGTACTTTTTCACTGTGTGCCTCCTTGCCAGAAGGCAAGATCCACTCTGTCCTCATTATCTCACTACATTGGAAGTGTATGGGAGGGGGAACAATTTAGACCTCAATTATAAAGCCTCAGTGGTTGGAAAGCCCTGACTGAACAGACATTGGAAACCTCTGGGGACACTGGAAAGAAGCAGAGGAATGAAGGGAGGCACAAAGCTTGCTGTTCCCGAAGGAGAAGCAGAGCGATTCCTATCCAAGGAAGGAATTCCAGTATTAACATTGCAGTAGCTTCATACAGACCTGAAAATAATGTCATTTTCAGGAAACCAAAACCACAGCGCAACAGCAAATGACTCAATGCGGTTTCACAGCACATTTGATCTAAGCGGGGCTGCCACCAAACAGAGCCATCTGTTCTCCCCTTCACCGCGCTCCGCGAATTCCCCTTCCCTTCCTGTGCTGGAACTATTGATCACGCAGCTGCCAGATGAATAATCAGCTTATCAATGGGATGGAAAAATCATCTGCCAAAAAAAAAAAAAAAAAGTTTAACCAAACTGGTTAGCTGTGTTCTACAGGCCGAATGGTCAACCAAGACAAGGGGGTGGGATGTGCAACAGGGCAGGAGAAATAGGGCTGCTGCCTCTGCTCATGTGAAATGCAACCGCAATTGCCTCGTGCCAGCCAGCATCGCAGAACTGCAATGGCACAAAGACACACAGCTCAAAGTCTGAGGCACAAAATGAATTACTGCTGGCATGGGACATAACATTCAGAATGACAGCATCCTAAGTGCTTTAGAAGTAGAGACAAAAGAAGGCACTTATGACTCCTTAGTGGGGAAGATAAAAAAAAAAGTCCTGTATGCCAGTCTGAAATGCTCGTACCTTTTTAGCGTCATTCTTCACAAATAATAGACATTACCAGATCTTTAGGCCAAATAACCAGGGTTAAAGAAGCTCTAGCCCCAGAAGTTGGGGAATAAGTAGCTAAAGGATATTAAATGTATTAAAGATTATTCAAATCACTAGGACGAAGTAAAAATTAAATTATTTTAGAAACTAGTGGAAAAACACAAAAGTGACAAAGTCTCTGAGGACCAGAGAAGGGCAAATATAGGACTTGATTAAAAATGGGAAGAAGAAGGCCTTGAGGAATTGGAGATCCATCAGCTTAACTTTGCTATCCAGAAAGATACCAGAACATATTAGTAATCAATTTACAGGCACCTGGGGGATAATAAAATGAAAGCAAACAGCCAGCATGAATTTGTCAAGTACAAATCATGTCAAACCAACCAATTTCCATTGCTGACACAGTAACTAGATTAGTGCATAAATACAAAATCTCTTCACTCAGCCTCCTACCAGCGATGTATATATTTTCTTCCTTAAGAGAAGGTGAGCTAAGTTTCACAATTAGTTAAAAAGGCACAAGAGTCGTTTTTAAAATGTTCTCTTTCAACCTGAAGGACGTCTCAAGTACAGTTCTGAAGAGATACGTCCTGTGTTCTTTAATATCTTCACTAATGATTTAGAAGATGAATTATGGAGGAGACGTACAAAAATATGCAGAACAAGATAAAAAGGGCAAAAATAACTCTGGAGAACAAGATCAAAATTTGAAGCAAACGTGAGAAACTTGAAGATGTGCCCAAAATGAAATGAACAAAAAAAAATCCAGACCAAAGTTATATCTGAAGCAAAAACACATAGAGGGGACCGCATGGCCAGGGGGCAATGATGCACAAAGAGAATAAAGACTTTTTATAAGCAGCATATTCAATGTGTACATGACAAAGCAATGTTGCTGCTGGAAGTAAATAATTCACACTGGGCATACACCAACAGGGGTGCCAGATGCAGCAAGCAGAAGTGCAATCCCTGCTTTGTACTCTAAACGCCACACCTACAACTTGTGACCAGATCTTTTCACTGTGTTATAAAGACAACACGGATTAACTGGAAAAGTCCAGAGGAAAACAAGAAGAATAATTAAAGAGCACATTAAAAATTGCTGAAAGAACTGAATTTCCTCTTCAAAAAATAAAACGCAGTAACTTGCACACAAGACTTCAGCCTTATAAGGGTCATCATGAAGAGGAGAAGGATCAGCCCCTCCTTGGCTCCTGTGGGAAGGCAGAGACAGGAGCGGGCTCCGATTTCAGCAGGGAATGTGCTGGCTGGTGCTCAGGAAAAGCTTGCTGGGCATGAGGCCAGTGCAGCCCCAAGTCCAGGCAGCCAGGAAGCCTGCAAATCTCTTCCATAAGAGCAGATTTAGGCAAACATCTGTCAACATGCTCGTTCCCGCATCCAGACAGGGAGACCAACTAAGATGCACTCCCAAAGAGCCTCCCAGTCTAAAGCTGAGCTAACTCCGTGTCTTAAAAGAGTGCAAAGTTTCAAGAAAGAGAATTCATCAGAATAATATTTTCAGGTGACTCGTTTGGCTTCTACAGGATAAACCAGCTAAGCCCCAGGTTGCCAAACACAGCTATTCGTGAGCTGACAGACCAAGTAAGCATGAAGACACAGATGCAACTCCTTCATTTGAAGTGTCTGTGTTGACTAAAACTTTCCCTTCCATTTCAGCTTAATAGCTATAAAAACATACATCCACCTTGCATTGCAAATGCACGTAAGAAACTGTAGTGGGTTTATGTGGCAAGGTTTTGGTAGCAGGGGGCCATAGGGGTGATTTCTGTGAGAAAGATCTAGAAGCTGCCCCATGTTTGGAAAGGGCCCCATTGTTTTCCAGAGCTAAGCCAATAAGCGATGTTGTTTTGCACCTCTGTGAGAGCATATTTAAGACAGGGAAAAAAACGCTGCACCACACAGCAGCTGGGAGAGTGAAGGGAGTGAGGAACAGCCTGCAGGTGCCAAGGTCAGTACAGTAGGAGGGGTAGAGGTGCTCCAGGCGCCGGAGCAGAAGTCCCCTGCGGCCTGTGGTGAGGACCATGGTGAAGCAGGATGTCCCCCTGCAGCCCATGGAGTACCACGGTGGAGCAGGGTTCCACGCTGCAGCCCGTGGAGGAGGCCACGGTGGAGCAGGTGGCCCTGCACCGACGGAGGCTGCCGCCTGTGGAAGACCTCTGCCAGAGCAGATTCCGGGCAGGACCTGTAGCCTGTGGAGAGGAGACCACGCAGGAGCAGGTGACCTG
The DNA here is from genome assembly GCF_964035555.1 of Netta rufina. Taxonomy (NCBI): domain Eukaryota; kingdom Metazoa; phylum Chordata; class Aves; order Anseriformes; family Anatidae; genus Netta; species Netta rufina. The sequence continues at coordinate 6,820,985 of NC_140130.1, read as the reverse complement.
GCAGGAGCTGCTGCCCGTAGGGGAGCCAGGTTGGAGCAGTTTTCTCCTGAGGGATGGACCCCGTGGTACAGACCCATATCTGGAGCAGTTCTGGAAGAGCTGCTGCCTGTGGGAAGCCCACACTGGATCAGTTCATCAAGGACTGCATCCCGTGGGTGGGACCCCACAGCACAGGGGACGAGAGTGACCGAGAAGGAGCGGCAGAGAAGAAGTGCTGTAGACTGACCATAACCCCCATTCCCCTGTTCCCCTGCACCGCTCAGGGGGAGGAGGTGGAAGAGGGTGGATGGGGGGGGAAGGTGCTTTTGGTTTCTTTCCTTTGTTTCTCACTTCTCTAGCTTGTTAGTTGTAGGCAATAAATCTTACTATCTTCTTATGCTGAGTCTGTTTTGCCCATTACAATAATTATTGCGTGATTTTCTCGTCCTTATCTCAACCCTTGAGCCCTTTTCACATATTTTCTCCCCATTCCTCTTCGAGGAGGGGGAGTGAGAGAGCGGCTGTGGTGGAGCTCAGCTGCCCACTCGAGCAGAACCATGACAGAAACTCAAAGGGATACAGGTAGCTGCAAGGTTTTTGTTCCCTTCTAATTCTGAAACAATGCTAAAATGAAAGTTGCTGAGAGGGTCTGCCTGTTTTCAGCTGGAGTACATTCGAGGGTTCAGGTTACCAGTTGTTGGAATTCACCTGGCTTGCTGCTGTTCTCAACGTTTTTTTCTCCCTTTTTCTCTGAAAACAGATGGAAGGCAGTAATCAAACAAACTACCATGGTGGCTTGTATTTTCATGTATTATTATTTTTAAAAAAGGATAGAAAATACTGCTTGTGTCAAAAATTAACGCCACCTTGAGGAGCTGACCTATCAAAAAAGAACCTATTAACCACCTCCCTCCTCAGCCTCAAACAGCTCGATAAAGCAGGATTTATGGGCACTTGTTATTACCCATATGCAGTCCCGCTGACTGCTATTTTTATTTCCAGATGAGAACACACATGTCTCAATTTGATTTGGATCAGAGCAGGAGCTTTCAACCCCCCCAGTTTTTGTTCATGGGGGTTTATTGGGTATTCTTTTTCCTCTCTGACTATAGGAAGCGCTATTGATTTGGTTATATGGAAATGCAGCCTGGCTGTGTAACTTTCTCTAGGCTACCTTCACAGCTTTCATATTAAACTCTATCGCTTCACTCATTTAGTAAAGATTGAAGAACTGTAGCTGCAGCATGACTTCCTTACAGATTATTTTATAGAGTATAAAGGGTCTGAGTTTTTTGAATTTTGAGGTTTTTTGGTTTTGCATTTTTGTCATTTTATGTTTAATCTTTCAATACAGACATTGCTTCTTAAGGATTTCAAGAACTTCTAAGAGAAATAGATTTTTATTTTTTTTAAATGCTTGGTGACTCAAGGCAGCAGCAGTTATCAGGTGGAGCCCTAAATTTATGCAGACAGATTACTCCTACTAATGTAACCGCTGGAAATTTCACCTCTCTTGCCATCCCTAATTCAGCTCCCCTGCATTGTTGAAATAGCTGGACTTGCATCGACTTTTCCTTTTGGAGAACTTCAGGAGCTCTTCAGTTCTGCATCATAAAATCAGAAACAGAGGGTTTCCTTGAACCACAGCAATGACTTCATGGTGGTGGGGTTTTTACCCTGAGTATTCACAGTGACAGGGGTCCTTCTATGCCTGCCTGCTGTCCAAGGGCTGCACCCACCCATGTTGAACAGCAGACATGGTGCAGTGAGGTTCATTCATGGGCTCGTGTGATGTGGAGGCAGCTTACCTCAAGCTTGGGGCACTCTGCAAAATGTTAAATATGCACGGCCCTCGCACCCAGCATTTCACCAACTGGATCTGAGCCCCAGGGCTCTGCAGTCTCACCCCAATGGGCTAATTGCCAGCACCAAGAGGGCACAGAAGATAACCTGGCAGTAAGCAAAGAGGACAGAGAGGCTCCTGATCCTGCTGGCGGTGAGGCACCATCTCCAGGAAGAAAGGTTCACACACAATGGCCATGAAGAATGCTCAGAAATTTGCCAGCTGGAAGGAAAGGTTTTGGATCAGATAAAGGGATGAAGTTTCAGACTGCTTCACACATCCCCAAAACCTTTTGTTCATCCTGGTATGTTAGAAAAAAAAAAAAAAAAAAAAAAAAAAAAAGACAAGAAAATAGTGCTTCAGTCCGACTACACAAAAGCTGAAGAAATGAAATACATATGTAATTCTGTGAAACTTCAGACAAAATCCTTTAGTCACCCAACATGGTACTGGCCAGATAAATGAATGCTCAAAGGCAAAGAAGTGTATTTCTGAACTCTTGTCAAGAAATAGCAAGTTTTTTCAACATACACACGGGGATTTGTTTTTCTTATCATCAAAAATTGACCTCAGAGAAAAAAGAAATTCACAAAAAAGCCCCTCCAAACATTTTTTTTTTTTCCCAGCACTGATCACAAGTTTTTTGATGAAGGTATTTTTCAAAGAAAACCTGTATTTTGCACAGAGGTAAAAAGGAAGGTGTCAAATTCTCCAGTCGTGCCATGCCCGCTTCCACATCTCTCTGTCACACATCTGGTTTCTGGGACAAGTTTAGGAAATCAAACCTCCTGCAACTGAGGCACTCTGTGCTCCTTCATCTCCGACAGCATTAGCAGTCTGTGATGCTTCACCTCCAAAACCATCCTGTCCTTACAGAGAGATCTCCTTACATCTACTGGGTAAGTATGAAGTGTGATGTAAAGAGAACAAGAACAAAAATACCAGCTTAAAGCTTCAAGAGAACAAGATAATGTATTCTATTTAATTTAGCATGCTAATTACCAAATTACAAGCAGATGCAAAGTTAGGGGACTACATTTAAAGAAGATAAACTATTTGTTCTGATGTGGTGATAACGCAATGATTTTCATCTACCCATTCATTAGTAGTCATGGATTTGTTTGCTTTATGTTTATTTTTTTTAGCTTGGCTAGTTGTTGTTTCATTCCCTCCTCTGCTTCAAACAGGAGGAATTTTAACCTTCAGAGTGATGAATGAAACACAGAACAGAGCCTCGGTTTTAATTCCCACTTGAGAATGTTTGAAACTACACTTTGGGTTTAAATTGGTGAAAGCTTTCTGCCTGCAGTTGTTAAGAGGTATAAGGAGGTGTAGGATGAGGAGCACAACGCGATCCCATTTTTAAATACAACCAATGCAATAATTGGTAGGAAACCACAACCTAGAGTATCATTTACGTGAAGGAGCTTAAGATTTCAGAGTGTGAATTTTCTGACAACCTTTACAACTGTCCAAAAATCCAAGCAGTTTGGTCCATCCTCTCTCCCAGGAGGCGACCAACTCAGCGCTGAGCATAAACTCCAGCCTGAACTTGGGGCCCTGCAGGTTGCCTTCCAGTTCAGTGAGTGATGGGTTCTTCAGGGGTTAACTCTGATAGCTACCACCGTGTTTCCTAAATGCATGTAGAGATTGTCAATCACAAACATTAAAATAAAAATAAAGAAGAAAATTTAAAAACAAACAAACCACCACAAGCTCCCAACATCAAAGAGGTAAAGCTGCTAGAGAGATGCACTCCAGGCAGAATGATGTAAATCAGGTGGCCTTGCTGGAGCGAGCCCTTTCTTGTTTTCTATTTTAGGGAACAGAAGAGATCACTCATTTCTCTCTCCCTTGATTCCTGTCTGTCTCTGGGAGTTGCATCACATAAATAAAGCATCAGTTAGCCAGTATCATAGGAAGCTGAGGTTACAGAAAAGCCAGCTCCAAAAACCAAGACTGTGCTCACAGCTTCACTTCAAAGAGGATCTGCACTCCCTAATTCACACATTAATGACTTCACCCAGTCCCTGAGTGTAACTGGAGGTGACAAGAATGTGGGCAGAGGAGAACATTTACTCGCTTGTACAGAGAAAGGGCAATAAAGAGAGCAAACCAGAAGATGCCCTGAGGGGAGGAAAATAAAAGTTGTCTTACAGTTTTGTGCCATGCAGTCGAAAATACTAAGCCACAACACAGTAATTAACTCCAACATCCATCTCCCACCCTGCACCAGGAAGCCAGGAGATGTCTGCAACCATGCGCCCATCGCCTAGGTGTGGCAGGAGAGCTGTCAGCAAAGCAAAGCTTGTCACCAGAGCACACCTTTGGATACCAAATGAGACACAGGGCCACGTATGAAGCTTAATACATGTCTGCTACTTCCCAAAAGCATCCAAGATCACAGGTTCAGCAAGTGAAAGCTCAAGATGTTACACTAACTTTGATGACATCTGCAGAAATTTTATTTATTTATTTATTTATTTAAAATCAGCATCAAACCTTTGCACACACTTTCTGTAATGCTTCTCTTCAGACGCTGAGCAAGTGACAAGAAAATCACTTTATCACCTGCAGCCTATTCCAGATAAAAATTCAAATCCAAGACATAAAGAAGAAAACCATCCACCTTGGACAGGTGACGTTTTAAAGCAGCAAAGCAACATGAGATCACTGAATGCAAATAAGCTGATAAACACATCTTAGAGCCCAACAGCACTCCCCAACTCCAAAATCAAAATAAGGTCTTGAAAAATACCTGCCAAGGTCTATCAACAGCCTAATCAAATGTATTTGTGTAGAGGTGACAACAAGAAAGGTGATTCTGGGAAGTGGAATTATGAAGGCAAAAAAGTTGCTGGTTTTTTTCATTCTGCTTTAGCATGGTGTCAGATGGGAGAAATGCGTAGCAAATCTCCAGGAGGTACAACAGAAGCAAATAATTTTCCAAAGGGTGTAATCAATGTTTATTTAAGAAGAAAATATACAGACTCAACATCCTGATGGTATTGCAACAGAAAGCTTACAGAAGACTACCAGACTTTTTGGCAGAAATCAGGCTGAGTATTGAAAATAAAGAATAAACTGTAAAGACAAATACATTCCTCTTACTTCTCATGAGAATAAGCAAGAACAGAGAAGTAAGCATTGATATGGCAACTGCTTTTTTGAATGCAATCTTCACAAAACAATTAGAGAAGAGCTGCCAAAGTATAAGAGCCGTGGGCTTTACCCAAGTGTCGTAAGAAGACAAACAACATCTGCAAAGGTTGGGTTTTACTCCTACAGCACGCTAACTAAACAATGGTAAAAAGGTGCAACGGCGATGCTCTGTCGTGCTGAAACATGACTTAGACCTTTCACCACAAAATGACACCTGGCATTTTTGTCCTTGTTGCAAAAGCAACACAATACAATGTGTATACACTGCCTTGGAGCTCGGAGCCTCACCCCTTCGACCAAGGCACCAGCCCCTCATGTCCTCCAGGTTCAATTTCATCTTATATCCCACTATCTCCTAGAGACCTCTGCCATATCCTACTGATTCTTCAGGCTCCTCCTCATTCATGTCCTTACTTTTTACATTTTTTAATCTTTAAACTGAAATAAAGAAAGTAGACTGTGATGACCAAATTAGTCCTGTTTTAAATAACCTGTTGATACACATAGCAAGGCAACTTATTACTACCAGCTGCCCCATCACAATTTACCTCCTTAGCTCAGATTTTGTGGAAATCATTGCACCCATATTTGTTCAACTTCTAGTATACTAGAGCATATTTTTAGTGTGCATAGCTTCCATTTTCCACAGCAAATTTAAAGGGAGAAAGGTACAGCTAACGCGCAGAGCATATATAATGCATATGCAGAACACTGAGTAGAGGCATTAGTTATCAATCCAAAGACATTTAGCAGGCTACCTTGGCATCTTATTTTCCAGCAGGATGGCACTAGTGGCAACGGACAGATGTGTGGCTGCTACACAACCTTCCTCAAAGAGGCTGTCACTTGATAAATTAATGTTGTTATGAATATGCATGGCACCATGCTGTTCCACTGCCAGGGTAGCGAGTGGTATTGAAGGGACAGCATAAATCAGTGACTGTGGAAGAACAGTGAGATCAGTGCCCTGGTCGGGCATCCACAAAGCAGAACTGAAACCCACCTGAGAGGTGGCACCTTGGGTTTCTCATCCAGTCTCTGCCACCAAGAGGTGTCCCAAGCACTCCCCAGTGCTGTGTGCTTACCGGAGATGACTCCTGTTACAGGACTGAGCTGGAGCTTCTCCCCTCAAGGTTTTTTTCTTCCCACTGGAAATCCTTTGGCAGATGCTCTCTTTGGGGCTAGAAAAAATTCCACCTGACCCACTGCACCGCGTATTTTCGAACTCTACCAGCAAAATTGTTGTTGTTGGGTTCCTGTGCATGCAACACACAGCTTGTCCGTTTAAAGAGCAAAATATTTACTCCCCATGCTTTCAGCAGAAAAGCAGCTGACAAACAGTCACAGCCCTTCTACACTCTAGCATGAGCCCTACATCCAACCTGCTGTGCTTGCAAGGTGTAACCCTTCCTCTCCGCTCCACCTGGAGCAGCAACCTCAGCACTTCCTGCACGAAGCCAACTCCTTACTGCCTCAGGGCTTCTTGTTTGCCAAGTAAACACAAGATTTCTTTTGCTGAAGTGTCTGACAGTCTAAGACTAAAAGAGCTCCACCTCACCTTTCGCAGATAGGTTTAACTGAGCTACAGGTTAAGCACCTTTATCAATTAGCTGGAGATGGCTTAGCTCATGAATGCCATTTTTGTCAACTCTCGTAAAGCACTGACCACTTTTAATCAGCTCCCAAATGTCTGGAATTACAAAGAAAAATGTCAGATGCTATACAGTTTACCTACAGAACTGATGGAAAAATCATCTTTTTAACTCAAATCCAAGAAGATTCAGCAGGAAGTCAGCATTGTTTTTCTTATCTTAAGAAGAAAAAACTGATTACATCTTGCTTATAGCTGCAGTTTTTTTCTACTGCATAATGCTACAATTGTACACATCAGTTTGATAATATGTTATCTGTCTCATCTGCCTCCATTCTCAAGTTTCCTATGCATATTTGCAAAAAAAAATCCATATTAATGATGAGTCTGGTATCAAAAGAGACTCTCATCTCTTCATTTAAAACAGAGTTGTTGATTTGACTGTTGAAGTCAGTAGGGAAAAAAAAGGCATGTATTTTTCTTTTTTTTTTTTTTTTCCATCGCTTCTGGCGCACCTCCTCCCAGCTGCCTTTCTGGAGCACAGGGTTTAGTGGCTTCACGGCCATCGCCTCTGTTACCTGTTCACAAATCGACCGTGCTTCTGAGAGTCCCCTGGCGGCATGCTCCAGCTCCAGGACAATGGATCCACAGCTCTTTAATGAAACATCACAACACTGCCAGAAAGAATGGGCCCCGTGTTGCCAAATGACTAATTTCTTTGCAAAGGCATTCTGCTACACGAGAAACTATGAATGGACAAGAGAAAGAGATGTTTAGTGGATTTGGGGGGTTTTAATTAAGGCTGTATCCACATAGAGAACTGTTACTGTGCTGCTCCAAACACTGTACTTCAAATCATTTGATTGAAACTCCACAGACTATTAGAAAAATGCAGAATTTTCCCGATTAACTCAGTTATTTCTTTGCCAGATTCTCTCATCATTTCTCATTAAAAAGCAGTCTATTCCATAGCTGTCCTATTGACTGATAAAGTACTATAGGATGTAAGGACCTGGCACAGTATGGCTTTTCCAGGCACAAATACAATTGCTGGAATTCAATCATTTAATTTTAAACTCTTTTAGTAGGCTAAGTGTATTATCTATCAAAAAGATAATACCAGAAATAGTATACCATGACCACTGGAGACAGAAAATGACAGTGACATCAATCACGCTCAGGTTAGCAGCCATTAGAAACAATCGCAGGCAGCGCAGCTTTTGCTGGGCTCCCAGGGAACAAGATGAGGGGGAAATGTTAGAGGGGCACTCTGCAGACAGAAACAAGGCCTTACCTAGTGAAAGGTTTGAGCAGCAACATAACTAACCCAGGTGACAGATGCTGCTTGTACCTGATTTGAATTCTGTTTGTTTATATATATTTTGGTAATTTTACTTTGGCCATAAAGAAGGGCTAGTGAAAGAAGGATTTGGCATCAAAATGGTGAAGTACACAAAATATTCTCTCCTAGAATGTAAATTCACCATTAATGTTCTTTAAAGTAATGCTTCACTCTAAAAATACGGATTCTTTCTTCCAAAGTTCATTTTCATTCTGATCTAGAACCAGCATAACCTATAACCACATAAAATGGATATTCCCACTCAAGTTTCCTATGTGTTGCATTGCTGGGGAGACATCCCAAGCATCCCAACATAAGGAAGCACAAATTCAATTCTTGCAGTGAAGTAAAGGAAGGTAATGGTGACCTACAATTTGGTTTTCAGTGGAGGATCTCAGCAAGCATGCACTGAACTGCAAAGCAAGAAGCATGAACAGGCTGGGACGGAGCTACCAAAGCAATAGTGTAGATCCAGGAATACAGGATCTCAGTTTTCAATTCAACTTCTATATTCCTGCAAGAGTTTCCAGGACAAGTTTCAAGCAAGACAGTCACAGCAGGTTGTATACAAAGGTCATCACCTTTGGAAAGAGAATTTCACTGAGAAAAGAGCAAGGCTGTGCCCAGCAAGGTTGAGAAGCTGCGTACAACTGGTGGCACATTAAGTCTTTGTGAACTGCAGCAAACCAAACCAGGCATCTTTCTACGAGAGTGAAGAAATAAGAAGGGCAATTTCATCATTCATCCCTAATCTTAGAGCACTTGCACCTTCATTAATCAGCATTGTATCCTCACCAGAAGGCATACACCATTTCAAACTATTCATACCCCTCTGAAAATCCAGCCAGTTCGTGCTTCCTTGTCCAAAAATTGACATTTTGCTGGCAGTGACCTGTGAAAGAAGGGAAGCTACCCCTCTCTCAAGAAATACTTTCCAAAGAGAAATGCTACATAAAAATTGACATGATTTTATAAAAGCTGATGTTAAATTTACTATCAAGCAAATTTTAAGGAAATAAATCCTTTCTGTAGATGACAGTTGTGTGCTGCTGGACACAGCTGCCTTTGTGTTTTCTTTGGCAGACTTCTTATGAAATTTATTTAAAATGTATTCGGCAGTTCAAAGCTAAAAGAATAATAAAATTTATATTGGTTATGTGCTTCAAAGTGACATTCACACACTGTCCCTATCAGAGGCATCTGGCACGCCAGCAAAAGCAGTCTGATGCGCGTTGGCAGCCAAAGCACACTGCTTATGCCCACACTAGCATTGCTGGTTTATGTATGTGTGATCTCTTCTCTTCTCTTTTTTATTCTTTAATTAAGCAGAAGGATTTGTGCCCCATTTAGGAAGTGGTTAGCAGAAAGTCACTCACACCATCCCATATATTCTGCTATAATCCTGGTTCCTGCCATGCCCTAACACACACATCTGTTCAGAGGGGCATAATAACAAAGAAACTCACCCATTTTAGCCACCATTCAGGTTTTTATGGAATTAAAAGCCCTATGTGGACATATTGCTCATATAAAATTCAGTATCCGTTTCCCTGAATGTGGGCTGGAAACACATATAGGTTATTCAGGTAGTTTATTAAGTCCCCTTCTGGGAAACATCTGTACTCTGCTTATGGAATAGCTGACTTGATTTTTCGAAACATGAATAGAAAAAAAAAAAAGCTGAAAATTAATTAGTTAGAGCAAAGTCACTTTAGAGCACATTAAAAGCTTCCCTTGTATATTTTTTTCGATTTTAAAATCCTGAAGAGAGCTCGGCACAGATCATGGAAGTTCAATATTCAGATGAACTAAGCAGCTCCAACAAACTGCTGCAAAACAATGATACCTTTCCTTAGTAAATAGATAACTCCTGGCAACGTTCAGGTTACCCTGTGCGTGATAACAATATTCTGTATGTTTTAACATACAACAGTGCAGATTTGCCTAAATGAACATGTTGTGTTAGATTTAAAATTTATCTTTTAGGAGTCTACTTTGATGAAAGCTCCTGGGATCATGCATAGACCAAGGTCAACAAGAACAACACACAAAATTTATGTCCGCTAAAGCACACTGCAGCTTGCATTCTTTTGTAATTTAGAGTCAAAACTTCTATCCTAACATTCCCTCTAGTGCTAAGGTCACAGAGTTTTTCCTTAAACATCCGGGTAGTTTCCCAAAAGGAAGACTGAAAACAAGCAGATATCCCCCAGCACTCAGAAGGCCACCTAAGGATACCACAGACACCATTACAGCTGAGCAGCAAGACCTTGGCATTCACCCATATTTTAGTTCTGAACACTGCACAGGATGAAGCATGGTTTACTTCTATCAATTCTTTTCTTTAATGAAGCCGTGCATTTGGTTTTCCCTAGCATTGTGTTTGTACTATCAGTCTGAACCAACAGGACTCCAACCTCATTGGCCCCAAAACAGCAAAATGTCTTGGCATGTGCAGTGCTACCCAACTAATAGGATCTGAATGGAAGTTGTACACTTAAAAATTAAGCTGTCACTGCTAAAATGCTTGAGTGGATCGGAGCCAAAATATCCAGCAGCATAAAGCAAGCTTACTTTTTATTTAACACTTTCACATAAACAATTGTGAGTAGCTTTCAGAAGTTACCTATATTTCACACAGAGATGCAGCTATTTTCCATTATACCCTCTTTCTGCAGATACATTTACAGACTAAAACTCCCCACAAGGTAATGAAATTTTAGTACTTGGACTTCATCTTGGAAAATCTGGGTTAGAGAGGTAATTGATGATTTATGACAAGGAACGTGGAGTTTCAGGGGGAATTTCTTTGGCCTCTGAACTGCAATAGTAACAGGAAATTTCAAGCATTTACACTCAGAAAGTCTTCCTCCAAATGGCGCTGCCATTAGCTAATTACCACCCACGACTCCGAGTTAACCCACTCTCTCCAAATGCGTCCCTTGGCTCAAGCAGCATGATGTTACGCTGGGAGAACACTTCAAGGACAGGTCACGAGGAAAACAGACTGTTTCCGGGAGAGGAGAGCCCCGGTGCTGCAGGGATGCGGAAGACGCTCCGAGGTGCTTACCCAGGTGTCGTGGTTCCGCTCGAGTGGGCAGCCGAGCTCCACCACAGCCGCTCTCTCACTCCCCCTCCTCAAAGAGGAATGGGGAGAAAATATGTGAAAAGGGCTCAAGGATTGAGATAAGGACGAGAAAATCACGCAATAATTACTGTAACGGGCAAAACAGACTCGGCATAAGGAGATAGTAAGATTTATTGCCTACAACTAACAAGCGAGAGAAGTGAGAAAACAAAGGAAAAAAAAACAAAAGCACCTTCCCCCCCCATCCACCCTCTTCCACCTCCTCCCCCCCGAGCGGCGCAGGGGAACGGGGAATGGGGGTTATGGTCAGTCTACAGCACTTCTTCTCTGCCGCTCCTTCTCGGTCACTCTCGTCCCCTGTGCTGTGGGGTCCCACCCACGGGATGCAGTCCCTGATGAACTGATCCGGCATGGGCTTCCCACAGGCAGCAGCTCTTCCAGAACTGCTCCAGATATGGGTCCGTACCACGGGGTCCATCCCTCAGGAGAAAACTGCTCCAACCTGGCTCCCCTACGGGCAGCAGCTCCTGCCAGGTCACCTGCTCCTGCGTGGGCTCCTCTCCACGGGCTACAGGTCCGGCCCGGAATCTGCTCCGGCAGGGGTCTTCCACAGGCGGCAGCCTCCGTCGGTGCAGGGCCACCTGCTCCACCGTGGTCTCCTCCACGGGCTGCAGCGTTGAACCCTGCTCCACCGTGGTACTCCATGGGCTGCAGGGGGACATCCTGCTTCACCATGGTCCTCACCACAGGCCGCAGGGGACTTCTGCTCCGGCGCCTGGAGCACCTCTCCCCCTCCCTCTACACTGACCTTGGTGCTGTGCCTCACTCCCTTGACTCTCCCGGCTGCTGTGTGGCGCAGCGTTTTTTCCCTGTCTTAAATATGCTCTCACAGAGGCGCAAAACAACATCGCTTATTGGCTCGGATCTGGAAAACAATGGGGCCCTTCCCAAACATGGGGCAGCTTCTAGATCTTTCTCACAGAAACCACCCCTATGGCTCCCTGCTACCAAAACCTTGCCACGTAAACCCACTACACCAGGTAAATCATCTCACGCTGGGCCCACACATCCACCTGCACATTAACCGTGTACATACAATGCTGGGCTCTCAGCAGGTGAAAACCAGTGTTCAGGAGGCGTTTCAACATCACCATCTCTCTGTCAATCCAGTCAAAGTTAATAAACTGCTCTTCTTTCTGAGAGAAAGGACGTCGTGGTCTCATTACCTCCTTGTTACTGACGGTAACACACGCACGGAGTGTGGGTAGTTAGGGTCTGGCAGCCAGAAGATGTGGTGCTGTACGGAAAGGTGGAGCCCCTGCCTTGATGGGCAGTAGCTTGTGGTCTGTGATGTAAGCAAGTGCAAGTGACGCCGTGGGCCATCTGTGATATAACCCCATGTGACTCGACAACAAGCGCCATTTGCCATCCACCACATTGGTGTCTGTGAGCCGATGGACTGAGCGGCCTGGGGTTGGTCGCCACTGCTCCCTGAAGGCAACAAGTGGTGCCGAAACCTGGGAAAACTCCTGGATTCGGGCGAACAGCGGCTGAAGCGGCGGGACCAGCCCAGCGGGGAGGACACTCCCGGACCAACAAGGAAGATGGAAACCCTTGTGAAGGTTGTATTAAAATTATGGAAGCTATGGGGTGGCTCAGCTGAGGAAGCCAGGGGCGCCGGTGGGGAAGCAGAGCCTGAGGAAATCTGGGAGAGGCCACCGCCATGTGCGCCCCAGTACGGCGCCGAACCAGAAGACGAAGGGTGGGGCGAAGATGCCTCTGGCAGGAGCGGGGAACAAGTGCTAGGTTTGACTAACATGTGGAAATAGGAGGAGGAGAACGAGAAAGAGGATGGCTGTGGGGGCGACCGGGGAGGAGGTAGAAGCACGAGAGAGGGGCAGAGAGCTGATCGGAACATCCATCCGAAAAAATGCTGCTGTGGGGCAAACGCCTCGCCGAGCAGAAGGCAGGGCGAGCCACGAGGGAGAGAGCGGCCCGCCTGCAGGGGTGGTGGGCAGGGCCAGAACTCGACGGGAGGGTACTGGGACTCGGAGGTGAGCAGTCAGCCGAGCTCCGACTCCGGATCAGATACCGCTTCAAATTCGGAGGAGGAGGAGGAAATGGGGACAAACAGCAAAAATATCCCCATCCGAAATAAAGCAGCACCGCGAGGGGGAGAAATTCCTCTCAAGGATTGTAGGAAAATTAAGATTGCGTGTGCCGACTGGGCCCCATCGGCCACGCTAGCGTTCCCAGTCCGGGTGACGGACGGGGGCCAGAGGGTCCGCTCACCAATAAATCTTAAGGATGTACAAGCGATGGTTAAAGCCATCGCAGATAAAGGGCTTAATTCTGCAATGGTCTCCACCCTCATAGATGGTGTTTTTGGGGGAGACGACATGCTCCCGTTTGATATAAAACAAACTTGTAGACTGATCTTTGACGGGGGGGATGATCGTTTTTAAACAAGAATGGGAGGACAACTGTACGAGACAACTGGCCCAAGTAACTGGGGCGGATCACCCTCTATATGGCTCTAGCCTGCAGCGGCTAATGGGTACAGACCCAACAATGATCACCCCCCAGGCGCAAGCCCAGGGCCTGCGGGCCCATGAAGTTATGGCAACTACTCGTGCGGCCAGAGAAGCTCTAAACAGCCAACGCCCCAACTTCCAGTGGAAAATGCTGCCTTAAGGAATGATCAACTTGCCTACTATCTGCCAGATCACGGTGGATCGGGCACTGGCGCCAGTAAGTCGGCAAGCGTCCTGTCTAAGCCTGAGAGTTCCACACTGGCAGAATCCATACAACAGCAAAGCAGCCTCCGTGGGTGAGGGGCTGCAATGCCTTTGTGTGATCTTATCTTTGGACCTTGTATACTAAATAAGCTTGTGTTGGTTGTTGGAAGCCGGTTAGAGAAAGTTTACATTATGTTGGTAGAACACCAACAACTACTTTAAGAGTGTATTTACTCAGGGTTACCAGTTACCTCCTAGTTTTCTCCTGGTTATTGTGCCTTATGTTTTTTATTTAAGTTCTGATGTCTACCTCTTAAGATTGTTATATTTTAGATAATTTGGTTGTGCATAGGGAGGGGGGAAATGTGGGTAGTTAGGGTCTGGCGGCCAGAAGATATAGCGCTGTATGGAAAGGTGGAGCCCCTCCCTTGATGGGCAGTAGCGTGTGGTCTGTGATGTGAGCAAGCAGAAGTGACGTTGTGGGCCTCAGCTATATAACACCACGTGACTCCACAATAAATGCCATTTGCCATCCACCACATTGGTGTCTGTGAGCCGATGGACCGAGCGGCCTGGGGTTGGTCACTGTGCTGTTCCTGAACCAGGTCGCCACTGCCCCCTGAAGGCAACAACGGAGGCAGGCGATCCAGCAGCTGTCCTGCTCAAGTTCATGAGTCACCACAGAAAACTAAGGTTTCAAGATTAAAAACCACGCAAGACCATTAGGAGGTACTATAAATACGTTAGTATAGCAGTAAGTATTATGCTTCCCTGTTCTTTTTAATTTTATCATCGTTCCTAAAAATGGTTAGACACAGAAACCAACATAAATAATCCATTACGACAATCATTTTAAAAAAACATTAACCACCGTGCCACGTTGTTCTTAAGGAAAGCTCTGACGGGTTTTTAAGTGCATGTTGTTTTTTTTTTTAGATTTTCCCCCAGCTAGCAGCTTGTGTCACTGCTGCAGCCCCTCACTCCACTCCCATCCAGCCCATCTTCATCTTCGGATGATCTTTGTCATCAACACGACGCCCATCTTCCTGTCCAGATGGCACTTTACACTCATTTTCCTCCTGTAGTTTTTATTGTGTGGCCTTTTCATGGGACTTAATCCAGGGTTAAACAACGAGAGCTGGCAGCTGCTCCTTTTTTTTATGCTCTGGACAAGGGCATAAATTTCATTTCATATTGACTTGATCTGTTACTTAATATTATGGCAATGCTATTTGGCAAATACTCAAGACTGAATTGTCACCGTACTTTCCTTCTTACAACTGAATTGATCCAGAATCATTAAACAAATACCAAGAGATTTTTTTTTACTAGCGTTTTTTAAGACTATGTACTCACTAATCACCTATTTTTGTTACAATGGATTCATAATTAAGCATTTTGCCCGCCCAGAAAATGCCAATACTTTTACAAGCTGCTTCTCAGCATGAATCAAAGGAAGGATAGGATGTGATTGTTTTCAATGGGCCCTTTCATTTTCCATTTCCATGAAGTAACCTGTCTCATTTTTCCTCAGGCACCGAAATAGGCAGGAGCCATGAGCTCCTCAGTACTCATTCAGGAACCATATCCCAGCAGCGCACAACAGCCCTGGACAGATTTCACAGACCATACGCTACCTGACTACTCATTAAGCAACCAGCTGCTTTCACCACTTGAGCCACAATCTCTGAAGTAACCACAGATCTGTGTTTTCCACTCTTCCTGCCATCACCAGGAGCCTCACAGAGCTCCTGAAATCCTAACGAAGATTTTCTTTCCTCTCAGACACTAGGAGGAGACGGCAGAACCAAGAGAGAACCTCAAATCCCACATCTTCCTCTGTGTCACAAAGCAACAACTTGCGTCAGTAACCCGCAGAGTGACAAGTCACATCAGGCTCTCTCTTCATATCAGGACTCTCGTGGGGACTGATGATGCATGCTGGCAGCTCGTGGGACTGCCTTCTGCTTCCTGGGAGAGTTATTGTGTCTGACGCTGGCTGACAGAGTAACACTCACTCTTTTCCCACCTGAAATGAGTTATCTGCATCCGCTTCATCTGGCTACCTCCCGTGGCTCCCAAGGCTCCTGACGAGGGATTTGGCACCAAGCAGACTCTGTGCACACTCTGGGCAGGACCACTACCAGCATCATAGCACCGCAGAGATGACGCCACTAAGACTATTAACAGCCCACGTAAGGAACTAAGGCTAATTGCAGCTCTCCCTAAATGCAGCACCTAGGCTTTACCTAAAGGATAATACACCACAGAGACCACCGCAGCCCTCACTGTGCTAGAGCCCAGGTGAGGACGACCTCTCCCCTGACCCAAGAAATACACTGGAGGTCCTTCTCCTCAGGCATCAGCCTCTACGTTGACTCCACGACAGCATTCCTCACCTCCTCTAGAGACGCTCCCAAGCTTGTTCCCAGCTCCCGTGCAAACGCAAGCACAGACCCACACCCTGCATCAGAGTGTGGCTGATGGTGCAGGGACGAGGGCAGGTTGCCACCACAAGTCCGAGACTCCTGGGGAAGCCACCAAATCAGGTGGTGCAAGGCTCTTGGAAGCACAGGGGAGAAACAGAAGGCAAGAGGCAGAGGGGAAAACAGCCCTGCTACCAGCAGCCACAAACCGCAGGTGGTGCGATGAACAGAAGGGAGCAGCATGCTGCTCCTAACAGGCACGGAGGAGGAAAGGCAACGCACGATGTAGCGCTCTTACCCAACAAAACCAGGGCCAACTGCTGGAATTTTCTCCTCTTTTCCAGGTTTTACAACTAAGAGAAAGAAAATGCATCAGATTCATCTGCATGCTGTGAGTATGCTACAACTGCATCAATACCAAACCACCATAAATCTGAAATAACCCCCTGGCTAAATGTATTCACCTACTGTCTCAATATAGCAATGAATTTGGCCATTGTGCTTTGTGATGATGCATATTTTTTTCCCAAAAATATTCAACCTGGCTTTAAAGAAATCAATTAGAAATATTATTTGGCACATCAGTAGAACTGAGAGAAACAACGCTCCCTTAATATTCATAAAGAGACCTTCTGCAGATAACATGGGGGAACACTATTTTCACCATGTAAGAATAATTCTACTTCACTGAGCTAGGCATCTCAGCACACATGCAATTATCATCAGTTTTTACATAATGACAGTACAACTACCTGACACTTTATGGGCTTCAGAGTCACTCCAGGAGAATATGTAAACATTTCTTGTGAAATTTTTGACTCCATCAATGTTACTGAGCTCAAAAAAAAAACCACAACAAACATACCACATAGCACCTGTGGGACATGTTCGTTAACACCAAGAGCAGCCAAAACCAGAATGAAAACGTAGATGTGCTTCTCCTTGTGCAGAGAATCTGTAAGGGTCCAAAGCAGCTAATCTAGAAAGAGAAGATTAGAAGACTTACCTCCCTCGTTTGGTTGAGATCTAGAATTACCCCCTATCCACTTCCATATGCTACATAAATAGAGAGGACAGTGAAGAGTATTCCAAAACACCTTACTGACAAATGCTTCCTAAATCATCACTCAAGACCTGTGCCACATCTTGTGCCAATGGAGAAAACGCACCGGCTGCTGGTGTGACACGACTGGCAGAGGAGCAGCAGCACCTGTAGACACTACAGGGCCTTCAAGATTTGGAGCTCTGATTGAGAAAGCACTCACTGGGCTGCACCTTTGCCCTGAAATGCCTGCTCCTCATGGGCTCCTCAAACGCTGCTCTGACTTCTGCACTCCTCCAGCTGTCCTCAGATGCTCCCGCACGCCGAAGCACACCAACGTCCATGGAAAATTTCCCTGTGGGATTTGGCAGCAGCGTAACTGCTAAATGAGCAGCAATCAAGTAGTTCACCCAATCAGTTCTCTAATTCACCACAACTGCTATAAATACCACCCATTATTACCGACTGTAGCTTTTAGGGGAAAAATAGATGCAAACTTCCCGCAGTATCTAATCTATGCGAAAATTATACAGAACATTACATTAAAATCTAAGTAAACACTTTGGCATACTCCTGATGTATGTGCATAGATCATTTGGGCGTACTTCTGGGATAAGCACCATTTGATGTTCAGATTATTGGCGGATATTTAAAGTTGATTACCCTAGAGGTAAGATATAATTGGTAAACAAGGAACATATAGAGAACAACAACAACACAACTACAAGTTGTATTTATTTCACAATTTATTCTTACACTCGGGACAAGAGTTCAGTAGAGATGCTAATTTTTTTTTCCCCTTTATCTAATGAAATGAAGTTCACTGAGCAACATGGTGCAATTGTCATCCCCTCTGCACCCTCCTCCTTCCAGGCTCCTGCCTCCCATCACTGCAAGGAGCTAACAAATTGCTGTTGATTGGGTTTCCCACCCATGACCTGCACTTACACATCGAGCAGCACTGGGCTGTCAGCCCTTGGCTGCCTCTCCCCATGCACAGCAGCTCCGTTTTGCCTGGGTATTATCACATGGGTAATAATGAAAGCTACATGAATGCAAATAAATCACAGTGGGAACCTCCCAGATCCGACAGAAGGCGTTGAAGCAGCAGCCTGAGCCCTCCTCCCATAAAGACAGAGGGACTCCAGAGCTCAGACCAAGGAGGCAATGAGGCACGCAGGGAGAAGAAACAGCTCCACTTAAATCCTACCCACGGCAGCCGTAGGGGAGAGCCTGGCTAAAGACCACTTCAGCACTAATGCAAGCTGTGGGAAGGTCCACACGCAGCTGTGAAGTACAAAACTTCATTCAGTTAGGCCATCACATTAGCAAGTAAGCAGGAAAAAGCACCATAAACTGGAGGAGCATGGAAAAAAAAAAATACAGCGCTGAGATCCAGAAAGCACGGTTCAAGGACACAGTAGCAAGAACAAAGCAGTTTGCAACCCTACATACATTGTTTTCTTAATGTTAACACACTCAGTACCTGAATTGCGTTTAAAGACCTGGCACATCTCTGAGAACACCCCAGGCTGCAGGACTCCTGCCCCGGGGGCCAGCTGCCTGCTCCCAAATCCCCCCACCCAATTTCCTTGCACAGTGACTGCTCTCCCCCGGGAGCAGCTTCCACTGCAGGAAAATACTGTCCATGTAGTTTGCCAAGTGTTTTTAGCATAAAGTCACTATAAAAACTCCTGTCTAAGGCAGTGGACAGGTCAAGGTTTCCCACCACAAGTTCAGGACACTGACCTTGAAGATGAAAAACACCTCTGGAGGCAGGGGCAGTGCAGCTTGCCATGCAGAGCCCAGCTATGGAAACAAAGAACACAAACTTTGCAGTTTTATATGCAAAGCAAGGAATAAGAATGCAACAGCAATGAGAAAGAAGAGGCTAGCTAGGCGGAAAAAGAAAATATAAAAGATTTCTTCAATCACTTTACATAAGATAGGATGTAAAACAGGAACAAGTGTATTCTACATGGGACCTAAATACGAGATTTCACAACTTTGAGAATCTCACGAATGCTTTTGTCTCCTCATTATTTTGATTTCACAAGGTGTATCATAAAATCATTGCGTGCTTCACTACCAGGAAAGTGAAAATGGAAAACTGCTTTTAGTAAGCACTCATTCATTCCTTACGTTTTAGTGGTAACAAGCACATCTGCCATCTGTCTTAAAATAATAGAATTTAATAGTGCTATTCTAATACAGCATTAGAAACACAGGCACGTTTCTGGTGTTACACTTTTCAAGGCAGCACTAGGAGCTGTCCTCAAGGCAACAAGTATTCCTAAAAAAACAGCAAACACTTCAGTGAGAAGGATTTGGCATTGAGACACAAAAATCCTAAAAACACTTAGTGCCGGTGCGGCTTAACTTGGCCAGGTGCGATTTCTAAATTGTCCATAGAAGAGGCATAAAAAATCCTACTGTAACACAGCTTTGCCAGCAGCTCATAATTTCAAATAATTTGAAATATACAGAAGGCTTTTGAGAAATATGGAGAGCTTCTTCAATATCCTCTGATAAGTATGAGGCACAGATAATGGAAAGCAATGTAATCCAAAAAACCCTGTTATGCTACCAGAGCATAAGGAGAGTTATCTGCCTGGAAAGACTAGGAAAAAAAGCTGAAAAAAAAAAAAGGGGGGGGGGGAAAATGTCTGTATCATGAAAGAACGATTTGCTGATGCATTGCAAGTACTGAAAAATGCAGGATCTACTTAACTGTGTTGGCAGATCTCAGGGTTGCTGGACTCGAAGAGATTACATCAAGTGGCGTGCACCAACCATGACGTTACGGACACGTAAAGGCAGGATTTGGAAGTGACCACCCAACACGAAGTACCAGCCAGAAATGTGCAGCCCTCCTCACAACCCTTCATATGAACCCAGGGCTACAAAACAAAGGAAAGCGGTGCTCTGCCTACATGAAAGAGAAAGAGTGCCCTAAGGAAGGAGCCAGAAGCCTTCCAAAATGCTCCAGTCACTGTTCCAGTCACTGCTTCTTGCTCTCCCACTTAGGAATTGCTCCGACTGTCTCTGCCGCTGCCCTGCTGAAAGGGATTTCTGTTGTTACAGTGTAGGATCAATGAGCATTGCTCATTCCCAGTCTCACACTCAGTTAAGCACTAGTTATATAAAGCCGCTTTTTTCTCTCCCTAAGAACAAGCTTTAGGGGATCTGAGCCGTTATTGCCTATTCTCGTGGGCTCTTATAAACAAAACATCTTTCCTTTTAGAGAAAAGAACCCTCGTGTTGGGAGCAGTAAAAACCAGGCACCGGTTACATCACCATGCCTACAATAATGCAATCGTAATGGCATTTTGCTTGACACTTTAGAACATAAAAATTTTACTGGTAGAAGGGAGAGAGGTTTTCATAGAATAGTAAGTGCTACAATCCTAAAATAATCACTCCACTTGAATACACCTTCAAAACACATTCCACTTTGTTATTACTGGTATAAAAGGATTTTTTTTTTCCCTGCACTGGATGAAAACATCAGGTGTTCAGAAACACGGGGCTTTTTAGTTTTCTCCATTCAGGCCCACTTACAACCCAGCCATAACATACTCCATTATCTGTTCCACGCTAATTGGCAACAAAAGAAAAACAGCTATTTTAAGACAAAGCCTCTTTTTATGTAAAACAAGGTAAACTGTCATGGGCAACATAAATTACTCAAAGGATGAAAATGAAAAGGAAGGAAGACCACGAGTTGAGAAAAAAAAAACAAACTTATATTCTGAGTATTGGAGCAGAGGCAAATTTCCACAGTGTGCAAAAAAAGGTATATTGGTGATCACTGCCCCTCGTCTAGTTCCCTGCAACAAATGGTCCCCCACACAGATGAAGATTGATTATATTACTAGGATATTTTTTTTTTTTGAACTTTGTGTTTCATTGAAGCATTAAATGGAGAACAAACCAGATCTGCCAAGCGGTGCCAAACTGGAATATGTTCATCTTTAGTGGAGCAAATGTTAACTAATATTTTCAATTAACTTGCTAAACCCCAGCAGTTTGGGAGTGCTGGCTCTTCCCTGGGCTTGGCTGCTCTGCGGCAGCAAACAGAAGGCTGGGCTGGCAGGAGGAAAAAAAGCATCCATCTCTTCTGTTAGGATCCAGCACACTGCTTCAGGAGCAGTGCTCTGGATAGCTGGAAGACGGAGAGCCTTGGTGCTAGGTGAGACACCAACAAATGACTGTTCTAATTACAGGGGAAAAAAAGGTCCTGTTAATGTGAATATATCCTATGGCAACGTATGGAAATACAGGGAACTGGGTGTCCCAGCACAGCAGACTGCAGTCCTCAGTAAGGAGTACAAACCTGAAGCAGGGCAACAAGGCTGACAGCCCAAAATCACAGGGTAATTACTAACTCATGTGTGCACCAAAGAGAAGCGCACAGTCCTGCCCCTGGGGAGGAACAGCCCCAGGCACCAGGAGAGACTGGAAAGCATCTGGGCAGCACAGGTCCTGGGGTCTTGGTGGGCACCGAGTGGAGCACAAGCCAGCAGCATCCCCTGGCTGCCAAGAAGGCAACAAGAGAAGAGGAGGCACAGGGGGATCTCAGCAATGTCCATGAACACCTGAGGGTGCAAGGGGGATGGAACCAGGCTCTTGGTGGTGGTGCCCAGTGCCAGGACAAGAGGCAGGGGGCACAAACTGGGGCTCTCAGGAGGTTCTGTACAAACATCAGGTGTGTGTCACAGCACTTCTGTGCTGCACAGATGATGGAGCGCTGGCACGGGCTGCACAGGGAGGTTGTGGAGTCTCCTCCTTGGAGAGCTTCAAAACCCATCTGGACAGGGTAATTCACTGTTGCTGCTCAGTTTGGGGTTCTCTGTTCACTGGGTCTCAATTCTGCACTTCCAAGACACAGCAGCATAAGAATTAATTTCAAAGTGAAGAACATAACATTTTCCAAATTCTTACAGACTACATGTCTAGTGACAGATAAAACATTTCAAGTAACACGAAAAAAAAAAAAGCTATACAAACCCATTCAATAATTCCTTAAATGCTGTTCTGTTCCCATTAGCATCCAAAAGCAGAGGGGCCAGGCTGTTTAGCACACACAGGAGTATCAGAAGCACTCACCCATGCGCTATTATCAATCAATATCCACTGGCATTCATGATGCCAAAGAGGCTGCTTAAGTGACCATTCATCAAAAATAATTCAGAAAATGAGGAGAAGAGAAAAGTGCCATTTTAAAGATAAATACTATTTATTGCTTCGGTTTAAAGGTTGTGTTATTTTGGTAATGCTGCTTGTGAAGGTAGCTTTACGTGCTACAGCACAAAGTTAATAGCTATGAAAACAGACAGGCAGTTCAATCAACAGTCAATTTCCCTTCACATTCATTAACTGGAAGAAGCAGTTAATGTTCCACAAGTGATGAAAAATTAGGATACCAGACTTCAGAGACCTGTTCCAACCTTCCTCTGCAATATGCCCAACTATCCCTCTGACCCTCAGGAACTTAGCGCACACTTACCTTTCCCTACACATCTCCTGAACTCCCTCCATGCAACCCGTTTTCTCACCTTCCTCTAACATCCAGAAATGATTACTGTTTAGGAGGTGGCAAAAAGTGTGGCTGGTTCACATATGGAATGGTCAGACCCAGGTTAAATAGAGCAGGTTAACTCTTGAGCCCACACAGCAGTTCCTCTCACTGGAGATAATCATTCGAGTATGTTTTCTACAGCCAGCTACGATTTTCCTTTGCAGTATGTAAATGAACCTTGAGACTCTATGTCCCTGGGTCAAAACGTATCAGAAAGAGATGACAGGGTCAAGAATTACTGAAGAGATGATGACAAACAGTAAGGAAAAAAGGCAGTTAAGCCTGCAGGAAGAAACCTGGCTGAAAATGCTGTAAGTGCCATGGCCAGCAACTTGGTTTGTGCCACAGCACAGCAGGGAAGTACAAGCTGTACACTGACCAACCTCAGGCAGGTGTTTTTCATGCTCCTTCCTTTTACATTATGCACTGACATCAATAAGCTGAGTGCCCCAGGAACGTAGGAAGGAGGTATTGTGCAGTCCTGTGCTCGCTGCCAAAGCGCAGTAATCAGAAACTGGAAGATGCCAGTGATGTCTTCACTTGCTACTGCAGAAAAGAATCAAGAGCATAAATTTGAGTATTCATAGCTTTTGAACTACCAGCGTACCATGCAGACACATAACGCAAAGGCTTTGTTCCTCAGGAGCTGAGGAGGCCGTTCCAACAAACACGAACAGGCTTTCAGATGTGCTTCGAGCACACACGCTCCCCTTGTTCCATGACGATGTGGCACGGCAGCAACAGCCGGGTGCCTTTGTAAGGCACTCGAACTGGAAGAGCAGGGGAGGGCTGTGTTAGACGAAATCAGCCTTCTGCACATGAGCTTTTCTGGCACGCTGTTTACCTGACACGTGTCAGCAAACTGTTTACAGAAATATCATTAACACTGCGAAGGCACCAAGAGCACTCACTCCTCCTCAGGGCTCCACAGACAGCTGACAAGTTCCAAAGCCAAGCGCATTGTATGAGCTGCATCCACACCACAACACAGCACGTTTATCAGCAGGTCATCAAGAAACAAGGTTAGCGACCACACTGATCTCCACACTCTTTGTGGTGTCCAAACAGGGATGGCCAGGAAGCACCTGCTGCCTGAAGCGCTGAGAGGAGTTCAGACAGGTTCAGTCGGCATTGGCTTCCGCGGCCAATGCACGTCACACGAGGAGATGTAACCCCACCACGCTGATTGTTCATTCTCTCAGTGAATGAATTATATATCAAATGAGCCTTGCAGTTGGCACTTACCAACAGCTGCTTTTCTTTCCTGAGCAGCTGGCAGACAAAGCGTACCCTGCCGTAATTCACATCCCCGTTAAAGCCACCAGTGCCGCTGCGTGATGAAAGCTCAATCTGGGCTCCTCAGTAGCTGTTTTAGCAGTTCCTGTGCCACAAGCACTGTCCTCTCTGCCACCCTTTTAAGACCAATTAGCATGGCAGGTGACCCAGTTGTACAGAAAATAAAGCTCAGCAGCAACTAGCACTTGAAGCTGTCTGTTCCTGTGGCACCACTGCTGGTCAGACCTCTGGGTCACCCCTCTGAACTCAGAGCTCGAGTTTGCTCTGTGCCCCAAGCACATCAGTCACCCTTCCCATCCTTCCCTTCATTTACAGAGAGGGGATAACAGCCCCAGCTACACCAACTGCACAGCAGTGTTGAAAGGATTAATTAGCTAATATCTGTACAGTCTTAAGCATGCAGAACATCACAGATGCAGAGTGTAATTACTGTTATTACGGGAGTCATTTCTTTGACTCACTGGGACAACACACATTTTATCTGTCATTTTTTTTCATGGCACAGAAGTCTACCATCAAATAACCTCCATTAAAAAGAAACTTCAGTCACATGACATAAGCAATCCAGCCCAAGGATTACCTTTTGCTAGCATCTATTATTTCAAATCAGTGGGCTGCTGATACCCGCGAAGCCTTAAAGCTAGCCAAAAATGAGACAAAAATGATACTGATGCACTTGGTAAGCAGACTGCCCTCCTAGAAGCTATGCTCAAAAGTAATCTATGCTTGGTCAGCTTTCCATGGTGGCTAGCAATGTCAGTAATGGCTTCAACTGCTGAACAAAGCTGTGCAATAGAGAATAGCTCCAGACCTACTCACCTGACAGCCTCCCCTTCTCCTTGGGGCATACTGACATGGCTGGGGTCAGCAGGGGTACTTGAGCATCAGCTGCAGTACACTCATCAAATGTTTTGCAGAATGCCATAAAACTTACTCCCTCTCTTCTTCTGGTACATCATGTCTATAGCCTAACAGCTTAGAGACCTCCTGTAATGCTCAACTGCTTTCCTAAAACAAACCAGTGGTTAGGAGAAAATCACCATGGACAAACAGAGATCATAATCACCACAGACTCAGAAGTACAATAACCTAAACTGAAAGAAAACGATGAGGGTTGGGCTTAGGTGCAGCATCTGCAGGAAAACCAACCTCAGAGGAGCACCATAAAGCCACAAACTGTACTTGCGTGTGTCTGCCCAGTACGGTGCTACCTCACAGTCTGTATCCCACAGCGAGAATAAGGGGCGAGTCCAGGATGTTGGTGTTCTTTCTCTACAGCAGAACTCGCTGTTTCCCATTGAAATTTAGGTCATCACAGATGCAAGCCTCCTGAACACCCTGTAAGTAGCAATCACAGTTTAAAGCAGTGCTAACCCTAGGAAATACAGCACCTACAGACATCGAAGGTCACGGTACGTTCTTTCTCTCATAGATTTGCCATTGGGTTTACCTTTTTTTTTTTTTTTTTTTTTTTTTCTTCAATTCCTTAAGAAAAGGACAGTAACAGAAATACTCAAAAATAACACTGCCACACTAGGCACATACCTAGTTGGGCACGGCTGCTGATGCCAATTATCATCCAACAGCACAGAAGCCTATGTGAGGTTGGTGGAGTGACAGGGGTTACATGGGAATCTCCAAGGCATGGAGATTCACAAAACTTCACTTCCCTAGGACACGTGCAGCACACCAAGTAACGCTGCACTCTCAGCAATTCTAGCTGAAAGCCCACCAGCAGTGGGGACAGCCAGCTGGGATCACTGAAGCCAGCTTTAATGGGAACACTGCGGAGCCAGGTGGGAAAGCAAAGAGTTGTTCTCGCAGATTCTTGCTTTCACCAATCTGTCACCCACAGAAAGCTGTTTCTGCAGTCAGTCTCAGCTGAACGTCTAACCTTCGTGATTAGCTAGCATTAGCAAACCCAAATCAATGGCCTGATTGCAGACTTGCCAAGCAAAAATGCAATATGCATGCATTACAGTGATTAGACAGCTTCCAACTTCATTATCTCTTCTGGAGATAAAGCATTACCTTAGAAGTGGCATGTATATTTCAAATAGTTTGGAAACTTGTATCTCATTCCAATCCCCAACAAGGAAGACCAGATGATGATTACCAGAAGACACGGTGAGGCAAAGCCTGTCGTCACAGCCCCTGCAGCAGCATTGACCATGCCATCACAAGCCCACTTTTTGAGGCAGAATTCAGAGGAGCCAGACGCCAAAGCACCTTGTACTGTGTACCCCATCTGTAGGGAGATGCTGAACAGCCACATGGGAACGTACAGCACAGTTACAGCACAAACAGTATTTGCAGCTAAAGCGCCAAAGATTTTTGGAGCTAAAAACAGTTTTCACGGACGGAAAATTGTTATTCTTACTCACCACTTGTGAGGTGAAAATTAGCAGTTAGACACAACTCCTACCACTGCTCGGTTGTTTAGGCGAAACCTCTGGCTTTTACTTTATGTAAAACCTCAAAGGTTTTACAACTTCAAACTGCTGAATCTCTGCAGTCTGAACATTAACCTGCATTTTATCAAACCACTATACTTACATTTTTAATGACAGTCTTTCCGTGTGTCCTCCTTAAACTGATGTTCCACAAAAGCCAGGGAGGTCCCACACGTACCCTACAGCAGGCATTCCATCATGCAACCAGCCCCTTGCCTACATGCAACCCTAAAACTCCTATGGAGTTGTATCTTTAGTAGCTAAAACGACAGCTGCAATGCTTAAATAATTTAAACTACGTGAATGGCTTTGTATTTAACAAGGAGAAAACCAAGCACTCTCCCATATCTTAAACAGCAAAAGCCACAGCGGGCAAACAGGGGACTACAAGCTCACTGTATGGTCTGTTACAGACAATAATTTGGTGTTTAATACAAGGGAGACCAGTGCCAGGAACACCATGTACTTACACACCTACACATGTGTTGCTGAACAACATTTTTTAAAACAGAACCCAGAAGCCTGAGTTGTAGTCCCACTACTCATTTATGCCTACCTGTAAATAAAAGATTGCAACGTATTTGGTTCCAATTAGGTGTCATTATGCTGCTGTATATTATGATTTTATTCATTACTGTTAATGAACTAAAGTGATACCATGTATCAATAATTACAGTGCCTGCAAAATGGTAACAAAAAACTTCCACAGGAAGATGCCAATTCAAGCTAATAAAGCCTGACCAAATTCCCCTTCTTGAACAAAGTACCAATTAAATGCTGCTTGGAGTCACAAGCCTTATGAAATCTTTCTTAATATTTACAAGCACAGGATAGAGTATACAGCAATGTGTACAGCTCCTGTCCTACTGAGAGGCTCTGGCAGGCAGACCCAGTAGCTGACACCATATAACGCTGCCATAGGTTACCAGCCTAGCTAAAAAGCACCTTTGTACAAACCAAACCTACCCTAGATGCCTGTGCAATCATGTGCAATTAGGTTAGTGCAGTTAGACTGAAGAAACAGTGCCGCACCACCGTTGGGGTGAAATCTCCCATCACATTCAATCTGACTGTCTCAGGTAGAAAACTATGGCCAACACCAATTTTGTCTGACCCAACCCAAACCAATTTGCTTCCATCCTCTAACTGTCCCCCATGCAATCCAACACCTACAATGAAGCCCAGTACACAATTAACACATCACCTCCTCTGTCACAACTGGAAAGCTTTGGACTGGGAGAGTCTCTCATTTCACATTACCTGGCATACAGACACGGAGCAAAGCACTGAACACAAATCTGTGTTTTTCTACCTCACTATGTGAAAAATTTTGAAAAAGCTGCAACTGTAACTTGTTCGAACTGACAAAGTGCCTCCCTCCAAAAATATCTTTTGTATCATAGTTGAGGTTGCCTTTGTAGTAAACTCAACAAGTAAGGGGTTGTTCCATTTTTGTCCACGCTTTTGAGTAAAACTTACTGCAGATGAGCATTCAGTACTTCTATTAAAAACAGATTGCTTATTTATTTTTTTAAATAACTGAAGACCACTTGTATTGACTTTACTGTAGCTGAACATTTCAATTTGTTAGAGGTCAAAATACCTATATTTACACAGGAACATTTCTGATAAAATTTTCAAACGTACGAATAGGAACTTAAGGATGGTGTTATCAGTACAGATCCCTCAAAGTCCAAAACAAAGTAAAAAGCAATTTTTTTTATAGTCCTGCGCCTCTTCCTATGTCTGTATATGAAAAATAGTATAGGCTACTAGACAAAAAAGACACACATACTCTTGCTTTTCAAGTAAAAGCTTTCTCACCTTTAGTACAAAGCGTATTCAAAAAGCACTCACACAACACATACTTTATGTCAACCAGAAAACTCTTAAAATCCCTCTCTCTTTAGGAAGTGGTAGTCAGTGGCTGATTAAAGAAACAGATCCATCTAGTGGTAACACTAGCTTTATGCTAATGCCTGTGTCAAGCAGGAGCAGGGAGGCCTGGTGGCTCGACAGAGAGGCTCTATTATTCCACCAGAGCCCAGTGGTGATGCAATTTTTTGCTTTATGTCAAGTAGAGAGAACTTCTCCTCTAATGAGGGTGTTGAATGAGGGTTTTGAAGTAATTTATTTAATATTAGTACTTACAGTCTCTAGAAATGACAGGGCCTTCCTATCTAAACTTACCAGTCAATACCAGATTGGTGCTGAAAAGGTTCAAATACCTGGGGAAAGGGAACAGCTGGCATACTCTTCAGAAATTGTAATGTGAATTCAAAATATCCTTAACCACTTCAAAAGTTAGATTTGTTTATTATAATGACTTACATTACCTTGACAATTTTCAGTTCTCAGCAACTGTATGCTTTGCTCCATTGGTCTAGAGCTCTTGCATATGACATTGCTGAGCAAGAATAGTCCCAGGGGATTCAAAAACAAACCAAACAACAACGTGCCAAAAAAATGAAACCCACGCAATTTTAGGCCTGTCAGAACATTCCGGGTAAATAGTATAGAAAAACTAATTAGGGCTCATCTAAAAATGAATTGAAAATGACAGCAGAATTAGCATCACCGGTCATAATTTCACGGTAAATAGATCATGCCAAAATAGAGTTATGCAGTTTTTCAAAAGCAAAACCTCAGACTAGGTTGGTTACTTGGCACCTCAGGCCACCTCCACTGGAAAACAAAAGCAAGGTGAAGACGTACCAAAGAGATTAAGCACCACCAGCATGCTGCTGTAAAGGAGGACTGAGATGCACGTGTTGTTCCGGGGAACCCGTTTCCCACCTAGACCTACCCAAAATCTCCTCCATCCCAAACTCGGACAAGGCAGGGAAGAAAACACAGCATTATCGATGAGGAGGTTTACAGATAACACGGACTATGGGAAAACACTAGGGAGCTAAGTAAACAAAGTGGCCTACTGCTTCTGCTGGACTCAGGTGAACGCAAAGTATGTTGGTGAACAGCCAGCTGAGCAGATCTACCCTGATCTTTAGATGCATTGCAAATATTTACATTTTATATTAAGATATATATATATATATATATGTATATATATAAAAAACAGGTAAAAAAAAAAAAAAGAGAGGCCGCTTGAGCAGCAGCAGCCAGCTCCCAAAGGTAACTAACTCAGTTCTGAAATGCCCCACAGACCCAGAAACCAGAGAGCAAAGAGGAATTGGGAAGATGTGGAAAGGAAGGGAACAGAAGGGGAGCAGGGCAGCAAAGAAAGCAGCCAGCAGTGGCTTTGATCCAGGAGAAGAAACAGAGGCAAGACATTGCTGCAAATTCTTACCCCCACGAACAACCCTTTCTCCCCAGTCTCCATCCTCGAAGAGAACCCTACTTCCTCACAAAGGAAACGAGCACGTGTGGTCATTCCTCAGAGAGCAGAAGCAGAGGAACAATGCCGTCGCAACCCTAAGGCCTGTTCATGGAGTCTACTCTCACAGAAAACACACACACTCACACCCCCTTCTTCCCTTGTGCAGTATGAAATTTGCTATTTAATGCTTTGCTGTGAATTCCAACTCTGACGTTGCCTTGCACTGTCAAAACCAATAAAAAATGCCCAGATCCTCACCTGATGACATCGGCGGTCAGCAGCAGAAGCTGCATCCTGGAGGAGCAGCATTCCCACTCCCACCCCAGCCTTTGGACCTTTTTCTGGAGCTCGAGCCCAGAGCCCCAGCAGCAGGGAAGCGCTGTGCAGGGCTGCGCAGCCACCAACTTGTCACAACCAAAGTCAGGGACACTTATTTAGGAGCCCAGGCTGGGCTGCAGCAATAGTTCGGATCTCCCCAATCTGTACCATCCATGCATTAAGCGAAGTCCTCTGATTTGATGCAATGAATATGCCTGATACGCATAAGATATATGAACTCAAGTCACAAATTAGTATCCAGGTCAAGAAGTCCCCTTTTTATATCTCTTTGGAGGTCGTGAAATTACAAATACAGTGTCTTCTGGATGAACCCTCGCTCAACAGGGAGCTTGCTTGAAAAGATTCAGCCACCCCATGACAGCTTGTCCCTAGGCAAAGGCAAGTAAGGAAGCCAGTCCCGACCCCAGAGCGCTCTTCCAGTCCCTGGAATTTCCTAGAAATGTAAAAAGCCTACAGGGAAGTCATCTGGGAGTGCTGAGAGAAAGGCTCCCATCAAAAGCTGTCCAACGGATGATTTGTCTGCTGCAGAAATTGTCCAGTGCAGTCCTGGAGATAAATTAACTACTTAAATGGTGCCCAAAGGAAAACAAAAATGGAATTGAGCAACTGAAGTTGAAAGAAGGATCACGACCACGCTTTTTATTGAAGATGGATACTCCTAACATCCGCTAGTGAAACCTAATGCCCAAATAGCCATTTCTGTCCTTTTTTCTCTCAATTAAACTGGTGCAAGGCACCAACACCGCAGGTAGCAAAGCAGCATTTATTTATATGCAGCTAACGCTCACCATGCAAAACAAGTTGGAACCTCAGTGCTGGACCAGTTCTTTAAAGAAATTAGAAACTGAAGCTACTAACCTATGCTACAGTAGCTGTGGTGTCGAACCTGGATTTGATTTTTTCATTACCAATTTTTCTAAGTGTTGTTCCCAATCTAATTTATAAGCACAGTTTATAACAATAGCAACAGATGAGTGGCATCTGTTGTTGTATTTACATGTGGCACCTGTAAACATTATTCACGTGTTGTCTTCTGTGCTAAGGGATGCACAACCATGGAGAGGGGCATTGGGCCATTATGCAGACAAATAAGCACTTAGCATTCAAATTACAGCTATCAAGGACTAAACTAAAATCAGTTTCATTAGAATATGACTATTAAAATTTCTCTGAAAGGAAAACCTTTTCATGCAGATGTTTAATAGGTAAGACAAAAAAAACGAAAAAAAACCACGTTACTCCCCCCAGTATTTCACAAGATGCAATCCATGGAAGAACTAGATGAATGCTGTAGCAGGAAAAAAGTAAGAAAAACTCATGTAGCCCGATAACAAAAATATGACGTTAGTATGTGACATCAATACAAACTTTATCATACCTACAATTATGTAAGAGTTAGATGAAAACTGGATTTAACATCCCTGTGAGGCTCCACTGGGACTCCTGCACAGCTGTGGAACTAAGATGCTGGGCCTAATTCAAATCAAAAGCCAAAGAACATAATGACAATAAAGAACAATCTCATAATTCAGCATGAGAACAGCAGAGCTGCAAAAAGGAAAGTGTTGAGCTGCAAACTGATTGACACAAGCTGGTAAAAAGCACTTCTGGGTCACTCGCCTCCCGCTTCAGGAGTTTTGAAGTACGCTTACCATCTGACTGCAACCATTAATGTACGCGGCCTTTAAGTGGCTCCAGGGCTAATTATGCAGCATCGGCTCAAGTGCCTGTAACACAAGGTTGTGAAAACTGAAAGCATAAAACCAGCAACACGGGGATGATGAAGGTCATCTTCTGCACCTGAGGGACGGCTGCAGACTGTGGCAGGCACAACCCACCAGCATTGTCACCCTGGGTCAGGGCTTCCAGGCACCATCCGACCTCCAGAGACCGAGCATAGCACACGGCGTAAGGCAGGGGACAAATCAAGCTGCTCTGGAAGCTACACTGCTACTGTATACATTTTATATGCATTTATACGTACTGTTATGCTTAAGTCTTTCCACACACACAGGGGTTAAGTCAGGTGGAGTGTGGGCACAGGGAAGAGCTGCTTTCAGTCATTCCTTCTGTCATCCTCTTGCCTATACAGCAACCTCTGCTGTGCTTATGTATTCAATAAACAGACTTTGATTCATTCTCTTGGGTATGGAAGGTTGCTTTGTAAAGGCTGAGAACTCTAGTCACAAGGGTGACAGCATAGTAGATGAAAAGATTATTTTTTAACATACTGATCAATTATTATACAGCATTTTCTGATTTATAGTAACTTAAAATACTGTGTTTGATATCTTGATAAGCTGCATAAGCAGGTTCAAGCAGAAACCGGGCAATGTGTTTTTTCTTCAGATGAGCAGAGGGATCACTTTTATTTTCCTCTGTGTTTACGCACAGCAAGATAATAAAGAGATGGTACTGATGTGCTGACTGTCTTTCCTCTGGTACTGAGTTGACATCCACATTTAATGTGAACCCTGGAGACATAAACCAGTATGCAGCAAGGTGATGTATTTGTAAGGAATCTGGGTGTGAAAGCAAATATTACCCTTTCAGAAACAGGTCAAGAGTAAGCATAGCATCTCTGTGATTTTGCCCCTGAGCCTGCAGCACCTTGCCCCTGCTGGGCACCATGGTAGGTAAGCCCAGCCACGTGGAAGCACTCGCTGCAGAGGGCAGAACCCAGAACCCTTTATTAAAGCATTTTTGAACCCTTTATTAAAGCATTTTTGCCATCCTTTACACTGGTGCAGCACAAGCTCTGCCAGGTCCATTATATTAGTACTTATTCATTGTCACTTGATCTCTTAAAAAATGATTAAATGGGGTGATATTTAATCACCGTCCTAAGGATTTAACGACACTCAGAAGTACAGCTACCCTGAAAAGGTGCTGGGGAATGTAGATGGAAAAAAAAGGCTTTATCTAATTCTGGCATTTCTTTTCTTCTTACTTAGCCATAGCACAATACGGGATCCTACTTTTTCAGAGTCAGAAGCACACAGAGCCTCTCAACACATTGCTTCATGTTTCTGAATTTTTTAAGCGATTTCCATACAGCTTCTTTGGGAGCATATTGTTTATATGCTCAGAGAACAGTCTAAATACCATACCCTGTGGTAAAGGGAGCCTGTTAGATCAGCAATGATTTCTAAGGAAAAATTCTGTGCTCCCCCCGCACCCAGAGAAAGATTGCTGGGGCTTTGTTTTGACCTCTCCTTTCTGTTGCTGTTGGCGTGTAGGTGAAAAAAGCTCCTATTTGTTTTTGCCTCTGGTCTCTCACTGACAGACAGCAGTGCAGGTCGGGGCCATTCAGCTAACTTTGCTCCCAGAGCTGGGTAGCCCCTTCAGGTACGAATTACTTTTCTTCCAGCTCTCCTCCAGGCTTAGCTATTTGCATTGCAATGGGATCAAGCTTTACCCTAATAAAGGAAGATGTCATTTTAAGTAAAG
This sequence comes from Netta rufina, assembly GCF_964035555.1. Classification (NCBI taxonomy): domain Eukaryota; kingdom Metazoa; phylum Chordata; class Aves; order Anseriformes; family Anatidae; genus Netta; species Netta rufina. The sequence goes on along the minus strand of NC_140130.1, from coordinate 6,787,318 downwards.
CTGCAAGAGTAATCCCCTGCATCAAACAGAAAGCTACAACTGGCACACTGTCATCCTCCACTGATAAGCCAGCACAACCACAAAGCTGTTTTTAACTCTTGTCTTTGCACCCCTCCCAAAACCCTGCACTGCTTTGTGCAGCTGTGCGAGGTAAGGGAGCTGCAAAAAAGAGGTAGCAACCATGGCAGTCTAGCCACCAGTTACGGAAATAGAGGAAAAAGATCTCCGAAATAGTAATTTTGCATCTTCCATTATTACCACATCCTGGTTTTAGAACTTTCTGTGCCACTTCTCCATCAGCTGACTTGCTCAGCTCTATGCACAGGGATGCGCAGTGCACCTGCTGAATGCACGCTGCTTTCCCTGAGCTCTTTCTGCCTACTTTTTTGGCCAAAAAAAAGGACAATACTGCAATATAAAACATGGGCTGCAAGGATATGGAAGAACAACAAGAATACCATAGAGTTTTTTTTTTTTTTTTTTTTTTTTTTCTCCTTTCTGTAAGTTTAAAACCCTTCGGGAAAAAAAAAATAAAAAATTGCTCATCCACCATGAAAAATCATATTTCATCATTTCATCTCCAAGCTGAAAGACTGAAGCAGCCCTTCCCCTAACAGCTCAGTGAACTTGCTCTCTCCATCACATGATGCTGACAATTTCACTACAATCCTTCTTTTGCAATTTAGCAGTATAAGAATTTACTTTTCACAGAAATTAGAATTCATATCTATAGAGAGAATCGTCCATCTCATCTTTGCCAATACACATCACTTATTCTGCTTTGCAATGTTGGGTTAGATTTCATATTGATAGCACATTCAACACTGTTTTTATACCTCTTATTCACTACTGTGTTGATGTTTTCATAGTGGCTTTTACACTTGTCACTTATCTTTTTATTCAAGCATTACTTCCTAATTTACTGTCATCTACAGAAACAAAAATATTGTAAGGGTGTTTTTCATTATGTAAAGGTCTGTGGTGCCGGTTTGTTTTATAAATGGACTCCCAGTGCTTTGTTTTTTCACTTTTGTAAAGCTGTCTTTTATAGGAAGGAAATTAAGTCAAAATCATTACATGGGGTTAGACTGGTCGTGAAGAAAGTCACCAGGCAGACACCAGGTAACTTAATTGGCTGCAGTGAGTCCTACCTTCAGCGTACTTGATGTGAGCTTCTCGGTACTTGCTCTGATGAAACATTTGCTCTACAAAAAGCAGTTAGGAAAAAACAAACAAACAAACAAAAAAACGCTAAATCAATCATTTTATTCTAAATTTGCCACTTACAGATCTAAACATCCTAGAATTGCTAAGCAATAGAGCCACTGATCTCTGACACATTCAGACGAAAGTAGCAAGGATCAACCCGTGCTGTCCATATATCTTCAAGTTATAAAAACCAAAGTATTCATATTTGAACTTACAGAAGTAAGTTCAGGGAGAGACAGGGGGGAGCTCTGAAGGCACAGGACTTCATTAAACAAATCCCTAAAAGGCGGTCAAGACTAAACCTACCCTGATTATGTTTTCTCCACAAGACCTCAAGAGAAAAACATTTATGGGCAGGAAAGCCTGCAAATTTCTACTCAGCAGACAGAAAGAGAACGGACCACCAATGTCAACAAGCATCAACACCCTGTCAGGGATTATTTGTTTATCACCTTGGACTCGGCTGAGAGCATCCGTCAGTCTCTGAGCAGCCTCAATCCATCATCGCGGGAAGATCTCATCCCCACAGCAGAAAGTTATAACTGTGTTCTTGCTCTGTCATCGCTTCTGAGCTCCTGCTGCCTCTCCTCCAAAAATTTAAATGCATGGAGAAACCTTGACAGCCACAATGCAGTGCCAGCCTTAAAGCCTGATGCTAGATCAGAGCTACGAACTGCTCAGACAATGCAGAGTGGAACTTCCCTCTGTTCCAAAAGGTCCTCCTCATCTGCTGGGAAGACTGCAAATTTTGCCTACTTTGACAAGGAAGCTTAGACAAGGAAGTTACTAGCTGTTATTATATTCACAGAATGATACCACTGAAAACAGATGGGATATGTGCCCTTCACTTCAGCATCAGAAGACAGAGAAGGACAAATACTACACCTGCTAATCAAGGAAGGGGGTTTCAGAACGTTGTCCTTTTCTTTAAAATAATATTAAAAATAACAAAAAATTAAACCATCCAGGTTTTGCTTTTTTTTCCCAAAAAGGGGCACAGCTTATAGCCCATCCTGCCTGCTCTGAGGCAATACAACAAGACGACAAGAAAGCAAATCCCCTCTGTGTATGACAGCTAACCACCCGTTGGGGAAGTCGGGTGGTCTGCTGGTTGACCCTGGGCTCCTAAGATCCTTTTGATTTAGGTTTTTTCATTCTCTGCAGACCGTAACACAGACCACCCATAAAATCGTAGAGAGGAATTTAGTGTCTGGACTTCTAGAGCTGGTTGTTCAGGCAAAAACTGGGGAGTACCTTTTCTTAAAGTTATGAAATTTTCTGAGAAAAACTGCAGGATCTGCTCTGCCTGGATGTCGTGGTTCCGCTCGAGTGGGCAGCCGAGCTCCACCACAGCCGCTCTCTCACTCCCCCTCCTCAAAGAGGAATGGGGAGAAAATATGTGAAAAGGGCTCAAGGATTGAGATAAGGACGAGAAAATCACGCAATAATTACTGTAACGGGCAAAACAGACTCGGCATAAGGAGATAGTAAGATTTATTGCCTACAACTAACAAGCGAGAGAAGTGAGAAAACAAAGGAAAAAAAAACAAAAGCACCTTCCCCCCCCATCCACCCTCTTCCACCTCCTCCCCCCCGAGCGGCGCAGGGGAATGGGGGTTATGGTCAGTCTACAGCACTTCTTCTCTGCCGCTCCTTCTCGGTCACTCTCGTCCCCTGTGCTGTGGGGTCCCACCCACGGGATGCAGTCCTTGATGAACTGATCCAGCGTGGGCTTCCCACAGGCAGCAGCTCTTCCAGAACTGCTCCAGATACGGGTCCGTACCACAGGGTCCATCCCTCAGGAGAAAACTGCTCCAACCTGGCTCCCCTACGGGCAGCAGCTCCTGCCAGGTCACCTGCTCCTGCGTGGTCTCCTCTCCACAGGCTACAGGTCCTGCCCGGAATCTGCTCCGGCAGGGGTCTTCCACAGGCGGCAGCCTCCGTCGGTGCAGGGCCACCTGCTCCACCGTGGTTTCCTCCACGGGCTGCAGCATGAAACCCTGCTCCACCGTGGTACTCCATGGGCTGCAGGGGGACATCCTGCTTCACCATGGTCCTCACCACAGGCCGCAGGGGACTTCTGCTCTGGCGCCTGGAGCACCTCTCCCCCTCCTTCTCCACTGACCTTGGCACCTGCAAGGCCGTTCCTCACTGCTCTCTCCCTCCCAGCTGCTGTGTGGTGCAGCGTTTTTTTCCCTGTCTTAAATATGCTCTCACAGAGGCGCAAACAACATCGCTTATTGGCTCAGCTCTGGAAAACAATGGGGCCCTTCCCAAACATGGGGCAGCTTCTAGATCTTTCTCACAGAAATCATCCCTATGGCTCCCTGCTACCAAAACCTTGCCACGTAAACCCACTACACTGGTGTCTTTTGCTGAGGATCCCCATGAATGAAGATACCATTCCACAAAGAAATTAACATGGGAAATGCTGCCATGAAAAAGAAAATGAAATGAAACAGGAATAAAGCTTACCAGATATTATAAAAAGGCAGAGCTGGTGATGCTCCTTTACTTTGCTTGTTTATCCTGACTGTGGACCATTTTAATCTCTCCTAAACTACTGCAATTTGTTTAATTTATCCCAGGAGTAAATGGAAGATATAATGAATATCAAACACTTAAGCTTTTAAGAGGCCAAATGTTCTTCCTTTTTTTAAAAAAAGTGACATTTTCAGGAGAGACCATAAACACAATATGGTCATTTTCATATGGGTGTCCACAGCAATTACATGAAAGAAAATGGTACTTAAATGAACTAGCAAAATGTAAAGCACTTCATTTTTTTTTTCCATTTCCTTCCTATAGTAGTACTTTAAAACAAGAAGCATTGTGGTTCGTTATCAGTCTTTGTCTTCAGATAGAGCGCCTTTATTTTGGCAACAGCACAAAATCTAAGCGGCGCATGACAGAGGCCACACTAACACAAAAAAATCTTTTATATCTTCTATCCTCTTTCAAGCTGTAATTTGTTTGATTTCCTCATTGAATTTGTAAGATCAAAAACAAATGCAGTTAGTCGAGTTCAACATTGTCTACTGCAATGAATTACTGCAATACAATTAACTTGCATTCAAAAAAAAAAAAAAGACATTAACCTGAAAGAAGAACACTCATTTCAAAAGTACAGAAAGGGACAGCTCTTCTACTGACATTTGTCAGTCTTTCAAGATGTTAAAGATTCCATTAAAACAGCTTTTTTTAAAAAGTAAAAACACTTAACAGAGGTGCAGAAAGCATCTCCCGAGCTAGTTCATCGAAATATGACTACAGGCAAAAAACCTACCAACAAGTGAGGAACGCACTAATCTGATTATTCACTTGACAAACCTCTAATGGCATTATTAGAGGAGTTTTTTCAGACATTTTTTCAAAAACAAGACATGAACGCTTTGAACTTGATGTTCCTAACTCTGTATTGACTTTTAAGGCCCCAAACCCTCACTAGAGGACAGGTTTAGGTTTGCATTTCAGCCCATAGTTAATCCTAGGTCTCGGGATCCAGTTTCAATTCCAAGAAGTCTGACAGGGGATGAAGAGCAGCCCATGAGCCACCAAGAGGCGGTCTGGTCTCCCCATGCTACACAAGACCTTACTAATTAGGAAGGATCTTGAAAAAAAGCCCTTTATTTCCTTCATGCCATTAGAGCTCTGATGGAATTAACACATCATTAGTTAATACATACCAAAGTGTTTCCAGTGGGTGCCTCAAAAAAAAAATGTAAACCAGTCACAATCCTTAGATGTTAAGGGCTGCTACTGCTAAGTACCCCATAAATGAGCTGGTTCTTGTTCAGTAAGCGCATATTAAAAACAACAAAAAACGTATGATTCATTACAGCAAAGGAGAAATGACAAAGACCAACAGTTGAGTTCCTCAGACCTTCATTACGCCCAAGATGTTTGCAGGAACATATTTTTTTCTCCAGTTCTACAAAAGGGATCATTATATTATGTATTTGTGGACTTTCATGTAAACAGCCTTCTGAAAGATACAGCAGGAACACCCAACCCACTCGCTCAAATTTACAGTGTCTCAATCCTGTGATAAAAGGAGCAGCAGAGAGCCCATTCTCTCAGAGGAAGCCAATTTCTTCCCTCTAACCATCAACATCTTTCATATTCTGCAGCTTTGATAAGATCAATGGTTGCAGCTAAATTAACAGAAAGTTGATTTTTTAGTATGAAGCCCTTTAAATACTCTCCACTCTATAAATAAGCATCCTCTATGGCCTCTGGAAATTCAGAATACACTGCATCTCAGTATCTGCAAGGCAGAATTATCCCTGACAAGTTCATTTTGATTGAACTGTTACAAATAAGTCCAAAGATTCAATGGTTCAAGACAACTCACCATGTATGCGAACAATGAGAGTACTGAGAAAAAATGTCCTATATTACAGTAGATATTTGGGGTCTTTGAAAATCCTAGCAAAACCCAGAAAAAAATAATTAAATGGGGGGGGGGGGAACACAATGGAAACACAGTGACAGAACTTATAAGAAGGACACATGTTTAGGGAAGTCCAGAGCCATGGAGATGTCCATGCCATCATTACAGAGGCATTCAGTTCTCTACCACTAAATCTTCCTCAGATTTCAGTGCCACCCCTCCCATCACTCCCCAAATTCTCACTGTATTGATCAATTAAAACAAGTTATATGGGAAATAAGCAGCTAACCCTGTGACTTGCCATTTGCTCCCAAAAACTGGAAGGAGGGTATCATCTGGAAACATTAAAAGGTCATAAATCACCATACACAGAGAGATTGTGAAGTTAGTAAAGGTTAATGACAGTTAAGGTAAAGCGATTCTGTATCAAAACAGAGCCTTTTGGCAGAATAAGGGTTACAGCTGCTGCTGCAAAGAAAAAAAAGAAATGCACTTCCAGCACTAGACATTTGTAAGAATGATCTCTCTTACTTAATGTCACACGACTACTTTTTTACCTTCTTCCAGCTGTAACATCCCTGTAGTGATTGCACAGTCCAGTTCTAGTTTGGATGCAGTTAAAGGTTTCAGATGTTGTTTTAATGGAATCAGTTGTGTTAACTGGTAGCATAACCCTACAAAATAACTTGTTTTTTCTTGAACCAATGTTCCCTGATCTACAAAAGATCCAAAGTAATCTCAATCTATAAATCGTTAAACTGTGTGGGCCTGCCAACAAGTGCTAATTATTCATAGTACCTTCAGACTCAAAGCTTGTTAAAATTCTAGAAATGATACAGTGCAAAAATAGAGAAATGCCAACACGTGGAAAAAGAATTTGAAAGGGCACAGAAGACCAGAAAGGGGACTGCTCCACAAGCTGATCAGAACAAAGGTCTGATGGATAAAAACACTTGTCAATGCAAACCTGTAAAGCTATCTGTGGCTTCACCCAGCCACAGGATTATTTCTGAAATAAACAAATCTCATTGAAACACCACTGAAGGTTCAGCCCCTTGGAGCGGGTGGTATACAGCATTCTCCTAAGGGAAGCCGTGAGCCTCAGTATCTAAAGATGGCTTGAGAAGATGCCAAATCTCAGACTGACACAACAGGGACCACCTGTGAACGTCTGCTAAGAGATCCCCCAAGGCCAAGGAACGCCAGGACCACAAAGGAGATGGCTCTGTTAACCCAGCTGAGCCCTGCCACAGCCTTGGCAGGAGAACCACTTGCATGTCTCATCCTGTCCTTACCTACAAGGTGTTTTATTTTGTTCCTGGCACCACATGGGAAATGAAACAACTATGATCAGGTCATCTGAATGTCCTTTACTACCAGTAGCTAATAAACAGCTTGAGAAAGGGTGATCCACCAGCACATTTTGGTCTCGAGACATGTCCTGTTGTTGAATCAACGTCACCGTGTTACTTCACAAGCAGACAGTGTTCAGACCAAGGGCTAAATTTTCTTCCAGCCTCTGACCGCATCCACCCATGAAGTTATTTTCAGACAAGTGACCTCTAGAAAGTGAAACAAAGAGATGGAGCAGTGCATACCCTTAACAGATGCCTCGACTCTTCAACATTTAAGGAAAAGCCTTGAACTGTCCACATGCCACCCGGCAATGTACAGAAGATACTAAGGACTGCACGTTCAGCCCTACCAACATCAAGCATTTCATAAATACCTTCAGTGTTATGAAGGGGCCAAATGAGGGCAACATGCATTTGCAGCTAGAAGCTCTCACAGTGTATTTGGAGTACCTTCTACATGAAAGCAAGACTCCCCAAAATAGCAGCCATGTAACACAGCACGGACAAACTCCTCCTTTGAATTTTTTGGCTCTTTTATGTGATTCAAACTTCCTTCCATGAAAAATATCCTGATCATCTTGCCTGTCCTCAGACTTTGAAACCAATGCTGCCTTGAAACTGCAGTACAGCACTCCTAAAGGTCCTCGCTAGACACAGTTGCATGGGGAATCTGAATCGGAGCGATGTTTGCAGTTGTTCCTCATGTGGTAGCACTTCCATCTGCTCTGATGCCGAGCAGATCTCCTTGTAGCTCATGAGCCCCACACCACATCTTCAGCATGAGGGCTTATTCAGAAGCCTAAATTTAGACAATGCGAAGTTACTAAATTTACCTTTGGCAGTGAAGACTAATTTGGTCCTTATTTTGGGGAAAGCTCTCTTTAAATTCAGATTTAGAATCTCAATGGAAATAATTGTTCTTTGTTTAGAAGTTCCAGTAATTGCCAATTCTCTTTTGCAAGCTGATACTGAAAATCTCTTCCAATCAGCCTTCTTTCTTAACTTGTCATTCGATGTCCTTTTGCAGACTTTCTTGGACCGTCTTTCACTGCACTGACAATTGATGACCATAGGGCAAAATACATACAGAACTGCTTGAAGGCCACAGGATGAGGTTGGGAGCCATCATCTGCTGTTTCTGATGTGGATGCCAAAAAAAAAAAAAAAAAAAAAAAAGACACCAACAAGCTGTCCTTCCCCAGGGGCACGGTCACTGCACCTCTGTGGGCTCGGGGAACGGCCAGTGATCCCAGCACTGGGGCAGTTACTGCCTGGAGCAGGAGGAAAGCAGCGAGGAGGAGGCAGGGGAGAGGCACAGGCTGGGGGAAGCTGAACACATCCAGAAATACTCCAAAGTGCTGCTGGGATTTGCCGTAAGCAAGCACAGCTGGTGGGATAAGCCATCTGACTTCCTGGAGGTGGATTCCACTCACCACGCATGCACTGCAGGACATGTGCAATCACATTCTCCTTACCTGGATCCTCAAGCAGGAATGAATAACCCTGCCCCTGAACTCCCTCACCTTATTTTTTGCAGAACAGGTTAAAAAATAACAACTCTAGATTATGTTGTGCAATGTATGGAGACAAGCACTCAACTCGACTGTCATCAGCAACGGAACAACCTAGGGTTCCCACACTTACTGACAAATAATATTGGGCTTTGTTTCTAATCTGAAGATATGCTTTCAGGATTACATACTGCAATGGAAGAATCCCTCGAGTCTCTTTCCTGCAGCCAGGGAAGCAGCAGGGACTTAAAGCAGTTCCACTGCAGCTGCCCGGCTGCCTCGTGGGGACCAAGCAGTGCCACCACCAGCACGGCTGGAGAAGACACGCTTTGGGGTTTTCATCCTCTCCGTGCTGTGTTCAACCACTTACATTGGCGTAGAGCAGCAGGCAAGGAACCACTTCTCTAAAGACAACTCAGCTTCTACTCAAGCAGCACGATTTCAAACAGTTCCCAACACCCAAGTTATTTTTCTCCTTAAGTGAAATACTTTTCTTCATTCTACAGCGAGTGAGCAGCTTTCATTTACGAGAAATTGTTGTCCATTAGCAGAAGCATCATTTGGGCTGTGCTGACTCCATCCTGTGGCAATGCGATGGACCCTGCTGACATGTGCTGGACAGCACAAGCAAGCCAAGGTACAGAATATCAGCTGCTCTGCATTGCCCCGTGTTACCTTATTTCCCTTTCCACCCACGCCCTTTCTTTTTTTTTTTTTTTTTAAAAGCTGGAGGAAAAAGATTCTCATGCTTACTGCTGGGTACTCTGAGGACAGGTGATGCACAAAATATTTGCCACGTGGCAGATGATTGATATACCCCAAGCTCAGGCTTCACCTCACACGGTCATAATTTTCTTATTATTTCTAGGGACTATTAGTTGTTCTCTTTGCTATGACAAACAAAAATAACCACAACTTCAACCTCTAAAAATATGCATCATCTGAAATTCAGGAGGCAGTCAAGATTTCCATCAAGTCTAATATATTCCAGGAATACAAAACCAGGTTGCATGACACCACCATGATTCAAACCAGATACCTGTTTCCATTCACATCATTCCATGCTTTGGCCCTAAGATGGTCTACGCTAACCAGTTTTGCTGACCTTTTCCATTTTTCTCACAAGAATTTTCCTTCCAGTGCTACAAAGCAAGGAAAAACTTTACTTTTTTACATCCCTTCTTCCAACAAGTTTTCTGATTATTAGATTAAATCTTTTGCCACACATTATTCCACATCTGTGCTCCAGCAATGGCAGAGCCAAGCTTCCATCCAAACACCATTTTCAAGGGGATGCTGCTCCTATAGCAGAAAGTGCTCCTCATTCTGCACAGCTCAACAGCTTCAACAACTCTGCTGCTACTACCATGCTTTACTTCCCTTTCTCACACTGTTCCACACATGCTACTTTATACATATATTTATCTATATGCATACACACATGTATTTTAAATGAAGCAATGTTCTTTCCTTCTGCTTGGGAACATGGTCCTGATTTCAAAACTTAAGAGAACAATTGAATGATTCTTCTTTCGTTGGGTAACACAGCATATTATAACTTCATCCCTGCTCCATCCATAGTGTGACTTTTGACAAAATTATTATTGAGCTTGCATCTCCTAATTATGTTTTTCTTCTCATACAAGCAGCTTTGGCCTGGTTACTGTGAAAGTGAGGGATTTGCTTAGGCTTTATACTGAAGATGCAGGCATTAACTTGCCTTTTTGGCTTTTTTTTTTTTTGAAAGCATTTGAAATCTAAGCCCTTTAGTGCTGACAAATACACACCAAGAAAATGAAATAAAATACAATTCCAAAGGCATTTTAAAAATCCAAGTCTTACATCCTCTACTACTTTCCATCCTAGCCATTCATCTAATGTCCCAGCCTGTGTTTCTGTTGTGTCTGTGAGCTGTCAGTCCAAAGACCAAGAAACTTTAAAAACAGAAAGACTCCGTCTAAGCAGGTAGCTGAAGAAAAACAAGGGTTCTGTTGGTTTCAATGTATTCAGTTATAAAATGGTCCCAGTCCTTTGCATGGACTGGAAAATTCTAGGCTATCACAGGGAGCAAGAAGGAAGGAAGCAGATGGTGATAGCTTTCACACCCTTCAAGCCCCTGTATGGGAGTCCAAGGAGAATTTCATACAAGCACTTCTTTGGCAAGCAATGCTAGCTGAACACATGAAATCCAGTGAACATGTAAACACATGTTCACCAACTTGACATCAGCAGAAATGTCATGACTTGAAATCCCTCTGCAGCAGGAGAGAGGCCAATGGCAAGACATGCTACCAAATAAATGGTTCCTCATTTACACAGCCAAGGTTTCCTTCACTCCACAGGCAATTTCTTGCTTCCGCACATCTGATATTGTGAAAGCAAAAGAACTACTTTACTGCCTTCAGTTGAGCAAGACCTCACACCATCTTTTAGAGGTAGAAAATGTGTCCTACAGAGCTGGTGCTGCTGACTTAAAAGCCTTTGGATGACAACAAATGCCTCCTGCACCCAGCAGTTCAGAGACAGACACAGAGTTAAGCCAAAGTCTCACCCACCAGGTACACACTTGTTCTCAGCACGCCTCCCATCTTCACAGCAGTCTCTCCAGATTGCTCCATTCTGCATGTAGTAGACAACACCTGGTCCCACTGCAAAAAGTCTCAAGTTAGCAAGCTTCTTCTACAAACCCTCAATTCTTTTTATTTATTTTTTTTTCCCGGGAAGGGAGACAGCTGTTTTACTCCAGATTAGCACAAAACATGTTTGACATGCAAAACAGAATTTTGCCTCCTGGAAAAATACGTTTCATTTTACCTTTTATACCATGCAAAGAACAAAAAAAAATCCGTTATATACAAAAGGCAGCAAACATATAAATTGCTTTTTCCTACACCTTACCAGAATGTGCTCTCACTACAAACTGTAACAGAGAATGAGACCAAGATCCCAGCCAGCCTCACTAATTTAGCCAGGAGCAGCCTCATCCATCCAGAACTCAGAAATCATTTTTACTCAGGGGGTACGCCTCCCTCTGGCAGCTGAGATTGTGCAATTTTACATTTTCGGGATTCCACAGTGGTACAGTGCCTCCAGCACTGTCACTGCATCTGTGCCAGCAGGGGAGAAAACACATGTTAGCTGAGCAAGGAAGAGACAATAGCTTTTAGAGGTATCCTCTGAAAAAATAAAAAGTAATATATAGAAGAGGACAGAGAAGAACAACGCTACAAGTGCTTCTGTTTGAACACGGGAGGGAAAAGGTTCATTCCCCCTGGATGTCCAGAGCCAGGCAGGAGGAGAGCTCAAGGTTCCTCATCCTGTCCTTCTCCATTTCTGCATCTGCCTCATCCAATTTGGCTCCCGTGCAAGTTTTGGGTTGTTGTTGGTTTGGTGTTTGTTTTTTTTTAAAGAGAGGAGAAAGATGATTAAAAATAGTAAATCTTGTGAAGTTTTTAAACCTTCAGGAAAAGATTTTGGCCGTTTAAATATACACCTATGCACAAGAAAACAAACAAACAAACCAAAACAACAACAAAACAAAACAAAAACAAACAAACAAATAAACAAAAAACTGACTCTGATGTCACAAAGCCCCAGATAATTGGCCTTTACTTTCATCTCTGAAGAGCAGCTTCATATGGAAGATCTCTAGAAATGTCTGGTTTAAAGCAAAGGGTATTTTTTTGTTTTGTTTCTTTATAATAATTTTAAATATCTGCATAACAGTTCAAAGGAGAAAAGTATTTCTGGCCTCAGAAGGACTTGAGAATAAAATTCATTTCTATTGAACTTGAAGGAACTAAAATGTGTAAAGTGCTTCTCTGAATGTCAGCCAAAACCTGCAAAAACAGTTGAGTGGGAGATTAAAAAATAAATAAATAAATAAAGGAAGAAAGGTTTCACTCCATACGTACCCTTATAAATGCCTCTGGCTTTTCCATGTAACATATCTGTTATCTGTTCAGATTTTGGTATATGCCAATATGGTCAGAAAATTGCCTGCCCTACTGGAAAGAAATCCAAGAAATATCTATCAGTCCTGCAGAGCAATTACTCAAAATAAACAAATAAGTGGGAAATGTCATGAAAACTAAATATATCCAGATCAATAACTTCACCCAGACACACAGTCACGTGCCACTGTGTAAAACAGCTTCCTCTAAAAGGTACAGCTGGGCTTCAGCAGGTGAAAATGGTTTCTCAAGAGGAATATGCTTGCCCAGCTCCTTACAGCAGTGTCAGTAAGGGAACACATTACCAAACTTTCCTGTGCTGCAAGGTGGAGACAGAAATTAGAAAACAAAGCCTTCCAGAGCAAAAAGTCCTCCTGTGCTATGGTGCACAGGAGGAACGTGGAATGACACGACCTCCACAAGGTCTTCAGGAGTGAGGATCACGCCCCAGCCAGTTGATGAAGGCTTTGCCAGGCTGCTGCGGGATGGTATGCTGGTCTTCCATACGTGCTGCAAGGCTACGGCTAAATGTGATTCAGCTGAGTAGGGAAGCTGTCCAGAGTCCAAGACTGAGGTCACCACACTGCTCTAAATTAATACAACTTTATATGCATAAATGTCCCTCTTCTGATCTCTGTCAGAGTGAAAAGTTCAGGACTGTTATCTCAATTTGGGATAAAAACGCAGGTAACTAAATGGGAGGGAGTTCCAGCCACCCAGCAGGAAACAGGCATACAGAGAGAGAGTAACCACAACTCTAAACCTAACTCTGCTCAATCTTGCCCACATTTGTAAGGATCAAGCCAACTCCAAAAATACACACATGCACACATCAATTTCAAGGGGAAAGAAGTGTTGAATTATAATGGTGTCATAATGAAAGTGGCCTTTTGATAGCCGTCACCTAACTTGTCTCCTGGAGGCTGATTTTACAAAGGTAAGTGTACAGCGTACACATGTTCTGTCCCCGTCATATGCCAGTAAATCAGTTACAGAAATGTTATTACAGCTCCTTGATTCAGCCTCTAAGTGCTACATCAGAAAGTCCTCAAGCCAGAATTCTAACAGGAAAGGGTTTTTATGCAGTGAAATCTTTTTCCTGCCAAGCTGTAGGCAGCTGAAACTCTTCTCCAAAACCAGGTCATAAATGATAAACAGTTTCCACTGAAGAATGCAAGAGATTCTGCTTCACATATCAAAACTGCAGCACTTCTTGTTTTTAGGGACATCACTCATCAGGTTGCCCGACACCCTTGCACTTCATCTTCCATGATGGGAACAGCAACATGGACTGAGGGCACAAGAAAAAGCTTAAATCTTTTCCACCTATACAGAAGGAAAAAAACAAAACAAAAACACAACACCCTTAATGGGATCTCACTACCAGCACTAAAGCTATTGGAGCATGTTTTTTCATAAAGTAATCTTCTCCACCTATTTTCTTCCCCCTTAAATGTTTCCTTTTAGGTTTTTACCCCCTGGCTTTGAAATTCCTTCACAATTAGCCCATCTTCTTCCATACAAATCTTCCTTCCTCATGTGACTCCTGAGCACTTCCTCACCCCCAGAACCATTCATGTTCACCCATGCATTTTGGCAGGGGAGGATCTGCAACACAAACTGGAGCTGGCTGAGAACAACCGAGCTCCTCCTGCCCAGCTGGTCCCCCACTGAACAGCATCGGAGACTTGAGGGAACCCAAGGAAGGCAGCCCTTGCTCCCCAAGGAGAAGGAACGTGCCCACGCAGTTGGTGTTTGCCTGGCAGCAGACATGGAGTTTTATATCCAGAGCCATTTGCCTTGCTACATGGAAATGTAGGGTAAATCAGGAACAGAGAGCATCATGTAATTGCACTGCTCCTTCCCAACAGTAAGAATTTAGTGCACTGCCTTGATTTTTTTTTTTTTTTGAGACATGTAAAATACAGGGTAATTTACAAGAACTTTTTTTTTTTTTTTAATTTTCATGAGACCTCCTGCTGTTTTAATTAGGAGAGCTTGAGAAAAATATTACTGAACCTGATATTGTTACTATGGAGTTAACTATCCCTGGAGAAGCTCCCAAAGGCATTTCCTTAAATTAGCCAAGCCAATAATAATCCTGTATTTCAAGGGTCTTCCGGAAGCAAACTTCCTGTTTCCTACCATTTTGAGCCACCTTTCCTTGCATGAGCTTATTGACATGAATTACGCCAAGCAGGAACCCTGTGGAATTCACCCAAAGGGACAGTTTTCCCTCAAGAAAATACTTTGAAATATTATTGCTAGTTACTCGAGTTACATTCTCATGGTGCCTCCCTTGTTTTTAAACATTCCTCGTTTGCATTTAAGCATTGTTTACTTAACAATGATTACCTGGGCAAAACTGCACAGTGTTGCATCAAGTGAGTCCTTTCTTTAAGCAGAAGTCTTTCTGCAACTTACAGCACTTCAATCCAAAACTTGAAGCATGTTTGAAGTCAAAACTGACTTTTCTCATGAAGGCAGGTAATGTAAGTGATTTTTTTCCCCTCATTTTTTATTTTAAATACTAAACACTTCCAAACAGCCAAGTGCTAGCTTCATAACGGGGTGCTTCTGACCCCAGAAAAACCCCAGTCAAATGGCCATACAACACATACAAAATACCCTTAAACAACAGCAGACTGACGGCATGAGATCTCTACTTAAGATTCTGCGTTACCAAACTTTTGTTTCGAGGTGAAACCACTTTTCAGCATCATACAATATAGCTGAGAAATGCACAAATAGATAGATTTTCCTGTCTTCATAAAACAGCTACAGTGTAAAAGAAAAATTTCAGGAGACTGTGTTTTATGGCCATCCCTCCCAGCCATTAATTCACATTTCCAGCTTGTTTTTAGGCTTGGTTTTAAATTTATACTACAAAAGGGAGACTGCAGCAGCCTGCTGTGGGCCAGTGCAACCACAATACACCAGCCTCATGCGGGAAGCTCTCTGATTTCGCAGCCAGAGCGCCTACCACCACTGAAAAAAACATTTCAGCCTGCTTGGTCTGAAGAAATGTTTATTTATTTATTTTTAAATAGCCTGAAAACACTAGAAGCTTATTTTGAATTGACAGCTGAAGATCACTGCAACTCTTGTTCGGGCAAGTTACAGCAGTGCATGCCCACTGCAGCAGGGAATACAAACCTGAGCTGTTCTCAGGGCGCAATGAATGTGCAAAATGCTTCTCGGACTGGTTTCGTGTTACTGTCCCAAAATTCTCACTGCAGCTTTGAAACAAAAGCAGTCTGTCTAGGATGGCAGAAAACTAACTTGCAGGAGATCCAGATGAAGAAGTCCAGAGGAGAAGGCGACTGCACCCAAACAAATAAATCTATATAACTGAAATGCTTCATCTTCCACTGAATCTAGCTTAAGCTGACATGCAAAATGCTTGTTGATATACAGATATGGATTAAGATCCTCCTTCAGAGCAGCATTCCTTATTCCCTCCCACTTCATTAGTTAGAAAAATATCAAAGGGCAAAATTATTAACCAAATCTAGCAAAGAGCACTAAGGCAAACAGCATCACGTTAACAAATTAATTCTGGTACAGCAGACTTTTTTTTAAAAATATATGCGTTTCTGAGTCACCAAAATGAATATACAACTAGGAGAGCTTGAAAGGCAGACTGCGCTTGCCTTGTTGCAAGTATCAGATGGTAGCTACATATGTCTTTGCCTACCGTGCATCTCTAATTATCCTGGGAACATGGTGACGATGCCAATCAGCACTGGCTGGCCGGTGGAGAACTGGTGAAACCTACGCTTCCAGTAGCAATTCCCTTGAGACCACTTGTGTGCTCTCTCTCAAACAGGAAACATTCACGAACAAATTCACTTCGACAGAAGGATTTCTGAAAATCAGAGCTGATACAAAACTACTAAAGGAGAAATTACTGCAGTGACTGAACCAGCTACTGCATAATTTCTCACCTATGAGAATAAAAAGCTTCCAACTTCTGCTATTTGGGTCACTGCTTCTAAGGAGGGGGGGTGAAATCTTGACACCATATAAATCCAGCTAATGTGACACGATGCAAGCAGACCTGAGCAAAGTGTTCCTGGCACCTACTTCCATTGTCATAACTCTGAAGACTGAAATTCATCATTTTTAATTCTCATTCACCTCTGCTCTATCCTGTCTTCCTAAAATCTGTATGACATCTTCCCAGTGCAAGTACATAATTCATCTCCATGCTTATTTTATTAACTTACATGCTTTCTATCACAGCATTCCCCATGCTCAATTCTTTTTTCCCCTAATTTCACATAATGTAAATAATTCCCAGTATGCTCAACTCAGAAGTCAAGAGCTCTTCTTTCTGCCCAGCACCATCATCTCTCACATTTTAGCCCAAGTAAGGGCTCATGGGTTGGGTTCTTCCCTTGTAACAAAGGCTGCTGTAACCCCCCTGGTTTCATCTTGCCAACAGCTAAACATAGCCCCCTTCAAGTAAGATTTAAGATCAAGCACCAAAAGGAGAAAACAAGTAAGGGAAGCTGTGAAAAGCAAGTGGGAAAAGTATGGCATTTTTTTCTTGTAAGAGTTTTGTGGGTTTTTATATCTTCAAACGATTCCTAGAGGGTAAGGCTGTTTTTTCATTGGGGGTGGTGTTGGTGGTGGTTTTTGGGGGGTGATTTCAATATTTTGAGTTGTCTTTTCTTCTTCTAAAACAATAATCCCAAATTTGGGATCCTTGTACTCAGTGGCAACAGACAATGCCCTTTGTTACTATCTTTGATGTTTTCTAAGCTCCAACCTTAATGCATTTGCTCCACAGTTACAATCACATGCCACTTTCCAATGCTACAACACCCAAGTAATTTCCCAGATGGATCATTTGATTAGAATTGAATCAAGTCTGGAAGCTCGCAGTGCTATTAGATCAAACCAGAGGTCTCTCTGGCCTTCCTTGGAAGTTGCCAAGGGTGACCAAGAGCAGATGCCTCAGGAGGTTGCTAAGACAAGGCAAGCACATATTATTCCTCTCCAGTTGTCCACAGGCTTCAAAACACTGCAGCCCACACCCTTTGAACAAGGGGTGGTATCTCTGTGTTTAACCACCTCAGTGAGCTTCCAATTTCTCCATTTGCTTTCAGGTGCATGTGGTAGTACAACTTCTCTCCACCACCTGCATGTGGTGCCGGTGAAGAAACAGCTCCTTTTGCGCCCTTCTGAACCTGTTAGTTTCACGAGGCACCCTCCACAGCCTCTCAGAAAAGAAGCTGTTTCTCTGCTCACCTTCCCCATATCCCTTGCAGCATCACAGGCCTCTATCACTCCTCTCCCCCATCTTTCTTTGGCAGACTGACAGGGATCGCCTAGCTAGCCGTGCTGCACAGACACCACTCTGTGCACAGGTGATGCCTCTCATCCATCTCTGAATTGCTTCCATTGCCACTGCTACTCTCCTCAACACTGGAAGGATGATAGCTGTGGAAAGATACAGGAGACGCATGGATTTATGCGGACATATAATGTTCCCCTCTGTTTTCTACTCTTTTTATAATAATTCCCAACACTTGAGCTGGCTTTTTGTCAGCTGCCAAGCACTGCTCTGATACATTCATAGAAGTCCCTATTTTAACACAAAGATCTCACTCCTGAGCGATAACAGTCAGCTCAGAGCCCAGATTTGATATGATAATCAGGTTTCCTACATACAACACTCAACATTTATCTATACTGCATTTCATCTGCCTTTTTATCAGGCAGCCACCCAACACTTTCAGGCCCTCTTCTAGCTCTTCACCATTAGCTCTCATCTTTCTTACCTGAATAGTGATCATCAGCGTATTGCTGCTGCTCTCTTCCAAGGCACAGCAGAACAGCACAGGCCTGTCAGTGACTTCCCTGCACTGTGGAAGTTGGCTCATTATTTCTAAGATTAATTTCTTACCTTTTAATCACCTTGTATCAGAGCAAGAACCTTTGTTCTTATTCCCCTTGGTACTTTAACAGCCTTAGTTGAGCCCTTCAAAGGCCTCAATAACTACATTAGGATCAGCTTCCCCCTACAACAGCCACACTAATTCTTCCACACCTTATTCTGCTTCTGTGCGCCGATTAACTGAAGCCTTTACTAAAGGTTTGATCAACTTGCCTAGCACTGATGCAAGACCTGTAACCTCACCCAACACCCCTGGAGCTCCTGCAGAGCCATCACGCTTGTGACTTTTTGTCTCTGCAGCCTCTGGTCTCATATTCCTCTCACTCTCCTTTCTGATACCAGCCCAGCTGCTGAACTCCTGGTGCCTGCTCCTGCAAATAAGCATGTCCTGGTCCCTACCTGAACGGCTCTTGCAGCAACATTACGAATCACAAAAACATCTGAGAGCCCATGTCATCACAGCCACTGAAACTGGGCTCTGTTCAACCTTCACTATTTCCTATTTGCACTTCACATCTGCCTCGTTTTTTGATTCTGACTTAAGTTAAAAAATTTCTTCACCACTCTTGGACAATGCTTCATCCCAAAAGATGTACATTTCCACCCCTGTGTTTGGCTGGAAGTTACCCCTCAGTCTCAACTCCTTCCTTAAGCACCAAGGGTTCATTTTGAGCCTCTAAACCTGCTGGGCTGTTTCAGACGTTTCCGAACTCCTGACAGAGGTAAACTCTCTTTAGGGCATTTCAGGTTACCTTGTCATCTCAGACACCACGATTCAAGGAGACGTACAGCCGACAACCAAAACCCTGTGCTGCCACCCCATCCCCTCCTTGCTGGAACCCCTGTCACCAAAGGGGTGTTCTCATTGCAGATGAGCATGCAGCCATCAGCACGTGATGGGGAGAGCCTATTTACAGGACCATTTCTGCCTTTATTGCACTGATGATCTCTTGCACAGAGTTTTTCCTCTTCTCAGCAGGTCTGCGGCTGCTGGCCTAGAGATGAGATTGCTCCAGGACTCTTGCATTAGACAAAGTTAACAGTGCATGGCAGCAGCAAGATTGAAGTTCTGAATCAATTTCCTGCATGTCAAGTTGGTCAGTTATTTTAACTAAAGCTTGCAATTACTGAATAAAGCGTCAGAAAGCAATGAAATGAACAGACTTAAGACCTTCATACTGTTAATTTCCGTGTCTATCAAACTGTAATTTAAAATTAGCAGCTATATCACAAAGATACAGCTGCAGCTTTCAATTTATCCTTGAGAGAACACAGATGGAGAAGGATCACCCCCTCAAAACATGCTCAAACTAGCAAACTGTGAGCCCCTCTGAATACAGCTGCAAACACCCCCCTGGTTGACTTGCTAGGAAAGGCTCCTGCATTTACCCCTACCTGCGCCCTGCTGAAGCAGACACAACAGCCTCGCCACGTCGGCCACCCCTGTCAGAGGTGGCATTGCCCCCCAGAGCCAACAAAGGACTCTTTTAGAGCACAGTACATACATCTCTCAAATCCCAAAACATCAAGAGCTTTCCTAACGATATTTTAGAATGGAAGTGCTTTATTTATCAAGACAGTGAAGGAAAAGATGTGGTTACAAGACCAACAAAAATGCCAAGAGAGCAGATGCCATTGATTGCAGATGGCTACAGAATACCTGGACTCAAGCACACAAGCAACTGATAACACAAGTGATAATTTTGCCTCTGAATTATTAGCATACATAAGAATAAAATTTTGATGGGAAAAGCTTTTTTAAAATTGAGAAAAAAACAATCACCAAGGTCACATGAAGTTCCAACTTACCAGCTCTGGAATTATGTTTGCTACATAAGTGCTGCTTACCTGAAGCAAAGGTGCTCCAGACCAAGTGTCTGGAGCTATCTGTGAAGAAAAAAAAAAAAAAAACAAAAAACAACTGGTTGTGAAGGTCCTATTTAATACTTGCCCAGATTATGGTGCCGTAATTGAAGTTCCTTTGTTTCAGCATCAGTAAGGTTAACTGGAGAATTGAAAAACCTCCCAAAGAATGAAAAATGTGAAAGTTTTCAAGTGGCAAGGCAGTATATCATACATGCATTGTTATACTACAACTGCTTATACGGAAATACACAGACACCCCTCAAATTCTTGCAGGAGGTGATAGCAGCTTTGGAGAAGAGGAATTTTTCTGTTTTTCTTTTGTCTGTTTCTGAGGAATTAAATTTAAAGAAGGACAAAATGGAGTAAGAAGAGAACAGACACTCATCCTGGGAGGAGAGAGCAGATGAAGTGGTAGCAGAGAGCAATCCAAATGCTGTACAGAATTACAGTATGTGATGTCCCCAGACTCTCTAGCTTGGCAGAGTTTATTTTATTGTCTCTGCCGACTCATTCCTTCATACACACACAATACGTCGTGTCTTTCAGCTCAGCAAACAACCACACAGTGCAGCCAGATGATTCTCCTTCCAATTGTCTGTAAAGGAGCCTTTCTCTGTTTTGTTTTTTAATATTGTGTTTCCTCTAGAGAGGCTCTTCACTAATGCTGCCTTGGAACATATTTCACAAGCTAACATGCCGTAGATAACAGCCAGTGATGGGTATTTTGTGCTGCAACCAACTGGCCTCCCACAAAGCATTTGGGATACTGGTACACACAACAGCAGATGTAGTATCGCTTACAATCTTGTGCAGGTTTGCACATACAGACATCTGAACTATTTAGCATCTTAAACGCTCAACTAGTTTCTAAGACAACTTTGCAACCCTCTCCTACCTCTTGGGCCAAATGATTAGTTGGCGCGTGATAATACCGTAAGCCAAACAGACAGGAAAACACTTACTCTTTCAGACAGGAGCTACCCTGTTAGCAAGACGCCATCAAAAACATGTATATGCTACAAAGCTATCCTCCCCTGGGACAGAACTTTTTACAGGGCATTTTCAAATAGACAATTAATCTCTTGAGATAAATACAGCTTAAAAAAAACATTTCATGAGTTATCTCGTGTTTGTATAGGTGGTGTTGCAAGGGAAAAGGATGTGAAATGACAGAGAGGGCTGTACCTTGGACTACAACGGCAGAGCTTCATATATAAATCATGCAGTTACACCACCAAGTCTCTGAAGCAAGATAACGCTGTTCAGATGTGCTGCCGTACACATGCAATTACTATGAAAGACTTTAAAGCTAACTCTTACTATCCTGTCTCCATCCTGATTTTAGCTATTACTTCAATTGCGCAGCCAGGGCTATCTAGCAGCAGGTTGAACTGCTTGAGCAGGGCTTCCCTATCCTAAGCAGCAAGAAGTTATAAAGGATGTTGGTGTTCCACAGCGGCTTCATCCACAGCTACAGCTGACTACAGTTGTGTTTTTTTTCCTCCCGCTAATTTGCACAGAATACCCAAAGCAAAGCAGAAAGCAAAACAACAACGTGGCCTTTCGAGACGTGGCAAGAAGTACTTTCCATAAAGGTTTTTCCCTGCAGAAAGGGCAGCTGCCCGCAGTGGAAGCACTGCCCAGGTGCTGCTGGGCTGTACAGAGGCAGCAGCCACCAGCTGTGCCTGCCGGCACAGGCACTGCAGTGCTTTGGGCAGCTGTTCCCTCCAAACACTGGCCAACAAACCCCAAATGTCAGATAACCACACTGGTTTTCCATGGCCTCTTGCTACCAGCCACCCACGACGGCTGGGTAAAATTGCCTTGGTACTGCACCCCCTCCAAAGCACAAGGATCTTGACATTTCTCTCAGCATTTTTCAGAAGTTTCCAGCCAACAGCACTACTGGAAGAAACACGTACTGGGAAAAGGGACAAGGCTCTGGTATCTTTATTAACACAGCCGTTGACTTATTCTGACCTCAAAAATCAAGGACTTTGCCTCGGGGAACACAGAGGAACACTTAAAAGCATCTTTGCTCCTTCTGCTTAGTGGCTGTACCACTTGTAGGCACCCACGGACAGCAACACACCCCAGGGTTGCAGCTTGTATGGGCAGCAGTGAACAACAATAATTTAAAGAATAAGAGAACCGCCAGCATGCTAATCATTATGCTGAATGGATCAATCATTTAGCAAGAATTATATCCCAGATTTATTTGTAGAACTGAATCAATTCTGAATTTATTCTGCCTCACTCTACCATAACATCGCCGACATTCAAATCAATCCACATTAAAGAACTTACCCTGTGCAGATAAGCACTATTCCCTCAGCAAACAGCTAAACCATTTGCTGGTGTTAACAATTTACATATTTCTTGACAGCAACACTGCAACTTCTCGCATCGCATCACCAAAGAACATAGTCGTCATCCCAAAAGCAGAGGGCCAGCTCTCTTTAATCACATACTGCCCAACACTTGCACACATTTCCCAATACGTGCCACGTTTGCAAGCTAAATATGTTTCCTATTTGGTGGGCTACTTCTGGGTTGTGTTTTTTCCTCTACAGTTCCATCTGAGTTGCTCTGCAGAACACAAGTTCACCGTTTCATTTAAGAAAATCCAAATATCCGCTTCATAAACTGCACTAGTCTATTACATCAGAGCATTGCCAACAATTTCATTTACTTGATCTGTTTTAAGAAATCATTCAGCATGTTCTTTAAAGAGAAGTTCATGCCAAAGAAAATTGCTTTCTGATATTTTACTTTATCCACAAACAAATGCTGGAAGACTATGAAAACATGCACCTGTTCATTCGACATCATGAATAGTCTCTGTCCTCCCTCCCTAATGGGAGGAAAAACATGAATAAAGCACGATTACTATGCCCTGCACAGCCAAAAAAAAAAAAAAAACAAAAACCAAAACAAAAACAAAACAAAAAACAAAACAAAACAAAACAAAAAACAGGCAGATAAAGACTGACCACCACAGCTGGAAAAAGAAAGGAGAAATGAAATCCCAAATACCCATGAGCCTGAAACTTCTGCCCTGGAGAGGAGCTGGCCCCACTCACATGGCACAAGCTGAGCGTCCTGAAAGCTACAGCATCAGGCTCTTCCAACACCCAACTTCTTATCTTGTTCTACAATGTAAAACTAGAAAAAAACCCTTTCAGCTCCCCCATGGTAAAGCATGAAGGAGCAAGTTACTGTTTCCTGTAATTAGAGCACGTCAATAACACGTGTCCGTGTCTCGTTGCTATCTGTGATGTACAGCCCTGTTACCTTCTAGTCAGCCATAACGTGCTCACTGCAGCACAAGCAGGTTCTGTTCACAGCAAATGAATGCTTCCAGTCATCAGCAGATTTCTATCATTAACTGATAAGTACAAGAAAACATACACTTTTCTGTGGGTCTTGCAATAAAACGAGTTTTCTTTAATCTGTTCACTACAGGATAATGATGTATAGGGCCATAGCATGCAATTTAGCATATGCTCTAAATCCTTTTGCAGTTGACTTCAGCAATCTGTTCCATTCACACAGGCTTCTTTTCCAGCCCAGACAACGCTACAAGTCAAGCCTCACTTCTGCAGACCATGCAGATATTCCACTTACAGAGAACACACGGCAGCAGCAGGGTCCAAAGATCCTCAAAACTGTCCAGCTGCCCTCCTCCGGCCCAAAACACTTCGTCACCGAGCTAGCCTTCACACAGAGATAAGCTGCAACATGGAGATTATCAAAGAGCGAAAACGTGCAGCTAGGGCTCACCACGACAGTGGGAAACTGCAGTCACTTTTCTGGGTTTTCTTCTGGTTTCTACTTCGAGCAGCGCTGGTCACACCTCTCAGATGTGGTGGCTTCATTACAAGAAGCCACAGCATGGAAGGCAGAGAAGAGTGCTGCATACTGAACAGCCTGCAGGTACCTGATCCACCACTCATGAGGCCAATGCCCATGGGGCAGGCACAGATCACCTCCAGGAGCAGCTGTACATGGTCAGAGGAGCGTGACATGGGCCTTTCCAGGCAACACGTAGGCACAGAGCCTGCAGATCTGCCCATCCTCGCGAGGTGCCAACATGCTGCCAGGAGAGCCAGGCACAGAGCAACAAGGGACACCCGGCATAGCAAGCACCCCTGGCTGCTGGGTGCAGGCCTAGGAATTTGTCTGCACCTCTGCTGTGGCCATGTACCCTGGTTTCCCAGGGATGGAAGTATTTCTCAAAATAGATCACTCGATACCACCACCCTCCAAAGTGCTCATTGATTTCTGCACAGACTTAACAAGATATTTGACTTTCTGAAGCTGTACTTAATTTCTTTGTCACTATATTGCCTCTCCCTGATCTGTGGTCCCTTCTGACTTTTCTGATTAGAAGCATCATTTTTCTCCTTATCTTAACAGTGTGAGAAGGGGGAAGCGTTCTGCATCTATCCAGCCCTTTCTGGGGAAGCATGACTCTTTCCAATTGTTTTAATAAAGAAACGCTGAAATACAGGCAAACATAGGGAAGTCACTCACCAATACTAACCTAATAGTTTAAAAAATAACTAGCACGCTGCTTTAAGCGACTTGAACTAGCTCACAGTTGTGTCACATTCAAGGAAGATGGAAACAAGTCAAAGAAAAAATTTAGGCTCTGAGATTAGAAGTGCAGCCTACCTACTTCCTCGGAAGTTTACAAAACACTGCAATCTGCCAGCACCCACACATCTTTATGTGAGCTAAGGGAGCACAATGTGGAAAACAAGAAGTGCAAACATCAGAATTAGTTGTTTAACTAAAAAAAAAAAAAAAAAAAAAAAAAAAAAAAAAAAAAGACATTAAGCCTGGATTTAAGCAATGTCTTGAAATGTGAAACTCCTTAGAAATTGACACTGGAGTCAGAAGAAAGCACCCTGCTAGTTTCATTTTATTCTCCTATGGCAAATAAATATGGTCTCATCAGGTCGGTCACCTGGGGAAATGAGGAACCTGACCTAAGGACATGGAGCTGGTCGTGGCACAAGGGGAGCTGCTTCCAAAGCCAGGGCTCCTCCACGGAGCACTGCCTCTGCTCAAAGCAGTGGCACGGGCACCCGAAAACCAAGGCAGGCTCCAGAAGCTCCCAACGCAGCAGCAGCCAGGAACGAGCCTAAGGTTATTTCGTGTATGTGTGTCTTTTCATTCATTTCTCTAGAACAGTATTTTAGTCACAGGAGACTTTACAGGGTGAAGTTATATTCTGCAAGAATAAATGAATCTGAAATTGCTTTCATGGAACATACGTTTGTCTGAGCTCAGAAAATGCATTATTTCAAAACACAGAATGTAAGCAGCAGTATTTCAGGGTATTTACTGATGGTTTATCATCTTCCAATTTATTCTTCAATTTAGACAGTATTATTCACTGTTATTGTTAACTTATATGCTTTTTTTCATAATACCCAACAAAAGCATGTGGAAAAGTGAAGGTCAGAACAAATGCAGGGCTGGTTTAACACCAAAATCTCTGGATGGAATTCCTACATAAAATTGCTTTATCGAGAAATGAAAAGAATTGCTTTCTGTTACACAAAGGGGACAAACTCCGACAGCTTTGTCATCTCAGAAGCGTAACAGACCAGAAAGGTAACGCAATAAATAGGCGAGACAACTTCACTGTTGGAACTTCCCTTTCCACAACCTTCACAGATGAAGGAAAAGGAAGATGTTTCCATGAAAAGAAGGGGACTTCTTGCAGTCAGAACACAGAGGTGAAGACGTCTGTGTAACAATGCCCAAGCAGCAGCATTTAGAAAAGAAAAGAAAAAAAAGGTACTGCAAAGAAGGGAGGACGTCAAGAATAGCAGCAGCAGCCTCACAACCACTGCTTAACTCAATTTCGCTAGCTTTGCCTCAACCTCACTTGGGTGGGTGGTGAGAAAACAGCCACCGCAGCTAAAGGAAGAAGGCAAAAAGAATTTAAGGGGAGAAATACAGCTGCCACTGAGCAAATCGATATCTCTAGCACAGAAGTTGTGTTCCTCATTAGTCCATAGCTGAGGTGTTAATGGTTCTTCTGATTGTTGCTTCTTGAGGGTTTTAAAAATACATAGAAAATTAAAAGACTGTAAAACACTTGGCTCCTCGAGGCAATAAATGAAGAAGAGCTGAGAAGTGCCGAGGTAATCCTGCTGTTAACCAGTAATATCATTTAACAGAAAGGTTCTGCAAGTCCTGTGTTCCTCGCCTGTCCTATTTGCCAGGCTGTAATTGCCATCCCGGAGCAATAATAAGCCAGAGGAAAGCACACATCTGGCTACAGCTGTCAAGGAAGAGCTTCTTAAATTCAGATTATCACCAAAATTGTTGGGTAAACAGCAGTGTTCTCCACAAATGGCTACTAGTGCTGCGGGTGAACCCAAAGCCGCTTCCATTGTACACTGCCTTTTAAATTTCAATTATCTCTTCTTTTATTTGATTCAATTTTCTAAACCCAAAATTAAAATTCCTTATAATAGCTTTATAATAGTCTAGGTGGATGAATGTGTACCAAGACACTCCCACACTTCTGTGGTGTATCACTTTTGGACGCTTGCTCACTTTTTCCTCCCTTCCTCCTTGTTTGAGGCAAAACGTGTCACCGTTGTGCGTGACAAAACCTGGCGCTGGAGGAAAAGGAGCTCCAAACCTGAGGCAGGAGGAGAGAGAGGTACAATGAATTGAAGGCAGTCTTACTGAGAAAGCACAGCAATAACGTGAAAACTGCCAACAGCCAAGGCAATCTAGGGATCAGGCAGAGCAAGCAAGTGATTTCTGCCACTTTTTATAACCAGGGAAGAAACAGAGCCATGTGATGGAAAGGGTGGAAAAAAAATAAAAAGTAATAGAAGCAAAGAGCTACCAAAAACTGGTGGAAAGATTTCTTATGAAGGACGCAGAGCTACAACAGAAATCAAGTACCCAGGCGCGCAGATGGCAATCTGCACTGTTCAGTGAAAGGGAAACTCCAGAAGTTCAGCGTGTTTGAAGCTCAGACAGCCTGTTGGGCTGGCCCTGCTGGCTTCAGAAAGCTCCATGCCACGAATTGCACATCATGCTGCTGTGGTAGCTTCAAATGCTTCCAGACGAGCATAGTATCACTGACTACAGAATAAGAAAAACATGTTTTTAATTAAGAAAGTTTTAAAAATAAAGTCTGAAAACCCATACTGAGTATGTACAGAGCGCTGTACAGGAAGACTATGGTAGAAGATAACCAGGTCAAGGAAAGGTGGCTACGCAAAACATAAGCTCACTCCTCAAAGCCTGCGAGCACCAAGCGAACACAACAAGCCTTTTGGAATGCTTTCTTCTGAGGCAGCAACAAATGGAGCTGGTGTGATGGGTTCAGCAGAGGAACTAAGCCATACCTGAGGTTATGCCTCGGGAGCCGGGAAGCAATGCCTGTACTGATGCATTTTGGATTTTAGGAAGGCTGATCACCTGGAGGCATACACCTTAAGCTGGCTCAGTACTCAAAGCTAACAGGACCTGGATGGGCTTAGAGGGTACCAGGAAGAAAGGCACAACACAAACTCTGCCTCCACAAGGCTGATTCAGGTACGACCACGAATCCAGAGATGGATCCATACCCCCATCAGCAATTGGTACAGCGACAAGATGAAGTGCTGGCTTTGCTTGGCACTGCACTGGACACACCAGTGGTTTGCTGGTAACAAGGACATCTACACGGCTCAGAGGCTGACCTAGAAAAGCCTGCCCTGTACCAAGCTCCATCACTTTTGTACAAGGAGGGAAAGGAAGAGAATGGGTTGGATGGGGACAGGATTGTTGCTCAGTTTTGGCATGGAGTCCCTACACCTTGTAGGCAGACTAGGGATGGGAGAAGAGGATATTAGGGCTTCACGGCATTTCCCTAACCCCCATGGTCCTCTCACAATGCTCCCACAAGCCTTACAAGCCATGCTTTTTCCACTCAAGTCCTAAAATAAAAGGTTGGGGCCTTTTGCATCTTTGCAAGTGGCAGAACTGCATACTGCCTACACCCTTGAGCACACAGTAAAAGTTTTTCATCAGTTTAACATGTACTTGCAGAAAACCCCAAAGAAAAAAAAAATAAATTTGCAACTTTAAGATGTTAAAAATGAAGCAGATCTCACAAGAGGAGAGTGGCTCGCTTCTTTGGTGAAACCACAGGTAAAAAGCAGGAGAGCTGCTCTACAAAATGTGTCCTAGAAGGGGGGGA
Organism: Netta rufina; assembly: GCF_964035555.1. NCBI lineage: Eukaryota > Metazoa > Chordata > Aves > Anseriformes > Anatidae > Netta > Netta rufina. The sequence continues at coordinate 6,758,902 of NC_140130.1, read as the reverse complement.
TATGGAGGAGAGCAGCAAAGTATGGAAGCAAAAGGACAATACAGGCACAGGAGTAAATACGAGTACACTGGCCTTAAGTAAGCACAGATTATGAGTGAGAAAGGCGCAATGATTTGAGTAATCAGCCTTACACTGAAAGGAGGAGAGGGGATATTACACATGACATGCTTTGTTTTGTGAAAGGGACTTTTCAGCATGGCAGCTGCAGGAGCGGGCAAACAGATTTAATGACCCAAAAGGTCCCTTAAAGCGTTATATTCCTATGAGAATTTTAACAGCAAATCCGCTTGCTTATTTGAGCACTTGGATGAAACAATTTTCAAAATGACCACTCAGGAGCTGGAGGAAAGCAGAGCTTAATGAGGAGTGCTGCACAGGTGAAGGGAGCAGAGCTATCAGCAGTGCAGCGCTGCGAGCCCAGGGCAGGAGGCTGCCGAGCAAAAAGCCATCTCTTGCACGGCCCCTGCCAAGGGCTTGTTTCATATTTTAAAGGCTAGTCCATGTCCAGCATTCCCCACCTACTTTCTCATGATCTCGCTGCAAACGTAGCAGGTATTTTTATTAAAAAAAAAAAAAAAAAAAAAAAAAAAGATCAAGAGCAAATTCAGCCTCAGGTGCTTTGAAGGAAACAAAGTGTAAAACAGACTTGCATTATTTTGAAGAGCAGTGAAACCCTTACATCGTAGCACGTTGAAAAACTTGATGCAAGGTGAGGTTTTCAAGTAGAAACTGCAAAGAATATGAGGAAGGAGACTATGGCCTACTAGCTAATGAACAACACGTTTGGAGAGAGGAGATCCGATGTTCCCAAGAGCTTTTTTCCCCTCTTCCCCTTCAAATTCTACTCATCTCAACAGGAGACAGGGTGCACAGCGATCTCAGAGCAGATTTTAACCTAATGAGCAATCTTTTGCCATTCGACATGCCTGCCTAACTTCAGAGCCAACATTCAGCTTCACGGCTGAGAAGTGCAATTTGTGCTTCCAACAACTTTCAAAAACAATTTTCCAGATTTGGGGTTCCTTATTATAAACAATTTCGGAGCCCAAAATGCATTAGCTGTGCTTCTCCAGCTCCCACCTGACAGCACTGCACAACGCCACCACTTCCCCACCTCTCAGACACTTCAGTACAGAAAGTAAAAAACAAACAAACAAACAAACACACAGCACTCTCCTCTTTTCTGATTAATAGGGCACCTGTGGAAGAATGTACCAGCCACTGGATGCAACAGGGTTGAAATGGGGAGGGGAAACCTCAAGATTTATGGGATTGCCATATCTGAAAAGCTTACGTCCAGTTACTAACAAAAGCCCAAATACACGATCCAGCTGAAGCTATACAGAGGACAGACAGACTGGGACCCTTCCTTTAACCCAAAATACCCACACCGCAGTTCATGTTTTTGCCACAGTCCATTACCGGCACGATGATTTCTAACACGGCACATCATTTCAACAACATTAAACACACTGCTACTGCACAGCTGTTTAAAACTCCTTTCCAGCAGGTTATTACAGTGTGTAGCTGATGGAGCAGCTAATCAAGGTGTTTCTACAGGACTCCCCCCACCCTAACCCCGCATTCCTATAGGAACGCATCACTTACCACCACCGCAGGCTGTCCCATACGCAGGGCCCCTATCCCAGACTTGCAGCACAGTACCAGCAAGAAATCTCCAGATTGTAAAAACGGGTCTACAAAATCTTTTGTGCTCACAGCGCTGCCCTTTCAGGCTGTTTACTCTGTGTAACAGTCAAGGAGAACAGCAAGCACAGATGTTCGAATGATGAAATACAAACGGGTTATAAAAACGTGCCAAAAGCAATTCAGAAGTCACACTGGAACCAAATGGAAGGGAACAACCTGAATGGTAACACGCTACCAGGAGAGAACAAGCCAGTGCCAGAAATTCCCTGATGTGGGAAATGTACAGGCATCATCTGTATTAACCAGATGTGTGCAGATACAGGTTTTTGAAGTAGATAGGTTTTGTTTTAGCAGGCCTCTAGATGTACTCCAGAGGCATGACACAATGAGGATGAAGTTTGGAGCTAGATTAAACATGTATGTAGGTGTTTTTAAATGCACAGCAGGCAGCTCTGTGGAAGAGGCAGTGGCAATCAGACTGGTGAACCACTAATGTTAGAAGACAAATCTTTACACACACACAATAGATTAAACCTTCTTACCGTGGGACTGGTAACACTTCAGACAGCAACACTCCTTTGGCCCCTATGTCAGATCTCCTGCAAAGCCCTTCCCATGGGAACCCCAGCCTGCAGAGCCCCCGAGCCCACAGCCACCATCCCTCAGTGGCTCCCTTCTAGAATTTCCCTCCCCCAAAGCCTAATGCTTTGAGGCATAACTGTATTTCAAAGGAAACTGAGCAATGGGGAAAAGGAAACAGAGTTTCTGCAGACGTGAATGTCATGTAAATGTCAAACTTAAATGTTAAAATTTGATTAGGAGACTGAATGAAAGGAAAACAGTGCTGCCGTAAGTAAACCCGTCCGCTAACAACGCTCCCAGCCTGGTCGCCTCCAACACAACTTTGCGATGGGTTTCATTAATCATAATTTCCTATGTTACATTAAGCTGTAATTGATTCTTGCTAAAAGACTGTACGTGGCACCATAACAACTGCAAACAAGTGTTTGTTGACGAGCTGGATCTAAACAGGCAGTCTTACTGCCAAACACCTCGTGCGCTGTGCCGACAAGCTCATTTGGTCAACTCACCAAAATTTTGGCTTCACGTGACAAATAAATGTTATCCTACATGGAAAGCCCGGAGCATACACACCCATCCATCAGCCTGTACCTGTCTCAGGGAAGCAGAAGGTGGTTTCACATTGAAGCCCCAAGAAGCAGAGTTCCAGAAGACATCAAGTGGATTTAGATGAACCTTGGGAGCCCAGTCCTTTACAATTTTGCATCAGAGAGACTATGCTTTTTCAAGACTGCCAACCCCACCTACCACGTTCCTTGGTGCAGCACCCTAAGTACAACCTGCTCTCATCTCAGGAGCTTTCTTCTTTCTCAGCGACCTCAGCTCTGCTGGCATCAGGAGGCTGGACATGCAGAGCAGCTGAAGGATCCCGACAGCCCCAGTAACACGAAGTTGTTACTGGCACAGGAGTGGAGACTTAGCTTCCTACAGAGGCAGGAAAAGGTTTAGATGAACCCGAGCTGGTGGCTTTAACTACAAGCTAAACACTTGGTTCACTAAAATACCAGATATAGAGGAATTCTACAGTAGCACTGATATTGGCAAACACAAAGTTAGACGCAGAAGAATTCCCAGCCACACGACAGCTCTTCCATCAGCTTTACACGCCTCCTCTGAAATACCACCAGTCAGCACAGAAGGAACTGAACACAGCACAACACATACCAGCCCCAGTGCAGATCAGAATTAATCTCAAAAAGCCCAGCACTTGCCCCAAGCTGATTGCTTCCTACCCAAAATGCAAATTCCTAACCCCAGCTTGCCTCAGCATGCCCCCCCAGAGTCAGATTGACTTGATTTTGCACTGACCTTGATGTTTCGGTCACCTGTTATGTCATCCAAATCATTTGCTAATTTCTTACGCAGAAGTTGAACAAGGACAGCTTCAGAAAGTACTTTGAATTTCATGCCCCCAGTGACATCCTCTGTGGGTGACAGTCCAAGCCATAAACTTGTCACTACCCTGATAATTGGTGGGAGGGCGAGAGGACATAACACCCATAGCACTGACGGATGGCTCCCTTCAGTTTGAGGCTCCCTGAATAGATTTTTTTTTTTTAAGCTGCGTTCAAAGGTAATAGAGTAAGAACATTATGAAAAACTCAAAGGGGAAACACTGTCCCCCCAAAAAGATAGACTTGTTAAGGGATTTCAATAATCCCGTCCTTTACCGTCAGTGAGGCAAACCCAGGCACCACCCCCCATTGCTTTTTGAACTTACAATCAGGAGGAAATAAAGCAAAAAAGGGAAGCAGGTTGCAGTGCCGGTGGATGAAGCATCAGTCTGTTACGAGTTTCATGAAGTCTGATTCATCTATTCAGCAGTTTTAGTCCCACCAGTTGACTTCAGACTACCTTGCTAGATGAAAAAAGCCCACCGTAACTCTGGGTCAGCTCTTCTGACCCTCCTGTAGCTGCTCTATCATCACGCTTCCCTTATCTAGATGAACCCCTACAGACATCCAGATGAACTGCCACAAAAAGGCAAACCACCACTCCCCCGCCAGCCTCTCACATCCCCCTCTCTGCTTTGCTTCCAGACTTGGCTGCCAAACACAAAAACACCATGTTGTGATGGAGGCTGCAGCACAATTCCTGGAGGCTGTGTGTTCTGCCTCTGCTCCCAAGCACAGAGGCATTTTTTTGCAGGAGCTCATAGCATCTTATGCTCTTGAGTTTCGTCAAAAAACAGAGATTTGCATGAACTCAAGTTCTGTCCCTTGAATCACCTGTCATAAATTGCATTTCATTAAAGAGTTTATAGTAAAAAATAAAAATAAAAATAATAAAACAAGAACTACCATCTGAAATTAATCACTTGCATTTACCCAAATCTTATCCAGTTGCAAACACTTATGTAAATAACCTTGTTTCACATTATAAGTTGTTTTGTTTTGTTTTAAAAAAAGTTTTTTCCTACTACCCTTCTATCATAAAGTGCATTGCTCTCAAATGCTGGTAGGCAAAAATGAAACAAATACAAATGAAAAAGGGAAGCAAAGGAAGGCTGCTGAAAAACACTATCTGCTGTCCTATCCTTTGTGTGGTTGCTTGATTATCAGAACTGCAGCAATTTTGCTGTTATGAAGGAATTTTTGCTAGAGGATGTGTGAGTAACTGAGAGCTCAGATTGTTCCTGGGAGATTTAAAGATTCTGTTTGGTACTGGTAAGTACCTTAAAGCTCCTAGAAGCAAAAGGGACTCAGAAACCAGTAGGTGCTTCCTCAAAGGCAGCAGGTGTCGTGCATGGTCCTTCACGAGCAGACAGAGAGCTGAAGAGGGCGTGCACGTGGGGCTGTACAGCTCCAGTCGCGTGGGATGCTTCTAGCCCCACAAACTCTTTAAGGCCTGACAAACCATGCTAGTTTCTTTCAATACAACTCAGAGAGTTCGCATGCTACTTTCAGGTATTTTGGAAAGAAGCCCTGTGATTGTTTGCCAGACCCCACCTGCAGGCTCCTATCATAGGCTGCTTTGTAACTGCACATAATCAAAGGCAGTACCCCTCTTCATGTCATGCAAGCGGGCTGCAGATAAACCTGAGCCAAATCCCAATATTTGCTTGGGGTTCATCATGACCATCTCGCAGCAGCTCCCCTTCAGTACAGAGGTTCTCTCAGCAGATCTGCCCCTCAGAAAAAAGAAAGCACAGGCCTGAAAGAACAGGCACAGGAAAGGAAGAAACAATTACTGCCTTAATAGGCTGCACAATGTCAACATTTAGCAATTACAGGAACACATATGAATATTTAAGCGCTACATAAACAAGGCCTTTACACCACAAAAAGACTAAAACCAGACTTCCCTGTTTCTACATGTCAATCAAAAATATTTCTTTATCAATGCTATAAAGGTTTGCACTTACGGCACTTGACTTCTGCTCACCCATCTAACAGATTTTTTAGAAATCAAAAATAAAACAATTTAAAGGCAATGTTGTATTTCTGCCTAAGGTTGTTCATTTTTCCTTGTCATCAACATGGCACTTAAGCTGTCAATATATAATTCCATTAGTGTGGGTCTTGTTTCTAGTTTTTGTTTACCCTCATTTCAGATGTAACAGAAATAAAACATCCCATATTCTAATTACTGTAATTGTGCTGTCTCACATTTTTTTCCTTAGGCTTTTGATCTCTGTTTGCAGACAACAGCAGAAGAGATGCAAGCTAGGTCAAGCGGTCAGACATTTTGAAGTCTTTGGCATCTAGTGATGCAAGTTATTTAAAATTTCAGTATTACCAAAGAATGAAAACTGAAAGAAAGACAAACAATAAAGAAGGTATTCATAAGCTTTAAGATATAGATCCTAGCTTGTTGGATGAACCACAGGTCTGATGACTCTTGGGGATACGTGTCTGACATATTCAAGAGCTGAAACACCACTATACATATCTACGCATGCTTAGCTAACTGGCTTGGATTATTTCCAAGTGAGGTTTCCATTAACAAACAACTGAAATGGAGTGGCTTTACTACCATTCAGAAAGAAGAATGGGAAAGGCATGTGTTGGGCCAGCAGTTGGGCTGAAAAGGTCCCCAGCTCGCCCCCGTTCCCTCATTACTCACCTCTCCCGAAGGTCTATTTCCCAATCAGCTTCCCTGCAACTGCACTTCAGTAAAACACAGTCAAGTACTCTGGGAGATCCTAGCTTGTGGTAACCCAATTGGGTGTATTGGTCACCATTAATTAGTACCTTGTACAGAACGAAAACAGCCACAAGTTAGACAATCACATATGTGTTGCTTTCAGAAAATGCAGAAAAAGCAGCAAAAAGAGAGCTGAACCCAAACCAGATCGTTGGAATACACAAGATTATTTTTCTTTAAAGCATCCATCTCCTACTTCTGACAGGGCATATTTAATTTTGCTGTTTAGAAGAGATTTATTTTGTCCACAAGAGTCATGAAGAACATCCTTCACAAAAACGTTCTGCACATTACTTGAACACACAGCTATGAAATTGTACTAGCTCTTGCAGCAAACAACATGCAGTGACCTGCCCCGATTACACTCGCTTGACCAGGGTAATCCCGCTACCTATGGCTTGACCCTACTCCCTGCAAGGTGCCAGTTGCTCATTCCCCAGCATCCCTTTCAGAAACCGCAGATAAAAAATGTAATACCAAGATCCACACAAAGAGATCTGCCTGTTATCATCGCCTATTTTACTTCTTACCAGCCAGCAGTATTTGGTGCTGCCGGTCCAAGCACTGTCCTTGTATTTAGAAACAGCTGCTAGCTTGGAAATAGGGTGGTTCCCCCATCCCTACTGTACAGGACGGGCAGGAGCTTGGCTGAACCTGCCCTGTTCACTGAGGGGGAACTGTAGGTAAACGGAAAATACTGTAATTAACTATTCAAATTACACTGGCATGTTGGGATCCAGGGTTTTATTCCCATAAAAAGCACTGCATGGAATCTAATGACAGAGCAATAAAGACTGCAGTTCTGTACCTCATCCAAAAGAATAAATTACTGAAACCACTCCCACGGTTGTGCCCTGAACTGTAATTAGAAAGGAAACCCAAAAGGAATTATCTTTCTTGTATTTAAAGCATGAGAAGAGGAACCACGTAAAGCGAGACGGCTGATATCCTGATGTGGCAGGAAGACCCTTGAGTTAACACAGTAACAAGTCTGTAAAATGGACATACTGACAGCCCCCAGCACAGAGCTCTCCCAGATCCAGGCACACCGCCAGTTATGGATGGGTTCAGCCTTACAACTGGGGTCTTCAGCCACCTTCTACATAAAATAACATCTTAAGCAGCAGAATTACATGCAAATGTTTATTTCCAGAAAAACAAAGCGAGTTCATCCCCAAATTCGTATCAGAATCTGACTGCCTAGCCAGAATACTAACTAAAGCATCAATAAAAGCAGCGGGCTGTAAGTTTCTCTCCCACTAATTAAATCATTTCAGCAAAAGCAGTGGTTAAGTGCTTAAACACCATCTTCACATTAGAAAGGACTTGCTCCTGTTGCACTGAAGCCACTCCTGAAGCTGCTCTATTGGGAATCTTTTTCCCCGCATTCTTCCCAAGCGCCTCTGAAATCTTTCTGCCAGCTGCTCTAAGCCAGCTTTGTCTTAGGACTTAGTTTCTTCTCCCAGTAGTACAAGTGGTTTTGCCAGGTCAGAAAATGGAACAAGAACGAAATACATGAAGTAAATAAAAAAAATAAGCTAGTAGTTCAACAGCGACAGAAAATAATTGCAGGCTTTGTGGCAGTTTACTTAGAAATTTCCTCTGTTTCCCTGACCTTTAGGCTGCACTGTTTCAGGGAATTCATTAGAACTAAGGCCGTGTGTTTCTGTGTTGCAGGGCATCCTCCTGATGCTAGACAAAATAGGCTGGAGAAATGTCTGCAGCCCTTCCTCAGGCAAACGTTCACTACAGCAAGATTTGCTTGTTTGAAGTTCTAAGCAAATTTTGGAAAAATCCCAAGATTCCTCTGTTCATCTTTAGGCTAAGATTCCAATCTCCAGGCTACTGATGTGAACTCCTAATACCAGCACTGCTTCAGGGCTGCTATTCCCAGTATGAGCCAGCACAACTGAGATAAGAATTGCATACACAGGATCAGAGAGCCTGACTGGCACTTGGCTCCTTGCTGCTCTGTGCTGTCACCTCAGCTGCAGTGCCCTAATTGAGAGACACCACCAGCCTGCTTGGTCCTTGTTTGCCCTCAACACTCGCTCAGCAGATCTCCTAAAAAACCCACAGACAGAAAATAACAGATACCTGAGCATTCACCTGCAATTTCTGATGCTGGCTACGGAACAGGGAGGGCTGGCTCCTCTGCTGCCCCCTTCCCAGAGCGGCGTTTTGCTGCATCCTGGCACTCCCAGCGAAGTGTCAGCTGAGGGATCCTGGCCACTGCACCCAGCAGGCCGAACCTCCAGCACCAGGGGAACCTGCACAGGTCAAAGGCAAATGCAGGCAGTCCACAACTACAGGTGACCTCTCTCAAATGCTGTTAATGCCTTTTCCCTTTCTTAAGTGAATGCCCTCTCTATCCCCAACATCCAAAGCTATGTTTCATAGCTCTGATACAGGTGTTATCATCACCTTTGATAAAGGTCATATATACTATTTTTATGCATGCTTACATAAGTCTTTAAAAAGACAATATTGTAAATGACTGGAGCTCTTACTCAGAGTTGTGTCGCCAGTATTAAAAGTATTTGAGCTAACATCTTTTCTTTCACAGCTTGAAAAGAGAAATCAGCCAGGCATAGAAAAGCACATGAACCTAACCAACAAAGAACAAATCCGCTGTCGACGGATTGTACCGACTGCCGGAACCGCCACAACACAAATCAAACCCAATTACTCCTGAGTTAGCACTTACTGCGAAGTCTTACAATAAACCAACCAAGCCCATGAAGTTGCTGGAGCATCACCCTCCGGAAGCGTCCTCTGTTGCACTCTTAGAAGCTTTTTAGGCACGCAACCTTTCCTTCCCCAAAAGCTCTCCTACCAACAAACGCAAAAGATAAAATGCTTTGGTAACAGCAGCCATAACAATATAGACCCGCGAGGCACATTCTGCCTTCATCAATCAGTTGATTAGTTATTTTTAATTAAAAGAGGAAGCTCTGATTGCAGGATTTTGAGCAACAATCCTTTCTACTTTAGCTACTGCTTTCTCTGGCTTGCATACCGAGTGCACACACTATTTATAGGAGCGACTAGCAAATCTGTTGTTAAAGCATCAAGCAGCCTTTTGGCTAGATTCGCATCTCGAGCTTGAACTAGTCAGAGTTACCCATCTGCATGCTTTAAGGACCGAGAAGAGCGCATTAATTGCCTAGCAGTTCAGTTTTCAGCCACACTAGGAAAAAACTAACAGCCTTGCAAAAAAGCTTGCCTTGTTTTGCCACGTTTGTGCAAAGTTTTATTGGAGTTCAGAGGAAGTTCCCAAAAACTATCTCTGTGGCATGAAAGGGTCTGGTTTGTCAAGGCTGCAGAGTTTACCCCACTTATTGATACAGCTGTACTAACAGCAGAATTTACTTTCTTATTTCCATACTTCGATGCATCAGAGCCTCTGTCGAGATTTTAAGCAAACACAAGCATGGGAAAAAAAAAAAAAGAAATCAGCACTTGTGCTATTTTCCAGCTTAAGAGTATTTTAACTAAAGCCATGAAGGCAGCCAGACTGTTTCCAAAAACACAATAAAAACATGAAAAGTGCAAAGTTGCTAATGAGCAGAGTTTTAACAACAATGTATACATACCTTTTTTTAAAAAAAAAAAAAAGTTTTTCACATATTACTTAATAGCAGAGTTTTTAAGTAGATCTCCATGCATATGTAGCTGCTAAGGCATAGGAAGAGGGGAAGGAGCACTACCTGAAGACCTTTTAAGAACGTGTCCCACCGAAGCAAAAACTTAGCTCCTGAATTTCCAAGTGTACAGATCCCAGTAAAAGTACCCAAGAAGCTCACTGAACAGCTACCGACGCAAGTGAGGAGAGGAAAAACAACTTGGACCAACTTCCAGCTCCTGGCTAAAAATCCATGCTTATAACCAACCCCAGTAAAAGCATACAGCCAGCCTACTGAGCCCCGAATCACTTCAGGAAACCAGTCGGGTTCTAGGTTTCCTCATTTATTTCTGCACCTGCTCCAAAACACAGCGTTTAACTCCCCAGTGCCCTTCCCACCCAGCCTTGTGGTGCAGCTGTCCCTGCAAACCTCAAGATGCCCACAACCCCAAGCTATCCTACCAGGTAAGAAATGCAGAGGTATTACAGACACACAAAGCAGGAATGAAACAGACTTGTTGCAGCACCCTTCCATGGAGGCACAGAAACCTGTGACTGAAGAGAGAGTTTAAGGAACCCATTTGCATGACTGGTGCAATGCTAAGCTGGCAGACGGTGGCCTATAAACCACAGCTACGTTCGCAGAAATCTGACTGAAATTATTTACTGGCAAAACGCACGTAAAATTAGTACTCATCTATGAAGTTATGTCAGAGGTTGCTTTACTATTTCTATTTTAGCAAAGGAATTAAGATTCATACCTTCCTGAGTACATGTTCTTACTCTAATTTTGAAGTCAAAGAAAGTACGTACTGTAGCCAAACATGTAAAGCTGCACCAACCACATCTTGAACTATAATTAAAGCAAGCCTGGTCTAGGCATCTGCTTACCGGTCTGCGGTCTTTCTCTTGAAAATTAGTGCGTGTCAAGTACAGTCACCGTACCTTCCAGAGGGTGGCATATGTGGGCTTGCCAGATGAACAGCAGCTAAACCAAGAGGGCAGAGGCAGCAGTCCCCGATTTATTTGCAAGCAACCTGCCTCAACGCTTTCCAAGCTCTCCAGCACACCAAAAAGTTTAAGGCAGAATGGATTTGCACGCCGCTGCTGCACACGCTGGGTGATGCATGTGACCAGACTGTCACTCCTGCTGCAGTACCAACACATTCCCACAGCCGCTGCGAGGCTGAGAAAAAGCACCTCGTTTGCATGAGGTGATTGACTAGCCATGCAGATCGGGCTTCGCTGGGAAGCAGGGAGAGAGAGAACATCTTTCAGGGAGAACTGAATTTGGAAGAGGCACAGCACAGGAACAGTTTGCATTCATCTCCAGCTTGCTACGTGGGATCCTGAGAACATTTCCTTTACCACTTCAAATATACAGTCTGATTTTATTTTTAAATCTCCCTTTTCCCCTGGTTTCCAACCATCAGAAAGCAAAACAGTTCTCGGTCAAAAGGGGAAGAAAAAAACCAACACAAACACACAAAATAAACATACTTCACTTAACCTGGCAGACCCCAAAGAACACCACAATGATTTCACATGTCATGAACCTCCTCCCACCTTGGTGGGGACACCACACAAGCAGCCGTTCCCACCTTAACTTTTGATGATGGGAGGTGGGCGCAGCCTGCTTTACAAAGACAGGTGAGTTGTTTTCCTCCTCGCTGCAGCCCAGACGAGTCAATGTGAACTGACTTCTGGCAGCCCACCACTCCCAGCCACGCACACCTCACCCCAGACCGACATCCACAAAATTCTCATTACTACTAAAGGATGAGAAGGGGATGGGAAGCAGGTGTCCGCCCCTCGCGGCCGGTGCCCCCAGATGACAGCACCCTCACGCCTACCTTCTCCCGGAGGGAATCCCGGATTCCTCCTCGGGCTCCAGCCCCTGAGGCTGACTTCTCTGGGTTTATCTTGAGTTAGTCTTCAGAGACGGAGTGCTGACCAGCCTCCGGGAAAAATTCACCAGCAAGAGGCAGGCATCAGTCGAATCACCTACTGCGAGCCTGGGGAGCGGGGTCACCCTGCTGCTGCCACGCTGGGTCCGCAGCTGCAGTCGTGCTCCGAAAGCGTTCGGGGGGCTTCCCGTGCCCCCGAGGGTTTCTCCCCGTGGCTTTAGGATGCCGCAGCCGGGAGCTCCCCGTCTCCCCGCTGCCTGAAGGGCTGAAGAGCTCGGGAACAGCAGCGGATGAGGCGCCCAGCATCACTCCGCTCCTCCAAATGAGCTCGGAAATGAGATGTAACAGCCGCCTCTCGCCCGCGCCAAGTGCCATAGGAGCAGAATACTAACCGCTTCGTTTATTTCACTCATTACCAGACGCAGATAGGGAAGCCTTACACATCCCATCTCCTCCGCCAGTTCCTTTGACATAACCCTACCTTTTAAAACAGCCATCCCTGCCGGCACCCCCTCTCTGCCCAGCGGCGGGGGGCACCGGGGGGGGGGAGATGGGCGCCCACCGGCGGCTTCCCCGGCCCCAGCAGGGCTCGGGGCAGCCTCGCCGGGAAACTTTCGGCCGGCGAAACTTGGCAGTGGGCTGGGGGAGAGGGCGGCGAGGGGCCCCCGGGGCTGTGCGGACCCCGGGGCCGAGGCTGCTGACCCCCGTGAGAGCCCCAGTGCGCGAGCCCAGCTCCCAGCTCCGGGGCTGCGCTTCTGGAGCCAGGGGCAGCTCGGGCAGCCCGCCTGAGGGGCGAGGAGTTCGGGGCGAGCCTCCCCCCGCACACGGGACGCCCCTCAGCGCCATTTGAGGACCCCTCGCCCACCCCCAGCCGAAACCTACACACGGGGAAGGCCGGGGGGCTGCGCTCCCCGCGGCCCCTCCGGCTCCCCGCGGTCCCCCGCTGTCCCCCCTTATCCCCCCATAGCGGCCGCCCCGCTCCCGCCGCGCCCCTCACCTCAGCACCGGGCCGCCGAAGGCCGAGCCGCGGCGGCCGGGCAGGGAGCGGAGCGGCGCGGCGCTGCCGAAGGCGGGCGGATTGTGCCCCCCTCACGGCTCGGAGGGACGCTGAACTGCAGCCGCCGCCCGCCCCCGGCCCCGGCCCCGCAACGCTTCTTCCCCCCCGCCCGAGGAGCCGGGCCGGGGGCGGCTTTCGGCTCCCCCCCGGGCGAGGACACCGACGGGGGGGGAGTGAAGTGGCTGCCGGCTACAGCAGCCGAGGGAGGGGTACAGCACCAACTCATTAGGTTTTTACCGACCCCGCTTGCCTACTTGCTCTCAGGAAGGTCTCACGGTATAGAAAGCCCCTCACACACGCTGACACAGGCCGGTGATGCCTTCTGGAGTGGTTGGTTTACTTGCTTCAAATGTGAGCGCTTCCATAAAGCGTAAACTACGCAGGCTTAAATGGGAGATTTGGGGCAAACTGCCTTAAAATCTCAAACAGGCCGGACCAGCATCTGTGTCCCTGCCTCTATTCACCTCATAGTCCCAGAATTAGGGCCAGCAATCAGCCCCCATCTGGGGAAACAGCAGTTAGAGACCATCAGCAATGCTGTAGGCCACTGCAGACCTCACTTTCTGGGGGAGAATCCTGTAACAATAAAATCCCTCCAAAAAATGGGTTGGCCAGAGAGTCCCGAGACCCCAGTACTGCTTCTGTTCCCACTGTGCTTGCTCACATGAAAACTATGCTCAGAAAACCTACTTCTAGCAATTAACTTTCTTCAGTTAGTTTCTTCAGTGGCATAAGCAGCCGAGGCTCCCATGCCACCAGGGGGAACCGACTCCTATTCAAAATATCTGTCCTTTTATTTTTGTGGATTAAGCTTATCAGGAATCAATTCCCAAACTCGTTCCTCGCAGTGGCCCCACAGCCTGACTCCAGCAGCGGTTCGATCATGACAGCGAGAGTCACAGATAGGAACTGGGGCTGGCTGCTGTCTCAAGGGGCTTTGCTAGAAAAAGTTCCCCAAGCCACATTCCTGCTTTTTTTTTTTTTTTTTTTTTTTTTTTTTTTTTTTGGTTTGTTTCTGTGCACTAACTTTGCTTGACTATACAGCACAGCATTTTAGCTAATTATATCAGCAGAAAGCCACCCTGGCAGAGGGAAGCAGAGTTTCCTTCACCCTTTGGCACACTGAACAGGCTCACGGAGGAGCTGGATAAGCAGCAAAGCCTTTGCTGAGCAGGTCAGAAGGAGCAGGCCATGCAGGTGGTGCAGGCCCAGCTGCCAGCAGTGGCTAAATTAGCTCAGCCACCCCCGACCCCTTCTCAGTTTCACCTCTGTAAATCCGGACTAAATCCTCCACCTGCAGTTGGGCCCCAAATTTACCCTTCATGGTCTCTGCAGTCAAAAGCAAAACTGTTATTGATTGAGACGGCCTTTTCTGTGCTCTTCTCCCCTGGTGGTGATGAGAGCATGAATCTTAGCCCCGTCCCGGTGCTACACAGGAATGCTCTAAGTATTTACCTATACATATGGGAATGTGCACTACAGAAGGGAGCTCACAGGTCACCCCTCAGCTAGCACGATTCGTAACCCAACAACTGAATGAAAACTTACGATGACTTTTCATTCTCCCTGCCTCCGTGCCATACTTCCTTTCCCCCAAGCTTCTTAAGCACCCAACTGGTAACTTCTACAAATTAACTGTTACAGACAGAAAAGGAAGCAGGGGAAAGCCACTGACAGTAAGGAAAATGTATAGCAACGTTTGAGCTGGCTGTTACATTAGCCAGATATTTCTCCCCAGCATTATTAGATGAGTCACAGAGATGGTAGCAGAGAATCTTGTTTGGTTACATAGATCTACAAATTTGAGAGCTCAGGAGCTTCTGTACTAATGCAGAATTCGGAACTACTTGTCACAGTACACAATCTTATTTGAAAAGTAATGCTTTTAATTAGAGAAAGACTTAATTTCTACTTCAAAATTTGTTGGATTATTTTAATAAGAAATCAGGAATTACAAGCCAGAGTGTCAAGACCCAATTAATTAAATATTTGCATGCGCTTACATATAATTTAAAGACTGCCATTTATTTAATTTTAAAATTCAGAGTGAAGGAGTAAATTCACCACTGTTTGTTTAAATATGGCTACATTCACTGAGCTCGTACCTTAAGCCTCTGCTTAATCTGTTTTACAACTCAAAATAATTGCAAGCAGGGCAATATCTACTACTGCATCCCTACGTTCTCTTTCAACAAACCGTTGATCATATGAAAAATGTGCCCATGCATTTGCAACATTTCTGATTTTTTTCAGTGGCCAGCTGTACTGAGAGTTTGTTCAAGGATCAATGTGCATTTTATATAAATACAATTACAATTGTGAATATAATTCCCCAAAGCCCCAAATTAAATTCTCCTAATCCATCATCTCTTAGCGCTATTGAAATGAATGGAAATTTTGATATTGATTTCACTGAAAGCAGGTGCAATTCCTTTATGTACTAGTGCATTTCAGGCCATTTTCTTGTCTGACATTTACAGGTATAAATCCAGAATTACTCTACTGACACAATTTAATTTTCCACCAGAAAGATACGTTATCTTCTAAGACTCCAACCCTCACCCTTAATTATGCATTCCTAAAACTATTTATTTTTCTTTAATACCATCTAAGTCCCATCCTGCCTTCCTAAAGTTAATTAAAACCATTTGAAAATACTCCCAGCTGTAATCCAAGGAGTGGCACCACTACTTAGTTTGATAGCTTCACACAGAGATGGACAAAGGGCAATGCATTTACCTCTACCATAGCATACATTCTCTGCCTTAACCTTTGAATTAAGGGTAGTATCTATTCAGGAAAAATATATATATTATTGGATAAAAATATTATCCAATTCCTAGTTGGGAATCAAATTTAAAAACACACTGATAATTATGTAAAAATGAAAACAGTAAGCACTCTATTCAGTTGATGACTGGGAGCCATCAACTCTACTAAAGAAGATGTCTAGTAAAGAGAATTAGTAACACCCTGTTTTGGGGGCTTGTAAAGGCAGTCCAAAGAGTTGCTATTCCAAGCTGTCCTAACATTTATGTAAACATACCGTTAAATACACGTATATATTTTTAAATGTATACATGTGTAGTCATCTAGGGATGTCTTGTGTGTGTGTGTATACACATGGGTGGCATAGTTTTGTTACTGTGCACCAATACTCTATCCTCAACATTATCCCAAACCTGCTATACACATACAAGGCAGAGGTTCCACACGGTGTTATTTGGGGTGCTTTTCAGCAGGAGTGCCTCACAGACATTAAGCAATTTACATTTACTGCAAAATGTACCATCTCCATGACAGACACCGAGACAAAGCAGCACGCCAGAGGCCATGCTGCAGAGGGTTTGGAGAGGAAGGACTGACTCCCAGAAATGACTGTCCTTCTCCCCATGTCCAGATATCCAATCTGCTCTGCCTTAATTCCCCAAATGCTGAATGACCATGCGTCCTATTGATTTCATTTGCTCCTGTGAGTTCTCAGCACTTTTGCACATTAGGCCTGAGGGGTCCAGAAGATGAGACAAACACAGACAGTAGCCACAGAAAGGTATTTTGGTTGAAGTGGCTTGCTCAGCAGCATGCACAAAACAGGGATAAAAGCAGCTGAACTGGGATAAAAGAGAATTCTTCTCATTCACCTGCCTTAACTACAGGATGTTCTCTTCCAGCAATCCTCTTCTGCTGTTCTCTTCTACGTGTGCCTTCAGGTTTCTACAAAGGAACTGGAAACCCTACTAACACACACAAATACCTACTAATATAAGAAAGATCTGGAAAGATATTCAAGTGCTGTAATTAAGTATTACATCCTAATGAATATGCAGGAAGAGGTTGCATTAAGAGGTTACACTGATGACCATCATTCTGGCTTTTCCTAACTCGAGTGCTTGACTCCACAACTGAAGCAGCTTTTAACACGAGAAAACTGACATAAAAAGAGAGGAATTTTTTGTTTGTTTGTTGTTGTTGTTGTTGTTGTTTTCTTTTTTTTTTTTTTTTCCCTGTTTTTTTTCCTCTCTCTTCAAGTGAGAACACGGGAAAACAGTTCCCCATTATCTATGATCACCTCACAACAGGAGTAACTACATCACCTGCCCAAGAGAAGAGATTTTTGTCCTAACTAGAAGCAGGGCATTGATGTTATTTGTTGATCTGATCACTGGAGCGGGTAAGACAACTTCCCTGAGAAATCCAGTCTAACCAAGACTCTTTCTCCCTCTTCCCTGCAGAGATCCCGTCCCTGCCAGTATGAGACACCGTAACTCCTGGCAGCACGCTGCGCCAGGTTATGCTGTTTATGCTTTGACAAACTGCCAGCATTGTGCTAAGAAACCAAGTGCTAAAAGGGAAATTACAAAGTTTAGATCTCAGCCAGAACTGAACAGAATTTCACAAAATAATAATAATACATGCTTTTCTCTGGTTCTGGAGATTTTCCTCCCTGCCAAAGTCTAAGGGTCGTGGCAAACAACACAGATGCTTCAGCCTCTAAAACTAACATTGTCCAAGTCTCTTACAAGGGTAAATTCTAATAATGTGAAATAAATATGCTGTGACCAGAAAGCTTTTGTTTTTCAAGCAGAAAAATGACTGAAGAGTATCAAATATAAAGTCTTTTGTACAAGGAAGAACACAGTTATCAATCTGTACAAGTACAGCACATAGTCCTACTTTTCCAAAATGTGGCAGTGCACAGGGGGAGGTTTTAGAAAGCTCATCTCACTTCACTCAAAGCTTCTGATCCCTCTCCCAGGAAAAGGGCTGATATGCATTAGTGACCATTAATTCCCTACATCTCTGAAATGCCATGGGACAGCTGTCAAAATCAGGCGCACTTTTTTGAAACTCAACACTAATAAGGTTTGTGAATTCTTAGGCATGGGAAATAATGAGTGTTAAGAGTTGAGTATCTCTGACTGGTACTGAAACTAGTATCAGCTGAACAGAATTAGCAGCTTCCAGAACTAAGCAGGTTTTTTTTTTAGGGCTTGGTTGTTAACACATCTATTGAGTGATTAAATGTTAATGGTAACTGAATCACAAAGTTAAAACAGAAATGCAGGAAGCATACAGTAACAACAGCACCAAAAAATGCCTACATACTAATTGAAGTCAATAGACATCCAGTGACATTTTAATAGCAGCTGGGAACTTTTCTGTATCTGTGCACCTTTGCATTCCCTTTTGAATTACCAGCTTGCAAACAGAACATAACAAATTTTTAAAATATTAACCCTTGCTTATGTAGTATTTTGAAAATTTGAAAATTGTATTCAGTATCTTAAAACAATGCCTAGAAGCACTCCCAATCACCCACTGAAGTAGTCTAACCATCTCATCGGTTCTGCCAAACCTCCTGGGAAGACCAGACATGCTGTTAACCTTCCAGCTCTAACAACAGAGAGGTAAACATGTTCATATCCATCACACACTGAACGGGGAGCTCACTGGTCACCGTAACAGCTCTGTCTGGTCATTTAGAGAACTGTGATTCATTACAAATTTCAGTATGTAAGGCCCTTATCTGCCTTCCAGGTTGTTCTTACATTTCAGATGGGCTTTGAATTATTTCAGGATTATTTACAGGACGTGTAAATTTTTATCTTCTCTCTCTTTCAGAAGCCGTCTTTATGCATCTATTCAGTGTTTGACCTTTGCAGCTCTCTGCATACATTATATCTAGACTTTCTGTCTTGTTAAATGTTCCATACATTAGTTTTCGTATATAGGCTGAATGTTTTCCCTATCTTCCATACACAGGCTTGACAGGCTGCTAAGGACGTCTCGTTTAGTCTATTCTTTCAGTGGCTGGAAAAGATTTTTTCACTTCCACTGTCTGAGGCATATGAACACATCCCTGATTTAAGCAGAAGGGAACTGAGCAGTCCTAGGAGGAAAAACAAGCACAGCCATGGCTGAAATTTCAACATATGCATTACTGCATTTCTGTTGCTTTGTCTTTTAGCAAAACCAAAGCCGTAGGAAAGGTCAACTTTACTGTGCTCATAGGTAGATTAAAGTTGGGGAAGAAATCTGCATACAGGTCTCCCCTACCTTTAAATCCAGCAAAACCTCTCTGAGTTCTGACATGAGCAATAATGAATGCAAATTTAAAAAGCATTTTTCCACTGAATTTGCTCCATCATAACCTGAATATCATTCGTTCTAGTAGTCCAAAGAGTACAGTTTGACCTACACAAATGGGAAAAAGGGAGTTTAGCCCATTAGAATCTCCTCCAAAATATTCATAAATCTTGGTAAGAGGTTCAGGACAGTATTTGGAAGTGATCAGCTATCACGAGAATGCCAGTAATTTCAATTTCAGAAAGCAGAAGTACAAACTTTAATATGTAGGATTTAAGAAGTTATATTTATATTATCGTCTTTCTCTCATGTTTGCAATAACAGGAGCTACATGTATTTAAGTGCCTTATGGCACGATTACTCTTATTGCAGAATTTCTTCTAATGTGACTGGTCTTCCCCCTAGCCACACATAACCAAGAGACCTTGAGATCCCTGTAAGGGATAGACGCACACGTCCAGTACATGCCTCATTTTAACATTGTGTTCAGGAGAAATTCTTCCCAGGAAGGGATTTTTGACCTACCTTAGAAAAATAACAGCAGCATCAGTGGTGTTGAGTCATGAGACTGAAGCCATCTCACCAGGGGCCCGGAGAAATGCATTTTCATCTCACTTGTACACAGCAATGTGTCTCAAAGGATGCTGGATGCAGTTATACGGGCTGGGGACTCAGAAGTGCTAGGACATGAGCACCTCTCCTGTGCCACCAACAGTAAGAAATGGCATCTCAACAACAGTGAGTGAAAGATGCAGCTAGGTATGGCTGCCCTTTCAAACCTTCTCTAATGCACCTGTCAACATTTCACACCGTTTATTCACCTTTTGGTTTAGGTCACTTTTAAATTCCCCACTCTGGCCCAGGCCAAGGCAAGAGCTGAATAACCTTTGCAAATTTGATGTTTCAGTACAGCTTTGCATTTTGAGATTAATAAATGCACCAGATGAGTCAACACCTGCTCTTAAATTTTTCCATTATGAAAATTAACCAAAAAAGTACCTTCTTACTTTTCATCTCCTATTCAGTTTCTGGGCCAAGAAAGTGAACCTTGCACTGTAATCATCTGGTTTCTCAATAGCCTCCCGGAGGCCATAGGTAGGACCCTATGTCTATTTACTGTAATTAAGTCAGGTGTCACTTCTACATCTGCTACTTACATGGCTAAAGGGAGGAGTGGCAGAGTTATATTTGTTTGAAAGACATCTTGGTTAGAACTTTTGTAAGCCTATTAGCTGTTCTGAGTTAAGGTTTTGTCAGCTTGCCAGGTCCAGATGTAAATCTTACAGGTCTTTATAAAAAAAAAAAAAAAGGTTGTAAAAGTAATCTGGGAATTAAAGCACACATTTGTTCCTTTTCAATCACCTAGGACAATTTATTTTTTAATGGACACCCTCACCCCCATGATTTCTTTGTTTGTTTAAGTAGCTTGCCTACTTTGGAATTCAGCTCCCAGAACTGGAACAACCTGTAACCTGTAGCATTTTCAAAACAGCAAATTTTGACTACCATCTCCTTATCTTGCACCTCTGTTTCTAGATATCAGCCAGGATCAAGTAAGAACTTCCACTCGTACCAGCAGCAGAGACTGATGATCCAAACTACTTAGCTGCTCAACAGTGTTATCAAGTGTTTCCTCTGCATTTCATTCTTTTTCATTGTGATCTTGTAAGCATTTGCACCTCAAATTCCACTTTTGGTCCTTCTAATTTATTTCTGTTGGCTCTAAATTTGGCACAGTACTACCAACTCTGAATAATTTGGAAGGATCACTTTATGTATGTTGCAAACTGTACTTCTTTTATACACCCTACTGTGATTTTTCTTGTGGAATAGCATGAAATTGTAGATTCCTGTTCAACATATGATTGTTTCCTTCAACTCCTTTTCTGTTTGGCCAGTTATCACCCATCCTCTCCATGTGTAGATAGTTATTCTCACAGAAGTGCTACATTACATCCTACTTAGGAGTGCTACATCGCATCCTATTTAATTTCATCCTATTTTTCATTAAACCACATGATTCATACAGTGATTTTTTTAATTCTAATTTTTCTCACAAGATACTTGTACTTCCTCCTAGAAGATAAATTAAGAAGCCCACTCTTTATGCCATCATCCAGGTCTGTAATGAAAACACTGAACAGAACTGGTTCCTGCACAAAGTTCTGCAGACTTCATGCACCACACCTTTCTCCTTTGATAGGGAACAGGGGTAACTCCTCTTAGGTATAAGCTTTCTAACTCGGTTTGTATCTGTTGTTTGGTAGTTTCATGTGGGGCATATTTCCCCATGAGACAGAAAAGAACATCTACTGTGTCCTATTCACATGAATAATTTCCCAGTTTCAGGGGGGAAATTACATCAGCTAGATGTGATTTTTTTTTTTTTTCTGTTTCCTCAAGACAAATCCCTTCTGGATGTTTTAATTCTAGGAGCTTACAAGGTAGGATGACTTGTTCCAGCATTTTTCCAATTTTTGAAATAAAGCTTAATAATCTTGAAAAGCTGAGGCAAGCATTTTGTAAGAGGAAAGGCAAAACCATGAACAGCTGTATTAGGCATGTTTTGTGGTCCCACTCCCTCATTCCTATCAAGACACACAGAAACAACTGTGCTATAGGTGCTTTCCAGTTATTCCAGAGAAGAGACACCTGCAGATTTGGTAATGGCCTTCTCCTGTCTTAAACGCAATCTCATTGCTGCATCGCTTTATGAAAAACTGAAGGCAGTCTCAATATAGAGACACATTATATAAAGTCTTTCTGGCACTCATGGGAAGTTTTTAGGGTATGTAGTCTACCATTTCCTCCCAGGATCAAAACATGTGAATAGTTCAATACCCTGTGGCTGGACAAGCCAATGAAGGAAGTTAGAAAAAGGTGCGCATGCAACAAGCCATGACAGCAAATCAGGGTCAGGGTTTCCTAGAAAGTACAGCATAATCTCTGTTTCTTGATGTTTTGATGTATTATGAATCTATAAAGGAAAACGACATTTGTTTATGATCTTTGTATTTCTACATTGTAGGGCTGGAATACAGCCATGCACATACAAGAGCGAGCTGACTCACTACTGCCCAGCTTCAGGTGAAGTCATCTACATGTATACTCCATGCCAGGTAAGGTATGAAATTGCTATTAAAAATCATACTACAGTATCAGGCTGGTAGCAATCTGCATTCACTTCATTCTTAAGGATGCTTTTGTACAATGTGCAATGACTTTTGCCAGAGAAACCTAGACGAATATCAGATTCTCTGTCCGCCCTAAAGCCTTCAGCTTTGAAATCTCCATTTGCTTCAAGCTGCCGAACAAGCTGTGAGAAGAAATCCCTTCATCCTACCGCTCCCTGCTGTGGAACACATAGCCTGTATAGTTTAGCACAGGGACCTCAGCAGCAGACAAGAGAGAAAGCACGGTTGGGAATAAATTCAGGTTTTTACCTTGCTGTAATGGTATAGTCTAATAGAGGAGCAAAAGTTAGATGAGTAGGTTTCACAAGTAAGAAATACATGTTGCTTGTCTATACAAGGTCCAACAGACACAGGACAAATTCTTTTAGATGGATCACTGTGCATCCCATTAAAGCCAAAATCGTTTCCAAAAATATTAAATTGAAGACCTTGTCAAAGCCAATTATTCACTGGTAGCAAGTGTCACACAATAGCTTCTACCTAGCAGTTTAGGACAGGAAGTGGAGACCCCCTTATCCACCCACAGAGGCAGCTGGAAAACTGTTACGCAAAATGGATTTCAGCCAGGACCACGAATGAATAACCTTTATTCTGAGATAAGTGCAATGTTTAATGGCCAATGAGGTTGGTGGGTGTGGTTCCTCTGGTGGCTTCTTCACAGTAGCCTGAGGGAGAAGAGCAATCTTTGGTATTTATCATGTCAGTCCCAATCACACCATCTCTGCCTTATTCCAGCCATTTTTTAATAGTGTTCACTTACTGTCTTCTTCCAGAATTATTTCTCTACTATAAAATGCTGAACATCCTTGATATAAACCTTTGAAACATAACCCATGGCATTCTCCTGTTATAGACTGATGGCCAGATTAATCCTAATCTTTGTTTACATCCGTATAATCTATAGTTGTCACAATGGGGCTACCCTTGATTTATATATGGGCACAACACAGATAAGATCCCAACCAAAAACCTAAAGAAGCAATAAACAAGCAATTTATTTTTCTTAATCAGGACAAAACAGAAATAAGATTTTAGGTGGCTAAAGCAATTTAAATCACAGAATCACAGAATTTCTAGGTTGGAAGAGACCTCAAGATCATCGAGTCCAACCTCTGACCTAACCCTAACAGTCCCCACTAAACCATATCCCTAAGCTCTACATCTAATTTAAACAGTGAATACATACTTGAAGATGTTTATTTATTTATTTTAAGAATCTTTTATCACTACCATTCGCAATTGGCTGTGTCCCTGAAAAACCTGTATCAGAAGAATCTTCCCAAACTACGTCATTGTCCCTGGGGCCTACTGGGCTTGCGTGTGTATTTGAGTCACTTGTGTATTTGCAACATAGAAGGAAGATTTTCAATGTCATCAGGTTGACCTTTGAAGACTTACATTAAATATTGATGAATTACAAAGCTGGATGTCGAGAATTGGCAAAATCACCTCTAAGTGAAGCATCCAGTGTCTTAGCAATGCAATAAGTATTTGGACAAGCTCAATTTGAATAATCAGCTCGTACTGATTTAGGTAAGTCTAGACTTACACAAATTGTTAGGAAGTGACTATCTGCCTGCAGTATTACTGTCAGAAATAGTTGTTCCAATCTAGGAACAAACTAGACAAGATAACAGCACATGCAAGTGTAAGCAAAACTTAAAGAGAAATTTGAGGTTAGAAAAGCATTACTGCTAGCTGCGTTTCTTTTGCAGATGTATTAGATGGAAGATCACTCACTGTTCAGCATGGATAGCAAACTACATGGCAAGCTTTCTTTGCTTATAGTGCCTGAGAGCCTTCTTGAACCGCAATGCAAGTTGTTCTCTCAGAGAGATTGCTGACTCCTTTCTTAGCAGGAGGTACCACACACCTCCTAAACCCTGAGAACAGCACATAAACGTAGAGGACAGCATGCAGGTGTGGGCACTATGATGGTTGTTTCTTAACTGAATATTTGCTCTCCTTCACTGTCCTTGGGCTTTCATGCCTCAGTCCTCACTATATCAGTATTATCAGCTCATCTGAGAAAAAGGAAAAACAGTTATGTAGCCTCTGAAAACTGCACTTGTATCACCAGCAAGGCACCCACTCTTATCTCTGAGCCTTCACTAACCTTTTCTAGACAAACAGAATAAATTTTGCATGTGTAGTTAACTCCTCTTAAAAAATGAAACAAGATGCTAGTTCGAAGAGAGTGAAAGGAGAGTTTTCATAGTTAATCATATGGGTCGAATTCAAGGTGTTCGGTATTATAGACTTTGATTATTGATGTTGAGCATATCCAGAACCGCCTACTGAGAAGTTCAGTGTCATACCATACAACTGAATGTTGTATTCTGGACCTGTTCAGCAAGTTCAATGCTTACAGGACAGAGTTTGCATTATGTTTCAGCTTTAGCAACTTTACTCTAAATATATACAAAGTATTTGTGGTGATGGTAACCTCTTTTTTATTGAACAGGCCAGTGAGAGAAAGTAGCTCTGTCCACCTTCTGAAAGGTTCCTGACTTCTTCCACCTCCTCTAAACACAGGCTACACAACCATCCTGGGGAATGCAAGTAGCTGGAAGATACTTCATGATTAAGTCATGCCAATTTCCATGAGGCTAGAAAAAGAAAAAAAAATCTGACATAAAGTAAAAGGGGAATTCAAGACTGACTGATCCACAGAGAAGAGCAGCATGTAAGGGAGTACAAGGCTTGCTACACCAGGGAAGAGCCATGCAATGTAGTCCCTGACCCATGAACAGTTACTATAATTCCTGTTCAATGTGAAGTAGTAAAAATTGATCAACAGAAGAGCTACCTAGAAAGCCTTAACTGAGTTCTCTCTTCCTAGGCAGCTTCCTTACTGCTCATAAGTGTGTCCTCTGAGGGCCTTGGTTTGCTTGTGCGTTTGAAATGAAAGAAGGATGAGCACCTCCAAGTATTCCAGCCCCAGTAAGACACTACGTCACTGGTTAAACTCATCCAGATGGCTTTAGCTACTGTCATCATTGCTGTTCATTTCCTATTAAAAAAGAAATAGTGGGAAATGATAAAAGCACAAAAGCTTTTATCTTTTTTAAAAAGACATAATGAAGCAACGACAGATTAGAAATAATTAGCTAAAAGAAGAGATAAATAAAAGGGAAATAAACACATGTAAGCTAATGAAGGAAATGAAAACTTGGTTGTGGTAAGATACTGTTCTCATGACAGGAGAGCAAGGGATCACTGAAAACAATTAATTTAAAAGTGGTATAAGGCCACATAATTTCATATTACATGAAGTGAGACTGAAGATTTCACAGATGAAAGACATTCTTAAAACCAAGTTAGGCCTTTTTTCTTTTCTTTTTAATTGTAGCCATTTATGCGAAAATGAAGCTATATCAGATCATAATAAAATAAAAAACATGAGGATATAAATCCTCATGCTCCAGGAAGTAAACCAAGCACCACCGGGTAGAGGCTGGAAAAAATTTCTCAGCTGGACAAATCATATGCTTTTGGCATCTCTTTCAAATGCATCTTGTTCATGAGACTGCCTGAGACAGGATTCTGGGCTAGATGGACTGTTAGAGGTAACATGACAGTTCCTAGATCCCTATGATTATTAATTTGAGCCCAAAACCAGAAGAACAATAACTGCTAAATACAAGTAGGAATATTTTTTTTTTTTTTTCCTCCACGTTATTATACCTGATGGGCAAAGTATACAATTCTATTTTTTCTTAAATTAAGCAAGAAATTTCCAGTATGCCAATGCAATCATTCTTACCACAATGCTAATCTGCTGAATAATGAGTGTAGCAGTAGCCCAAAACTAAGTAGGACATGTGATGAAGCCCAGAAGTTGGATAATTGGGACGAACCACTCAAAATGAGGAAATTCAATTGAAAAGTCAATTTAGATCAAAACCACAACATAATGGGGATTCAAAACGTACAGCAACACAGTTTCATAAAAACCTTTGCTCTAATAGGGTGGTAAGCTCTTTGCTAATTGACTGTTTTGTTAAGGTTCATTAAAGACTTGTGTTGTAGCCAATAAATCTGTCCCGACAGCTAGAAAGTTATGCTTGCCTCTGAAGAGGAGGATGTTTCAGCCCCAAATGTATGGCTTCCTTTCAGGCTGCGATGCTTGAAGTGGTATTTATTGCTTATAGTCATCGTTTATGTTTGGCTTTATTATTTTAGCTATATTAATCACTGAAAGCCACGGTCATACCGTACACAATTGAAATAACCATTACTACTTTCCCATACCATGTTGGGGCCACTAATCACAGATTATAGCTACATTTCATCTATTTTGATCATTTAACTCACCTTAATGTAATTTAACATCGTATTTTTTCATGTTTTCATTCACGCTTGGTAGCTATACCTCTAGAGCATCAAATAGTTTTTGAGACTGTATGTTTCAACCTATGTGGAAATGTGAAGTTCCAATCCATATAGAAATGTGATACTCTGTTATCTGGGAGGAATAAACCCTGTTAACTTTTAAGAAAATAGTCTCACAGGCTGCAGTTAAATTAGGCACATAAATATTGTAAGGCAGTAGATGGTAAGTAATTTCTCCGTGACTATGTGTAAGCATTAAATAAATACTCATAATGCCACAGAGAAACTAGAAAGTTAGCTTTAAACAGTATGAAGAATAGAAAACTTAAAAAGAAACGCCAATAACAAGATATTTTAAGATAGATTTACATAACAAAAAATACTTCCCCACCCTAATACTCTAACAAAGTTGTCTTTGCTTATTTAATTCATTATTACTTGACTATTTTGAAGATATTTCCACCAGTAATATGGCTTTCCTTCTAGCACACGTAGGGATGTGTATTGAATTTTATAAAGAGGGATGAGTCCAATGCTTCCCCACAGTCCATTAGCCCCATCTCACATCAGGGAAATGTTTACAGCTCTCTACTTACTGTATCCCACCTTTACCATTAAATTAATTAACACTATGAAATTTCTAACTCAGATGCAACTGGCCTGGCTACAAAGGAAGCTTTCAGCAGTATCAGCACTCATGGAAACATCTAGCAAGGCAGTCCTGTTTGTTTGCCTTGCTCTTGTTGCAAAGAACTTAACATTTTTTTCCCTGACAACATCTGTAAGTTCATCTGATACGTTGATCAAAACCTAATTTACTGAGTGTGGTAACCCAGTAGAGGCATTATCCACTAAAAACATACAGAGAAAATTCTGAGAAAGATAAAAAATAAAATATATTTAAATATAAAATGAGATAAAATAAGCAGTTCTCTGAAGTCCACAGATACGGGGGGGTGGGGGCGGAAAACAACACCTTGGGCAGGAAATACATTCCAAATTGCCAAGTCCTCTTTATCCCATTTTAAAGCTGTCCACCACAGGTTTGGTCCTTCTGCCTCTAAGATGCTTCACTCATCCTCACAGAAGGACTTGTAACTGATGGGCAAGTATCGATAGATCAACTCTTTGCTTATAGCATACCTAAGCTGTTGCCCTGACACATTAAATCTGCTAAGGTACAATTAATAATTGATTTTGAACTTGAGACCTTTTGTAACACCTTAATTAAAAAAAAAAAAAAAAAAAAAACGATTTTTTTTGTATAGCAATAGACACAGACATTTGGACAGGAGACAGTACTCCAGGCCAATCTCCAGTGCTCTGATTAACTCCCTCCCTGTTTGGCCAAAGAGGGACTGTAATGACTGTTTGCATTCTTCTTGGTCTGATCACCAATATACTTCAGCGAATTTTTACCAAAGACTCTGTGGGGGGGGGGGTGAAACACATTATTGCTTACCATGTAACCTGGAATTCCAACTGAATGATCAGATTCTAATGCATTACATCACACTCACTGGACTGATTAGTATCTTGGGCCAAGTGCTCCTACTTATTTTCTTTATTGAACCTCAGTGGGTGAAGTGGGGTTGAATGTTAGCAGAGGAACACAACTGACTCACTGAACCCAATCTATAAGTATTTAAATCAATTTCTTTGTAATAATTTCTGTTTTTCTGTAACCCTAACAAATAACTTTTCTACCAGACCTACTTATTCTTCTTATTGCAGCTGTTCAGTACAACATGTTTGTGTTCTCCAACTGGTAGGAGAACAAGCGATATCCTTGTTCCACAGGGCTTCCTGAGAGACAGCCCGCCAGCTGGGTGTAAAGGTTAATTTTATCCCTCTTAATCCTAAATGCTGTTGTGCCTTCATGGGGCTGTCATCTGGTCTGTGAGAAGTTAGAATTAAACCTGCACACATCCTGAGTGCTGCTGCAGAGCATCTGAAAAGCGCAGTTAGGTGGGAGAGCCTCTGTCAGCATCAGCTCGGCTCAGCTGCTGTGGGTGAGGACAGCTCAGGCTATGGCCAAGGCTGACCCAAATAAAAGAGGAATTATTTCCTTGGTTGTGCTGAGGGCTTGGGAGAGGAAATTCTTCTACATACCTCTTCATGCCCCAGGTCCCTTCTGACATGTCAGATGTAGTGCAGGCTCCCTGCAGCGAGGAAGGGATGAAGGAATGGTCACCAAGTTTTCAGCTATGCCGACAGAAACAGAAGGTCACTTTAAGAAATGAAAAGGAGCCGCTGAGTTCTGACAGTCTGATAGCTGCCCTAAGAGGCAAAATATCCCCATTTCGGAAAATGCTGTCATCATTAAAATGTCAGCACAGAAGACTCCTACTTCAGCCCACAGTGCTCTGGCTTATTACAGAGATTACAGTAGCCTTTCTCTTTTCATTAATTCAATGGTGTTCTGCGATCTCCTTTTGCTTCTGGATGCAAATTGTTCCACTGATTTCTGCGTTTGGCAAGAGGGAGATTAAGGGTAGTTCTCATTCTGTGTGGAAACTTCACTGAAGGGAAGATTAGGGAAAATATTCTGTTTCCCCTTAGGAAGGGAAGCTACTGCATGTTCTGAATAAACTCTGTCGTTTCAAACTAGCCCGTTCAATCATCAATCCAGTATTAAGCAACGATGTTCAAGAGCAATCTAGCATGTCTCAGACATGCAGACAGGTTGTCATCTATACTCACATATGTATTAAAAAGCAGTGTTGGAAATCCTACAGCCTAGAAATACTAAACTCACCTACTTTTCATTTAGAACAGAGCTGGGATACACACTGAGCTGTATGGTCACATCTGCTCTGCAGCTGGATACCTATAGAGACAACTACAGGCAATTAAAGAATTTTTTTCTTAAATAACACAAGCAGCATCACCAATCCTTAAGAGTAATTTCCATCTGTTACTAATACCGCATTGAATTAACAAATGCCTACTTGAAAATTCAGGCTAATTTCTGCACTTTGTTTAGCAAGTAACTTTACAGATGATTGCAGCAGGACTAACTCAAGGTGAGCTGAAGCTCTTTGCAGTGCAGCAACCAGGTGGGCTGAGCATTTTTTAGTTCAACAAAGTGACTCATGGAGGTATAAAGCAAGGTAAGTCCTGGAGCTGCTGAGGCCACCAAGGATTTAGAGCTCTACAATGGTTAGTATAGAGGTACAGAACTACTACAAAGTTACTACAGAGGTCTCTAATCAAATGAAGAAAGAGATGCAATGCCAGTCCTTTAAGGCACAGGGTCTCTTTCCCTGGGTACCTGCCCAGCAAGGTTCTTCACATTGAGGCTTGCTGTAAGTCAGCAGCGGCCTGCAGGAGAAGCTTCTCTGCCAACACATTAATTGATGAGAATGAAACGAATTGAGCATCAAGGTGAGCAAGTTTTAATCCTGCAGGATCAATTGCATGCTGTCTCGTGAACAGTTGTATGCTGAACGGAAAACTTGATTTATAAGTGAAAAGCATGTCATTGTTTATTTAACATTCACATTCATAGGGAAGGCCCACGTACAACATAAAATAGAAACAAGAAGAAGAGTTCATAACAGGGAGAGAGAGAAAACAGAAAAAAAAAAAAAAGACTAAGCCTATGAACATGAAAAATATGAAATAAGAAGACCCATCTTTTGTTCACACTGGACTTTTTTTTTTTTTTTTTTTTAACAGACTAACGCTCTAGAAGACAATTACTCAGCACATTTTAACATTTGTCCCTATAAACAGGTATTTCAGTAAATGTATGTGTAATTTATGCACTTTCTATCTGATTATTCTTAAAATCTTGTATTCAAACCTGAAACTAATCTAGCAAACTTTAATAGGCTGTAAGTATGTGTTTTGTTTTGTTTTTTAAATTATAAATTACTTAGCTCAAATTATTTTCTTAAAATGATTCAAGATATATACTATGGTGTAGAAGTATTCAAAAACAGTAATGCTAAAACAATGCATTTCTGGCAAAATACAGTATTTATGTATATACAGGAAAATAAAACAACTGTATTTTCTATTGATACTCTCCCATAGACATTGAACATCAATCATCAAGGAAGGTGCATCTTTCAAGAAAGGATATGCTGTGAGAAAATCATGATAATCCATTCAATTATTTATTTTTCTATGAATATATGAAAATAACAGACACCAAACCAAATTTCTTTTTTCCTGTGACAGGAAGCTTCATGAGTTATTTCCAAGCAAGGGAACATATACTGCATAGAAATTGTGTAACTGAATTCTCCCTGAATGAATAATCTCCTCTTTATACGGTACCCCCCAATACATTCACAAGCTCTTCACATGCACTTTACAAATGGATTTGCTAAGTACACAGCTTACAGGAATCATTTTCAGCCCCTCATGGGAGAAAGATAGCTACAGTTTACTATACACAACAATGGCATGCAGAAGTTATTAAGAAGTGAGAGAAAGATGAATCATTTGGAATTGCCAAGGGAGTTTTAAGAGTACAGCATAACTACCAAAACTAGAAATCGACCAAAATAATGAAGTTAATATTCTTCATGTTCTTAGCTTGGGTAACCCCAGTACAGCACAGACACATACAGCCTTTTTCCATCTTTTATTTGCAATATGTGTAAGTGAGTAAAAGTGAGTACGTGAAGCACAGGAACAGCCCGTGGAAAACCAGAAAGCAATGGTCATATTGGCCTCCAAATTGCTATCCCAAAAATCCTTGTAATGCTAAATCACCACCTACTTTTACCCCTTTGGGAAGATTTTTAGAACAAAGTGGCTTGGTAGGTGACCACAGGAAATCTACCACTCAGGAGGAGTTTGGGGAGATAATCAGGTCAAAAATAAAGCTTTGGGTCTGACACATGAGCTTTCTTACTGTTTGTGACCAGTTTTCTAGAAAATTTGCAACAAACAGACATTTAGTGTTCTATACTATATATATATATATAAAAGCCAAGATATGAATCATCTGAGCCAACACTACAAAATATGAAATATTAATGGCTCCTTTGATGCTAGAGAACTAAGACTGCCTGATCCTTGGCCTCGAATCAGCTGTTAGGAAGAGGAAGAAACATGCTCACAAGTGAGGAATTCCTTTATAGTCTTAATGGGCATTTCTACTTCAGTATTTAACCAAGTAACAGATCTCAGCTCTAAAATCCTCTCAGGTTTATATGACGCTTAAAGGAGACTATTCCTTTCAGATTCACATCCCTTGTGACACTTTACCTCAAGTGAGGGACTCCCAATAGGCATTTGAAACCACCAGAGGAAAAGATGTCCCTCAACAGCACAGATGCTAGATGAGAACCAAGACTAAGTAAGTATGCATGGCAGCCTTGGGGATCAATTCTTTCTGAAAGCTGTCAAACATATTCCTGGCAAGGTATTGGTTATAATTGCAGAAGGAGAAGGAAAAACATTCCTCCCCAAAATGTTACGGACAAGCAGGTTGTGCCACCCACTATGATACATTTTTAGGAACACCTGTGACTTGGAACTCTGCTTGTGTTTGGTGGAGGGTGAATGCCCTCCAAAAGAGAAGGTCTTGACACAGCCTTGTGCTTTCCACCTCACTTGGAGGCTGTACCACACAGATGTAGTTTAAATCTGTGCCTGCAGAGGAGGACACCGTGTAACTCCATCTGAGGCCTGGGGCATGCTACCGAGAGCCCCCATCCCAGCACACTCCTGCCGTCCGTTGGTGGAGACCCTGAAGACCATCTCAACTTTTAAACGCAAAGGATTTAAACACTTCAATTACTTCTCCCAGCTCTCTCTGCAGCTGTTTGCTTTCCTCCCTCCAGCTGATAGACTAGCAGGGCTGTGTCGAGGAGCTGAAGAGGCGGACGTGCTCGCTGCATGGCTGCCAAGGGAGCGGTTTCCTTGGCAACATCCATCACGTGAGGCCCGATGGATATCTGGATACTACCCCAACATCCCCTATTTCACCTACCTGGATGGCTGAATGGGGTACCGAGTACCCAAATCAAATCAATTGCAGCAGAAAGAGCGGGGCTGAACGAAAAAATACCATTGACGTTACGGTTCTTTTATTTGATCCTCACTTTTGCAGAGAGTAGTATTTTAGTGTGTTTGTTTTTTTTTTTCCCCCCAGTCTTACTGAAATATTATTTTTCTTCAACTAAGCATGATTTGTGTTTCTTCTATAAACAGTTTTCCAGAAAGCTTTATTTTGAATGCAGTTTTAAAACATATAAAATTTTATGTAGAACTTTACATATTTTTGCCCTCTCCCAGAGGCATTATTTTTTATAGAAAACTAATTTTAACAAGGCATTTAAAAGGAACAATTTTAAATTTTATTATTTTTTCCCTATTAGGTTTTGCTAATACAAAGCAGCTGATATTGTTTTAATATGTAGACCCTATTTTGCAATCTGATACCAAATGTGGAAAAAAAACAACATATGAAATTCAAATATGGCATTAATCTAATGAAAGCTCTGCTGCTATTTGCTAGATATTTTACTGGTATTTGCCTGAAAAATGATCTTCACTCTCCTTAGTGCAATAGTGATCTTACTGAAATGTGTACTAGGTGGTTTATAACAGAAAAGGGGTATATTGAAAGTAACACGCTGAAAATTGTCTATCACATATCCACTGTATGTAAAACATCTGCATCTATGTTACATTCTCTGTCTACAAAAAATAAACGTTTTTAAACATACAACTCGGTTTTAACTTTGGTCAAATGAAAAAAAAAAAAAAAAGATAGAGAAGACCAGCTGATTGATCTTCATCAGGTAAAGAACTGGCCTATCAAGTTTTTGATCTGGTCAGCCATGCAGCTGTGAACGTCGATACACTCGTTTAAGTCAAAGATCACACGCATAGAAGAAAAACATAAGCAAGAAAGCATGCCCATTGGGCATATAGGAAAACAAATCGTGCTTTAAAGCACAGATTTCATCACAGCATCAAAGAAAAGGAGAACAGCAGAGAAAAAGGTCTGTATTTTGCTTTGTCCAGACCTACGAAAGGGCACCATGTCAGTTCATTTTGTAAAATTCTTGCTTAACATAACGTGTTCTGGCCAGCAAAGTTCCTTACATACTTACAGAACTGTTGCTCATACCCAGGACTGCCAGAATCCCAGTTCAGTTGTTGCAAAGTTTTCACTAAAATTCATTTGCAATGCACAGCCTAGGCATTCCTACAGATAAATCCTGAGGACCAAGACTCTTAGGCAGGAAATCTGCCTAAAATAAGATGCACAATCCATGGCAGTTTTCAAGAACAGGTCCCAGTCTTGTTAAACTACCCAACAGTGTAGAAATTAACCACTCACCATGGCATAAAGCAGTTGAATCCTCTGCATCTAGGGATGTTCTGATTACCTCCCTGCTTTCAGCTGAGTGCCCCTTATGGTACCACTTCAGGGTAAGTGTCATCAAACCAGCCAGCCACTGCAGGTCTACTGAAGTTCCATTACTGTGCAAAAGAGAAAGAAAAAGTCAAATAGTTGGGTTAACAAAAGTTTTTTTTTTTTTTTTTTTCTTTTTTGGGGGGTGGGGCGGGGGGAAGGGTCAGAGGTCGGGTTCTTCCATTGCACCTGTAGAAGATGCAAAGCAATTCAGCCAGATTTGTGGGCATACCAACAAATGCAGTAAGCGGGATTTTACCTAGTAAAGAATTAGACTGTATGAAAGTGCTGACTTTGCTCTTAAAATAATATTATTTTGAAATTTATCTGTTTGTCAAAGATCTTGTAAGTTGTCACTAGTGTCTGAACATTATCATTGCCACCTTCTTCATGGCTTTCCTGTACACAGAGCAGTCATTTTTGAGCAAAACAGAGAGAACTTTTCCCCAGAGCAGCTCAGCACTGCTTTTGTAGTTGCCATCCAGGGCTGCAGTGCAGGATACCTCCCAGAGCCACAGTTATTGCACAGCCAGTGCAATAAATACTATTAGTACCAAATGGGTTGCATTTCACCTTACACTTCAAAAGAATACACCATAGTGGTAGATATTAAAATCTCACCTTTAATGTAAAGATTTTCATTAGTTTTAAAAACCTCACTGTAGAGTAAAAGTAGGAAAAACAAAACAAAACAAAACACTGCTACTGCAGGTCAAGAGACTCTGTGAATCAGCATCACCACAGCCTCTTTCAGTCTGTCACAGATACAAAATCCTTTTTACTAAGGAAATATAGACTCCCAGCCTAACCTGTGGAATTGAACCTCTACTATTACACATTATAAGAAAGATCTCTTACCACCTGCATTAGCTGACAAAACATAAAAAAATTAGTGTTCAGACACTGGACAAACAAACAGACTTCCTTTATTTCTCATTAAACTCTTAGACTATATAATTTTTTGAAATGCATTTACAGAATATTATTTTAGTCATATTTCCCCCATACCTTTAGTTTTATAGAATCTATTCCTTCACGTGAAACATTTTTAGAGGAAAAGAAAAAATGTTGATCAGTTCCATGTATCACTTTACTAAGATCAAGTATTCATACTTTTTCACTCCTAAAGCAAACGTGTTCAGTTTCCCTAAGAAATGGGAGCACTATTGGCATTGTCTTATGATTGCAGTTTTTCAGGAGTATACAAATGTACCATTACTATGAAAAAACAAATATTGATTGTAATACAGTATAAAACACAAAGAGTTCGATAAAGTCTTTTTCAGCATCAGTAATAAGCCGTTTCCAATACAAAATCATGATTTTTAAGGACATTTGCTAAATATACACTAGCTTATTTGAGGTCAGGTTTGCAATTTGTTTCCCAAGCAATGGAATTAGACAAAGCTGATTTATATTAGCATAATGTAAATCAGTATTGAAAAACTTAGTTCAAACAGGTTTTTGGCTGTCAAAACACTCTTTTGAGAAATTATAAAGAACAGATGTATTTTGGCAGGTGGGATTACATCATCTCACGCAGGTGGAACTTGGGTACCTTTTTGTGATGTTAAACATTCAGAGCTTCAATGAAGATTGCTTCAATGCATGAACCTAGCCATGCTGGCATAGAAAGGGAGGTGTTTTTTTTTCTTTATTTGAACGCACGTCCCTTTTGCCTGCCACCCACCCACATACTTCTCTATAAACAGCAGGAACATGCAGAGGTGGTGGTGTGGAGATAGCTGCCTGCCTTTTTTACTTTTTTTTTCCTTTTTCTTTTTTTCCCACTTTTCTTTCTACTTGCATTTCCAGCAGAAGTCAGCTGGGAAGCCCTGGCTGGCTGTGAAGTAGCAGAGGACACTCCTGTGCAGGAGGAGAGGAAGGAGGAGGATGGAAGGGGTACCTAGGAATAGGGAATGTCATGGTACTTGGCAGGAATGGATCAACAAGATGAGCCACACAGCTCTGAGAGCAGGGAGGGAGCCCCAGAGAGGGGTAGCATTCACAGCATGTCAGTGGCTGAGGAGCATGCAATGCTCCATAGTCCGTCGTGTTATTCCAAAGCAAATCCTAGAAGACAATTACAGCTGTATTAAAAATATCAAGCCCCAGCCAGCCATACATGCCATTTTCCATTGACAAGACATTAGTATTGTGTTCCTTATAATTACTTTTAGTTTGTAAGCGTACCTCCCTAGTATTTGACTTTGGGGGCTCATAGGCACACACCAGGAAAATGTTGAAGGTATTTGATTGCACTTTAGCATGTGCCTGAGTACATGCAAGCACAAAATGCACGTGTTTCTCCTCTAATTATAGTACATCACAACATACAGACTGCAGCATAACACTTTCAGAGACAGAAGATGTCAAACAGGCACTTCCTTTAAGGATGCACAGGATTAAACAAGTGGAGAAACAAAGTCAAATACTGTACACTTTCTCCAACAAACCCAGCTAAGGTTAACTAAAATTTTTACACTTACTACAAATAAATACCTTCCTATGAAAACCTACAAGCATCCTAACATCCTAACTGTCCACAACTGTATTATCTACTTTGGATGAGGTAATTCAGGGTTACAGCTCTTCTAGTAAAGTGGGAATGTGAACTTCCAAAATACAACCTAAAACGAGCAAAAAAAATCCCTCCCACAAAAAAGGTGAAATATCTCACTAGGAACAGCAGAAAACCTCTCATCCAACTGCCCTTGATGGTAAACCATTCTCAATGAGCAAACTATTTCCAGGAATCACAAGAAGAGTCAAGGAGCCTGTCCTTTTTGGATGGCTCCAATGATCACCGTTGTCTCAGTGTGTTATGATTTATCGTTTAATCATTTAGGACTGGCAGCTCCTGGAAGGTAATAACATTAAAGGGCACAGGTTAGCTTGTATACCATTGCCAAACATTTTTTACACTGCTAAAACTTTTGTTAAAAGTTTAAATCATTCTGAACTTGTAAATGTCAAGGCTTCAGTGTTACTCTTCTGCAGCCGCGGGAGCAGTTGGTCATGTTATCAGCTGCACCCCCAATGGCAAAGCCAGTGCTCCATATTTCAATAGACTCTGAAGAAAATACACCAAATATGAAAGTTATGATATGCAGCACCTCAGACTGATGGTTTATTTGTCTTAAAAGCTGAATGCAGGGCATTTTGAGAACAGTAAATCTGAGCAGAGAGTGTTCAAGGATCAGTCTGTAACTTCCTAAAGTTGCTTCAGCAAGCTGGATGCAGTTAGAAACACATACAAAGCCTTGGAAATTGTCTTCCTGAAGATTAAGGTCATACTTAAAATTTAAAGAGAACTATGTTGGTGAGCTAATAAAAGATAGAGTCAATTTTAAAAAAATATACCATTTTTTAATGCAAAATCAGTCACAGTGCAGAGATATGGCTAAGATAAGGGCGCTGCCACATCAGACACACTGAGTCCTAACCCCCAGTCACCGTACTGGGAATAAGCTCTGACCAAAGTAATAACTTCTCCTCAACGTACCAAGTCAGCAGGGAAACGCAGAGCGAACACCTTGTCCTTGCTAAGGCCCTCCTGTTAAACTTGTTTATCACAAGATGAGTGGCTATCACAGAGTTTTGTGTTTTCCTGTATAAACAAGGCAGCCCAAACCGCCTGTTTACCTCTCAAATTGAGAATATCCTTCTGCATCACAGTTTCAATATGATTTCTCAGCTGTTCCCCTGACATGATGCGTACACTCAATATTGCTGTGTTTCTGTTGATCTAGTTTTGATCTCACCAAAATACTGTGACTCATGAGCAAGACAGCAAAAGCTTTCACTTTGGGCTAGTTCAGAAAGGAGCGGAAGCAGAGCTTCAGCCATCGCACAAAAGGCACAAAAATAGATGAGCAATCGGTGTGCGTTCAAAGGCAGCTGTCTGATTAACCAGTTGACGATAACTGGGGAAGACATTTAGACATCTTAACCTTTCAGGAGCAAAGTCTGAGGATTAAAGTCTTACTCTCATATTCACAAACTCAGAACCGATGACATCAATGAATTTAACATGCGTGGGCTTCACTAAAGGATTCCAAACTCCCTCCCCACAGCAGGAACCACAAGGAACTTGATCCAGAGAAGAGATTCTAGATGGTGTTTTGCTTACATAAGAACACCCCAGTCACTTCAGTTTAAATACAAAATAAACAGCAGCCTGTTTCGGATAGGCATAATCCATCACCTTGCATTTCATACCACGCCGTCACATTTTTCACCTCTGTTGATGTGGCCACCATGCTCACCCAGTGCTGCCTGCACTGCTCTCAGGATGCCACACATTCTCCCCCACCCCTTTCAGGGATGCTCACAATTGCTACATAAAAGTTGCAGTGGTCCTTACACCCAGACACAAATACTCCCTGCAAATACAGCCTTCTATTCATGTGCAATTATATATTTCAAGCAAGAAAACAGTCACATTTACCTTGCATTCCTAATTTCCTAGCTGATCATTAACAATGACTTAAAAAAAAAAAAAAAAAAAAAAAAAAAGGAAAAAGAGTAAGAAAAAAAATAAAAGAGAGAATTGAAACCAAGTATCTGAGATCATGGCAGAGAAACCAAAAAGATCACCAAATTCATATATTTGCATGCTTTTGCTAGAGGTTAACTCCACATCAGCAGGCACATATTCTGTATTCAGAGAAATCTTTTAAAGATGCAAATAATGGTTCTTATACATTTTTTGGATTTTTTTTCCCCCCACAGCATAGTTTGTATCTAGATGTGTGTTATCTATAACACAATCAATACATGGCAAGAGTTGGTAATTTTGATGGCACATGCAATGAGTTAGTATTTGAGAATATGAAAGGTAGTAATTAAAAGCTGAGGAAGCAAACTTGAATGGAAAACTGGGACATATGTTCCTTTCCTCTCCAGCCTGCTTTTTTCTGTCTATTTTTGTAGCATTTTTTCTGCTCAGTCTACAGTGTTCCAGGTTTTCTTCCCTGTAACAATTTCAGCTTGGCTACTGCCTTCCTTCTTGTCTCAGACCATGTTTTCATTTTGCTTTCCTATTAAATGACAAGATGACACTTCAGCATTGTCTTTTTCCTGTCCGTAAATATGCTCTTTTTTCAAAAAAATCATTTATTTTATTTTATTTTATTATTTTTTTTTCCTTTCAATAAAGAGATTCTTCATGTTTGGCATCGAAGAAAAGAGAGGTGTTGAGGTATTCCCTGGATCAGGGTGACTTACTTGCAGAAGGGTAATTATGCTGCTAGAATCTACAACACATGTGAGGGCATCAAGGAAATTGATGTAAGAGTAACTGACCCTTAAATAATTTGAAATGTTACACTCCCTCAAATATCCTGGCATGGACTAGTTGGCTGGGGGGAACATTCAAGTTCGCAGTATGTTAGAGCCACAAGAGAGCCCCAGCATCTTCCTTTTCTTTACAAGCTATTTCTTCCAGCAGAAATTATTCTACCTGTTTTGCAATTCAAGACTCTGCATCCTAGCATTTATGAAGTCTAATTCAGGCCTCCCATTAATAACCAGCAAAGAATGCAACAGAAGGTGCTGTAAAAACAAATAAATAGACTTGGAGCCTTTGGAATCAAAATCTGTAATTATGACAAGTATGTATACAAATTAGGGGAGATGAGGATGGGGTACGTAGCAAAGAAGCAATAAGCATGAATATTTTTAGTACTGACTATGCTCTAAGTGACCCCAGCTTGCTACTGGCCCAGTATCAAGGCTGGGTAACAGGAAATTATAGCCATCAAGAAGATGTTTTTTTCAAGGGGGACTACAAAATAGAGAAGTAATGACATGGGACACCAATGGTGTGTGCAGAAGGTCCCACTCACCAAGTAGCTGCATACACAAGCAAACCATAGAAGTGATGGCTTGCAGAACTTGCGCAGGGATCACTTGATTAGGACAAACACACTGAGCACAGCACTGCTCACAGCAACAATCACAGGGTGGGAAGCAGCAGAATTCCTCATCCATGCCAAAGGCATGTAAAATGCAGACAAAAAGATGGTATTTTTGCATGGGAAGGAAGTCAGAGTGCAGACTTAAAACAGGTGAGGGGGTGAAGAGAATCACAGTGATATTGGTAATTCTCATTGGAATACGACTAACAATCTAGTACCTCCAATTTCCATTTCTAAGGTAATTTATTTCTATGAGAACAAAATGTTCCATGAGCAGGATAAATGTCGTGTGCCACTCATTAACAGCAGACTCAAACAGATGTCTTATTTCTAATTAAAGCATACCTTCTAAAATTATTCACATGTACCTCTTCTTGGGATTTTTTCAAAGAAGAACAGGTGAATGATGCCTCAGATTAAAACAGTTTCACATATCATCTCAGTTTCATGTAACATCACCTTAGTTTTTACATAACTTCCTCCATACTCTCAGGCCTATTCACCAGCCCCTTAGTTGTGCTCCTCTTTATGCTGGCAGATCAATCAAAACCAATGAAATTGCTTATAAAATCTTAATATTGTCTCAAAACTAATGAAGAGCCTTCTCTAGAATTTTTTACATAACTTAAATAATGAAATAAGTTAATATCGACA
Source organism: Netta rufina (assembly GCF_964035555.1). Classification (NCBI taxonomy): domain Eukaryota; kingdom Metazoa; phylum Chordata; class Aves; order Anseriformes; family Anatidae; genus Netta; species Netta rufina. The sequence continues at coordinate 6,718,357 of NC_140130.1, read as the reverse complement.
TAGAACTATCCAATACAAGAAGAAAAACCTGCAATTATAGCTGCTGAAGAATTTTCACTGTTATAGCATTTAATCAACGCCACACACTGTTATAAAGCAATGCCTAAATCCAACGAGTTTTAGTAAGTACCTAAAAGTTAATTTAATGGTAATATTTTAGGACAGCTCTCATTATTAAACTATGAAATGGAACTCAAGATGCTCTACCTAGACCATAAATCAAGGCAGCCAGTTAAAAAGATGTGTACTGAATGTCTGATACAATTTAAATTTTGGTGTGCTTAAAATACTATATGCTCTGTTAATTGACTAGATGCTGCATGGATAAGAAGCTTTGGTATGAGCCTCAGATCAATACATTTATTTTAGCTCTCTTTACAGACATGCCTAATGCAGTGATCACTCTGAGATCTGACAAGAAGTATTTTGTTATGGGGGCAGAAAGAAAAATCCATTCCAGTTGTCCATTTTCCCAATTAAAGTTATTTCTCTTTTGAGCACTGCCTGGTCGTGTGAAAATGGGCTCTACTCACATGTGCAGAAGGTGAAAGAAATCCTCCTCTCCCCGGGGCTGGCAGGAGCCTGAGCTGTAAGCAGAGCAAGCGGGGTGACCTGAGGCTTAGTGCACAAGATGGGGTGGGCACAAGGCTGGAGCAGGATCTGGCACATCGCAGGTCCAAACTGTGTGCTGGGGAGCATAACTGAGTGCTTAGCCTGGTGTGAGATGACAAAGGCAGGTTCAAGAGCTCTCTCAGCATCCCACGCAGTGAGGTTATGGCTGACAGGCATCCCTTCTCACGGTGCTGGCAGCGAGCACCAGGATTTCCTGCTCCTGAACTGTTCTGCTACGCAGAACCAGGTGGCAGTGGGGCTGGAAAGCCTCTGGCTGGCATGTCTGCACTGTGCAGTAAGCCTAAACATGGGGATTTAAGCCCTAACCTGGCTGCATTTTAATAGTTCAGGTCCTAAGAGGAGGTACAGGATCTCCTGCCTTTGAATTTCAAAGCCGGCTACTTCCACTGGAAATGTAGCACCTCCTGGCAAGGTTTTTCCTGCTTTATTTTATTCTGTTGGACTGGGTTAGTTTACGGCTACTATATTAAAAGTACCTTCCTTGGGTTTATTCATACTGCTCTAGCTGTCAATTTTCTTCCTTCCTATTTATAAATAATGCTTCCTATTTATCCTAAACAGCAACTCATTCTGCTCTCCAACTTCACAAGCTGTCAATTGCAAACGCTAATATAAAGCCCAGTCTCTTAAGAGCTTTAAAATAAGCACAAGAGATAGCTGCAAATTAGCCATAATGCACCTAACAACAGCTCTGCAAAACACTTGAGGGAAAACTAACATTTGAGTTGCTACAAAAGTTTGACTGAAAACCTTGGCAGTTGTTCCCACTCTGCAGCCACTGCCTCACCACAGACCCCACAAATTCAGTCACTCCATTAATCCAGAGAGAAGAAAAGTAAGAATAACAAGAATATGCAGATACTCATTATTCTTCTCTGCATTCTCTCTCATGCAGAGGCAGCATCAACTTCCCACAACAGCAACTACTTGGAAACTCAGCGTGCATTAGGTTGCTGCATGAGATTGCCAACACCTCTGATTTTTTGGATACCTCTCTGTAATTTCTCCAAATACAACCTATGTAACAAGCACTGCTTCGTGCTCCGTGGCTACCTGGGCATAATACAGAGCTGATGCACATGCACAGCATCAGCACAGTTGCATACACGTCCAAGCTGTGCTACTATCAATGCCTTATAGCCCAGCTTCTAGCCAAACACTCAGAACAAGTCTCAGAAGCACCAAAAGAGCAGATGTAGGTGGATCAAAAGCATCTGTGAATATTTGAGTTCTGATAAACAATTCTTGCAAGAAATCTAAAATAAGCAAAAATTTTCCGTTTTTTAGTTTCAAGCTTCTTGTCTCTAAAACTATTAAATCTTTGAAGGTTGAATGAAACAAAAGAAACCCCACTCAAAAGAACTTTTTTTTTTTTTTTTTTTTTGGGGGGGGGGTAAGGTGGAATAAGGTGGAAGAGAAGAGAAACAACTGTGGGGGTAAAGAATATAAAACTTCAGTTATAAATTTGAAAAAACAGTTCAATTTACACTTCTGTTTTTGATCACAGGCTCTGAAAGTAGAATTCAGATAGCAAATTGCGGAATAAAACTTAGAAACCAGCGGTAGGTAATATTTTGTCAGTTAAAATAAGCACATGAAAATCTGAAAACAATTACAGGAACAGCTTGATTATTTATTTCCCTCCACTTGTAATATTTGCCATTAGGAGGGATTCTTTTCCTTCCCTGTTTCAGGTCTTGCTCTAGGGAAAAGCATGAGAATGTTAATACCTGTACCAGGCACTGAATCACGGGGCAGTATAGAATTGTTTTGACCTTTTCAATATTCTACAATTTGAAGGACTCACCCTCTCAGCAATGCACCAGCTTCCCCATTTACAATCTCTCCCAGCTGTGGAGGAAGAGATGTAATGTCCAGTTAGAACTGGAAGTGCCCAGCAAGACAGTAAAAACACACTCCAAGAAAAAAACTTACTGAAGAAATATTCAATCTATTCCTATGACAAAGATGGAAAAAGAATGGAAGATGGCATAAAGCTAATGCATAAAACTCCTGACAAAGTCAATAAGGAAAAACATGTCTTGTTAGACTCCTCTGCTTGTAATCTCCTAGACCTGGTTTGTGTGCTGCAATAAAACCCCCAGAATTTACATCCTTATGAAAAATTGACTTGTAAATCAGCCCAGACTTATGGTAACTTCCAAGATTTTTAAGTTACTGCCAAAGAAAAATGAAGTATGACAAAGAACCCTCAAATAATCTTGATTTGCACTGTTTTTAACAGGGTGTGCTTAAGGTGGGCCTGGAGGAGGCAGAGCCCTGCAAAGCAAGGCAGGGTTCTCTATGTACTTGTGCATCAGTAGCCACAAGGGAATCACAACCTGTTATTTGCTGTGCCTCTTAGAGTTTCCCACTGTTAAAAGGTCTTGTGATCCCGGTGTCACTGCACTATGGAAGTATAGGAAATAGAGAGATGTGCGCCTACTTCATTTCATTACTTTCTGTATGCTCTTCTGCGCTTGCTGCTCAAGTATTTCTCCTCCAAGTAATATTTTCTATCCAGATACAAAGCAGCCTTAAAAGTTTTTCAGATCTCAGGCTGAGATCTTTTCAGACTGCCCAAGTTAAACCAAGTCTATTGGTTACTATTGCATCAGAGCAACATGACTTAGAGCTGTCAAGGACCGAGGATGTTCCTCCCAAAGCCAACATTCAAGCTGTCGCTCCAGAGCAGGTCTTTGGGCAGCGTGTGGCAGTGCTCAGGGAGGGAAAAATCCCTGTGTGCAGGGGGGTGGACAGGTACAGTCTGTACAGCTGAGGCTGAACAAGCCAGCCAAGTAGGTGCCACAATCTGGCAGGCAGATAATGAATGAATGTCTATGCTTTGCACGTTACATTAATAAAAGTGAGGTTTAAACTATTAGTCTGTTACCACCTGTGATAACCACTATGTCATGGTTTCCTCTTCCTCATAACCTTCTGAGACAAGGCAGTGAGTAGTCCCTTGTCCACCCATCTCCTCAAATACATGCACGCTCACTGCCCACATCCTACTGCAGGCTCTCCCCACATACTCCCTGTTTCAGTGTTAGTGACCAGAGCTAATTAAGGATATAGAGGGGCTTACTGTTTTTTCATTGTTGTTTTAGGGATGTTTCCATATCCAGGCCCGAGAGAGGCTAACTAGGGATTGAGATCATTATTCACACACCTTCTGGGAGCTCCCTTGTGCCTGCTGTTGCGCCTCTTAATAGTCAAACTCAGCATGACAGCCAAACTGTTCAGCTCATCCCAATGAATCACATCCACAAGATGCTCTTAACGTTGCTCTGAAAGGAGCTGTATTTCATTATTCAGCCTGACGATCTAGCATTTTTAATAGTTAAAGCCCAGGCTTCAGTGTACAGCAGAGCGCTGTGTCTAGCTAGAGCATTTTCATCACAAATTGACAAACTGTCCAAAAAGTCCACTCCCATCAACGAGAGATCTCCTGTTCTCAGCTGTTAATTTACACATTTATAAAGTCACTTTTAGAAAATACTGCCATTCTCACCATTCACTTCACAATCTGTTCCAGGAACCTTTCTTCTTTCTGTTAGCATTGATCATGACTATTTACATCTTGACTGCAGTCAATTTTCTGTTACAAAAGTTCCCTGTAACCTCCGCTGCACTCTTTTTTTTTTTTTTTTTTTTTTGCTATCCTTCTGTAGTCCAATGCAACTGTCCATCTGGCTTAATCTTTTATTTTATCCTGTCTTAAATTCTTACCCTCCATAGCTTGACGAACAAGACTCTCAAATTACATTTTTCAGAAATCAGAAACACTTAGTTTTCTTCCTACCCAGATATTTGCAACAGCAAGAGCTGTACGTCCTAATGAAAGGCTCTAACTGCAGCAATTCAGAATGAAAAGGGGAAAAAAATAACAACAACAACAACAAAAAAACAACAACCCACACCTCAAGATCATCTATTCCCCATCCCTCTTTCTGCTTTCTGACAGAGAGGATTTCAATTGCTCTCCTCTCCCTTTCCATAGCACTGCTTGTCTCTTTGCAGTCCTTTCAAAATGCCCAGCTGAGACCCTGTTTATGGATTAAGTTCTCTTCAGCTGGGCCTGTGACTTTTTCCTGCCGAGGTAGTCATTTTAATTATCTGCTTTTTCTCACTTATTTGCTCAGTCTGTGACCATCACAGAGTGATTAATTAATGCACATATGCACAGGTAGCTGTCCAAAGGGATACTCTGTTTCACAGCATACGTTTTCCCTGTGGGTGTTTTCTGTTCTGAAAGCGTATTTGGCTCTACTATCAGCACACTGCCTGCATTATGATGATGCAACTCAGATTGTTCTGCTTTTCAGGCGGTCAATACTAAAATCGATACAAATGTGACACTATGGCAGAAAGAGCCAAATGTTATGTGAAAATGGACTGAATGTCAGATTTGTCTTGTTCCTGAGCTCAGTGATTTATAAAATATGTAATGAATGCAACACCAAGTTATAAAAGGAAACATATTTTGGTGCCTCGTAACGTTTCATGCCATTCCGGGTACACTTTGTGGCTCCAGCCTGTTAAATACAAAAAAAGACCCTTAAAAAATTGACTGTTAATGCAGCACCTGCCTTCTGCACCACAGCCAACTGGAGGTGGCTGTGGCCCCGCAGCCGAGGCAGGGACAAGGTGGCAGGAGGTGTGGGGACAGCCAGGGGAGGGACACTGCAGGCACCTCGGAGACACCACAGCCTGCAGGCAGCTCCCTTCTTTACATCTGGGCCCAATGTGGGGAAAATGAGGGGAGCTGGAATGGCAAGGGGAAAAGAGGTATCCAAAATGAGGCTGAACCCAGAGAAGGGGGCAATAATTTTGTTTTCCCCTAAGGTGTTTGTTCAACTGCTTCTTTTCTTTGTTTCTCAGTATACTAATCAGTAATTAAAACCATGTTAACTGGCAATAAACTGAACTAATTGCAATTTAGAGACCATTTCATCTGCAATGCATCCCCAGGTGAAAAGATCTGGCATGGACCTCCTTGGGGCTGACCTGCAGGGTGAAGGAACAGCTCAATTCAAAACCACGAAATATATTTGGAGATTTTCTCCATTCTTGGAATCCTCTCTCCCACTTCCTCCACAAGCACAACCAAAACATTTTTAATACATTCCCACCTCTGCTATATCATCATTCACTCAGCTTTCACTTACAACCAAAATTTCAGCTGCAATTGATTCTCTTCACTTTTTCATACCCTTGGGAAACAAAGTCCCAAAGCAGATGCAGCAATCCTGATTGAAGAAGAAATCTGGTTAGCGTAAATACAGGAGCTTCAAAGGGGATTGATTTAAAAAGAAGATGAAAAAGTCTGTCTAAATAACTTTTTTCCTCATACTGAAATCAATTTATTAATGCTAGTACTCTAAAGGTGCATTAATCTTTTCCTGTTGCAAAATAATATTTTTTTAATTCAAACAAGGAATAACAGAGATCACTGCAGCCTCGTGCAGTTCACCTCTGTATGCAGACAGAAAGATCTGAAGACTTCATGCTTCTTGGCTAGCATTAGTCATATTTATTCTCTGCCCCAATGGCCAGAAAGCAGAAAATTCTTGAAAAGTTAAAATCACCAGGTCTTTGTTAGAATTCAGATTCAGAAAAGTTTTTACACCGTAGCAAATGGAATTGTTGTTGTCATCCCACATAAAGAAAACTGCCACGGTATAAACAAGAGATTATAAAGACACACTTAATTTTTCAGATAAGTGCAATTTTCACTAATTCAACAAGCATAATTGACTCTTCCAGATCACTCTAATCTTTGCCATAAATTTCACAATGTGCCAGGTATGACAGTTTGTTCAAAAAGATAAGTTGAGATACCAATGTGTTTTCCAACTTTGAGAGAGTAAATTGTAAATATTTGAAGAGCAGATTTAGAAACTTGAATTCTATATCTGTTTATTTGCTAATGTCCTTATGTTTTCTCTATACTTTGTATTCATGTATTGAACACTTCCTCTCCCTCATCCTTTCTTCTTCCCAAATTAGTGCAACAAGCCAGGGCTAGGACACCTCATCTGTAAAGTCTCAGGTCATGGTCAAGGAAACTAGTACCTCCTCTCAAGAAAAGTAGAGTATACTTCAGTAAATTAGATTTGCAGAGTATTCGTAGCAATCCTGGAAACAAATCTCCCTTAGATTTTCTTTTTTTCAGGGGGTTCTATAGAGCTCTTTTTCACTTCTTGGGCTGGTCTGGACGTTGCTTTATAATGTAAGGGAACACTCTTCTTGATGTACCATTTTTCTGAAAAATCCCAGTGACTAGTTTTCAACCTTGAGGATGTGCATTCTTAAAGCTGCTACATTACATTTGCAGTAATTTGCAAAGAGCCAGAAAGTGACATTGTCATTTAAGTTAATCACAAAAGGTAGGGCCAACACAGCAAAGTGACTACATTGCGGTTCATTGGTTTGCTGTATTATGGCACCATGGTCTTTGTGTAAGCTGTGGCTTCTGTCTTACCATTCAGTGCCTGCTTTGTGTGCCTAGCCAGCAGGGCCACAATGAGATGCCAAAGGTTCATTTTAATCTTTGCAGACTGAAGTATGAGTTGGGATGAGTTGGAGTACCACAACTGAGATGTGCACAACTGTAATAACCCACAAATTACCAAATGTTCTCATTTTTCTCTTAGCATTAGCACAAATAAATTAAACCTTTTTCAAGGGTAGATAACCAGCTCAACACCAAATCTTCCTGGCTTACCTTACAGAAGCTTCATGTATAATAAAATAAAAAGAGTATCTTAAGAATTTAGGTTATGCATATTTTTAACAGTTGGAACGACTGGAAATAGGATGCCTGTTTGATATTCTAATCAGTTTGTTAATGGAAACTATCAGTTCACAATGTATTTGCTTAGCTACACAAAATATTAAAACAAACTATTTAGTTGCTTGCAATGTGTGACACAATATCCTTTTGAACTCTAAAACAAAAAGAAAGCTACTGAAGCAAGCTCACCATCAATTACTGGCTCAAAATGACTTCAGAAAGAATTTCTTCTAATCTCCAACAGTATCTTTTACATAATCTTCTTTGTAAAATTGTAAATATTTTTTTAAGTAGCACATCAGTAACACCTGCGTCCAATAGCTCAACTCATCTGAAAGGCAAACACCTTTTTGTGGCATACTAAAAGCTGAACAATTAAAGCATTTTGCTAATTTGGAATGTATACAGAAGGAAAACACTTCAATGGGATATATATTCTCTTAATAAACGATTGGGCACAAATTAACACATATCCTAGAGCACAAAGCAGGGCAGTTCAGTGAAAAACACTGGTGGTGCAAAACACATTGTTTGCCCTACCTTTTAGCACTGAGGAGAGATTCTATGCACACAAGATTTTGACAGAAATGATCCTAAAAGTCATTTCTCAAGTCTTTACACCCATTCTAAGATTCAGTTTAATTCTTTGAGTGAAATCCTAATGCTGAAAGGTCAATGGAACAACTTCCCTTGGCTTCAGTAGTACCCAGACTTCCCCCAACATCACTAATCTGGAATGTCATTCATTATCATTATAATTCAGAATAACCTGCAAGGAAGTAGGGACAAATCTTGCAAACAGTTTTCATAAACTGTGTGTTATTTGCACCTTCTTCATTGCAGCAACAGATGAAGGATCCGTGTTATGAGAGGATGGTGTAAACAAACTAAATGAAGAAGAGGAGAGAAAAGGACAGGGAAGAAGCTTTGCAGTTAATATTTTACAGTACTATGCAAGTGCTGAGACAGTAAATGGTTAGAAATATTCAGCAAGCAGTTATCTGTCAAGTTTATTTAATTGCACAGGGACAAGAAGTGTCAGAAAAGGCCCTCACTAATGTTTAGACATATGTGTTGTTTTTTTTTTTTTTTTTCTGAAGTGATTAATGAAGAATATAAAGAACAGTCCCATCTGTATAGACAGCATTTTAAAGATCTCTAGTGCAACACAGTGCAGAATCCTACCCCAAATGGGCAATTATATGCCATGAGAGGGCCTGGGACTCATCACAAACTGAAAGATCATCACCCACATCAAACAGATGGTTCTGACCACCATCAGGTCATTACCATCAACAGGACTCACAATGAGGCTTCACGTAGTTTGGATGTTGTCTCTATGTTATTTTTGGTGACTTGGGGGTAAAACCAAAAAAATTAGTGACAAAGCTTGAGTTTGATACAAGCACTGGTGGAATATCAAATATCAGTAAAGTTGTCCCGGATGATTTAGTAAGATGAGGACAAGCACACAACAGGATTTATAACATAGTCAAATACAAAGTCAAAGGAAGGTAACAAAAAGATGCCCAGCTTCAAAAATGGATGATTCTATCTGGAGAAGCAATACCTTCAAAAACAGCTTGGGAGAAGTGCTGAGAGAGGATGGGATTTCTGTATTTGAATTCAGATGACAGCCAATCCAAAATTTAAAATTAATTCAGCTTAGATGAACTTAACAATATTAGCTTAAAACCAAATATTTTGCCTTTAGATTCCTCAGCTTTTCATGTTTGTTTTGTCCCTGTTCTAATGTAAAGTCAATCTCAAAATGCAAATTAACTCTTAAAAAAAAAAAATCCCCACCCACCTGCCTCATCCTGTCACTTCTTTTTTATCGGAACTATTCACTAAATGTATCCTGGATTTGCAAATAGTTTTGATACTCCAAACTTTCTCTCTTCAGTAATAAACTCTTCAGATGGAAAATACTGCTGTGCACTATTCGCTCACTCACTTTACTGAAGAGAAGGTGAGCATATGGGGACCAAAATACGGGCCTAAAATGGGGAAAGAGCATTGAGAATTGGCTCTTCAGTCTAAAGAAGCAGCTGATGTTCTCCCATAAAAATGTCAGGGAAGAGCAGACAACAACATTAATGTAATAGAATTGCAGAAAATGGCTTTATTTCCTCTGCAGCACACATCTGCTTAAGAACACACAGCAATCACTTCACTTGTATTTGAATTCAGCAACACAAAAGCTGTGGGTGACTTGAGATTTCTCTCTGCTTGTTCCTTTGTTTCGTTCTTTGCTGTACTCTTCTATTATTTGTGTCCCCTGTTTCCTATATGAACAGAAGTATTCTTTTCTTCTCATTCCCTATTGCTTTCATACTCTATTGAGTCTATTACTTGATCATTATACTTTTTGTTCCCCTGTAACAGTCCCTTGTATTGCTAGCATCTTCCCTTAGGATCCTCCACACTGCTCCTCCTTTCTGGCGAAGTTAATTTCTTTCTCTCTTCACTCCTGAAACTTCTTCATTCAGCTTTTGTTCTTCCCTGCTCATCACCACGTCCTTTTTAAGGGCTCTTGCTCTATGTAGGAAGGATGGATCAAAGTGCCCAGGCCTGACGAGCTTCTTTCTTTTCACCTGTTTTTCTGGATTGCCTGCCCTTTGGTTGCCGCCAGACATACTCCATCTTCACCTTTCCTATGTGCTCCCCAAGAGTGAAAGAGCAAAACTGATGAGATATTCTTTGGATTTTTATTGTCTTCGTATTCAACCAACTGTTTTGAAATACCTGGGATTCATTTCAGAGATGCTGAGAGCCCTTTTATTCCTTCAAGTAAGAACGTACTCAAGTTCTTACTCATCAAAGAATGGATCCTGGCTAGGGAAATAAGTTATTTAGACCAAAAGATGAGGATTTCTCAGCATCAGTCCCAACTTCTTTTTCACAGGTTGCCAGCAAAACAGGAGCAGAGGACACAATCCTTGTGTAGACAAGGATGTCAATTCCTTCTTCACATCCACTTCACCTAGTCAACAGACAGAATGTGTTTTCACAAGCTCTTTCAGCTCCCTTCAGATCTTTTCTTGAGCATGATTGCCCAGGGCAAAGTAAAAGCAAGGTGGTGCTTTGAACAGCAAAGCTGTCCTGGAGGACTCACTACAGAAGACACACGTAAATCATATTAGAACCCAAAACAATTTAAGAAAGCTAATCCTTTATGAAGAGTGGTATTAATGTAGAGGTGGCTTTCACAGAATGTAATTGCAGTAGAATGGGAAAAAGAAACTGAGTTTTGAAATCTAGAACAAGTATAAGGAAGATCCTTTTTGTTTCTTCTCCACTCCAGCTCTGCAGCAGAAGAAAGGCTCAGAGGCATTGTGTCATCATACCTATGGCAAATAAAATGTTGCTGTCTCAAGCCATACGCATCACAATCTGTATCAAAATAAAAGCATTTTGAAATTATTTCTGCTTGGTGATTGTTGCCTGCTGTGTTTGAGTGTGCAGACACTCTGAGATGGCATCCAGCTGTACAAGACATGCATAAATGCACAGAGAATGTCTAGGCCATAGCACTTAGGAAGGCAGGAACACCCACATGGCTGGAAACAAAGATAATATGATCTATCTGGTGGGTTTGCTGTTTGCAGGATAGAAACCACAGGACAGACAGACAAAACCTGTTAATTACGATTCCACGTTTCCCAACAGCACATTTACACGTAGTTGAAGACATCTGAATCTGTTTTGAGATGTCGACAGAACCATGTACAAGACACCAAAGCTCTCTCCTCACACTGGACGTTTTCAACCCTAACTACTAGGCCATGTTTGGAAATCCCAAGTTTGGCTGTGGTATTAACCCCCCCTCCCACACAGAGGCCCACAAACAAATAAACCTGTCTTAGAAGCATCAAATCTCCCAGACAGCACACCAAACCACTGCACTGGAAAAAACAACTAAGAACAACCTCCACTTCTCATGGGAAATGGTTGTTCAGCTTAATAGACTTTATTAATGATTTATTTAGGAATTTAGAATTATGCTTTAAATTTTTAATTACAAGAAATACCAAGATCTCAGATCTGCAGGTAATAGGAATTCACAGTGAGAAAATATCAATTTTTCAATTCATTTTGTAGTTTGTCCCAAATCTCTTCAAGCTATATATGACCTTCCCATTGCTGACACACAGTTCTGGGACCAAAATGTGCTATTTTCATTTGAAAATCCTGCTGATAGAACAAGATGTCCAGTGAAAGACAGTCAATACAAAATCTGCAAGAGAAGTTTTGGGCATTTTCCACACATCATAAATATGTTTGAAATGCTTCCCTCAAGGATTGCCTTATCAGTCATTACACTGTAAGGGCTCTGATCTGAAACATTATAAGAGAGCAAATTAGGTGCATTTGTGATTTAAAAATAAATAAATAAATAAATCAGGCACAATTTAGGTGTTGGAGAATTTGTGGCTTCACAGAGTAGCAGGATTTGGAGTGACTTTGCTGCACTATCTATTTTTTTCCACCCAGGATTTGCTGTTCTGCATCATTTTTCTGACCAATGTTCTGAAAGGTCATTAGCATCCCTGGAGAGTCTACCCCTTGACAAATCACTGCAGTATTTAATTTTTCTCACCACTAAAATACTGCATTTGTTTCAGGACTCCAATTTCTAGACAGAAAGGGTTGATTTTATTTATTTATTTATTTTTTACAGCTACATTAGAGAACCAGCTAACATCAAGTTTCTTCTGCATTTTCAGATTTTCAGTGACCCAACACAACTTGTTTCTTGCTATTTTCAGCTTAAAAAGACACAGTTCCTTCCCTTTTACTGTATGGCAGAAGTCAGTCTTACAATTTTTCTCATTTTTAGACAGAACCCTCAGGTAACAAGAACTGGATCCCCAAATTAATCTAACTTTTCAGGTATACAGATAATACTATCACCTACAGGTAACTGCACAAACCAGAACCAGTTCCACAAACTTATCTGGAAGTCCTCCAATTTGTCATCTCTGTATTTATCACGAACACTGTTGTGATTAAAAAATATATATATAAAAAAATACAGACAGTATGTGGCATTAAGAACAGATTTCTTAATGGGATATCAGGCATCATTCAGTCATATACTTTATAACAGCCTAAATTTGTTGTGTCAGCACCATTACTTTTATCGTCTTAACTTGTAATCGCATGAAATATTATGCCAAGCTTCTAAGACAATATTTTTTTTCATAAAACTTTTGACTGGCATTAATTATGCTCTCCTGCTGTTTCAGAGGAGAATTTCAATATTAAAATATCGGTACTTTCTATTTTGGAAGTATGTTTCAACCAGTTTCACAGCAGTAATCTGAAGCCCCACTATGCCACCAAAACTCTGGAAGCAAAACCAACTTTCACTGTGTATAAATCGCAATATCCACTGAGATTTAACAGTAGGGACCAAGTGCTTATGATGACACATTATCTGAACACATTCTGTAGACTCATTCTTGCAGGTTTCTCTGCACAAAAATCTTTAAAAATATATTTATTTAACAAAAGGTGCTGTTAAATTCCCTGCAACACCAACTCTTCAGTAGGCAAAACAAAAGGCATTTGCCGCTCCTGTTCTTCAATGAGGTGAATCGAAATGGTTAGAGAATGGGTCTCTGACAGATATTGCTGCTGTAACATCACTGCAGGTCAGCTTTTTGCCATTAACCATCATGAGTCCATTTCCTTTATGACACAGCTGCTGCAAACACTTGGAAATGCTACAAGGCACCAATTTGGCTTTCATCTGACACTGGCCTGGGGCAGAGTTCTGTAACTTTTCCTCTAAAAAAGACCACCAAAATATCAAAAGTCACCTAACCTAACTGAGTCACCTAATCTATTTTAAAGACAATCAGTGAAGCTTTCAGAAACAATTCAAGTTCTGAAAATTATATATATATATATATATATATATATAAATGGAACATTTGATAACCAGTCACTTGAGAGTACTCTACCTTGACTCAAGTCTGGGCACGTATTTGCTGAGGTCAGGGCAGTGGAGGGTGGGCGATGGAAGAATGGAGGAAGAACAGGGTTCAGGGAGCAGTAGCTCTTCTGTGATCACTGCCATTGCAGGTACCCAGATGCAGAGAGCAGAACAACCATACCACTCAATGCCCACCCCACCAAATATCCACTGTACACTGGCCATCAAACTGACCCCCTTGAAAATGGAAAAATCAAATATCCCTGAGGCTGCCCAGAGAGGAATTTGGATGAGGCCTCAAATGTATTAAGAAAAACTCTATTTAAAAAATAATAATAACAATAAAGCAAAACAAACAGTGTGAATGCACAATTAATCCCTTGTGACATCTATTTAAACAAGAAAAGCACAAGAGGAAAACCACAAATTTTGGACTAGTGTGGAGTACTGCATATACACTTTTTAAAAAGGTAAACATCTTTACCTTTTTAAAAAAGTAAACATCTTTAAAGGGGAAAAAATGTCTACCTTTCCAAAGGAAAATACTTGTGTGTTATTTCTGATAGTGTTGTCGTCTTTTCCTTAGGAAGACAACTTACATTTATGGATTTGGGAGTTTTGCAATACCTGAATTATGTGGGAAAAAAAATCTTACACTCCTGATCACTAAAAGCATTTTTTTTCTCTTGATAGAACAACTGTCATGATAGCTCCCAAAAACTTCTGGTCTTCTACCCATGGTTTCTTAAAGAAGTCAGATATTTTAAAGTGCATGCACCTAACAGCTTCGTTCTCCAGTTGTACTCCTCCTTGCTTACACCTATTCCATCCCTGTTATTCTTTCCACAGTCACCACATTTTCTTCTTGTGCTCAGGGAAAAAAAAAAAAAAAAAACAAAAAAACAAAAAACAACCCCACAACATACTGTCTTTTCTCTTCCTAAAAATGCTTAAAAACTCTTTCTTTTTTCATGTCCTTGTCAAAAGACACACCATCACAGTGGTCTATGGCTACTTGACTTTTGTTAATCCCATCATCTAATAAGACTTCACTGTAATACAAAAGACCAGAATTTATTCATCAATCTCACCATACCCTGGATGAGTGAATAATCTGAAATCGATACTAATAGTGGAAAAGCTTTGTGTAGAATACTAAAAATATTAGTGCATGCCAATATTTTTAATCTACCCATACAACTTAGAGGAAAAAAGGTGTCTATACCCAATATTCATGTGTGACCAGGTAGTTTGTATTTAAGTAAGAAATTTCCTCCTCCTAGTTCTTCAGCTACTGTATTAAAATGCAGAAGTTAAACACTTTACTGTAGCAAAGACTAGAATCTTAAGAGTCTTCATTATAAACTGTTTCCAACATATATCTATGATGATATCTACAAATGGCTATGTGCATATAGGTCACATAAATAACTTGTCTAGAGTGTAGCTGTGTTTGGAATGCATTAGATTCAGAAGATCAGAATGAAGAAAACCATCTCTAATAACATTTTCCATGCAAGTCTGAAAAACATTAGCTGGATAAGTCAATGGCAGGTTGAGCGTGTGGAATAACCGTACCTACAGTCAGTTATCAGTGATTCCTGTCATAACGAAAACTAAGGCATGGTTTTAATAACCAGAAAGACCAGCAGAATTGACTACTATAAGGAATGGGATTAGAATTCAAAATTTTGAGTACTCCATAAGGTAGGTTGAACTGAGAAATTCTACACCTAGGAAAGACTAATCATCTGATAACACAGGCGCTAAGGAGTAACTGGCAAGGAACAGATCTGCAGAAAAGAACCTGTCACTAGACTTAACATTGAAGAGAAAAGGATTCAAAAGCTTCAGTTCTTATAAAAAATAATATATATATATATATATATATATATTCAGATGAATGTAACTTGCACAGCATGTTAGCTAATCCTTCCACCATATTTATTATTGGTAAATTCTCAGAAAGCATGTTATATCTGCCTTTACATTCTGCATGTCCAAAAAAAATGTGAAGCAACTGAACAGAGTCAAAATAAACCAAAGAGAAAGAACAAAAATCCAGATATTAAGACCCACATGGGAAGATGGAAAGTACTGGAGTTGCATAAACTGAGGAAGAAGAAGCTCATGTGGAAATGCTAACCACGTACGTACCGTGCTGAAAAGAGGAAACAGCAAAGATGAATAATCTATTTTCCACAACCAGGAACACAGGACAAGAACAGGCTAACATCAAAGAAAGGAAGAAAATCTCATGTTAGATACTGGAATAATATTTTTAACCACAAAGACAGCAAACCAGTAGACTAGCAACAGTAGGGAGTCTCTGGAATTTGTACCGTTCTCTCAGGAATCGGTAGGTCTGGCATGGAGGTGACTTCAAAGACCTCTTACTTGGAAACTGCTGTTCTACAGCTGCATGAGTCTCTACATTGAAAGGGGTGTAAGGGAAAGGTGCTCATAGGACAAGAAACTAGCCAAATATCCGTGCTTCTAGAATCCACAGCAAAGTAAGAGTATTTCATTTTCATAGTTTTCTTAATATTTTCTACCTTTACAGGGCAACTTTTCAAATCTCAGTCTATAAATTGCACAAGACCAAAGTCATTTCATGTTAGTGTCTATGCTTTTATTATGCTCTCTCCATAGTGCTGGTTCCCAACTATGTAGTGAATTATCAGAGAAATACTTAAAAAGATGGTATTCACTAATAAGATTTAGTGGCAAAGAAGCATTCTCTTGTTTATACACTAAATCATTAAAAAGACAGCTACATATGGCATACAAGAGAACTGAATAAATTAAGTTTCTTGTTTTGACATATTGTTGGTGGGAAAAGAAGGAACCAGTATCTTTACAAGAAATAATTTGAAGTCAAGAGCTACCCACCATTAAGAACTCCATCCTGCTGCCATTGTATTCCCAGTGCCTCCTTTGAAGCTTCTATTCACCTCTGAAATTCCTCTATCAAAGCAAAGTTTGTATCTTAAAAAGACCTTCTTCAATTATTCTGAGACTTAGTAAACAGACTTACCCACTCCTTCCATCAGCTCAGCACAGAGACTGGCAATACAGTGGCACAGCAGGAGTTTAAGGGTTGCTGAAACAAAATTACTATTCTAATGGTGATTACTTCACTGTTATGTCTGTTAACAAAATGAACTTTCGGAGGGGCCAATGATCCTTGAAATTTGTTGTTTTACTGTTATCAGAGTTACCAAAATGGTTTCTGAGCGTGTGGTCATTTTTCACTATTACTCATACACAAAACATATGCCCGAAGTTAAATTTACAGGAAAAAAAGCCATTTGATACACTATGACATCTTGGTTGAGAGAAGAGTGGAGACAGAGACACCTAGGTATCCAGAATCAAGTGCTTCTCAAAACTCTCACCTTCCAGCCAAAAACCATCTTAAAGTAGTTCTCCAAGACTTTTGAGCATTGGGAGTGAGTTTCAAGGCAAAATGTTACGTGCCCTACCACAGAGCAATGTGGTAACACATACCTTGTCCACTAGGGCCACTGTCAACCCCTGGGAAAGAGCTTGACCTGTCCTGGCTGCCCAGTACACTCCTCTCCACATCCCCATGGTGCCTACTTCCCCCCATTATTCTTTTGCTATAGCACCAATGCTCTCAGCTACACATCTGTGCATCCAAAGCTCTTTGGTAGTGATGGGAGGGCCTAAATGTGGCACTCACAACCACTGTTCATTGTGGCCAGCTCCCTGCCTGATTCTGCTCATGCTCTGATTTTTTTTTAATATGTTTTAAAAATGACCAAGGTGGCTTTCTCTTCTTCCTGAGTCCCAGGAGAAGTCTGACATGAAGTCATTACAGTGCCACAGCACATGTCAGCATGGCTATGGTGACCTCAGCGCTCCCAGCCTCAGAAACGAATTACTGATTAATTAGACAAGACAAACACCAATCTTGGTGCTGTAATAAACAGAGACACCTTCTAATACTTTGCCCATAGACCTGACAGTTCCCATGGTACTTCATATACTGACAAGCCACAGGCTTATTATGTTTTTGCCCTGCAAATGTCAATGCAGATTATCACCTACCCAGAGCTGTCATGCACCAATCCTATATACAACGCACCCATTTCTGGCCCCAGTCGGAAACAAACCTTGAAAACTGTTATCCAGCTGAAGTTTTAAGAACAGATACAAACTAAATGTATACACATATCTGATAATGACAAATATGAAAGAATATTGATGCTGAAAAATGTCAATACTGACCTGAATAAAGTCACAAAAGAACACTGTGATAATGGGAAAATAATATTTAAATGTAAAGGCAGAGGGAATACGTGTGATTCTTGAATCTTGAAGCATATCTCATGGCAAGAACATTTCAAATTAACTTAAAATTGTACATGCAATGGAAACAGATAAAGGGAATTGTCCAGAATGCAATGGAAGCATTTGCGTGTAAAACAATATGTCCACAGTGAAATACTTTTACTTTGCTATTGTGTTGTTTGTTTTTTTTTTTTTTCCTCCCCTGAAACTTTAAAGACAAAGGAGAATTAATACACTGCTGTGAAAGATATAAGATGCACTTCAAAAACAGCCCTCTTCTCAATGTCCATATCAGCTCACTGCCTGGAGTGCTCCATTTGTCTTTAAGCATATTCCTAGAGAATCCTGCTGAAGACTTAAGAGCCCTCAGTACCATCTTTTCATCTTCTTACCTTGCTGCCTGGCTTCTGCAGTACTCACATGCTGGAACTAAATTGTCATCTTTCTGCTCTTCCTGCTTTACAGGCTTTACCCTTCTCAACATTCAAGCATCTATTCATTTCTCATGAACTACATCACCTCAGACTTGTGTCATTTAGAATCTAAGTGCCTTTTATTATTATTATTTCTAGAATTACATAATACTGCAAAGAAATAAAACAAGACAAGAATTAAGATCATAAATGAAGCACAAAACATGAAAACCTGCAACTACCTAGCCCCAAACGCCCGGCAGGTGACCCCAAAGCTTGGGACATTAAGCCATAACATGGTGGAAACAGTGTGGTCAAGCACATGGATTGTCCTGCCCACTCTCCAACTTACACCCCATGTGCACCTTCTCCCACTGCTGTTCCCTTTTTATTTCCTCTCTTCTATCTGTGCCATTTAAGCTTTCTTCTAATTCCTTTCAGACACAGAATCACAGAATCACAGAATTTCTAGGTTGGAAGAGACCTCAAGATCATCGAGTCCAACCTCTGACCTAACACTAACAAGTCCTCCAATAAACCATATCCCTAAGCTCTACATCTAAACGTCTTTTAAAGACCTCCAGGGATGGTGACTCCACCACTTCCCTGGGCAGCCCATCCCAATGCCTCACAACCCTTTCGGTAAAGAAGTTCTTCCTAACATCCAACCTAAAACTCCCCTGGCGCAACTTAAGCCCATTCCCCCTCGTCCTGTCACCAGGCACGTGGGAGAACAGACCAACCCCCACCTCGCTACAGCCTCCCTTGAGGTACCTGTAGAGAGCAATAAGGTTGCCCCTGAGCCTCCTTTTCTTCAGGCTGAACAAGCCCAGCTCCCTCAGCCACTCCTCGTAGGACTTGTTCTCCAGACCCCTCACCAGCTTCGTCGCCCTTCTCTGGACTCTGGACACATGTAGAACTTGCTCCTCCCCTTTCCTCCCCTCCAACGTGCAGCAAAATGATGAGTGGAAGAAAAGTACCTGCTTCCTCCTGCCCTGATGCAATAACAGTACCAGAAGCAAGTTTAGGAAGAGGCTTCCCAGGTTCACTTCTGTTGCTCTGCTTGAAGACCCCTAGCCCTGCAGAATAGAGCACAACAGCAGCACCTCAGCTACTGGAGGCCCTGTATTTTCACTGCCTATTTAGAAGATTATTTATTGCTCTGGCCTAAAAGTGCCATTACACTATCTAATCCCTGATTACAGAAACATCCATAGGTGCTCAAGGCAAGGCAGGGCTGTATGAAGGTCGACTTAATAGAATGTCATGCAATTTTTTTCAGGCTTTGACTGTTGCACTTACAGTGCTGATTGGCTATTAATCTTAAAACCAATTCATCTTTCTCATGCTTATTGATTAGAAGATGTAGAGTACCAGCTGATGACATTGTTACTGACCTTGGGAATTTTGTTGTGGTTGCCAAAAAGGCAGAATACGTCACATTTGCCTCTGCCTGTTTTGTCAGAAAGCCTCACTTGACTCTCACGTTTCCTTTCAAGATTTAGATTTTCCATGATAACACGAAAGAAGTATTAGTGTGGCTGGCACAGCACCACCAGAGCAGCACACACAGCCAGAATCCCCTTGCTGCATTTCCAGGTGAGTATTCCTGTGAACTTACACTGCCTTGAAATAAATGGAATTGCCTGCTGTGTCAGAAATCTTTATCTCTAAGGAATGTTGCTTTTATTGGAAGAGTTGAGTGAAAAGAGCACTCTCATGAGTCTGAAAGTAGAGATTAGACTTGTTGCCTTTAGATTAAACCTTTCCTAATTAACCTTCCAATTAACCTCACATCACTCCTTTGAACAAGACCATAAATACAAATGATACTACCTTTGCAAGAACAGCTTTCACAAGATAGAATTATGATATACGACCATAATCTACAGAGAATTATATTTGCAAGAGTTCTACACTCTGTCATTAGTCACCAGGATGAACAGTAAGGCACAACTGCTATGAGAAGCACATGGGGCAAAGCATGCAATTGCATAAACAAAGGTGTTTTTTTTTTTTGCAAAGAAGTGAACTCTGAGACAGAGGACCACTTGAAAACACTGGTTGTGTTTACCCAGCTTCAAAGAAATCCTCAGTTGAAAACTATGCCATTGAGAAATTAAGGAAACAAAACAAAACCTAACCAACCAAGGATCTGTAAGACAGGAATCAATGGATCAGCAACATGCAGGCAATGCTCCAAACAAAACCTTCCTCTCACTGGTGTGGATAGTTCCACTCCAGAGGATTTTTGCATAATTCCTATTATACTGAAATACCATCACCTGTCACTTCCTTCCTCACCCAGAACAGCACCTATCTTTTTGCCTTCTCAGTTATTGTCTTTTCATGTGTGAACAAAGTTCTTCCAGCTAAAGATAATGCTCTGCTGAACATGTAAGCTGTGAAAACTGAAATAGTTTAAAACTGGATAAAGCTTCATATGAAATTTTTGCTTAGGAACAACTTTATCAGTACTAATTTTGGCTGTATTACCAGTGCCTTTTTATTTTAAGGATTTCACTGTTATACGATCTTGTTCAGCCATTTAGAAATCTTTCTCATGCAACTGGCTTCCCCTGGGCAATGTGAGTTGCTAGAGACGCAAGACAAAGTGGGGTAGTTTAATGAGGCAGTAGCATCTTCTGTTAATCACACTTAGCCAGCTACCAGGGGTTCTGCCCAGCTCCACATTCCCCCTATGGACAACCAGGATGTGGGCAAAGCAGTCTGCCCCACCTTCCTAAACAGTCACAAACACCTGGCCACACCTTCAGTGATACTGACCCACTTCATCTGTCGAGAATTTATAGTCCTCCATTAAAAGGCATGATGGAAACACAGGAAAAAAATCTTTTATGGCAGAAAAAAAAATCTTTCATGTTAAGGCAACACACCTTGCTGAATTTTATTAGATCAAGCCAAAATCATCCACCCCAGTTCAGGCTCTCTCCTAAACCTCCTTCCTTCCCTATTTTTGGTGACTGTATCTGTTCCTCAGGCTGCAGCCAGCTGAAAGCCATTCTTCTTTAGCTTACATCTTGGAGATATCCCTTCTCTCTCAGGTATAAATCTCTCCTAGATGAGCTGCCTTTCTCCAGACACAACCTTACCAATTCCATTTATATCCTTTCCTTAGGTTCCTGTGAACTGGAAAGTGCCCGTTTCATTTAACTGCTACTAGCAAATCTGTCTCCCATGTGTCATGGCAGCTTTTTCTCCCAAGATTTAGGTTTGGTGTTCTTTTTTAAACACGTATTAGTATGTACGTGTTTCACTTCTCTTCCAGAACTAGAATGAGAAATGCCAAACTGTTACCAAGTAAGAGACATACCTCACTAAAATCCACCTCCTTGAAACGTTCAGCCTTTCTACAGCAAGAGGAATAGGAGTACTTGTAAGTCTACAGAAGAATTTAAATACTGCTCAAGCTCCAGGAAAAGGTAGCAATTGTTAAGTATTAATCAATTATACTGATATTTGTGTGTTTGCACTCTAGCAGCAAGTAGTGCATTTAATTTTTAGACCCAGTAACTCAATCAAAATGTGAGGTCTGTATTCAGTTCAGATCATGAAGCGATGCACATCACCTGGGTTTGGTTTTGCCCTTGAATTTGCATTTCTGTGAGCTGACCTGGTGGGTGTGAATAGCACCCTCACACAGCTGGCACACGTCACGCTTGCTTACAGGAGAGGCTTGAAAAGGTTGAGGTGACCAGCAACTACTGCCTGGGTATTTGTAATCCTCATTAGTAGGCAGAATAATGGAATAATTATGACTGAAAGGGACTTCTGGGGAGCAAAGCAGGGCCACCTTGAGCTGGGGCTGTATCGAGTTTCCAAGGAAGGAGACTCCACAACCTTTCTGGGCAACTTGTTCCCATGTTTGACCACCCCTGTGCAGGCTCTGTGGCTTCTGAGTGCTAGAATAAAGTTGAGAATGTCAAAGAAAGAAAGAAGAGTAAGAAAATATCTACTTTATTATGAAATATTATCTTCTTGTTTTCAGTAGAAGCAAAGCTCTTTACCCACAGCAGTCTCACGTTCTCTGATAAATTTGCGTCTCTGGACTGAATTCCTAACAATAGGGCTACATGTAACAACAACATGGCAGTATTAAAACTGTCCTAACAGCTTGAAATTCAGACTTTTCTAAGAACACATGCAGTTCATCTGACAGAAAATAGCTATCATGGGAGAGCTGAAATACTTAAGAAATGAAAGAATAATATCTGCAGTTACAAGCGTCCTTAGTCCTGTGCTCAGCACTAGAACTGAATGCAAAAATCTGTTCCTGTCCTGTACCATGGACCTAGTCAACAGGGACACTCCTCCTCCTCTCTGCCTTCACCTGTCAGCCCCTGCTTAAAAGTAAATGCCCCAGTGAGGGAATTCCATGAGGGAATAAATACAGCGTGAGGGTGAACACAGGAATTTCTTTATTTATGTAATTTATTTATTTATCTATTACATGTCAGGGCAGCATGTTTATTTGGAGTCAAATATTCTAGTAGCAAATTTTATCTATACTGATAAACTTTCCATATGAAGTTGTCTTATAGCATAAAAAAGCATGGGTCTTTTGTCCAGCCATGCCTGCAGGCCTGTGTGTGCTGCTAACAGGCAGAGCAATGGACCTGTCAAAGAGGGATTCTGCAAGGTGTTCACAGCAGCAAGTGCTAGTGATAGGGAATAAAGTGGAACTCAATGACATGATTTCAAAGTATGTCCATAAATATTTACATATGCTCTTTCAAGTTTTGACAGAATGCCCAGAAGTAGAAGAAATTTTGCATTTGTGTATTTTTGGATATTCTACTTCCCAGAATCAGAGCTTTGCAAGGAGCTCCAAAGATACCTACCTAGTCACAATGCAGACAAGCATCCTATCAGGGTTAACATTTGCAGAGTATCCGGCAAGAGGGCTGATTGTTCTCTGCTACCAGGAGAAAAAGCAGTGCTTTCAGCAAAAGGAAAAAAAGTAGCATTATTTATTGTCAGAAGAGAAAATGAGCAATCATTTAAGCACATACATCTAATTTGTTAGCAAACTTTCCACAGGGATGATTTTTGTCATTCAGTAGAATTCGGTTAACTAATGGTACTTTTAAAAAATCAGGAAAAACAAACACAGAAGAAAAACCTAGGATTGAATGGCAGAGATGTCCTTCAGGATATCTCTGTATGGAGCTTCAGAATCCTGTGTACCCTGAAAAACAGACTCCAAGCCCTGGCTTCTTGCTTCTCAGAATCACAGATTATCCAAAAGTAAGATGATCACAGATTATCAAATATTGAAGGTCATGTCTGCATGCAGACAAAAA
This sequence comes from Netta rufina, assembly GCF_964035555.1. Lineage (NCBI taxonomy): Eukaryota > Metazoa > Chordata > Aves > Anseriformes > Anatidae > Netta > Netta rufina. The sequence continues at coordinate 6,694,927 of NC_140130.1, read as the reverse complement.
CGTGCATCCAAGCTGTGCAAGACTGTGCACAATGTCACCTTCCTGCAGTACTTCAGCTAAACCCTTATCTGAGACTTGGACGTCCTCTTACCAGGCTATTTTCTGTGTTGAATTCTTCCACTCTTCCTTACTACTCTCACTGATTCCCAACTCCTCTGTAACAATGGCTCTTTCACTTCTGAAGACACATCCAATTTGACAGGCATATAAACATTAGTTCACCTCTATTACACTTTTCCATGACTTTCACAGTCTCACTGAGAATGTCGTACTTTTTAACAATAATCAGCATGTCAAACTTTTGCATTTCTTTGCAGTTTCTCTCTAATCTCAGTCTACCTTTTGAGTAGAAAGTGTTGTCTCGTTACACAGATTAATTCACTACTTTTACTTAACAGATAAATGATGATCACAGATACTACCCAAACTATGGGAGCAGAGATCCTACCTCTAACACAAAACAATGAATGCAAATTTTGATTGGATTAAGGACTTCACAATTAAAACAGATTTCCTACACTTTCATGGCTACTAAGCCTGGTCTTAGTTTTGCATTTTACTTAATGCTCATACAGAGTAAAATCACTAAGACAGTACTGTTAAAAAGATAAGTTCCTATGTTCAAGATCAAAAAGAAATGTAAATATATATAGGGAAAAAAAAAGAAAACTGCAATAATGTGATATTCAAGGAAGAAGGCAAATGAATTTGCCTCAGTTCTCAGTTTTGTACAACTAAGAGGAATGAGAAATCTCACTTAGCTTTCTACATAATCAAAAGGGAAAAAAGAGAAGGTGGATAACATTTTCTGAGCTTCTATTTCCACACCACAACACTGGTCAGTCCTTAGACCATGTAATTTTTAACATTCCCTTTTAAACTTTTTAATGGCTTTCCATTTAACCATGGCTTCTGAACTAAGATTTTCTATAAGAATATTATTATCTCAAAATTTGCAAAGACACTAACCGTAAGGAAGTGAGCTTACTGCAAAAAGGTCTGAGGACAGTACCCAGAGGAAGATATGTAACTTCTGCATCTCACTACAGGCTGTTATTTGCATGGAGCAATTCAAGATGGATAATACCACAGCCAGAAGAGAAAGGACAGCATGTAATGGGGCAGCACGCAGCTGTGTGCACCATGTGGGTGTAGGCAACCCTAGAGGAGAAAGGAAACTGCACTCTTGTGAGCAGATGAGGACTTGGCTTATGTTTCAGATGTGAGGAGCACCTACCACCCAGACCGCATCCACTCAGCCCATGTGAACTCCAGGACTTAGATAGTGTACCCAGCTCTCTACAAATTTATTAATATTTCATCCTGATATGTATTTTTAATCAAAAGTTCTTAAAGGCCAGCAGAATATCCAGTATATATATTCCAGTCCTTAGATGCCTTCATCATTAAATAGTTTATAGGATACAGACCTTACACACACACACACACACAAAAACCATGATTTTAATGATTTACATGGATTCCTAGAATAATACAAACTCAAAAAGATAAGTTGTGTATCTTGTTACTTAGGACCAAAATACAGCTCACCATTTTAGAGTGGCAGTTTCAAGTGAAAAACTTTCCATAAACAGGAGGCATAGCAACATGTTAATAACTGCTATAATTACCAGAGTATTCCAGTGTTCCCTTTGTATTCAAATACAGACTGGAATTAAGAATTAATCTGAAGAAAATAATTTTATATATATGCACAGAGGCCCTATATATTTACAGTCTCTGTGATATACAGATACTTTCAGAGGGATATTTTCCAGGCTGTAAACAGACAGCCTTCACTTTCAGATCACCAGCCTGCCCAAAAGAATCCCTACAGATTAACTTTGGAGAGAGAAGTCCCAGCATCAGCTTGGCACACAAGCACTGGAAACAAACTTAGCTCTTCTTAGTATTTCACTAGAATATCAAACAAATTAATAGAGAGTACCACATGATTATTGACTGCTCTGTTAGTCCTAAGAAAGAGAGAAAGAGAGAAAGAGGGAAGGAAGGAAGGAAGGAAGGAAGGAAGGAAGGAAGGAAGGAAGGAAGGAAGGAAGGAAGGAAGGAAGGAAGGAAGGAAGGGAGGGAGGGAGGGAGGGAGGGAGGGAGGGAGGGAGGGAGAACGGATGGACTAATCTATTTTAAGGCAAATTAATTTAAATTCTAATATGGAAAGAAGAAAAGATTCCAAAGTGAAAAATTAAATGCTGAACCATTGATCACTAATAAAGATTAAGAAAGATTTTTAGCTTGGCCTTTTTTCTTTCACTTTGTATTTTACTAGCTGTATCTGGAAAAGGCTCAGGTGATCAATTTTTATGGCAATCATAGAATCATAGAATAAATCACAGAATCATTAAGGTTGGAAAAGCCCTCCAAGATCATCTGGTCCAACCATCCCCCTACCACCTATGTCACCCACTAAACCATGTCCCCAGGCACCACGTCCAACCTCTCCTTAAACACCCCCAGGGGTGGTGACTCCCCCACCTCCCTGGGCAACCCGTCCCAACGCCTGACTGCTCTTTCTGAGCAGAAATGTCTCCTCATTTCCAGCCTGAACCTCCCCTGGTGCAACTTGAGGCCATTCCCTCTAGTCCTATCACTAGTTATCTGTGAGAAGAGGCTGACCCCCAGCTCCCCACCCCTTCCTTTCAGGTAGCTGCAGAGAGCAATGAGGTCTCCCCTGAGCCTCCTCTTCCCCAGACCAAACACCCCCAGTGCCCTCAGCCGCTCCTCACAGGACTTGTTGGCCAGGCCCTTCATCAGCTTTGTAGCCCATCTCTGGACACATTCCAGGGCCTCGATGTCCCTTGCTATACCGGGAATCAAAGTATAAATCCCCTGACTTAGTCATTTTTGCTGTGTAACTATCAGACTTTAAATGACAAACATCTACAGCAGATTAAAATAGCTGGAAAATTATCCTGGAAGAAAAACAATGTATATTTTACATTTCCTAAAGGTTCTTTTGTCATTTTCATACGTGTCCTTTCTTTGACTAACAAATAAATTATTTAGATTAACTGCAGATGCAGATACAATTCTGGAATCTTGTGGTTAAGGGCTTAGGAAAAGTGAAAATATGGTTTAAGGAGCATAACACACACCTTTTTGTGTTTTGTAACATAGATGAGAGGCTCTCAGCAAAGCTTATGAAAGCTCTGCTACCTCTCTTGGAGCTAAACACTTCTTCATTGAAGGGAAAGGCTTTCATGAATTACACTTGAAAGTATGTATATTTTGAAATCCCCCAAAGTAGATTCTTTCACAGAATCACCTAGGTTGAAGAAACCTCCAAGATCACCTAGCCCAACCTCTGATCTAACACTAACAAGTCCCTCACTAAACCAGATCACTGAGCTCTACATCTGAACGTCTTTACAAGACCTCCAGGAATGGTGACTCAACCACTTCCCTGGGCAGCCCATCCCAATGCCTAACAACCCTTTTGGTAAAGAAGTTCTTCCTAACATCCAACCTAAACCTCCTCTGGCGCAACTTTAGCCCATTCCTCCCCCAAAAAAGAAGCACTCACACAGCCCCTGAGAATCAGCAAGAGCTGTTTATTGCTGGCCAAAGGCAGCTGTGCTGGGAGCAGCCTGGAAGATGCCCTCCCGTGGACAAGGAGGAGGGTTGGGGGGCTGAGGGCCCCTTTTCTGGGGCTGGTTCCCCCATGCCATTTGGCTTGCCAGAGAGAAAGGCTGCCCCTCAGCCACAGGGACTGCCCTGCACCTCCCAGCCTGTGCCCCGTGTTCATTTTTAACACTGCTTTTTAGGCAATTTCATTCTATTCTTTACAGAGAAGAACAGAAGCAAGGTGCATCTCCAGCCCTAATTCCCACCTGCGCTTTGTGCTCCGAGTGAAGAATTTCTTCCTCACGTCACATCTCATCTAAATCTCCCCTCCATTTGCTCAAAGCCATTTTCCTGGTTCCATGGCTACACTCCCCGACAGAGTCCCTCTCCAGCTTTCTTCTAGGCCACTTCTATGGGTAAGGTTAGGTGGCCAAAATGCAGGACCAAGCAAACTGCAGCCTCCTCTACCTGGTTCCACACGTTCCACATGACATTTTCCAGCTCAGGCTCTAGCCTCTCATCAGTGTAACATGGAATCATTCAGGTTGGAAAAGACTTTCAAACTATTTGAGTTACTATACTCAAACTATCTGGATTAAATATTGCAATGAATAATATTCACACTGAAAATTAAATTGGCCCATAGCAGTCTATGTATGCATGACTAACCAACATACTGGTTGCTAATTATCCCAGACAGAATATGACAGCTGTTTCCATTCGGTGTACCACTTCCTACTACATTTATGAAAGATAGTAATTAATTCCATTGTATTTAAAATATTCATATAACCATCAGAACTCAGCTTTAGAAGTATTCTGCAACTTGATGTATCAGGTTCCGTTTTCTTTTTCAAGCATGCCTGAAAATACTGGGCAGTTCATTGTAAAATGCAATTCTTAACTTACTAGCCATGTATTGCATGCTGTGAAAAAAGAAGTAAGGAAAATTTTGTCCTAAAAAACAAAAATTAAAACAACAACAACAACAACAAAAACCCACTTCAAAATCTCTACCACGTTGCTTTAAGGTACTTAAGGGCTGAGAGAAACAGCTGTGCAGAAGCTCTCTTTACTGGCTTGCAAGACATACCCAAAAATTAACCTAAAATAATCAATTCCTAGAATAATCAATTCCAAAGGCAACTGTTACGTCACAGCTGAGAGCAACGTAAAAACAGACACTTGCAGAGCTGGACACTGGACTTGGAATAGGAACAAGACAGAATTTCCGAATTTGGACTTTTGCAAATACACATGTGCTCAGCAGACAGATATACAAACAACTCAAAGTAATCTCTGAAGCACACTATCAAATACTGAACAAGTATTTTCTTTTTAATAAGTACACATCTTCTAATAGCATCTCTGAAGCCCATCTGGACTGTCAGAGGCCAGGACACACCACTGGAGTATCAAACTGCTGCTTGCTACCAATCCCCTTCCTGGGAGCACTGTGGCTGGCAAAGCCAGATTTACCCTCCATTATTCTACCTAACACACTAGTACTGAAGAAAAAAGCAAATATATTGTTTTCTTTGCTTGAACAAAATGTATTTTTCTTCCTTTAGTAATCCTGTCCTGTGGGAGAAACGCTACATGTCTTCACAGAATGTTTTATCTCAACTAAGTTAGTAACTATTTTTGACTACATGAATGGTATGTTTGTTTGGCACATGAAAGACAAATATTCGAGTTCCTGCTCCATCCCCTTCAATATCACACATCCCAAGGAAGTGGTTCTTGTGGCACTTGCCCCTAACGAGTGGGCTCAAGGCTATTTCTCTCATACATGGATTCTCCCTTTTCAGAAAGTTTCAGAGGGTTTTCCCATAAAAAGACAAACTATTCAGAGAACCAATTAACGTTGCCTAAAAAAGGAACATGACTCAACAGACTGACTTTGCTTGAGCGCAGACACCCAGAACTATTCCAGAAGAACACAGATTTTAATCCACAAATATGGATATCAGTATGTGTTCTACTGATTATTTGGATAATTTGCATGGCAGGCATTGCTCCTGCTCTCCTCTGCAGATGTTACTGCTTCATCTCAGAGGCACACAGGCTCTGTTTTGCTGCCTATAAATTACAAATGTCTTCATCTCAGCACATTTTCTTGCCAGCTTTTCCTACCTCATTTCCCAGAAAGCATACAGGTGACAACAAGCAACCAGGCAGAGACAGAGGGAATCCCTGTTGTCTGAAGACACAACTCCCCCATACCAGCTGCAGAATGTTTTCTGAGTCCCTAACTCTGCTCCCTCAGACCTCATTTTTGAAGCAGACCCATGAAACACCTTCAGATGCCTAGGAATTACAGCTACATTAAAAAAAATAAAATAAATCACAAAATCAATACTGAGCTTTATAATATCACAGACTTCATTCTTTAACCCCTCATAACTCCCTACTATTCCACATATAATAATTGCAGAGACAACTCATCACTTCTTCCACCATTATCTGCCTGTTTTGCAGGAACTAGCTATTTTTCCTGTCAAACTTGTCTCAGACACACTTGGCTTGAAGTTTGCTGCTATTTGTTTCATAGAGAAGACAGTGTGACCCAAAGCTCATCCACTTTTTTCCAAATATAATCAGCTGATCTAATAAAAGATAATCAGTATCTCTTCCTATAAATCCTGCATCTTTCAGATCTCTGGACAAACCTGCTTACAAGTTCACTTTCTATGGTTTCTTACTTCTCTGTCAGTATCAAATGGATTTTTTTTCAGTTGTTTTTGGGGGTTTGCTGCAGTAATCTGGATGAAAAGTTCACAGAGTTCATTAGCAATTGGTCAGATTTAGTACCCATGTTGTATTTTTTACTTTTACCTCACTTGTTGAGCAATGTCTCAATGTCTAGACAATGCATATGTCATATGTAAGAGTCACCACAGCAAATGGATGCTGGAAAGCTGTTCTGGCGTAGGGTGGTTTATGGTTATCTGATCTGATGCACACTTTTATAAACCTCTACGCAGAGTTTTCCTAAGGTTCCTTGCAAAATCCAGAAAGGTTGGCATCAGGTTTGCTCCATGCAGGGGTCTTGTGGCCTGGGAAGAGATTACTGTTTCTGAGACAGTATTCACACACAAATCCAAAAATTACACACACATCCTATTCACACACAAATTTTCTCCTTGCTGTATATGTGGTGTAGTGACTGCTTTTCATGCAGAGATCTGGGATTAAAATTAAATAAAATAAATAAAATTTATAATTTTATTTATAAATAAATAAAATAAATAAATAAAATTAAATAAAATTAAAATTAATAGATAAATCTAAACCCAGGTTAGCCAGGAACAACTGCCAAACACAGTAAGCAAATGTGCTACTTCAAAGATAGGAGCAGAAGTTTTGAAATCATTTGAATGAAATACCAGTCCTCATGCTTAGATGCGAACAATATACGTGTGCTACTCTTCTGGAGTTCACGTTGTTTCTGTGCTCTCCAAATCTTTTTTCACATCTTTCCTGACAGGTCAGGTGTGTGAGGCTGATCAGCTGTCTACCATACTACACTGCTATGGTGTAGGACTGCTGAACAGAGTCTGCACTCATTCCAGTAGATAAACTCCATCACTCTCACCTCAACAATTCAGAATCACCTTTCTCTGACCTTCCCTTCATGAGTATTTCAGCATTCTCTGAAATTTATCCATCTACTGATACTTCCTTATATCCTTATGCTGAACCAGGGCACAGAAGGCTACGTAGAGGATCTGACCTGGCAGTGACTAACATAGAAATGCTTACTGTAATGGAGCAAAAGGAACTCCCAAATTCAGCACAGAAGAGTCTCCTTCTGACCCCTGGACTTCCAGATGCCTTTGCTTACCTCTCAAAGAAGTAAAGACCATTAATGGGAAAAACCACACACACAGTACAAGATCTTTTTCTACGGAGGTAATTTAACCTTACCAATCTTTTTCTTCTGCTGCTTCTGCATCTTCTTCTTGTTCACTATATCCTCCTTCAGTAACTTTTAGCATAGCTAGTAGTACTAAAGACTCCCAAACAATGCAAGGCTGACAAATCATCTTACCAATCTTTACTTATCTTGGGAAGTTTTCTTCTTGGATAACTAAGAGCAGGAAGTCTAAAATCCAAGACAGCTTCTCTAGAGGCGGAATTCCAACTACCTTATGAAACAGTCACTGGGAAGACGGAAGTAACGAGACAGGAGATAGAGTGGTACTGGATGACTTCCAAAGCTCCTGGTAAACCGTTATATTAGGAGAGATGAAATCTTCTGACTCTTATTACTGACTTCAAGGATTCCTTCAAGGAATCTTTCAAGGATTCATTGGTTAGAAGACTCTAGAGGAGACCCCCTAAGCAAAAAGTACTTAGCAGTTAGGAAAGTAATTCAGGTTTCCTGGGCATGTTGAACCATGGCTACTGTGGGAGGCAGGTTACAGGGCTAAATGGCTTGTTGGTCTGTATTGTATGGTGGGTTTTATGTTTCTATTAGTATATTTAAAACAATGGCTCTAAGAATTGGATACATAATATTGCAATACTCAGGCAGGCAAATTCTGATGCTGAGAAGATTCTTTGTCAATGTAGTGGTGCTCTTGCAGCATAGATGGAGCCAAGAGTGGATGGCGAGTTCTTCCCAAGACCCCACATATTGCAGCATGGTGCAAGAAACAGAGAACTTGCTAGAGAAGAGCCACTTGAGCAAATTGTCTGCATCCACTGAGCATTGTTTAAGTTCAGGGCAGGAAAAAATACTTAGTGATTTATTGAGGGGGACTTGGGTAGTTCTGCAGCATGTCCTCTCTGTATCTGTTGAGTAACCAGTGCAGTAATTTGGCTCTGCATTCCTCTGTAGAGGACTTGCTCTGTCAAGTCCCTCAAATGTTAAACGTAATTACAAATTAGTTATCATTACCACCACATAAAGTAGCATGGATCAACTTACTGTGCTGCTTACCAATATTCAGTGGAATACTTAATGTCAACACTGGGATGTGTACTGGATTCACCTACACTCAGTCTCTCCTTCTTTTATTTTGAAGAAGAAAGTATGCACTTTTCTCCTCTCTGCCAACCATGTCATGTTTTTACCTGCCCATCAATTCTGAACACAATTTTATATTACTTCTGTGATTAGGTTGGCATTTATACACAGGGAAGAAAAGCAGCCAAGGAGATCTCATTGCATTATACCCTTTCAAGAAATTTTGCATCTCAGAAAACATTTTAAAAATGTTCCATCTAGAGGCAGAAACAAAAGATAAACACCTCATCAGTCAGCAACAAGTAAATAAAAATAATAATAATAAAAAAAATACACCCCAAATGGGGTACTTAGTATGTCAAATCTGGATTAGCAAAATCTTCAAAATACATGAATAAGATTAACTAAGAGACCAGGTGGTGCCAGCATCATAACATGAATTTTGTGTGGTAGAAAAATGATCTCTAGAGTTCTTCAAAGAATACCTGTAATCTACACACATTTTCCCTGAATAAATTCTGTTAAGATTCCCTTTTTTAGAAAATATGTGACATGGATGCAAGCCATCTAAACACAAATGCAGTCAAATATCCTTTTAGTATACTTTACAGCAGTTCAGACTGCAATGGAAAGCCTGGGTTATATATGTAATTTTTTGCTGCACTGAACACATGATTGCCTCCTTGAGTGGCAATCACAGATTATTATCAAAGGGCAACATAAACGGCATTCAGATTTCAATGACTGAGCTCATTATGACATTTAGAGCACTTACCACTTTTTGTGAGTTTTGCTGATTGCTGCTTATCCACAGACTACAAATATTGCAGAGTACCTTAGACAACCATGTCCAGTTTCTTCCAGTTCTACCTATCTCTGCTGTCAACTCTCTGTCAGCTTGTAGGTAGTTCAGTTATAGTCTGCAGACCTACTTCGTAAAGCCAGGAGGAAACTGGAAGTCAGCTTCTTGTAGATGTGACACTATGTGCCCCACCGCCTATGAAAGTTGAGGTCAATGTGAAAAGGAGATCCTGAAATGCTACAGGCTTCTTGAAAGTCTAAATACGTCACTTTTTGTCACAACTGGAATCCAGAAAGCCATTTCAAACCTTCTCAGCACAAGAGAAGTACCAGAGAGAATTCAACTGAACTACATTTCCCTGTGGTAACAGAAGTGGAAGAAGGATGGGCTGGAGCTGAGGCCTTGCTGCAGGGCTGTGTCTCTATTCCAGACCAATTCTGAAAATGTCGATCTTTTCTGTTTCAAAGTAGCAATTTGATCTTCAAAATACCATCTTAAGGAGGAAGAATTATGAAGAAATTAGTCTTTTCAGACTAAAACCTAACATGTTAATGCCCTTCCATTTGGATGTCAGTTGGGTGTGGGCTGGCACTGTGGAAAGCCACAAACTCCTTGCTGACTGAGCATCATTCGAATTAAAGCCAAATGCTGACTTGAGTATTTGCCTATTACCACATCAACCAGCTGGTGTCCCAGGAATGGATCTGTTCCACAGGTCTGACTTTATGTGAGTCCCAGGCAATGCTGGTTTGTGGGCAGTGCTCTGTGGGTTTGTGAGAGGGCTCTGGGCTGAGGTGAGACCTGCTCAGTCCTGCACAGCTTTGGGCAGCCCTTGGAGCTTCTGGCAGCAGGAAGAGTCCACAGGCATGCAGAAGCCAGACATCACTTGTACACTAGGACTTGGCATGACAGTATCATAAACCATGTCACTTGTCAGACATTTTTCTGTAACACAAACCATTACTTACACACTTCACACATAACAAACACTTCCTTAACCTGTGTACAATTTTTCCTAACAGTCTTATCCAATGGTAAGAGTGCTCTGAATATTTTGTACTGTTTGTATGTGTCCTTCGTACTCCAGCATTAATTTCCCTGTACTGACAGCTAGAAAACACAGTGTCAGCAATTACCTCTTGGTGATAAGGCTTCCCAGATTAAAAACAAACAAACAAACAAACAAACAAAAAAACACCTACCTGTGTTTAATGTTTCAGTGCAAACGGTCAGCAGTTTTCCACACTAGAAAGGAGGTTAAAATCATGTTTATGTCTCATGGACTACTGTATTTTGAAAACACAGTAATATACAAATGAAACATTTGAAAGTAGCTTTGCCTTTGATCTAAATATTTCTTCTTTCTTCCTTACCTTACTTAGAACTCTTTAATGAACTCTTTTCATTGAATTCTTTTGTTCACTGCCTAGTTGCTGCTCAAAGATATGAAGATATATTCCAAGACAAGTTCAACAGTTACCTGCCCTGGGTGGTTTGCTGTATCCTTTCCTTCTTCTAAAACGTCACAGCATTTGTTTGTCAGAGGAAACAGGATGGTCTGTAGCTGTAGTTCCTCCTGAAGTTATTGGTATTTGCAGAGAAGACCTGATTAAAAACTGTTCCTATCATGTTGCCTGCTCCTCTATCATGTGATGCAATGATTTACATTAATAACAGTAGAGTGCAAAGAAGACCTGCTGAGCTTTTAATAAACTTCCTTTTTCCAATCACTTAAAATGTTCTTTAAAGTTGCAACTGAAGTAATACAAAGCCTGCATAACAGTATACTTGACATTTATGATTTTGGCAGTAAATCTGGTTTTCATTTTTACAATGTCTGCTTTTGATTAATTGTTAAAAAATACCATAAATACTTTTAGAGAAACAGTGGAATGGTTAATAAACCGCATTCTGCATGTTAACACCTTAAATAATAATGGAGTAAATGCCTTAAACCATGTACATTAAATGCAAAGTAAAAGTAAATTCAAAAAGCCAACTGCTCACAAGTTCAGCTTTCATTACTGTTCTCATTAGGGAGTAATTGTGAGGCACCCTGAATTTCTTCTAGCCTTGGCGCCTATTAACCTAGTGGATAATTCCATACAGGTTTCAAGTTAAAAGCTCCACTGTTTAAAAGCAAGCAACATTTGTAATGCATCATAAAAATCTTTATTTTTTATAGTATAACATGATTAAGTTAGAATAGCAAAAGATTGCAATCTAGACTTGTAATTCTATGAAAAAATGCCATTACTGTTATTATTTTTTAGCATGACACAAGCAGAACCCAATAAATGCAATTATGCCAGAATTCTGCAGCACAAAAGACCTGGCAGCAAGCTGTGTGGGGTGCATTTTTATCATTTCAGGAAACTGTCTAACCCACTACACATGGGTCCTTTTCTGGGAGGGTGCCAAAGCTGAAGGGTAATAGAACTATAATGAACAGCTCCAAATTAAATTATGCTGTTGTAATGTGGCATTAGTTGGCATAAATGATTTCATTGCAATTAAGAAAACAGATACATAGCCCACAGCAGGTGGTTGGTGATGTACTAGCACCAGATAAGTTGGCCTGCCGACAGAAAAAACAGCAAGAGAAAAGATTCTGCATACAGAAGCAGGTCCGCTATCCAGTGTAATAAACGTAAAGCTGCATTATTAAAGGAGCAACAGATATCCCAGAGAATTAAACCAACTACTGTATAAATGTTTTTGAAGTGTGTGCCTGACTTGGTAGAGGCCAAGCAGACCTGTGCAGTGCTTAGTATCTCACAAAACGTGCTTAGTGCTTAATACCTCACCAAATAGCTGTGAAATGACGGATGTGCCATGATTTGTTATCTGCCCAAGAGTTCACTGAACAAGAACTGCAACCAAAAAACATATTTTCAACACTTCCCTTTCTCTCTGGTGATTTGTGACAATGAAAAAGTCACATTACTGACATGTCTTTGCCCTAATTGCTTGTGAACTTGCAACATTTTAATATCATCTACTATCATCAGCATGAGAGAGGTGCAGTGCTCAACAAGAGAAGAATCAGAGAATTGTTCATTACAGCTAAATATTAAGTAAATAAAGCAGGAGGGTTCTGTAATAGCCTAGTCCTGACTATTTCATCTATGCATGAACGCACAACACCAATGTACTTCACAGCTCTCCCAGGCTGCAACCTAAAGATCCCTACAGACAAGGAGCTTCGTTTGCACAAGCATGTGCCCCGTCCCCTCACCCTGAGGGCCATGCGGACCTGGCATAGCACAGGACAGTGCCGAAGAGCCTGTGAAGGGAGTGAATCCTCCAGCTGATATAAAAGTCTATGCAGCCACAGGGAGCAACCTGTTTGCATGCACCAAGAGCCAAGCTATCGGGTAAGGATTGACATGGCTGTCAAGGAGTGCATGCAATGCAAGTTCTCCAAGAACAAAACAAAGAGAATTTTTTAGTTCATATATATGGGCTCAAAGTACTTACGGTGACTCAAGACAAAGCTGAAAACCAACTTGCCCAAGCCATGAAATGTTTTTCTGTTCTCTATTTTCCCTAAGGATGCCGAATTATATGAGCAGCTTATTTTTTAATATTGTTGATATACACTGAGGTATGTTGATCTTTTCCCCAAATAACACAAAATTATACTTACCTTCTTTTTCCTTCCCTTCATCACATTTCTACAGGCACAATGCTTAACGTCAACTATCCACAACTATCCACAAGCTTTCTTTTTTTTATTATTATTTTTGTTTATCTAATAATTCATCCTTTATTTCAGAGCAGAAGTAAACAGCCTCCAAATAGATGTTTTTTTCCAAAAACATGCATGACAGTTTTTCCCAGTATTTCTCTGCAGAGCCTGCTATCAGTGACCACTTGAGATATCTTACAGCAACTCTGTTGCCTTGTCCAGTTTGCAATTCCTATGTCTTAGGAAGAACCCATTGAGAACAATAAAATAAAAACCTGACAAACATCAGGGATTCACTTAAGCTGAAGTTCTGAGACAAAGGGGGGTTTGTTTACTGTTCAAAACTGACACAGTGCAGCTCTTCTCTGGCTTTGAGATATGTTTGTTCACAAAGTATTTTAAAATGAAACTAGCAACTGAGACCTTGATACTGTTTTATCTCAGTTACCACCACAGTTACCACCAGACAGCACTGTCACCATGCAGTTATTAATAACAGAAAACATCAAAGATGTTGAACAAAAACAAGAATGACAGAGACCACAAGACAAGTTTAAATAGCCTAAGACAGGACCTTAATTAGAAAAACTCATTAAAAAAAAGGCCAAAGACACTATCAAACTAAAGAATCACAGACCGTCACAGGCTTCATGCTCGGCAGTTTCCCAGTTCTCAGGCTGGTGTGCTGAGCCTGCTTCTCACTCCTCCTGCTGCTTCCCCTCCTGCCTTTTCTCAGACCCTGTGTGTGAAACCCTCAAGAGCAAGGCTGCAATAATTTTCTCTAAACCTCTTCACATTCTTGTACCATGCTTCAGCGTCTGGGGACACTGTGTGCATCAGAAACACCGCTACAGACCCCAGAGGGATGGAGGCAAAAACTTCACTAAGAAAAGCTCATGACTGTGGAAACACAACCCTGGACAAAATAAGCATCACAGTTTTAGCCATGCCAGCTTCAGCAGAGACTGCAAAACCTACTTGTCAAGGACCAAGAAAGGATATTCCAGCTCCAGCCAGTCTCCTGGGGAGCATACCTTGCTGAATGCTGTGCTTTGGCTTTCCGTGTTAGACAAGTAAAGCATTTCAGTACTGCTGCTTTACAACTTAACTCTCGACTTCAGCACAACAGGTCACCTTGATGCAGTTCCGTGTCTTACAAGAGCACCAAGCCACAGGAAGACATAGAATTATGTAGTGGTACCAAACAGACATTTTAAAAAGGCAGGAGCACTCCTCCTACAGACACATGCTCCTAGGATATTTCAGGTTGGAAAGGACCTGAGGAGGTCTCTGGTCCAACCTTCAGCTCTGGGGCCAGACCGGGCTGCTCAGGGCATTCTCCAGTCAGGTCGTGAGAACCTCCAAGGACAGAAATCAAACCCCAGTTCCCACTCTGATTTTGTTGTCCTTCAGAAATGTGATGGAAGTGAACTCCCTCACCTCCTCCGGGCCTCTGGTAAAGACATTAAACAATGAGCCCCAATACAGACCTCTGTAGATCATCACTGGCCCCCATTCAGCTAAAACATTCAGTTAGAAGAGGAGAAAAAGGCCCAAAGCAGACAGAAATAGGTGCAGCATAACTCACTGATGGTGTCCCAGGACTGCGGCTTCACCTGTTTTGCTGTGACATATCAAGCCAGCTCAACTACAACCTTTTTTCCTTTCAAGATCCAAGCAAGCTGCAGTCAAGTTTTCTTTCCACCTCGGCCAGCGTTCAGCAGGAGTCTGTAATGATTACCTGTCAGTCCTTCGCTGCTCCTCCACAGCAGCCTGATTCACATACAGCAGCTCATGACAGTCATGCCTAACCTTCTATTTCCTCCAGCAAAGATGGGATTAACCTTCTCAAAGTTACTGAAGAGATATCATGTACATATACATGAAGAGATGTCATGTACATCACACAGACAAACATATGTGTTATTTATATATGCAGGGTTCATTAAAATGCATAATTTTTTTATCTTCCCTGCTACACAGAACCATGTTCAGTCATGAGAATCCCACCAAGACAAGTAGGGAAAATCAGAAGGAGTATGGTTCTCACTCCATATTTCATCCCAGTGGAACCACAGATTCTTCCAGCAACAGTGCTAGCCATCAGCAGACTGTGTTAAAACTAACCTTAAAATGGAGGGATTTTTCCTGGTTCTGTGCTTGGTTTCTCCAGTCGCACTGCAAACAGCTGGCCTGGTGCATCTTTAGGAGTGGCGCTGGGGACAGGGGCACATGAGCTTCTCCAGCTGGCACTGGTGTCTATGGGAACTGAAACACATGTGAGATCACAGCTTAGTTTATGACAAGAACCATTAAATCGATGATTGTATAGCAAAAAGCAATAACTACTTTGCATAAGCAGCAACAAGGCAATTGGCTCTAGGGTAGATATGCTGTGTAGCAGCATTGGGGGATCAAGGCAGGCAGGGCTTTTTTTCCGCCACTGAGGCCACCTGAGGGAGACAAGGGAGCCGCCAGGCCCCAGCAGCCCTCGTGAGGGAGGCTGAGGAGGCATCGGCAGTGCCCCATTCCCAGCCGTTCAAAGGCAGCCCCCAGGGAGCATGGTGACCAGGATGTGGCTCCTCAGTTTGCCGGCTGTCTACCTGTAGCTAAACCAGCCATGGTCTGCACATGGTCTGCACCAATGTCAGGGCTGGGGGAGAAGGCAATGGCCCAACTGAAGTGCATCTACACTAATGCATGCAGCATGGGCAACAAACAGGAGGAGCTGGAAGCCATCGTGCAGCAAGCAAGCAATGACTTGGTTGCCATCACGGAAACGTGGTGGGACCACTCCCACGACTGGAGTGCTGCAATGCCTGGCTATAGGCTCTTCAGAAGGGACAGGCAGCACAGAAGGGGTGGTGGTGTGGCTCTCTATATCAGGGAGTGTTTCAGTGTTGTGGAACTTGAGGCAGGGAATGATAAGGTTGAGTTCCTATGGGTCAGGATCAGAGGGAAAGCCAACAATGCAAGCATCCTGGTGGAGGTCTGTTACAGACCACCAAACCAGGATGGATGAGGAGTTCTACAGGCAGCTGACACAATCACCAGCACTTGTTCTTGTAGGCAAGAACTTCCCAGACATATCCTGGAAATACAATACAGCTCAGAGGAAGCAGTCTTGTAGGTTTCTGGAGAGCATGGAAGATAGCTTCCTAACGCAGCTGGTTAGTGAGCCTACCAGGGGAGGTGCCCCGCTATATCTTCTGTTCATAAACAGAGAAGGACTGGTGGGAGATGTGGTGGTCGGGAGCTGTCTTGGGCGGAGTAACCATGAAATGGTAGAGTTCAGTGCCAGGGAAGCCCATGGAGCAGATTATCTTGAGTGTCATCACACGGCACTTGCAGGGCAAGCAGGCGATCAGGCCCAGTCAGCATGGGTTTATGAAAGGCAGGTCCTGCTTGATGAACCTGATCTCCTTCTATGACAAAGTGATGCACTTAGTGGAGGAGGGAAAGGCTGTGGATGTGGTCTACCTTGACT
Source organism: Netta rufina (assembly GCF_964035555.1). NCBI lineage: Eukaryota > Metazoa > Chordata > Aves > Anseriformes > Anatidae > Netta > Netta rufina. Next base: position 6,678,390 of record NC_140130.1, on the reverse strand, counting down.
ACAGTAAGGCTTTTGATACTGTTTCCCACAGCATTCTCCTGAAGAAACTGTCTGCTCGTGGCTTGGACTGGCGTATGCTTCGCTGGGTTAAAAACTGGCTGGGTAGCCAGACCCAAAGAGTTGTGGTGATATTGGATTGGTTGGATATTAGGAAGAACTTCTTTACTGAAAGGGTTGTGAGGCATTGGAATGGGCTGCCCAGAGGAATGGTGGAGTCACCATCCCTGGAGGTCTTGAAAAGATGTTCAGATGTAGAGCTCAGTGATCTGGTTTAGTGGAGGACTGGTTAGTGTTAGGTCAGAGGTTGGGCTAGGTGATCTTGGATGTCTCTTCCAACCTAGGTGATTCTGTGGTAATCTCCTTAAATATTAATGAGGTAAACACTTCTTTTATCGAGCCTGTATTCCAACTACAAACTTAGTTTTAGCAAATAATATCATGATTACATGTAAGTACATATGTGTAAGTATATATGCAGCACAGCTGCTCCCTGAAAGACAACAGAATGAGGAGACAAGGCTGTGCATCCTTGACATATCCTCTGTGGCTGCAGGCTGGTTAACCAGCACGAGGAATTTCATTTTCCTCATGGAGTCAGAATCCTGCTGCGTCAAGAAATAAGATACAGAGGAAAGGCAGAGGCAACTTTTGCTGCATTTTAAAACAACTCTTTCCAGACAAAGGGAAATGAACAGCATTGGATATGGGAGAAAAATCTTACTACAGATAGTTTCAAGGGCTTCCAACACTTCTGCTAGGACATTACTGAAAAGGTAATATTTTTTCATCTCCATTTGATTTCCCCTCATGTTTTACTGTATCTTTCCACTTCCGTGTGTTCCTAATAAAGATGAACCAGGGAACTAGACACTGGGGAAAGAGAAAACCAGCCTGGTGTTATATGCACATGTTACAGAGGTTGCTAATATCCTTTCACTAGTGCCATTACCCACCAACAGTTACTCCTGTGACTAAAATCTGTTATATTTCCAACTCAGTTTGATCTGAACACCTTCTGCTTCTTGTTCCTATTGCTACGTCCTAGGATTAGAAGACCCCAAGGACAGCTACTTGGGGGTCTACAGAGCAAGTAAAGTCGTGCTAAAAGCTTTGCAAAAGGAGTTTCCAGACAGAACTGAGCACAAAGCCTGTGTATTTTTGTACGTTTGGTAAAGTAACAATAACCTTCTAATTCTGCCCTCTGTGACACCCTGACTATAGTTGCTGTCTTACATCCTATCTGTGATCCCAGTAAGTCAGGACAGTACTGGAGAAGCATCTGAAGAGCAAGTAGTTTAAAGACAATTTCTCAGTCTGTCTCTATTGTAATTCATAGACATTCATTTTGCCCTCAAGTGGTATCAGTTTGAGGCACCAGAGGTCCGTGGTTACATCCCTGGCATTTGCTGGTACAGCGAGACCTCTCTGACACCCCTAAATTCAGCAAATGTCAACGGTATTAAGCTGGCAAAACACAAACAGCAGCAATTTCTTGACAACACAAGTGCCTTTCATCCAGTTACATCCTCAGGTTTGTAATTGCTGAAGCTTATCCAGCTTCAGACTCCATGTCTTTAAGATTTTGCAATGATTATGATTACTAAAGCAAGAGAATAAGCAAACATACCTCTACCCTCTACTTATAAGCAAACTGACTTTTGCTGCTGTCTTTGCAATGTTCCTGGCATATGCTTCATAAATAGCCACTGTCAACAGAAAGAGCAGCTTGCTGGAGAGAAAGCTGGCTTGGTCCCAAAAGCACTGTCACATCCCAACTTCCTTCTCTCAGAAAGTGTTATTCATTAAGAAAGCTTATACTTGAGAAGAAAGAAGCATTTTACAGCACTGCTTTCTCAAGCTCAGGAAACTCAGTTTGTCCAAGTTTTTACAGAATGTTTGCATCTCTCCATCTGCTGCAGCTAGCACTGGCGTCACCAAATACTAACACGGCGATCTGCCAATTGCTGTGACTTGCTATTTCATTGGTTGTGTTTTTGTGTGTGTGTGTGTGTGTTTAATTAAAAAAAAAACAACACTGTGAGAACACATTGTTTTCTTACAATGATGTCACAACATCTAAAAAAAAAAAGCTTGCTTGCACTGTGGTCCTTTGCATTACCTTTGTAAACATCTCTCTCATCTTCTCACCTTACAGAAGAGGAGTCGACAAAGAGAATAAAACCCCACCCTTTGATGGTTACTCAGAGCACCAGGCTGTGCTGCCGTAGGTCTCACCCAAGTGCTAATCCTGCAAAGCCTCGCTCCAGCTAGCTGTGACCCCAGCACCTGCCTGGACAGCCTGTGGGGATGGGGTGCCCACCTGCCACCTCTCTCCCCTCGGTGCAGAGCCACCCACAGCACCTGCAGCAACCAGCTCAGGGGCAGTAATGTCATGCCTGATGAAGAAAGCCTTCAGAGCTAGGGTAAATCAAGCAAATATTACATTATCTGCTTTAAAAATGCAGTTTGTAACACTTCCTAGCCAACCTTGGATCTGGCTCTGCAGCCCTGGCACTGTATGTTGCCTCTTCAGATGAACTGCTTTGCAAAAGCCCCTGGAGTTACTGATGTAAAACTATTTTCTCTGTGCAGGTTACAAAGGCTGGGGCAGCAGGGCTGTTCAATGAACAAAGTCAAGACAAAAACTGCTGTCTGCCCCCAGCTGCAGCCTGTCTTCTCATCCTGGTCAACCTGTGCCCTACAGCTGACTTCAACACCTCAATATTTTTTCTTACTCCGATTTTCTGTCTCTTCCCCCTCCTCGGTTACTGACCTTGCTTCTTCTATCTGACCTTCTCAGAGACCACAACAGTAATAACTCCTTCTTAAATGAGGAGGGGAAAGTGCTTTGCAGAACCTGTTGTGACTGCAATGGACAAGGCATGACTCCAGTTGCATCCTTCTGTACGATCTGAGCTCGCTGCCATCAGAGCCCCCTCTTCTTAGCTGGGTTAACTCCGATCCTCACCTTTACTGTACACTGCAAACACATGTCAAGTAACAGCAGTGACTGCCTGCACATCATTTCAACAAAGATTTATATATCCATTAAAACAATAGGATCCACTTTTAACTATTTACATGAGAAAAATCACATGAAGTAAACTTTAAATAAGATAAGAAGCCAAATTACATTCAGGTATTGCAAGTGTTAAAATAAAACTTACCTTGTGTTTTTAAAAAATGCCCAATCCCAAACAGGAAAATTGTTCTACATTTTGTCTTCATTGAAAACAATCTGAACAGCAATCTAATTTCAGGATGGACAGATGAGCTATCACACACTGGATATGTGTACACAAGACTTTTTCTCACATAAAGTCAATTATACTTAACATTTAATGGATAAAAACAACTGCCACCGTGTATAGAAACTGAAAAGTTTTTCTGGCATCATTATGCTGTATTGAGGTAGCTAAATATCTAGTTGTAAAAAAACAAAACTAAACTAAGGAGGTCTGGTCTTAGGTTCAAGGTTCTGGAACCTTTTTCTCCTAACAGCAGTGAGGTGTAACAGCTACTGAGTGAGACTAAGGGAGTGGTATCCAATTCTGAGCTGGAAAATGTCTCGCTCACAATAGCCCTGCAAGAACTCAAGCTGCAACACAAATAAGAATGCCACCAAACGTATTATAATACAACAGCAAGCCTGCTTCGGGTAAACAAGTGGGAAGACAAATGAATGTTAACATGCAAAATTTAACTGAAGTATCACAAATGAGGGGGAGAACAATTTTTAACTGAACAAGAGAGGAAGAGACAGACTTTTCCAGAGTTAAGAATTATGTATTACCACAGACATCTTCTTGGTAAAAGCAATTTTCCTTCGCTATCCTACTGAGCCATACTTGCCCCTGTTGCTACTATGCTGATTTCAACAGGGTGTCATAAGGAAAGAATCTGATATTAAAGAGCCAGTTTGTCATTAGGCTTCCCTCAGCAACAAACGGCAGCATGCTGTGTTGCGAGTGAATGTGGAGAAACACTAAAAGACTGCAATTAGGGGAATGGTAAATATCACATCTCTTCCCATTCTAAAAACTGCTTTTGTAAATCCAGATTTTATGCTATCTGATCACTGAGCAACTCAGCTCCTGTCTCAATTATTTACTCTAATATCCAAACAAGTGTGTTTTTTGTAAGTACTGTCTCCTCAAACTTGAATGAAAAAGTCAGTAACTTAGATGCTGTTCTGAATGTAGAGTACAGATAAATTGGACAGATGAAGGCTGTTGTTTTCCATGTTTTAAGGCATGTTAACGAAGAAATATGCTAATTAACTTTTGACCCTGTTTCAAAGTTTATAACCTCTCCAAAAGAGTAAATACTCTATTTCTAAACAATTGGGTACATAGAAAATGCTGAGAAAAGGAACATAAAACAGAGGTTATCTAGTTGGTCTGAATTAAATTTTAGTACTAACAAAAGAAAAAGAAAAGGAATACAGAAGAATGAATGGAAGGCAAATTGCTTTGAAAATCCAAAGGAATATTATGGCTCTCTCTTTGTTATTCTCCGTGAAATAAATTAAACCACATCTGTTTCCTATAATATATAATGAGCACTGCACATCTACAGTAATCCCAGCTCGGGTATTTGCACAAAACTCTCCATCTTACTGTAGTTCTTGTCTCTTGATAGGTCAGCCCATAGACCTGCAAATGTGGGAAACGCATCACATGCAGCACTCAGTAGCTCCTGTGGCCACGTCCTTGCAGATGGAGGTTTGCTGAGGTTTTGTACAATGTACTGTCACAGGAAATAAGCAAAGAGCAAAGGAAAAGGCTGGAGTGAAGATGCTGGTCTAAGGAAACTAATACCTGGGTTGTAACATGGGAAAGGGACAGGACAGAGAACATAAAGGCAGCCAGAAGGGCAATCAAAGCCTTTCTAAGCTAACGTGAGTTTTGATGGGGTTCCTCATAGCCTGAATAGACATTTTATCTTCCTGTAAAAAAAACGGAAAACTAACCTAGGCCAGTAATCTACATAATTATACAATGACTGTATAGGAACTGCCTAAACAGAAATACCGTTTCTTTGAGTTGCTTCCTCTGCATTTGCTGCCTGTTTGCTCTTGTAAGAGCATTCCAAAATCTTCTCTTGGACTACACTGTGTTGAAGTGACAGAGAATAATTATGTAATGATACTATAATCTCAGTGAAAAAAAGATTTCCTGCTGTGGGCCTAAAATCTCTTACTTCTCTACCATGCCTCAATTAATGTCTAAGGCACCACGGGACTGGATGAGAGAAACTCTGCCTAGCAGTACTAGGAATGCCACCGCTGTCCAGTTCAACCTTTCTATCATCAGCATCCAAGCAAGGAATCTTACTGCTGTCATGAAAACGAGCTCTGGGTTGCACCTTTACAAAGCAGCACAGAAAATAACTTCCCTCCATAAGAGCCAACCATTTTCTTAGACAGCTCCACTGACTGCTTCAGGGCTCACACGAGCAAAGTAACTTTCTTCCATGGACAGTTTTAGACTCCCATAGCCTAAGTTACATTTATCACCACACATACCATCTTCTGCTCGGCTTTATTGTTTGGACACCAGTCTCCTGGGACTTGGGACAACAACTGATTTCAAACAGTCCTGCTAAATCACTTCAAGCACGTTCACCATTTTTTGACATTGGCTTTGTCTCTCTTTAGATTAGTCATCTCAGTTGCAATCTGCATGACTAACCTGGTAGGAGTCTCCATGAGCTGCTGCCAGTCACTAAATCCAGAAACACAAACTAGAATATTATTAGGTGCCTTGCCAGTATGAAACATGAGAGAAGGGCCATGACAAAGGACGCTTCTTACAACAGAAAAATAGACGAGTGACAGAGAAGACTGCTGGCTTTCCACAGCAAACTCAAGTATGAGAATGGCTACAGTTTAATTAGTTTAGGAGTGGAACAAGGTGACTGTGTCAGATGGAGTGATACTAGAAAAAAAAAAAAAAAAGAAAAAAAAGTTACTTGCTGTGTCAAATAAGTAAAGCCACATTTTGATTCTTCTAGAAAGTGGATGCAGAAAGTTCTGATGAGGGAGGACTGAAGTCAACAGGGTTATAAGGCTGTTAATCAGGTCATCATTCAAATCAATGAACACACACGGGACTGCATACAAGAAAGGCAATCCTTATCTTCAGGAGTAACAAATAGCTGTATTAGAGCCTCAAACAATAGCCTGAGAGGTGAAAATTTAACATCTCTTACTACCAACACCCTGTATTAAGCACTTTTTCTGCATACTCCTTCTTCATCTGTGATCTGTACTACATCTATCTGATAATGAATCAGAAATGTCATATAATTACACTTCAAAGAGGCTAGTGTAATTGATGATCATTGAAAGCTGGCTTTCCTGTAATTTGCTAGAAGAAATGAAGCTCCTTGTGTGCATTTGGGGGCACCACTACAGCAGAGATGTCTAATCACCAGACAGTTCAGTTCAACAGACATCGACGTATCAGCTCTAATAGCTATTTCGTAAGGACAAAGACGTAACACATACTGAAGGAGCTCTTCTAAAGTTGTAAAATTTCACTCTTCCAGTTTCCCTAACATTCAGTAAGAGCCACTAAAAAAAAAGTCAAAGACCTAATTCCAGCTGTAGCTTCAGCAGCATTCAACAGGGGCTCAGTGATGCTTCAAGTAATACCAATGTCAAGCTAGAGGGGTAGGGGAGCAAGGCCAAATGGTTTGTTCATGTAAAATGTCTTGGCAAAAAGGTGTACCGAGAGGAAGAGGAGAAGGAAAGCTAGGATATCCTCAAGGCATTGTTATCATTGTAGTTCTGACATGGAAAAGCAACTGTATGGCTCAGGAATTTGTCACACTGAAGAAGCCAATCTCTGATTCAGTGAAGAGAATTGAAGAGAAAGAGATGTTTTGGTGATGACCAACCAAGTGCTCTCTTACAGGTGATGTCTTTAGTGAAGAAAGTAGTTTTTGCAGTATTTTCCTTTCTGCCAGCACCTCTAATAAAAGTGTTGATGACTATTTCACCAAACTCTCTGACCTTTCCACAATGGAGAAGCAACACACAGCAATAGGTGGAACCCTGCACAATTTCACGCTTCTTGTGTTTTAACTCACTACAGTCATAAATGATTAACACTCAGATCTGACAGCACACACCCTAATCCTACAGTCCTTATTGAACCCACCCCAAACAAGCCTATGCATGGGCTACTTCTACTGCACAGAGCAAGAGCATGACTGTCCATACACCTTCTACATAGAAACCTATCAGCATCACTTCTAGTTATTACGCATTTTTTCCTCTCCTGCTTGAAAAAACTGTTATGAGTCAGAAGGAAACTGCATAGGGAAAGTAGAAGGTAACAGTATATACAGGAAATTGTGTTAGATGGTAGATAAAGGGGAAACAAGACCTGTCCCTGTGCTATTAGAGTCACTGTACTCTAAAGGTAGAAGAAAAGCAAATGTGAGCTGTGAAGCAAAGTGCGCGTCTCACTGGTATTTGTTTTTGTGCTCTGGTGCACAATGCTGAGGTTTTTCAGCCACCATCACGTTGAAGTTCAACTATATAAAGAGCAGGGCTTAGTGCACTTCCTGAAGAAGTGAGCAGTCATCAGGGTTTCATGACACTTTCTTTCCTCTGGGCCTAGAAAGGAATCATTATATGACACTTACCCTGTCAGACCTATCAGCTCTGAGTGCTCTACCATATGCAGAAGCCATGCACCTATCTTGTATTAAGATAAACAAAGATATGTTCCTGTTCTCACATCAGAAGATTTTTAATTTAGGAGACACATATTGTTCCAGTGCAGAAACATGCCCTTCATTAACATTCCTCTGCCTTATTTTTGAACTAGGACAAGATGATGAGGAATACATACCACTGCATATGGCAACAGTGTCTGATGAGGGGTCACTGAAATGAGCTGGGAGGTTGTATAAGGTGGTATCTGGACCTTTTTGTTATTATTATTATTATTTTTAATTTATATCCCAATTTTATCTGTTTTCTAATAAGGAGATCATATGGTAAATTTTAAAAGTATCCAGTGGATATTCATACATTATTGACAAGCTGGGTGTTAAAGATTAAAGGCAACAAGAGTTGCAGAGAAGCTGATTATAATTTCTCATTTCTCTCTCCGTTCTCCTCATCATTTACCCCTGCCACACACAAACATATTTCTCTGCTAGCCACTTGTTGTTTTCAGACAGATCACTCAAAAAAATCTTATTGTTTCTGTTTATTTCCTTGGCAATTCTCTGTTCACTGCGAGTTTATGCTTTTTTAATCTGTTTATTACACTCTTCCAGCTTTATTTCCTAATCCTCTTTTGTTCCTCCTAGCTTCATTATGTTTAAACCGGGAAAGCTGCTTCTGTTGTTCTTGTGAGCTTTACACATACTCCTGCACCCATCTTCTAAGGAGCCTTCCTTGACAATTCACTTCCTTCTGACCTCTTTCCAATCTTACGGAGTACCAAAATCTTAAAAAGCAGCTAATAGGAAGAATTAACAATATTAAACCCCCTATGTTCACATAGATAAAGAATCGTGCCCACTCATGCATGCAGTCTTTGAGCAATTACACAGTGCAGGTAAAGAGTCCGCTCCAAGCCACGAGACCCAAGCCACGCTGCCAGGAGCATGGTGCCTATGCTCCTCCCCAGAGCCTGGCACCCGGTGGAGCCACCCACTCGCCCTTTAAGCATCCTTGTAGGCCACAGCCCTTCCCCTATCCCACCATTCTACCTCCCTTCTTAGTGTTAGCCTCATGCATCATCCCTTTTAAATTGCAAAGGTGTGTCAGTAATGCTCATCATGTATCAACAAGAGTTCACAAATAAGGCCTGATACGATAACGTTTTATTCTCAATTGGCAGAGGTGAAAAATGGCTACGCACGCCATGGAAATTTTGCCTTATGTACCTCAGGAAATATAGTATCCTAATGACTTTTTATAACACAGTTTTCCTTTAATTTAATGATTTGTGAATCTAGTACTGAAGTCTCACAGACTTTACTCAAAAGACATAAACCCTGTAATAATACAAGTCTAAATGACTACAGACAGCAATGAATGTTGAGTTAAAGTAATTTCAGAGATGAACCAAATGACAATATTACTTATTCTCAAGATCAGGCTGCATCGATATAACATTTTTATATGTTGATTGTGCCAGATTTACAGGATACAGGATTATACCGGTCTTGCTTTCCTTCTTAATAAATACAATGGTGAAGAAATGGGGGTGGTTTCTTTGTACAGTAAAATCCTGCCACACCAATGGCCAAAAATAATCAAGTGATATTAATCAGTCTCCTTTTCATCTCCATAGAGATTAGAAATATTACAGACAGAAACACAGCTTTAATTAGTCTGGTCAAACAAAAGGAAAAATACATGACTACTCTTGCAGATAAATCACAGTAAAGATACAAATCACATCTCAGAAGGTGAACAGTAATTTTCTCCTGGATCTCAAACTAGGTAAAAACCATTATACTTCTCAAACCCAGTAGAAGAATAGCTACATGCCTGTGATTAACACTTTAAGAGTATTTCTAAAATACATGTACTGATTTCTCGGTTTGGTGAACATCAATATGTAAACCAAATAGTTACTGAGGCAAACTTCAGGCTGATATTTACTGTGAAGGACAATCAATCTTCAAATTTAGTTTCACGTAGTAAACATCACGTGGTTCCTAAATTATTAAAATATGCCCCAAGCAATAGACACCTCTCTAACTCCAAGTTGGCTCAAGCGCTCAGTGCTCTTAGAGCTCTCGGACTGCACCTGAAGTTTCAGTTGCCTGACTCTCGTTCACCTATGCATTTGTTCAGTGGAGCTAAACTTAACAAGTAGGTATTTCAGAAAACACTTTTCTGGAAGAGACACTTCAACTTCTTCTTCGTGGCCCAGCATTTGAAACAGATAGAATGGTGCTGCTTTCTAATGCAAATCCGAAGTCTCCCAGGTGGAATGTGATTAGCCTGGGGCAGTCTAACCGGTCAGAAAAATCTTCAGCCTGAAACGTTGCTGAGATCGTTACAGATGGCATTTGACAGTGAAGATCAGGATGGATTTGTTCATATGGAAAGTAAAGTGTAACCAGGGATGGGATGCAAAATAGCCAGAACAAGGATACAGAAAGGTCCCTAAAAAGTCAAAATTGTATCCGAATTCATATTGAACCACACTAGTGCAGCACTGCTATGATGGGGGGGGGGGGAGGAGCACTAAGTGCCTTCGCTTCCACACAAGCAGCTCCACAGAGCAGCTCCATCTCCAGAATGCATTTGGCACAGTGCAAAGCTACATCTGCAGGATACACATCGACATCCTCCTGGGGGTTAGGAGCGCTGGAAGCACCGTGTGCTTCACTCTTCAGCTTGGTAGCAGATCTGCTTCGAGCAAAGAAGTTACCAGAAGCAGTTAGCCAGCAGAAGAGCCCCTTGCTCTGCAGCTGCCCGGCACTGTCAGGAGGCTCCCCACGCCAGTGATACAGATGGCTAGCGTGCTGCACCAGCATTGTGCTCGAAGGGTTGCATTTGTCCCCTAATTACCTTGTGGAGTGTAAGCCTACGGAGACCTGAGCATTTGAAGTAAAACTATGACAGCTATAAAGCCCTGAAATGCAATCATACGATGTGCTGCAGAACTGACGGAACAGCCCCAATTAAAAAGTTTCATACAAATGGCATTTTGTGTCGTGAAACTGTTCCTCAGCTGTGCCACAGCATCTGCCAGAACGGTTTGAAGATACGGGGAGCATTTTTAATCCAAACCAAAGTAACTTTATTCACTACACACATACATTTACAATAAGCATGGCTCCACCAGGGCTCACAGGAGAGAGAATGGCTCTCTCGAAAGGTTCCATCAAAACTACATTATGGAAACAGAGGAGCACAAAGGGAACCAAATGCACATGGCATGCTAACGAACAGTAATAAAACAGCATTATTAAGACTGCAAATCCAAGCCCTGAAAAAGTTAGGAAATGCCAGAATTCGGGCTGTTTGCGAGAGGACAACTTGCCCCTGCCTCCTGTGGATATGTGGTCCAGGACAGCCTTCATGACATGAATATTTGTTTTGTCCTCCAGGATCCCTCTGTCAGCTCTCTGAATGGACAATGCTCCCTGAATAAGCAGCAATTCATTTTTTTTTGCCTTCTCTTAGAAATCCTGTGTGCTGCTTTATGCCTTATTTACTGCTCTGAAAGCAGAATTATTCATTTTTTCAAAGAGTTTTCTCTGGAACTCACTATGTAGTACCAGAGAGCTTCTCAAATATTAATGACAGCTGTTTGCACAACATGCCTGTGAGATGATACGATGTGCACGAAGGTAGCTTGTTTCAGCCTGGGCAGCCTTCAGCTCTTTAACAATTTCACCAGTTCCAGCCAGGAAAACAGGAGTTGTTCTCCAGAAAGGGTGAGAGTGTGCATGCAACAGCACTGATGAGGAGAGAGAGAGAAGTTGATGCTCAATAGTCCACTGTATTAGGGATTTGATAGGTTTTAACAGGATAGATTTAGGTTCTGCTTCCTTACACGGATCAACAGACTGAGAATATGCCAAAGGAAAGGTAATAATGAGAAGAGCAAGAGTTCACAGCAGTCACAGCATCCCATGCTTTTCTCCATCTCTCTGTCATGGACAAAGCCAGTTTCATATCTCCCAACAGCAACATACTCCTGCCTGGGTCCTGCTCTTCTCCCACCATGCTGGGAAGGCATGTAAGGGTAACGCAGCCAGTCTCATCACCTATTCACATCAGATCTTCACTGAAATTTGGAAAACAGACACAGTGTAAGGACAATAATTAATTAGAAGATTACATCAGAGTAAGGAGTACATTTTTTTGAAAAGAACAGTGGAGGTATCAAGGCTTTAATAGTCAACTTTCTATAGTTATGGGGTGCTTAAAAAATAAAATATTTTTGACTGGTTGCAAAAGCTGATGTGCTCAACTATTCTCACATGAAGAAAACCAACTATGAGCAGTAATGGATGAGTGACCACCACTTAATTTATGATTTTTTAATTGTTTTTTTTTTTTTTTTACTGTACAAGGTAATTTTTCAACATGAATTTTAATGCAAGGAATGGAAACTAGATGAATGAAATAATTTATGGTATTATTCTGTTTTCATCTTTTTTAATTATATTTTCCTTCGGGGTCAGCTTGGTTGTATTTCCTTTAAATACAGGGACCAGAGTATTTATGTACTCTAGTCCTCACAGCCTGGTAGGTTGCTCAGTAGCAGATGTGCATTTATGTAGTTTTATATAATATACACGTATATACACACAATATATATATATTGTGTATACAATGTACATATGTATAGTGGTAAGTCCTGCATAGAAGAAGAGATGAACAGTCACTTGGAAAAATCTGAAACTCAGTGAAGAAAACAAAATATAAGAAAAAATAAACTTTGTTTATAAACACTTTGTCTGCTGAAGAGCTTATTTGCACAATGTTGAAGTGACTCCCGGTAAGATTTTATGCTGGATGAATGAGGACCAACAAAAAAGTTGCTGAGCCAAGTTTAAGCAAGACATCACTGTTTAACTGTCTAGTTAAACAAACTACCTGTCCTGAAAGACTTCAGCTTCATTGACAAAAATACTAAGGAGAAACTAAAGAGAAACTAAAGCCCACCAAGCTGGAATAATCAGCCAAGAGGATCCGGAGGAGACCAAAAGCAGATAAACTGGATGAACAGATGCCTTGGAAAACTGCATGCAAAAAATAGTTAAGTGAGGGTGAAAAGCAGTGGTGCAGTGTGCTTTACAGAAACTCATCTGAACACCTTCATAAATTGCAGGTTTTAAAGGTTTGCTTCTGCTTTTCTTTCCCCTCTTCTCATTTGTGTATGGAAGTGCAATGGTTGGGTGACTCATTAAGTAGCAATGGAAGAGAGCAGTGATCTTTTCTCCTCCAAAATGCAAAGTTGGAGGAGTCACTTAAGTGCACTGGAAGAGTGGTGTTGTTATAGACTTAACCATCAGATATCAGCTCTCTATTCCTTAAAAATGTTTAACTTTACTTTTCAAGTAAACTACCAGGACAAAATAGAAGTAACCTCCACACTCCCAAATCCTCCAAAGGTTAGATGTAGTGGTAAAAAAAATGGTAATTTGTCACAGAAAACATTGTTTTTGTTGTTGTTTTTGTTGAAATTAGAAGAAAATACTGTAAGTAAAAGCTGGCCTTTTTTCTTTTTCTTTTTTTTTTTCCTACGCTTAAATGCATGATTGTTGGAGGTCTTTAAAAGACGTTTAGATGTAGAGCTTAGGGAAATGGTTTAGTGGGGACTGTTAGCGTTAGGTCAGAGGTTGGACTCGATGACCTTGAGGTCTCTTCCAACCTAGAAAATTCTGTGATTCTGTGATTGTTATGTACGCAGGTAACAAATTTAAAGAACCCATTGTTCACAAGAAAGCTATTAATAAAGATTTTTTTCTTCCTCTGGGAAGACAAGAGAAATAAAAGGTTTACTATTTTGTAGCCCCAAGACATCTGGAGAGGAATGCACACATTGTTGAAAGTACCTGAGGCAGCTGGCTGTGTGCACAGTTCCTTTTTACGTTAGGTCCAGCAGGATGAGAGAGAGCTATTTGTCCTGAGCATATGCCTTGTGTTTTGATATATTTTCAAAACGAAAAACAGCAGGATGCACATACCTCTTTATACTTGAAATGGTGGCATTGAACCTGAAGCACTTGGGGTTCCTGGGCTTTATGGGTACATAATGTAGTGGTGAGAAGGTTATTATATGACAGGAATTATTGCTTAGGCTTTAAGTAAAAAGCAACATTCTATGCGGCATTTTTTTACAATGTGAATGGACGAAGAAGAGTTCCCAGTTTTCTCTGTTCACCGAAATATTTTGTTTCCTTTTGTACAAGAGAGTGTCTTTGGGTGTGGAATTACGAACAATCCCTGAGGAAGCAGCATTCAGTTGAAGAGCTAAGACAGCCTTTCCTCGCACGTAATTTCCTCTTAGAGATGCAATGCAGGACAGAGAGCACTTTTGAAGTAATGTCTATTTACAAGTTCTAATAGCTTTGTACACAATGATTTCCTTCATGAGACATCTCAACCACTTCCAATGTATTCTTACACTTTCAAATATCAAGCAAACGTAGTGACAGGTGCTGCAAAGCAGCCAAGGAGATAGCTCTCCCTGTGATTGAGTTATTATGTATTCCATTAGATAGTGCTGCTCAGCTGAGCTTTTGAAGGTGGAAGGTAAGATTAACAGAGGAGGAAAGGCTTCTTGTTAATTAAAGTGATGCACTGCCAATTGTAAGGGCGATCAAATATTGGTTCAGCCTTACCACTGCTGCTTACTTTTAATAGGCAGGAGTATATTTGATGATGGATGCCCAGCTGAGCAGAGGCTGTATGCAAAGCTGCAGCCTCACTGCTCACTGCTCACCTCTTTCAAGATCAGAAATGTGCAGACTGACAGGATGAAGACTTGGGAGAAAAATTGTTCAACAAGTGCAAAGAGACCAGGCACTGAACCTGGAAAAAAATTGCTCATTACTTGACTAAAAGTGTAACAGGGCAGTTTATATGCAGTGTGCTTATTTATCGTAAACGCTGCAGCAAAGCTAATGATTTTTGTTTTAGTTGGAGTTCAGATTCTCACTTTCATCAGCATTATCTTGCAAAATACATTCCCAAGATTATTTTAATTTAGGATTTGACACCAGCGATTGCCTTTTTTCCCCTCAAAGGATAAATTAGTTCACAATAAAAGATGCATATTAGGCAATTTATTATGCTAATGACTTGCAGAAAAAAGCCAAATTACCTTGATAGTGGATTATATTGAACAATAAAGAAACACACTCCTTGCAATTCTCAGTAAATGTATAGTTTAGCTGTGGTTAGCTAAAGGAAGCCTCCTGGTAGTAGTATCCACATTAAAGACAAACAGACATGCATTATCAGTAACCACAGTCACAGTGAAACAATGCAGACGGATCTCAGATTTGTAATTAGATCTCATTACCCTACACTAGTCATTTTTAGCTCAGCTTGGAAGCAAAGCTTGTGTGAGCGTGGCATATGGTGCATGTGCTGGCATTTCCCTACCTGATGATTTTAAGATCTATGATCAGACTTCAAACACTTTGAAAGAAAATTTGAGACTCAAAGAAATTAAGCTTTGTACAAATTTTATGCAAATAGAGAGCCAGGTAGATCAAAAAAACGACATTAATGATCCTCATTGATACAGAAGCTTGGCGTGAACGTATGAATTCATAGGAAACAGCTGCTCCCAGAAAGGTTACTCGCTTTGAGGTGTGAAACATCTCTCCCAGGCTATGTGCCCTGCCACTTCTGCTGACTGAGGACTGAGGACAGACACATTCCTGGGCACAGGGTATTAGGCACATGGCAAAGTAGGAGAGAGCTGCTGCAGGGTACTGTCTGTGGATCGTAAAGCTTGCATAGGGAAAAGGATACAGGTGGAGAGAGGCATTTCACATTTTAACCTTGAAATAACAAATGGACCAACATCCCTAAATTCAATAAAAGCAAGATTATACAGAAAAATTTAGATGAGTATCAAAATTATATTTTCAAGTGGGATCTATAACAAGATTCAATCAGACACACAAACACACATACAGAAAAATGTTCCATGAAAATGGAAAGAGTAAAGTACAGTCTTATGTGAGCAATAAAATACAGAAAGCTATGTAATTGAAGGAAAAATAGAAAGTGGCCTGAACACTAACCCTGCACCAGTTCTATCAAGCAACATCTGAACAACCTAAAGAAGGGTGGAAGCAGCTCAGACTCTTCTGGAGTCTCTGGCAATAAGAAAAAACAGCAGTAATTTTAAAACGCTACAGTGTAATGAGTTTTGACAACACCTGGTTAGAATGAAAATGAGTCCTTTTTAGTAGATGATTAGAGGGATTATAACCTAAAAGATTAAACAAAATGCCTCTTCAGAATCTGGTCGGTTGAGATTTCTCAATTCACTTGATTATGGAGTTTTTTCTCCAGTCACTGCTACTGTTACAGAGCACCTCTGAATTAATGGTCCTGGCATACCCATTCTGCTTATTTTAAAGTGACTAATTACAACTAAATTTGTCTTTGCAATTATGTAATCTTCACTGATGAAATTAAACTTTTATGTGTTAAATTGGTATTCATTTCCCTGTTTGGGAAAAAGAAAGCCCAAACCATTTGGTTAAACCCTGCATCTCCCCCCATCAGTCACTGAGCACAGAGTCCTTACTGCTCCGACATGGAGAGGCAGTGGCACTGCTCAGAAAGCAAGGACAGAGCTCTGGAGCTGGGTAAGTGAAAGTTCAGCATCACTGTGATAACATCAGAAGATGGAGCTGCAACTCACTCCTTCTGAACTATCATCACATTATGAAAATGAGCGTTTTCAGTGTGTTCTGTAGCAGGAAATATTTTATCTGCTATAAAAGCCAACAGTTTTTTTAAACACAATTAAACTCCCAAGCTTCTTTTCAGAATGTAACAAACTGTGAAAGTCATTTACAGCGTTGGATGTACAGCGCCATCACTTTCATCCTCCAATGTAGTGACAAAAATACAACATAAATTAAGCTCCATTTTCTTTTCCTTTGTAGATCTGTTCTGCACTGTGTTGAAGTACACCAGTTTAAAACCTCAGTTACATAAATAATTAACTAGGACCAACTGAAAGTTAAATGCCAGTTTGTAGGAAGAACTACCTACTTCTTTCCTGACTACCATTAGTAGAAAAGTTGAAAACACTTAGAAGAGTGGCTGCCACATCAAAGTGAGTAGGATGTGGGGAAAGTTCTTCCAAAATGCAGTCTCCGAGTAAAGTTAATGCCTTTTCCAACTCAGAGCTTGAATTAGAGGGGTGACCTTTTTGCTGCCCAAAGGCAAGTACAGACTTTTGGTGCAGCCACACCAGCAGGGACCTGTCCAGCTATTACATTTACCATACACCAGCAATGTCCTTTTTGAGCACGTGAGGCGTTTGCACTAGGAGGTTTTGCCATTAGGGACAGAACACATCCAGTTTGGGTACACCAGGAAATATTTTCCAATGTAGACAGGACCTCGGTTTTGACAAAATACATTTTCTGTTACATAAAAAAAGACAGTAACTGACAATTTCCTGATTTCCCTGAACCCCTTTCCATCCCCCTGTGTCCATACAGGATCTAGGTACTTGCGAAATGACAAGTAATTTTGTTATTCATGGATGTATGAATATTGTTCACATGAAAAACCAAAACACAGGCTGAAGCATATACTGCAAGAAAAAAACAAAACAAAACAAAACAAACAACAAAAAACCCACAAATGTTTAAAATATTCGATGAAAACCACAAAAATAGCAAAAAGAAGCTGTGTCTCAAGACAACAGGCACAGATTCAAGCCCTCAGCTTTCTGCTCTCAATACCGCATGACACCAAGCATGTCATTGGAGCATGCTGTGCCTGATTTCCCATCGCTAAAACAAACACAATAGGCACTAAGATGCTACAAGTGCTTGTAGAGAGCGGCTTTTGAAACCTGCTTCCTTTGCCACTGGTTTCCATGGAAAATTAGCATCTCCCTCGTTTTAGTAAGACAGCCAAGCTCACTAAAAAAAAACACAAGAAAGTTTAGGCAACTGTCATTTTCCTGTGTACAAAAAATAAGAGTGCACATGTACAAAGGAGAAAAGCAGCAGCAAGTCTGACTGGCCAGGCTGGGGGAAAGGCATCTGGCTCCGGCCATCCCCTGCCCAAGTGCCTCTCCCAGCCTTTCCCACTGATCTTCATTTACCTCTGTGCTGCCTGGCAGTCACCTTGGGGGAGCTGCTCCCAGTCCTCAGCTCCTGCCACCCCCCTGCAGCCCTCATCTCCAGCAATGGAGCAGGATGTGAGTTCCCTGCTCCTCGTCATGGGTCATCGCTTCCCGAGAAAGAGGCGTATGATAGTATGAGGTAGGGATTTCACTTCTGTCCACAGGCAGATCCATTCTGCCTTACTTTGGCCATCTGTAGAGTAAATATGTGATCAAAACTATCCACTCAGAGCTGCTCAGTGCTGAATGGAGAGGACAACTCAGCTCCTCTGCCTTAGAGACAGCAATTTCAACATGGGCTGAATCGTCCTTTAGAAGTTACCCTTCCACTAATGAGGGAGGGTACCCTGAGACTAATTTCCACTGTTTAATGCAGGTGATGTGGAATACAACACAATTTTCTGGAGCTGTATTTATTGCCCTTTTGTATCAGAGGTACAGCTTATTTACTCTCAGGCAACTAGGGAATAGATTATTCAATTAAATGTACAAAAGCGGGTAATTTAGAAAGTTAACTTATGATGACACCATGGCAGCAGCATTGCACTATTGGAAACAATCATCCTGAGTTTGGGAAAAGCATACTGAAGCTGTGCTTCAATGCATGCCTAAGGAAGAAGGGGCAGAAGTACAAGTGCTATGCTAAATACAGCTGCTGCTGAGAACACAAAAGTGACTGTATTTAGTGAGGCTATGGGCCATGTAACCCAGTATGCTTAGCTGCACATTCATAGAGACGTCAGGAGGTCTTTATATTTTGAGGAAACATGTCAGTCTCACCTGTCCATCTGTGCTGCCACTCGGATTCTGCTTCACCCTCCTTTCACAGATCTGCTCATTGAATTTCGGAAGCAGCCAGCTGGACATGGGCTGCTTTCCCCACTGCCCACCCATTCACAGGTCTGTAGAGGTAGAGCTGTGTGAAGAAGCCCTAAGGATAGCTAAGGCCAGCCATACTACGTGCCACACTCTTCATTCCTTCACACAAGCCCTTTGGTCACACACACAGCCAGACCTGCTCAGGGCACCACGCAGAGGCTCTGTACAGGAGCAAGCATTTCAGAAGCCAAAGGCCTCAAAGACAGCCAAACGTCCAAGCACTCTGCTGGCAATGTAGATCAGGAAAACAAACACTGATGGTTTGAATTCCTTGAGCTTTTTCTCTGTCACTGCTAGGACAAGGAAAACTGGGAGCTTCCAGCTCCAGGGAGATTTTGTAAAGTGTCCCCCTCGATATCACTGATCAGTGAAATATCCTCCTGTGGCACGACGCATCCCCACAGCTGCACAGCACACATCCCTTCCCCAGCACATAATTCAGAGCAGTACCCACCTCAACCAGACTGGTCCTTTTGCTTAAAATGAGAGTTGACATTTTCATGAAATCAAATAAACCCAGGAATGGCAGATGGTGTGTACGTGCAGGGAGGGGGGTGGAGGGAGGAGAGCGTGGTTTTAAAAAAGTACCTGCCCCAAATACAGTGCAAGCTACAATCAAATGGCAAGTGTTGGCAAAGTGGAGGGAAGAGAAGAGAAAGAAATAATCCTCTGGCAAAGGAGTAGGGAAAAGGCTGGTGCATCGATCAGTGTGATCAGGGTGTAACTGTGGATTCAGCAACCAAAAAAGAATCACATTGCCAGGTAAAACAGCGTACCCAGCACCACCCTAGGAACAGGCAGACGATGCTTGGTGCAGGAGGAGGAAGCCCTGATCTCAGTTTGGAAGCGATGCTGATGTGAGGGGCCAAGCGCAAGGCCTCTGTCCCTCTGCGCCACCACGAGGGGCTCCTGGGCCTAGCTCACTCCCAGCCTTTTAGGGCAGCTGCAGGGGTGCTGGGGGGCTTCCTACACCACACAGCAACAGGAGACAGTGAATCACCGCCTAATAAAGAGTCTAGGACATCGAGGCTCTAGTAAAGATCGTGGAACAAAAGAAGCTTAATGACATTTATGTAGGGAAGTGACTGCTTTAACTACCTGAACTGTAAAGCAATGGGGTTCCTCTGCACATGAAGGTGCAGTGCAGAGGTAAAACGCTGTCTGTCCTGTTATGGGTGCTGCTTTTACTTTATTTTTGCTGCCTGGCATGTCTTTCCAATAACCTGGACCCCAAGAATGGAGAAAAATTACACAGCCAAGAAGGCCTGAGGCTAGAATTACTCTGCTGGAGGAAAAAAAAAAAAAAAAAAAAAAAAAAAAGAGGGGTGGGAGAAGGCAAAAGAAAGGCACAGCATTATCCAAAGAGAACATCTACCTACTAGAAACCTCTGAGAGTCCCCTCCCTCTTTTTATTTTTATTTTTTTATTTTTTATTTTTTGCCATCAGAATATAAAAGTCTGTATAGTCTTTGTTCTTTGCTGAAGTGTCTTTCTGGACAAATACCCACTTCTCAGTAGCCTTCACATATTGTGAAGCAAGAAATGCGTGTGCTCGCACACTATTCTTCAAAGTAATACACAACAAATTATTTGATTGAATTAATAATCCATAAACACTAATTGTACTTGACGCGAGAAGCATCCTACCTTTCTCCTACTTATTGAAATTAAAATACATTCTTTGGCTTAAATTATTTCTCTACATTTTGACTTTATGACAGCAAATCGTTTAATCAATCTGTCATAATCTTATGACTTCACCTTCAAACAATTCAAATTCTTGAAAAAGAATTGATGTTTAGTCAAAAAAAAAATGATGCATTTGCTTGCACTGCCATAAGCACTCACATGCTCCATTTATCTCAAGCATAAAGATTTGTTAGCCAAAGTTTGTCTCCATGTGAATTCTGTTTAAGTACATATTTACACAGTAATTATGGCTCTGTACGATTTAAACTCTAGTGAAATACACAAAACATCAATGGGTGGTAACACAATACACTTTTTTCATGTTTTTTTACATGTTTCAATGGGCAGTCATGAGATCAGTTTAATTAAATTTCACACTGCTATCCTTGAAATGTTTATTTTCTGTGGATTTAGTTTTGCAGTCCCAAATTTAGAAATGTTTTAGAATAGTTAGTAGTCCGTGATGGGAAGGAACTATGGCAGGGGTCCAGAGAATTCTTCAGCTTTTATTTCACATCATTCTATTATAACACAATTATGTTGATGGTGTGGCAATAATACATTAGTGTTATAATACCAACACAGTGGGTTATTTAGTTTAAATATCTTACTATGTTTTACGTCTCTTAGTGAATTAAAATAATTCGGGAAGGCATGCAGTGGCCTAGGGTTGAAAAATCTTGTTCCTGCAGAGATATTTACTTAAACCAAATCTAAAGAGATGACTTTCAGTATTTATGCAATAAATCATCACTATAAAATAAGAACTCCAGTCTTGATGAGGAGCACCCATGCATACCTGGTAAGTCACTGGGGCATCTTCTGCGGCCTCTGATGGGGCCAGATGCAACAGGAGATTTAGGCATCTTGGCCTAATGAAGGGCTATCCTTCCCTGACGTGAGCTAAACTATCCTCGGTTGTATGACTGAACGCTCAGCTTGCAACTGGCAATGAACAATCAGGTGACATGAAAAACTGAAGCTTTGGAGGATCAAAAAAGAATAAAAACAGGAAAAGGGGGGAGAGTTCGGCATATGTTCCATATACAGAGAGATGGAAAACAAAGTATTTGCTGATACTTGTGGCAAGCAGCTCCTAACCTGCTGCATTCAGTTTGATTTTCCATATGTCTTAATAGACATGACTATGAATAGTCATAAAAATTAAACTAGTCTTACCCTAAATACAGCAGTAATATTCAGCTCTCACCCTATTATGCTCTGAAATTAACAGGCTGACTGTAAAGAAACACCTACCCAATTTCTCTTAATTTACCTGTCATCAATTACATTGAATTATGACTGATCCTTTTTAAATAATTTTTTTTTCTTTTCTTTTCTTTTCTTTTCTTTTTTTTTTTTTTTCCTGTTTATTGCAAGACTTGCAAAGAGTATTCACAAGCAACTCAAAATATAACATTAGCTTTTCTATGCCCTGGATGTTCTCAGAATCATTTCTGCGTTTGTTTTTGTTTTGTTTTGTTTCGTTTTTTTAACATAGAATTCACTTTACATATAAAGATTCATGACTATCAATGACCAAAATCTTAGTCGTCTCTTCACTGCTTTCCATTTCTCAAATGAATCTTGTTTCTTTTTCTTTTGTTTTTTTTTTTTCTACTGCTGAACATATTTTGGAGAGATTTCTAGTTTGCTAGCGCAACAGTGACAGTGAGAATTTCTTTGTGTCAAAGGAGCAGGAAAGTTTAAAGCTCAGCAGCATGAGAGGTTTGGATTGTTTTTGCCAGTGCACATTACCTTTAAATTTATGCAAGTAGAATCTCATATGCCAAGTTTTAAAAATTAATCTAGAGTCTCTCACAATCCCCTACAGTTTTCACAAACTGAAAAGTATATAGGTCAAACAGTTGAAAGATGCCTCTGGACTCATTTTCCCACATTTTGGCACATGCAAAAAGCACCTGCGGATATACCAATGGTTTTTTTTTTGTGTTTGTTTTGTTTTCTTTTCTTTTCTTTTCTTTTTCACCCAAATTCCACATGCCCACCTTCCTTTCTGAGTGATAACCACCAGCAGCCACACAGCCCCAACAGAGCCAAGGTGCTCCAACACAGGGATGCTGTAATCCACCCTCACACATCACCGCTCTGCAAAGCAGAAGTACTCTGCACCGTTCAGGAAGAGATAATAACATGAGAGCTTCAAGCACACAGGGAGAGTCAGGGTGAAATCCTGTGCAGCATAGACATGGCCAGTCTGCTCCGCGGGTTTGCTCCCTAGCACAGCTCAGACACTAACCAGATCCCATCAGACAGCTCCTGGTACAGGAATCAGTTGCTCATGTGTTCAAATTTGACATAATTAGTACCTGCACAGGAACTTTTTTAAGTTAAAGAAGTCTGCCATTTGAGAAATCCTTCTAAAAAAATGAATTGTTTCTGCTATGATAAAGGAATAATCCCAATAGTTCCTATAGAAATTCTTTTCATTTAAGACTGAAACTAGAATTTGACAGTGACTCAAGGAACTGTATTTTGACAGTTATGAAAATTTTGAGCTTTTTTTCTCTATATATATTCTAGGGATATTAGCATTCTCCTAAACAAAGATAAAAGTCTGCAATTTAAACACATGAATGTCTTTTATATATGGAACATTGCCGTTCTTTCTAAATTGTGTTCCAATTTCCAGATTAGAAGAATAAAAAAAAAAAGTTAAAGTGACTCAAAACATTATGAAAGTTAAGTAGCATTGCCAGCTTAGGATGAAGATTCAGGGCTAGTAGTATTTTCTCCAATAAATTCACCACAGCACGTTATTTACACAGCTCCCTCTCCATCATTAAGGCCAGCGATTGCATTAGCTTCCTTGACAGTTTGTCAAGAAAACGCTCCTGGTATGGTCCAGTTTCTCAAACAATTGACAACTGCAAAATACAAGGGAAGACGTGGGGCTGCAGCGAAAGGGTTATCTTTGGCTAAGTTATTCATGCAAAGGTGGCAATTTTCCATACTAAGAAGCATTGTGATCAGTTGCTTATAATCTGACATAAAACCTGAACAGAAGAGTCATGGTTATGGTTTTCTCTCATACGTTATGGGTTTCTGATTTGTTTCCTTTCACTAGTTTCTTGTAATGCTGTTTGCAGTTCACATCAGAAAGCTGTGCTTTTGCTCGGTGTTGACTTGACTGGTATTTTACTCTAATTGTGCCCATTTTTCTGTCCAATTTGGATTCTGAAATTGAGTTCAGACAGAATGGTGTTGGGTAAGGCAGGCTGGCTGTGCTGCTTGACATTCATTGCTCATGGGCTGCAATTCCTCAGACCTCCCCCTGCTACAAGTCTCAGGCCCTCACGAGACCTCTCTACATGACTTTGCTTCACCTATGCATTTGCTGAGATCTCTGTTGCATTAGATGATGGAGATAATTTCTTAAAGAAACCTAACGGTGAATTCATAATTTGAATAATGTAAGACTAACATGCTCTGCAGGGTTGGATTTGCATAGTTTTTTTATGCAAATATCTGTAAGCATTTAAGCCTTCAAAATACATGCACGTTTTGGGTTACAGTTTTTTCACTTAATGAATATTCTCTGCTGGACTATTTAGGGATCAACTACAAGCATCTTTGTTTACAGAGTAAGCTAATTAATACAGTTAATACAGCAGGGCACAGGGGTGAAACGTGCTCCAAACACATACAAGAGTCTGCTGGTGCCACATGGTGTGACACGGATAAAAACCAAGGCAAGTTTGTTGACAAAGCAGCTAAGGTTCGCGCGCCTTTCAGATGGACTTCCAGCAGATTTCCAGTGAACTTGGGCTGATAAAATAATTCCCTTTAAGCAATGCAAAAAGCAGGCACTTTGAGTCCCTTCTAATTCTAATTAAGTGAATAAATGATTTTTAAAGTTCATGGATAGTTAACATTCTTGGTTAACATAAAAACATATATATATTAGAAAGAGCAGACTGGACCAAAACAACAACCCCAAACCCCAAGCCCTTTCGTATTTCATTTTCATGCGTTTGAATAACAGCAATAAAAATTAGGAATGAAAAGATCTGATGAACACGGGGACTTTGACACCCTGCGTAGGACTAATGGCATGGTTCAAATGCCCTCTGAAGGAAGCAGAGCAAAGACTTCAATTCTGCTCTGCTGCTTCCCAACCAAATAACCCGACTCCTGGCTACAGCTTACACAGGAGAAGGACTCTTGGCGTGTCTCATCCAAGTTGCTCTAAGATTAATCTAGGATTAATAGGTGTAGTAATGACTGCTCTGTATGACAGTCAGCAAACCACATTAGGAGAGTGATATCTTGATTACAGCCTCTGTTCCAGTGACTAATCTTTTACAGAAAATTAGAGCAATTGCTAAACAAGGAAACAAAGTAATGATACTAGGGGAATTCACACTGAGTATTTATAGCCCAGTCTGACATACCTGCCAGAATTAGAAAAAACAGCATTGATCACTGGTTCATTCAGGGCCTCACTCCATATACCAAACAAAAAAAAACAAGGTTAGGCCCCACAAACTCACTAATGGTGATTTTCTAAAAGCCCTCTGCTGCAGCGTAGGTTATTGTAGCATGGGGGTAACACATACATGATTCACACTTAGTGAATTAGTTGGTATCTGCTAAGACAGGAGAATAATCTATGGAGAATATGGGGATGAAGTGCAGATAAATGCTCTGCTCCAGGGAAAATGACTGCGTGACCACCCTTCACTGCCAGCACCACTACTTGACAGGCCAGCAACGCCCCTTGCAATTTCAATCTAAACAATCTCATTAGCTTCTCTGACAGAAACCATCAGAGGTAACATTTGTCTTGGCCTCACAACACAACGAAGGTGGAAGAAGACCTCCAGAGAGGTCTGAGGAGCGTTCTCTTTACGCAGGCACAGGCAAGGACCCCGCGGGAGCAATGCTGGCTGTGAAGGCTCCCTTTAGTATGCAAGAGAGGAGAACTATTTCCATAATGCTGCAGGGCATACCAGTGTCTGTGGTTAAGTGAAATTCACTTTGAAGAATATGGATTGTAGGCATGCATCCAAAGCCACATATAGAAGCATCTGATATAAGACTGGGCTGTGAGATCCAGTATGTTTAGACTAAGAAAGCTCAACATTGCTTTAGAGAAGCATGGAGAAAAAAACAAGACAAATTAGTGCTGTTACTGAAAACTCGGTAAAAAACTCATATTTATTTACTTTTAAAACACGATGGCATCTAAGAGACAACTCCATTATCATTTGCTGAGGATGTGGAGGTGTTTTTTTCCCATGTGAACAAAGCTTTACCTGCCTCTGTCCTTACCTATTTATTATAAAGGGCTTTCATCTGCAGTGTGGGCAACACAAGGAATTGCTCGCTTGCAGCTTGCGGTATCTGCTATCACTGAAACCTCTCAGGAGAGTCTTTTATAAACCTGGAAAGTGAGCCAAGGGAGCTCATAATAAATGTGGAATAGCAATGCCCTCATAAATGAATGAATGAATGAATAAGTGAATTACTTGTTCTGGTAAATACAAAATATTTGAATATTGAATGCTTACCTTGAAAGCACTTCCAACAAAAATCTTTTCTTCTACTGCTACAGTTCATAGTTAACTCAAAGAAATCCAACAGAGGCTAGCATTGTTGGAAAGTGGAAGCACTTTTTACAGATCCTCACAGATATCTAAATATGTTGCCTCATGGCACTGCAAAATAAAGATTTTTTTTTTGGACTGATAGCTTTTCAAGTTGTTGACTGGGCATATCTTAATTAATCCCAGAACAATTTCTGAGATAGGGATGCAGCACTTACAGTCCTGCCCATGTAATGCCTCTGGTTTCACGGCACTAAAATGATGGATGTTTGGCCTGATGACTTCTAATTGCACAGGGAAGCACCTGGTTGTACCCCCATAGTATCCAATTTATCGAATTCATTTTATGTAGAAAGAATCGGTATGGATTCAGACTTGAATATTTTATTGTCCTGTCACTAGTAAAAACAAACAAACAAAAAAAATAAGCAACATGCGTGTCTTTGAACTTGAAGCCTTGTATATCGAACACTACCTGTGGTGCCCACCCAGTGGGCAGTGGTAGTCTTGTTTTTTCTCCATACTCTTCTAAAGCAATGTTGAGCTTGCTTAGTCTAAAAGAGTGCTGGATCTTGCAGCCCAGTCTTAAATCAGATGTTTCCATATGTGGCTTTGGATGCTTTCCTATTCAGCAGTGGTCCAGAGACAGGAGAGCACACACAAATACACCCCAAGCAAACAAGAGTTACATATCCCACATGAGCATCTTTAACCCTGACTTTTCTAAACAGGAGAATATTTTGTATCCTTTGCTTAACTGCCAGCATTAGAATGCTTTAGGTGAAACACAGATGCTTGAAGCCATCCAAAATCCACATAGCGCTGCTGCAGCCAGGACACCTGAACCAGCTCCTGAGTGCCTCTGAGGCTCCGGAGGGTAAGAAGCCCTAAAGGCTAGCAGCACCTAAGGCTAATTTTATTGGCATTAGACCCTGAAAGCAGTTAGGTTTCCCAGGGAAATAATATGACTTTTCTTCGATTTAATATTTAGAATGTGATTTAAGTGTTAATAATTAATGTTATCCTACATTTAATTTCTATCAGTGAAAGCAGTCTATTCCATTTCCAGTCAAAAGAAAACTGCGGGCACTCTAGTGTTTTATTAACACATTACAGTAGCAGTGTAAGCCTGTACAAATGTTAATTTGTTATAATTTTATTGCAGAATAATATTTACAGTATTTCAGAGCGGATGTATGTGATCAGCATTTTGTACCCACTTGGCAAGTGGATCTGAACATCTGCTTTGATGATTTCTGTTCACAGCAAACCGATTCCTGTGGTGCTGCAGCACGCTGCTAGCATCAGGGACCTGTCCTGTGTGCTGCTCACAGCCACTTTCACAGTGTAGGCTCTTTCTGACAGATACATCATCACTGTTCGGCATATGAGAAAGCCTTTGGGCAAACAGAGAGTCAAGGTCTTTAATTAATGATGGTCAATGCTCTTTATAAAAGTGCTTGTAGAGGTATCAAAGCAATAACCTATAAAAGTAGCACATTGTGGGAAAGGAGGTGAAAGAAGAGAAACTGTTAAAGCTGCAAAGAGTCAAGGGCAAATGGCTATACTACACCACGCATTGGTTTCCCTCTGCTCCCTCCCTTTTCTTCCAATGGAGCTGAAAACAATATGCATATTCCCTGGAAGAACAGAAAAGTTGACATAGGGCATGAAATAAAATAAAATTAAAAAAAAAAAAATCAAAACACATAGATAGATCTTCCAGGAATAAAAAACAACAATAATAATAAACAACAGCAGCAGACACACACACACAAAACAACCGCTTTTAAAACAGCAGTTTTAATATGGCACAAAAGAAACTGGGGAAAAAAATACATTTCAAAGAGCATAAAAGAAAAAAAGAACAACTCATCTAGCACTATCATAAAAAGTGAAACAAAAACGTTCACTCTAAAAGCAGAATTTATACTTTCACAAAAGAGAGATGAAAGGAAACAATCGCATGGATTTTAGAATAACCGTGCATATATAATGCCCCTGAAAATGAGTGCCTCTGTGCAGCTCAAAGGGATGTAACATAGGAGATGCCTGAAAAGCCACTTGGCCTATTTCCCTGCTTTGAGACTGGACCAACTGTCATCAAAATAATTCCTGGGGAATGTTTGCCTACCCTGCTCTTAAAAACCTTTATGAAGATGCTTTTCTCAGTAAAGTAGTAATGAAGATCTCCCCACCTCCTTTGCAAGCCTACTCCCTGCCACGTTCGTCTTTGCCTCTCAAAGTTTTTCCTCACGCCAAGCCTGTAGCTCTTTTTCTGCATTTGACCCCTAATTACTAGTCCAACTACTGTGGGCACTGAGCACAGATTATTGCATGGCAAGTAAGCACTTGCAGCCTTTATGGCTTATAATATCTTCTGCTTCCCCCCTCCTGACTGAAGAGGCCAGCCTTCCGAACTTTTTCCATGCACCCCAAATGCCCCAAGTGCCCCAAACTCAGCGCTGCACTCCTGCCGATGCCTCACAACCACAGCGAGCAGCACGAAAAGATTACATTGCCTGTCTTGCAGATGAAGCTGTCCTGTCTCAGTGTTTTGTTGGGATGTTTGGCTTCCTGGTAAAAGGCTGGCATTGCTTGGCTAAGGATTCATTACACCCTCCACGCTCTTTCCTGAATCCACCTGAATTTGAGCAGGTGATTACTCCCATCCAAGCGCTTACAGTTCGTGCTGAATTCTGTTCTCATTGAAAGAAATCGCATTGCTGTGATGCAGTTTGCTTTTGGCAAAACTATGCTGCCTCCTATAGACCATCTATCAGAGGTTAGTGGCCTCAGAGGTGCTCACAAGCAGTTTATTTATGCCCGCATGTTTTCAGGAATTGAAGTTAAGATACTCAGCCTGAATTTTCTCTTGCTCATCCATTCCCCCCTTTTATGGTGGTCATGACACTACCAATAATTTTCTTGAGTGGACCCCACTCGTTGTGCTTAAGACCTCAAATTTCTGAAGATCTCAAAGAAACTCACTAATGAACAGTTTTAGCTGCTGTCTTTATCTAAGAAATGCCCTCTGGTAAAATCCATCAGGCCCAATTCACTTGGTAGTGTTCAGCTCAGCAACACTTTTCTTTCCTGGTAGCTCAGCTCTAACAGTCACCCATCGGCCCTTTTGCAGCAGAGCCCATAGGTGTTTTTCTCTTTGAAGCAAAGACTTACATGCAGAGAGAAAATCAGTGCTGCCTTCCTTCCATGCCCCGCTCCAAACAGACTTTGCAGCAGCCTTTGGACTATAGAGCCCCCAAATAAAACAACCTTCCAGAAAGCAAGGACATCAGCGTACTCTTTAGAAAAGCCTTTAGTTTAACAGAACAGTAGACTACATGTGCTCTAGTTAAGCATTTACTGAATAATTTTTAAACTTGGAAGCAAATAAACTTCTGAATTTGCCTTCAAAATATTTGAGTTTACACAAACACATTCAGCTGTCAGAAATTTGTATGCAAGAAAACCTGTCCAAGAGATGCTCTAAGAAAATAATAACATTATTTGAATATTTGCTTAACAGAAAACTCTTATGCTGTCTGGAAAACTTCACCTTTACCACTGGCAAGAAAATACCAGAATACAAGCAAACTTTCCAAGTTGCTCTGACTCTGAAATAGCCTGGGAAATTTACTCAGAGGAGGATTTATACAAACATGTGAAAATTGAATTAATATGAGGAATGGAAGGATTTCCCTACACCAGCACACTGCTGAGACCATAAAATGAAGATTTTTGAAAAGAATTGCTGGAAGCAGCAGCAGGCACCCTGCTTGGGCTACAGGTAACTGCCGACGCATGCATTCCTGACTCTGAATTACACAGGTGAGGCGATGCTTGACAGCATGAGTCAGAGCAAAATCCTAATCAGCTTCCACAAGCTTGACGACAGAGTTGCTGGGAACCCAGCTAGCAGGCAGCATGTGAAGTCAGTGAAGTAAGGGAGTATGTTAGCTGGCAGGTGGAAAACGAAGGGCCCACCCCCAGGTCCTGCAAACCTTTCTCATGCTGCATCATGGATCCACTGCCAGCAAAGCATCAGACAAGAAACTGGTTCTGGGTAACTGATTATCCTTGTGCTAGAAGTGACGTGCAGGCTGATTGCTGGTTTATCTCCTGTCATTTGTATTTCATAGCATGAGCCTTTAAACAAATCACCTGCCTCACACATGCAGGAGGACAGAGGGAATACCAGAAGAAGGTGTGGGAGAGCAGTTTTACTCTATTATAATACAGATCATGTACCTCTCTGAGACTGCTTTGTATGCAACAGCATCACAAGCCATAAAACAAATCAGTAATTCCCATCTCTAATGCATCTCTAATCCAACATTTACCTCAATAAAGGATAATACTGCAACCTACACAACTGTGAAGCCAACGTGCCATAAATCACTACTAGATCTTTCCTTTTCAAAGATATAAAAAAAACGTTTTTTTCTTTGAATTAACTTTAGAGAAGCACAGATTTAATGGGTGAAACATATTTATCTGTTAACTTTAAATAATTTCAAGTATGCCAGGGATGTCTGAATACCTACAGTAAGGTAAAATTTGACATCATGTGCTGTAAAAGAGCCACCTAATACTGACAGAAGGTTTAAAATACTTCTGTCTGAATAAAAGGTGAGAAGATTGTTTGAATTATCTGAAGTCAGACGTAACACTCACCCTTGTTAAAAGTTACACGTTTTGAAGTTCTCTGCGTGTTGAAGAACACACTTTTCTACACAGTCTCTTGCTCAGCTGAAGTAACAGGAAGAAACTTAAAAGAATTACCAGAGGTGAGCCAGCTTCTCTGCTCTGGGAATTATGTCATGCCATTTCTACCGCTACTCGTATGTTTCGGGACAGATGTCAGTGAGACGTGTGTTGGAATCTCTGCCTTTGGGTGATGGACTGTCAAACAGGGACACTTGCACTTCTGTATTGCTGGGATTAAGAGGAAAAAGCTTTCCCAAATAATATCAGGAGCCTTCTATTGAACACAGTTCACCTGCAAAATCCACAAGACATATCCATGCAGTCTAATTTGAAAATTCAGTATATAAATAGCTATAAAATGCCACTTGCTTCCAGCTTGTCAAACCAATACCAACGTGTAGACTGGAGAGAAAAAATAAAATCATGGCCACATTCATGTCTGGTAGAAGTTTCCTGAAACCTATCGTGGCACTTGATGGAGCAGCCTGGCTGCTTTTTAGCTCTGCTCGGAGCCTACACCACCAAGCCTGAGACATGCATAGAGACAATACAGGAGGGAAACGCCAGGACAAACAAAATATCCATTCTCTGCTTTGGAAAGAAAGCTGCCACCATGAGGAACGCAGGTATAAGCGTGACTTTCCTTCTACGGTAACAATTTACAGAGCGTGACACAGAGAGGAATAACAACAAACCATTTCTGCTTTATACAGCTCCAATTCAATGCAGCTTGGAGCATGATAATAGACTTCATTCTTGTGACAATTACAAAGCATTAAAGCTGTATATCAGAGTCAGGCCAGTTTCAGCACTACAACATTGCCTTGGGCAACTTGCAAGGTGAGGGAAGAGCTGATCCACCACTGTCCTTTATAGGCAGTGAAATGAAACAACAAAGAGGGGCAGGAGAAAAAGAAGAAACTTTCACATTGTGTTGTTGAGGGACTCTGCACATCAAAAGGGCCATGAAGAATTGTTCTGTGCCCCCAGATGAGCTCTCCCCAAAGATACGGGTAAGAATTAGCTGTACAATGGTGGGGAGGGGAATTCAGTGAGAAATACACTCTCTGAAACATTAGTAAATATGCCACCCTAGATATTTCACATTTCTACAATAATGTCATTACGACATTAAAAAGAAATGCATCAGAATACCTTAGAAAAGTCCTGTTTGCAGACGACCCAAAGACTCAATGCAAAGAATGATCCACAGAGGACTCACAGCAGGAAATAAATGCCAAATAAGTACAAATACCTTGTGTTTTGGGGATGGATTCTTGGGTAACATTCCATGTTGGTGACTCAGCCTACTCTTTGTAGAGGATAAGATTTGTTTGGAAGACATAGGACAGACAAAACCAGAATCATCCTCTTGGCTCTGCAGGTTCTGCACGTTGGCATAGGCACCCTGCACTGCCTCAGATAGAGCATCCCAGCTCTCAAGGCCCTTTGGCCCTTGCCTTTCCATGGTGAGAGTTACTGCTTGGAAATTTTTCTGTGCAACAATCCTTGGCATTTGCATAGCGTCTCCTTCCTCCCTCTGGTACGACCTGGTAGCAACAATCCATGCCTCCATATTTTGTCATTTTATTCTCTTTTTTCATATTTCCTCTTTTGACACCATCATCTTTATGCAGTAGTAATATCAACAAAGCGAGCCCAACTTAGTGGCATCCACAAAATCAACGGGCATTTAACAGAACTATTTAACATGTATCATGGTGCATGGAGCTAATTGGTAATATATGATAATCACATATATCTTGTGCGATAAACAGTTTCTGATCTCCTACCTAATTCTGTTGTCATGTTTTGACAGAATACAATAAACATACCTGCCGCTTATTTCCTTGCTGGGGTATCCATCACAAGCAACAATTTCACCACACATATTCAAGTTACCTGACCTGAAAGGCAATATTTCTGTATGCTGCCATGATCACAATACCTGAGAATCTCAGGAAAATTAATGAACAGTCTCTGAAGCACACCCTTTATCTTACAGACGTAGAGCTCAGTTACAGAGAGCTTAAGGGCTTATTTAATTTCACTGAACACTACCATGTTAGAGCTAGGCATCTACTCCAAGCTAATCATCAAAGCTCCCTCAAAAGATAATGAAGGGAATACACTTCCAAAGGTCACTTAATTACATTCCAAAATGCCTAAGAGAAGTAGGATGAACTACCCACTGGAAGTCAATTGGTCTCTCCCTTTTAAGATTACCGAGGCAGTCTAAGTGCTGAGGCTGCACGCCTTACTTCTGCATACTGACAGCTAGGCTACGATCCCCTACCTCTGTGAGGACATCTGAGCAGTCGTTTCCACACCTGCAGCACAAGATCATTCCTCCTGCCTCCCAAGAAGCCTTCAGTTAGTTGTATGTGGGGTTCCTCAAAGGAAGAGGGCCTCTGCTGATCACAATCCGGGCTATAAGGTTGCCCATTAAAGCACTTAAGATGAAAAACTGTTGGCAAGAAAGAAAATTATAGGGTGTAGTATGACTTACAATTTTAAATAATTTTAAATAATTCCACTTTTTCTACTGGATAAATGGAGGACTTTGCTACTTGGCAAATGTGGAGATGTCACCCTGACTACTACCCAGATATTTTGTGTTATATCAGCAGCATGCCTGCATGCTTACCATTGACATTATCTATGTGTGACAGCTTCAGCAAGGAGATGTTAGGCACCACAGACATCTGTTCATCAGTCCCACTGAACAGTAGGAAGCCTGAGGAATCGTGATGTAACTCAGGAATAACCTGAGAGCACAACACAGATCCATTCTGTATTTCCAAACTCTATTCAGGCCTGCGACATTAGCACAAAGTCCATTAGAAAAGAATGGAAAGTATAGAAAAACTCATGCACAGGTGTACAGGAACAAGTTGGAGCTTTTTCTGACACCTTCCACTTTAGCAGTACAGCATCATCCTTGGCTGAAGTCTGTCCATGAGTAGCCCATTAGGAAGTTGAATGGAGATATTCTCTTCCTATTAAATCAGGTTACTCTCTGCCCCTCTCCTTTGACCATTTTTGTTCCCAATCCTGTTTTCAGTGTTTGAACACTGCAAATTTGCATTATAAATTTTATTTCACTCATACTCTTTCTCTAGTAACCTTCTGCCCTCATTAACATCACATAACAATGAACAATGACATGCCTCAACCTTTGGAAGGAGAATTGAAAGCATTCCGTACGACTCATAAAATTTACTTTGCTTGTGCACCTAAAGGCCTGAAAAACCTGATCTTAGATATTCCTCTGCATGAAAGGGAGACTTTTGTTAAATGTTTTTTTTTTTCCAGTAATTGTAAGCTTAGTTTTACATATCATCTAACCAGACTAAGGGGAAGGGAGAAGAAGTTTGAGGAGCAAGGCACCTGTCCATTCATACATCCAGAAGAAAAGTGGGGGATCTGAATCATCTGTTAGCTACAAGCATTCTGAATAAAAAAGAATATATCCCCCGTTGTAGTTACCTGCCACACCTTTCTGTTGCCTTTTTCTGAACAATAAAGCAGCAGTAAGGATAAATTTGGCATGACTTCCAGACAAGTTTTCAGAGGCTCTGATCTATTTTTGCAGCATACTTGAGAACTCTGTCTTAATTCCAAAGGAAGCCCAACCTCCTGATCTTCAAAGTGCCTTCCCTAAAGATTTTGGCTTCATCACTACAACGTAACTCAGGAGCTGTGGGAAGGGAGGAAGAAGGACCAGAGACCTGTTCATACTTCACAGGGCTGTGGATTTCAGTGGCACCTGACACAAGGGGGTTGAACACATGCATTAAGTAACTGGAGAGAGCTACCCAAAATTCATGCTGAAGTTCTCGATTACTGCACCCCTCGTACAAGTTTAGAGCCAAAATGAAAGGTCTCTTAAAAATGGTTTAAGAGGGTGCTGATAAATCAAAAGGGAGATTGTGTTCATACTTGCTGTGGTATGGAGTCATGTAAAGCATGACTCGAGTCACTGAATCTTGTTTTGTAGAAGTCAGAAATCCATGGGTTGGTAATTAAATAAGGTTACTAACAATTAACAACTTCTGTAAAAGAACTATTTTTTAAAAAACTTTCTCTCCTCCCTTAGTGTGAATAATAATTAGCATGCTGCTTATGAAGAAAATCTGACCTGAAACAGCTTTTCTTAGAGCTTATGCAATGTCCTGACATTAATTGATTTAAATACACATTCACAAGCTCCTGGACTGACTCCTTATGTCTCAATCTACACTGCACAGCTACAGACATCTGCACACACTCTGGCATTTGCTTAAATCCCAATGGCAAAAAGCAAGCTCCACAATGAGACAATTGCAATGCCACCATTACTCTTTTATCCCACATACTCTTTTTTTTACACCATGTAAAGAGAAAAAAAAATCAGAATCTGCAACACTTCAAAAGCTCAGGTCTGTGCTTTTGCCTGAGTCCTGGGAGACACTGGATCCCAGAGACACACACCCTCCACAGAGATGGCTCTGTCACTATGCCCAGTATTAAAAAGGAAATTTTGAACTTACCACCCAATTTCAGCTATTCTAGCAGGGCACCAGGACAGAAACAATATCTGAAGTATCCAGACCAAAGCTATGTAGAGCTTTAAAAAGCAAGGACACATTAAACCATATCCTCAAGTGATTGGGAAAGGAAGGTGTCCTGTGGCTGGGACAGAAGGCACTTTTACATTACTTAGAATAGATTTCCCCAGGAGGTCTGAGACATGCCTGTATTAAACCACATTCAGGAGGCAAACAATTAACTCTTCATAGCTGGCTGTCACACGACTGCAGCCATAACTAGACGGAGATCCATTTAGTAAACACGGGATGTGATAGAAAGGATATAAACTTTGATAATACAAGTTTCAAGGGTGACACTGACATACTGGTAGGTTCACAGTCCTAGAGGTGTATCAACAGTATTCATCAAAACAGAATCCTACACATACAGGTTTTTTTCTCTCTCTTTTATAGCGATGTAGGAAGCAGCAAAGTCAAACTCCTTACAATACTTAATGCACCTCAGTACAGAATGCTGTCCAGAAAGAAGATAAAGTGATAAACAAGGAGCAAAACCTTCTGCAGAAAGATTGTGCACCAAACCGAAGGAGGATGGGTTTATTGGCAACTGTTACGCCTAGCACTGAATTCAACCGCCAGCTCCAGAGACCTCTACATTTCTGAAGCTGGGAAAAGATCACTCCGTACTTGTCCCATCTCTTACATTATTTAAGGCTCTACAGAGGAGACAGACTCAGTTAAAGCCAATACACCCAACCTTACAGAACTTGGAAGAAATGAAAACTTCACTCTCTACTCGTTTGTTCCCTTTAATTTATATTGCATTTACTTTTTAATTGTGAAAAGACAAAAAAATAAAAATAAAATCACAAGAGCAGGTGATATTATTTCAATCCCTTTGCAAGTCTAATTCATTTTCAGATCAGTGCTCCGTGCACATACGCTGGAAAGGCACACTGGGACATCAGCAAATTTTACAGTATTATTTTTTCCCGATACATAATTATAGTTAAAATCAATCAAAATACATTGCAAGGCCCCTAAGTAATATAAAACCCTTGTCCTATGCAGCAGCCACAGCTTTTCAAAGCATTTTTGAACTTTTTGCACAAACTGCTTCTTACCCTTTCCCAGTGTTGGCACAGAGCATGAGGGAAGATACTCTTTTGTGTCCAATCTGAAGAGCAATTTGTATGTAGGCTTTTTTGTTTGTTTCCCTCAGAGATAGCATCTATGAAATCTATATAGGTTGGGGGGATTATTTTTTATATTTTGGCCTTAAACAGCCAAGATAAGCTGTATTCTTTCACAGCTGGTATCTGAGTCCCACCAGATCTCTATCTGCATGCAGTGTGACTATTTTCAAGCCAACAATGAATCACCAGCAGGAGGATGAGGCAGAGCACTGGAGCACACATTCTAGGTAGTTGAACTATAGAACAATCTCTATACAGTAATTCGGTTATTTCTGGAAGAAATGAACCATATGAGCAGCAGGTGTGTATGCTAATAGAATGACTTTGTGTTTTAATTAAGCAGTATTTCCCTACAGAGTAATTACATATGTTGTTTACTCAACTTTTTTTTTTTTTCTAAAAAGAAAAAAGAAAAAAAGAAAAAAAAACAATCTCTTTCTTTCCCAGGCAACAAATGAAAGATCTTAAGAACCTTTTAAAAAAGTAGAGAACAAACTTGGTAGACCCTATACATACATGAAAAACATTTGCTAGGTACAATTTCAAAAAGGAATTTATATAACAGATGGTGTTATCTGAACTCCCATCAAAAACCGTTTCAGCTCAGATAATACCACTGATTCTACTGAGTGAGAAATTTTACATCGATTGCCATGACTGTAAGAACACCAATCTACCCCAGTAGATATTGTGAAGTACCATTTGAAATAGAGACTACAGAGTCTAAGGAAGAGAAGATAGATTTAATGAGGCATCCACTTCCTAAGCGTCAGCAACAAATGGAGCATTTTCCTCGAAGAATTTTCATCTCCAGACCTTCCAACTACCACGTATCACTCCAAAGTTGGTCTAATGGCAGACGTTATCTCCTGCTGCACAACTGGCCTCACTTCTGGCCTGCGGCTACCACAGCTATTGCTATTATTCAGTGATACAGCAATTATTCAGCCTTCCTCTATACCTGTTTCTGCTGTGAAAAAGCACTACTATGTAGGCAATGTTAAGTTAACATTACAGAACTGAAAATAACAATGCAGCCAGAAGATACCTGCTATTTCTTTAAGTATGTTCATGGATTTACCACTGGGCTTTGCCTGTTCATACCAGGTGATGAGGGAAAATAGCCTGGGAAGCAAGGCAATTCATGGGGCACAGAAACGCTCAGACCTGGAGGTGATCTAGCCAAACCTAACAATGGCATCTAGAAACAGAGACACAGGAACAAATAGCCAAATTCAGAAACACTGTGTGCGGATGCAGCCCCATTGACACCTCTTATCCAAACTATGTTCAGACCACTTCCAAGCTTCCTACAAACAATGCACATTGCTCTGTCTCCATCAGAGCTGCTGTGAAGTCTGCCCTTTGGAAAAGAAACATGCTGCACGCTTAAAGAGAATAATGCAGAATGAGAGATATTTAATAGAACGGATTTCATAGGGCTTTTTTTTTTTTTTTTCATTCTTTCTTTGTACGGAATTATACAGATTTAGATGCCTTTGCATTTGTCTTAAATACACTTTCACTAAAGACACTGCTCTTGGTGTCCCTGCTGGAGCAGGGAGGCAGGACCAGAAGACCTCCAGAGGTCCCTAACAGCCTCAACCATTCTGTGATTTCCCAGAAAATAAAGATGGGAGATCATCCTATATTCCGGTAGAGATGCGTCAACTACATGTCATACAGCTATTAAACTGAAAAACTGAAGTCAAAAGAAAATCAGAGGGTGTTTCTAAGAGCTAAAAGCCTCATTTTACCATGCCTCTCTTGTGCAGGCATATCTTTCTTGTAATATTTCAATAAGAATTTTATTTTTTTTTCCAGGATTTTTTTTTCTGTTCATTGTCCACGTGAGATCTGTGATTTTCTGTCAATGTAGCACTTCTCTGCATCCTGGAACAGCTATTTCAGCAACTTTCTTGAAATGAGAAGTATGTATAAATCAAGGTTTGTAAACAGCTAGCAAATCCAGCTTACAGTCGCAATGATGCTCTCTGTAAATTTAAGACTAAATAAATATATAAATGATATATTCAAAGTACTTGGTTTGTCTTGGAAAAAAAAACAAAAAAAACCAAAAAAAAACAGAGATTGGGAAAGCAAAACAGATAGCTTTTTGATTCTGTTTTTGTTCTTGTGTGTGTGTGTTGTTTTTTTTCCAAAATGAGAGATTTTATTTTAGAAGCACACTTTCAAATGCCATCAAGCTTGAATCTAACTTACCCAATGACTTTCCAATTTCCTCAAACTAGCAGAATAGCCAATAAAAAGTTTATCTCAAGAGAGAATAGTTATTATATTGGCAGGAATTGGCAATTGGGTCATTTTGCTATAACTAATCAGAGCCAGGATGGAGTCTTCCCGTATCTACCCAAACATCAACACATTTTCAGTGTTTTTTTTTTTTTTTTTTTTTTTTTTTACAGCTTTATAACATGTATTTACTATTGCTTGTGGTTAACTTGCTCTGTATTGTATATTTTGATCTTAACCATGAACACACAAATACTGGTGATTTTAATACCAAACCTATTTAAATCACAATAAACTTCACAGGAGGCTTTCAGTACAACGAGTCCATAAATGAACAGCAGGGAGGAAAAATGGCCAATTTTGATAATCACATTTTTTAGAAAGGCTCTAAGAATCACAATATACTACTCAAAACGTTAGCTAAACAGAACATACACTACCCAGAGACAGTAACCACTACCAAATATCTGTACCCCAACAGTGTAAGAGATGGAAAATGAGCTGATCAGAAAAATACTACTTTCAGGTTTATCACATTTTACCAGTAAACCTCAAGCAAAATTGCTAACATTATCTCATGTCTCTCGTTTTTCCTCTTCATTTGCTACTTAACATTTATGCATTTTTATAGCTAATTCTATCACTGCTCCTTAAAATCTCGGATTTGGACTCAACAACTATTCATTTGGAACTTTGTAAGTTAAGTGATCCTCACATTCTGACTCTATGGTTGACACTGAGAATAATTAGCTAGTGCCAAAAAAGATGCAGAATATTAATCAAAAAGCCAGGCACAGTTTACCACCTCTGACAACACAGAATTCCTCATGTGACACCCTCAATGAGTAATGAATTGTGCCTCGCTTCAGTTACAGCTTTGCCTGGGTATCTTTTCTGCCACCAATTTCTGTGTTTCCAGAGACTAAATAAAGATGCAAGATTACTCAGCAGAGATGCCAGAAATACCGCACTACTAAGGAATTTCTTCATCTCTCAGTGGAACTTCTCCATTTTATATAGAAACTAGTTTTTGCTGTAGGATACATATCAGTATTTTTCAAATCTCATCTTTAAAAAGAAAATAGGAATTTAGTCTTTTCAGTTAAGGTGTCTGTGTCACAAAAACTATCTACATTACTTGAAAACCCCATCACAGAGGGAGCTGGATGGAGCAGGGAATAATACTATAATTTTAAGGTACCTAATTAGCACACAGATGTTGTTCTTGGTGTTCCGAGGTTATCACTTCTGTGGTGGAAGCACAGACAATAGAAGAAAAGCAAAACAAAACAGCCTTCAAATTGTATAATTAATAAACTACTCTTTTGTTTTGGATTTCTTCCCTTTACTAAGGGAAAACAATACACAGCAAAAGAAATGCATATAATTGTCTCACACAGTATTAAACGATTGCTTCCTTTGGCTCTTTGTTTATTGCAAAAAGCATAGCAGTCCAGTCTCATCCACTCAGGTGAATTAAGACACTGATCCTCAGTAAGTGAAAGGGAAATATGGAAATTCAAGTGCTATGAATAGAAGAAACAAGTGACAAGTCTCAAATTCCTCAAAGGCAGATGCTACACTGCAGTCATCATCTCCAACAGCCTACCTGCCTGTCCTCCTCCTCCTGGCTGTGCGGACGAGTAGGACCAGCTGCATTACTACATCTGTAATGTGAAGACGTGGCTCCACAACACCTGAATGTGACAGGAAAATCAGCCATCTTGATTGCCATATAAGCCTGGTGCAGCCCATATTGTACATGTCAGTCTGTGAATAATAATAATAATAATAATAATAATAATAATAATAATAATAATAATAATAATAATAAATTAACTTGGAAGCCCTAAAAGGTGGTTGGTTGACCATAACTCTCCAGTGTAACAGTTTTCCAAAGGGATGACTGGGGTTCTTGAAGAACAGAACAGAGATTATGGTAAGATTATATTGCTATTTACTTGGTTAGGCTGTGGTTGAAACACCAGACTGATGTTCTGTTTTCTCAGTGTAACCCAGGGGTCCAGAAACCAAGAATACTGAGGAAAAAAAATAATCAATTAAAGGTCTAGAAGATATACTGTAACATTACAAGTTACAGTAGACCCTAATTGAAAAATTTACATGTAAATTGGATGTTCTTCCAAACAAGACACTCTAGTTTCTATGGGAATTAGTTTGGGATAACTCCACAGTCTAGAAAATATAACCAAATTATGACAAGAACTCCTTTACAACATCCAACTGAGGACATTTTCATGGCTAAATTACCCATCCTGGGCACAGCCTAATTTTGCACTGAGAGTTGATAAGTGAAAAACAAAACAACACAGGACCTTCATTTCTAGCTTAAATTAGTTTTCTCTCAACATAAAAGTTATTTCTGTTTAAATATGAAATATGCAAACAAGTACTATGCAATTTTGGTTGTTTCTTTCATACTTAGCATCCCAGAGCACTGGCATCAATTCTCCAGGAGATTTAGCTAGCTGAAATGTGAGGTTATATGGCTTTCTGACTTTTTTTCTTCCTATATTGAGAAAAAAATTAGTTTTTGTCTGTAAGATTTTAAAAGCAAGATTTTTAACAAATTGTATTTAAGAATTTACAGAAAAAAAATTGCCTCAAAAAAAAAAAAAAGTTTCACATAATCAGACTGTTGAAGAACATTTGAGTAGAAGGCAATTTTAGCCTCTGCAATGGGAGAACACTCAATTTACTACAGCCTTAATATACTCGCGTACACATGATGAGCAACATGGAATAAAGGTAAATTGACTTCCACACAATATTCAGTGAAAAAGAACCAGAACAGTGAAGTATGTCACTGAATGTGCACCCAAAGTGCAAAGCACTCAGAAAATCCTTACGTGTGCAACTTACTTAATATCCTACCTTTATATGATTAACAGTTTTGCTTCGATATTACAAAAGGAAGTTGTAAATCTG
Source organism: Netta rufina (assembly GCF_964035555.1). Classification (NCBI taxonomy): domain Eukaryota; kingdom Metazoa; phylum Chordata; class Aves; order Anseriformes; family Anatidae; genus Netta; species Netta rufina. The sequence goes on along the minus strand of NC_140130.1, from coordinate 6,636,775 downwards.
ATAGAACTCGCTATGCAGCTGCTGTGGAAAAATACCAACGCAATCTTTATTTCTCCTCTCCTGGTATTTACTTGGAACATATTTCTGACAAGTTTAGTAGCTAGTCCTCCTCCTCAGACTTCTTACCAACTCACTTAAACATTACAAATTGATATATTATTACACATACTGATGAGACTATTCAGAATTCAAATGTTGCACTGTTCTCTAGAAAATTCACAGTACACAGATTGGGGTTTTATGATCCCCCAAGTCCAAATTTACAAAGCCCAATGATGCCACTAAGAAATAGACGAGCTTGCTGATGGTAGATTTTCACTTGATGAAACACAATTCCTTCCTCTTGCCGTTTGGATGACATGCACTATGCTGTGCATTTGTTCTTGCTGAAAAAAAAAAAATTTCATGAAGTATACAGGGTTTGTCATACCAGTCTTATGGATTTCCTTGCAATCATATTTCGAGAGTATTATCTTATCTGTGCTAAAATAATAAAGTCAGAATTTATGGGGGGAAGAGGACTTGAAAAATCTTTCTAGCAGAAATATATTTACTTCGGCTGAAGGCCTTTAGCATTACTTAGATTTTCAGAATCAGACAGGTGTAATTTCATTTATTGAGTGTTTTCTCTATATTTTGCAGCAGGACAACATCAAGAATAAAATGAAACTGATTTATAATGTAATGCACATGGAAATAGAATGCATTTAGAAATCTGACTATGATTTCAGCCCAGGTAAATTCAGAAACATCAATATACACTAGTAAGAACAGACTGCTGTGGTACATGGTAATATTTGATGATAAAAATACACCACAGGGACTGTGTGGCTGACTTTTATGTGCATGTCCAGCTTTTAAAACCTGCAAGAAAACCCAGAATGAGGAAAAACTCATTTGAGAGTATTTGATTTCTCATCTGAATTGAAAATTACCTGAACAAACCATGGAAATATGGTCTAGCAGATATACAACCAGTGTTCACCTTTGGCAGTGCTGCTTTGGGCCACTACATTTACAGTAGGTCATTGAGAGCAATTAATGATATTCTACTGGACAAGCTATTGTGGACAAGAAAAATACCTTTCCAACATAATTCTCACGAATAGTGAAATGGGAAAATTGAGCTCTTACACGGGTTTTTTAGGAACTGCACTGGAGAGAACAGAAAGCATAAGATACAGGGAACAAAAGTTCTTTCCATACCACTTCCTTGCCATCCCCCAGTACACTGATGTGTACTCTTACCATTTAAGCCATTAAGCCTCTTACCATCTTAGCCATTCAAGAAGCATTCAGCCAAAACACAGGTTTGCCCTACAGGTGATAGGCTGAAGTGCCCAGCAGGTAAGACCATGACTTAGACAAGTTGAATATTCTGGTGATACACCTGCTGAATATCAGGGAATCCTGGTATAGAATGAACAACGAACTTTTGCATGGCTACAATTAAAAGTGATACATTCACCTACAGTATTAGGAAAGAAGGTCAGTTTGATCCAAAAGCTACACTAGGGAAGGACTCCCATGTACAACACATGGGAAGGGAAAAAGAGTCCAACAAGAGGAATACAGAAGCAAATCAGATCACCAGAAGCAGTGGAGGAGTGGCTGAGTGAAGATGTGAAGTTATGCTCTAACTTATTGCTATGCAAAATAAATGTTTATTACAGCATTTGTGACTAACATGGGGGAGCAGGTGCAACTGTGGAGCCCTGTGGTGTTACTTATTTTCCATCCCTACCTAAGGCATGTCAGGGTTGGAGCTGGAACATCATGTCCTCCTTTTTTACCACCCCTGAATGTCTGGGAGCAGCTGCAATGACACTGGGCACTGATTGCAGGGCTCCAGTGGATGCCAACTTACAGCAAGCTGGAAGGATTGAGCAGAAATTGGCAGTATCCAGAGCTGGGACTGGAGGACTGCATCTGAAAGAGGCTTATAGGAAAGGCCAGTGTTACCCATTGCTGAGCTACAGGAAAGCTGATGTTCCACATGGCTAGGAAATTAGACACTGTAGGAAGCAGACCTCTTGTAACATCACCTGAGAGCAGGATTCATCTCTTTAATCACCAGTTTAAACCAGTCATCTGGACTCTTGCTATATTTGATGGAAAGGGATAAATATCACCAGAGGTAATTCAGCCCACCAATTTTAGCTAATTTCCTTAGGATGATATAAGACATCCTCTGAAGGAGACTCTTCTTTTCTATTGATTATTGAACAGGCCTGAGGTACTTGCCAAGGCCAGCTGTTAGACTATTAGGTTAGGTGAGACCAAACACAGAAAACTGGAGACTTGTCAAGTTTAGGAATTGGTCCCATAGCCTTTTCATAAATGTAGGAGGTATCAACAAAAACATCCCTCTCAGAGATTTCTTCTTCAGCAGTAACTTCCATATTTTCTTTTTCCTTGCAGAAAGCGTATGTGATGTCATTGGAAAGACATGCCTACATACTTCTTCAAAAGATACAGAAACCCAAATCAATGGGAGAGGAAACATAGAACACGTTTATGCACCAACCACGTGACTCCATGGTATCTCTGAAACACATCTGTGGGGCCTTCTACATTGCTATGCCTGTTCTCATGACACATTTGAGCTACATACATATGCAAATAGTCTCCAAACCTTAACCCAGCAGCATTTCTAAAGCTTCATGTAGCACTGAAGTTTTATGGTAGAAGCTTTTTGTTGTTGAGAGAGGAGTCTTCTGGGGGAGAAAGGTAGACTCCTCTACTTAATTTAACTATGAACAAAAGTAAATAGTAGAAACATGAAGAAAGTCCATAAACGTAATACTATGAAACAAATAAATGCAATTTCGTTTCTAGAACTCAACTCTATCCCACCTACGCTTACATTCATAAACGTGTGCACATACTTGCATGCTCTCTGCATAGGTCCTGCAGCAGTTCTGACCTGAGGAATTCAGTCCCAGAGCTGTCACTAGAGGGACAGAAAGCTGGTCTTGAGATCACCTCATCTAGGTCCCTGCCTGAAGACACTCCATCCCCTCTGCTGTCTCTAATCAGCCCGCACATGTGCGTTACTATCCCCATCATTCGAGTCTCCCTAAAGCCAAGCTCTCCTGTTGCAATTTCAATTCACCACTTCCTCTCCTGTCTGCAGGGAACATGCAGAATAGTTGTTATCCATGCTCTGCAGCACTGCTTCACTTACTGTCTCCCCTCTATCCGCTCTCCTTTGCGGGGGTGGGTGCCTAGCCATGGAATTTCCATCTGCTCATTAGTATAAGAGCAATATGTTTTTATACAGATCTTGGGTAGATAATGTCCTAAATAATTTTAAAAGAACAGATAAATTCATTTAAACAGCTAAATTCAGAACAGATAAATTTATTCTAGCATTGCTTAAACCTGTTTTGTCTGTGTAGCTGATGTACAGTCTGTAAATAAAGCCCTGCTTAATGTTTTTACATTGCTTCATCTTCTAATCCAAATTTCAATTAATTACATTCTTCTCTCTTGCTCTGCCCCACAGCAGCAACAACTTGCAGTGAAGTTGATGGCACTTTGAGATGGACATTTTTACATTCAGATTAAAGCCACCTCAGCTACAGACAACGGCCCACACAAGTGAATTACATGTCAGACTTATCACTCAACAGCAATGGGGTCTTCCTATATTCTCCAGTCACAATTTGCATTAGAATTATGGGTATGTCTGTCTGTCTGTGTGTTGGGCTTGTTTAATAAACCTGTTATTTTCTGCTACCAAAGCTAGCTTGTGCAATGACTTATTCTAAAGTGTCATCCAGAAATATCACATGGAGCCACTAAAAGCAATCCGTTTGCTCTCTCATGCCTCTTCACTTTGTAATCAAACAAACGTAATCACTTATTGTTCTTGGTGAGACAGCTGTGCCCTGAAATTCTCACCTCTACCTGCTTCTGTAAATCCATCTTCAACATGCCTGTATCTACCAATTGAGCAATGTTGAAATGCTCTGAAAATTTTGTTAGACCCTGTTATGAACACAGGGGCATGACACTTAGGAAGCAATAAATACATAAAAATTGCAAGCAGATTTATTACACAAGAGACAATAGAAAGAAAAGCAATGAAAACCCCACAACAAAGCAGCAATTCATTTATCAAAGACGTATTCATCCAAATATGGCACCACTCCAGCAAGACACACCAGTTTGAGCAGAACTTTAAATATGTGACATGTCAAACAGAAGTCAACAGCTTAAGTGATCTGCTGGACAGGGAACTAAATAATACGGATGTATTATTTCATTTAAAAACAGATTTGTTCCATAAGGCCTTCCTGTGAAATATTCTACAGCACTTGAGGCCTCAGAAGTCAGCGCTGATTTTCCTATCAGAGAAAACCTAGTGAGAAAATATAAAGAGAAATGAGAGGGATCATCGAAACAATTCATGAGTTATGCAGTGATTTCAGTTATTTATAAACTAATTCACTATTTTTCTGGAACCACTTTGTCCAAAGTATTTCCTCACTGCAAGCCACCCGACTGGTATGAACATAATGAAAAATAATTTCAGCCTACATCACTGCTAAACTGGCAGAAGTCATGCCTGAGAACAGAAAGCATCATCACTTCATCAGCAAACTTGCTGCCATACCTAAATGATATCCTTCTTTAATTTTCCACCCTGTTTCCACAGAGCATGTACTGCTTATTCCTCTATGCAGAGCGGAGCTGACAATGGGCTGACAGTGCTCACCCTCCGAAAACTCCATTAAAAAAGCATTAAGATGGTGATACAGAACAACAAAAGCAATGGAGAGCTCTGCTCCTGGAGACAAGTACCATATGCCCTCTCATACTTTTCCCAACACTACGCATTATGTGATTGGGTTGCTTAATTATGCTTAGGTGTTGAAAATGTACATGTGTAAGGATAGACTGGGAAGCCCTGAGGTTAAAATATATTCATGTATTTGTTATTAATACATGTTGGATGCATAAATAAAGCAGGATAACCTGTGATCTATTTAAAATAAAAAGCTTGTTTTTTTTTAATGATATTTAAATTGCATTTATGGTGAAAAGATGCTTTACCCTGTTATTTCACTGAGGCATAGGATTTTTTGCTATTTTCCCTTTCCTCTCTTCTTCCCTGCCTTCCCTGCGTCCATTTGTCTAACTAGGTTATATATACAAAAAAGTCTACTACTGCCAGCAGAGGCTTTAGTGATGTTGAGAGGAACTTTAGCTGACACTGACTCTTCAGATGCTGACTGACCTCTTTGAAGAGCTGCATCACTCTGGAAAATGCAAACACCACAGCCGTTAGCAACCTACATCTCTCATCAAAATTCTGCCTTCTCGTGGCCTGCTCACTGAGGCCAGCTGCTTCTGTCTGTGTTTACAACAAGCTTCTGAGAACAACTCATCAGAAGTTTGGGCGCTAATGGTCACAGTTTGAATTTCTCCTCCTGCTAGCACAATAGATAACGAAGCTGAAAAAATAGGTATTGCAAATAAATTCTGTGATAAAGACAGCCCTCACTTTGGCCTGAGATGGTTTTAATCTACTTTTTCATCCTAAGAAATCTCTGAAGATGTCAGAAGCAAAATGTCAGGGCTACTTATTTGCTTCTTTGCCTGCTCTGTGCAGGGATTGCTCAATTCCAAATGAAACAAATGTGCCAGAGCTGATTTACTGAATTAGCAATGGATGGGGCTCAAAAGCATCACTGAAATGCATTGCCACTGCCCTCCGTGAGCTTGCAGCAGGTCATTATAAAAGCTGAGCTCCATAGACAGCTAAAGAGAGGTCCTCAAGTCTCAACAAAGAGCCCAGGAGGAAAAGCCACAAACCAAAACTGTGCTATTAAAGCAATCAGCCTCACCATGTCAAGGTCCTACTTAAACAGACTTGACCTACCACACCTTTTCATGTGGCAGAATCAGAGGCTGGGACTGGTGCTAACTGCCTACATTTTGTCCCAGTAAATGGATTTAAAATATGCCCTAGCTATATAAAATAAAACAGGAACATTTTAAAAATATATGCTGTGTGGATTGATTTGTACTTGTCACATTAAATGATTTAAATTACAGACCTATAGTTTTGTAAGAGAAAAACTCCAACAATTCTCAGAGTACCTTTCAGCTATAATATCAAAGTGCCCCAGGAAAGCTGGCAAGTGGCTCTGCAAAGGGAAATGCGGCGTAAAGGCATGGATCTGCAGATACCATGTGGGTGCCCCAGCTCAGCACGGGACTGCAGCTATCCTCACCCGAAGCACAGCGCCAGGCGAGGGCGGCCACGACAACACGAAATTCTTCAGAGCAGGCCAGTGTCATCAGGGAGAGGAGCCAGGTCATTCAGAGAGCACCGCGAGGAAAATCAGCAAGCATGAAAGCATGAACTGCAAGGAAAGAATGGAGAATCTGGGATTTATTTATTTATTTATTTATAATTATAAAATGATGCAAACCCTCCGTGATAGCAGTTTTCGATTATGCAAAAGGTTGCTGTCAAGGAGAAGGAACAAAACTATTCTTCACAGGATAGGACAAGAAGGGTTAAACTGCAGCAAGGGAAATTCAGTTTAGACATTAGGGAAATCTTTCTAGCTATCAAGATAGTTCAGCATCAAAATCAATTGCCAAGGGAGAGTGGAATCTCAATCACAGGAGGGTTTAAGAACAGGCTTGCTAATTAACTGTCAGGCATGGTTTAGATATAATTGCTCCAGCTGGGGCAGGGGGCTGAACTACCTGACCTCCTAAGGCTCCATCTAGCTCTATCTGCATTGATCATAAGATCTCTAGAGCCTCAGAATAATCTATGTTCCTCATAAATTATATAAAGAGGGAATATATATATATATATATAAAAGCAAGCCTAAAAGCTAATTACTGATGCTATGTCTGTACTATGTTGCTGCTGTCTTAATAATTTTAGAATTAAATCTATAATGTTACCTCTAATTATAACATATAATCAAAAATTTTAATGTATACCAGTATGGATATTTTAGTCTGATTTTAATGTGTGGCACAGACTTATATTTTATTACATTTATTTTTGGTATTTAAACCCTTCATTGATGACAGACTGTGATCAAGTTTTTGTAGAGACCCTAGTAGGACCTGAGGCCTGTATATGTGTAATATATACGTACGTATATGTAACATCAGGAGTACACAGGGAACAGAGATAATGAAAGACAGTTCTTTCTAATCCTCCATTCTGTTAATCACATATTAAAACCACCTAGCAATATTGCAGTATCACTGAGAGATTAGTCCCGACCCAAGCACTCCTGAAGAGCTTCAGCTTTGTTTCCAAGTGGCAGATGGAAAGAAATATTCTTGCAGGACACCTCTCCCAGCATTACACTATTCTACAGAAATGAAAAATTAAAATTCATGCAACTGAGACTAATTTGACAGGACCCCTTTCCCTAAAATATCTGTAATTAGCATTGCTGTCATGATGCAGCAGTCCATCATTCTTTTTTACTTACAGAAAACTGGTCAAACTCTTATTCCTTTCAGTCTGCATAGCTAAATGGCTAAGAGGCAAAAAGAAATTGGATCCTTTACTCTAGGAATCCCCATTCTCTTTGTTAATTGGAACTGCAGAGGAAAAAAACAATGTAATAAAAAGTAATAAAACTAGCTTTGAAAATCTGATTAAAATATGAAGGGGGAAAAAAAAAACTTAAACCTTTCTTCAAGAACTCCCCAAATATTGCATAGGATACACAGGTGGTACCTTAATTTGAGAAAGGCCAAGTGTGATCGTGGCAGAGAGATGCACTGCAGCATTTTCACAGTGGTACTTGGTGGGCTGCTGGACCCCATGCCTGCAGGCACACACATGCAGATTTATTTCCCTGGTGGCAGCCAGTTTTGTTGACTCTCCCCACAGGAGAAGCTTCTGGCCAGCATCACTGTTTAGTCAGGGGAGTCAGACCTCTCCAGGAGGTTATCCAGAGATCCAGGGCAAGTATTTGCTAAGCTGCTAATTGCTTTTTTGAAATCATCGTCTGGCAGTGCCTCTTCCCATACATTAGGCAGGCTCCACAGACAATGTAGACCCATAATTTAGAGATTCTCCAGGCAGAAAGACATCCTTGCTTCATAATTTTGTTTAGCCTAAGGGTATTGAGAAGTTTGGCAGATCTTGCTCGACTCAAAATATATGCATTTTGCAGTACCACTGCTTCTTCACAGTCACCTTTTTAATTTCTCACATTATATGCTATATTGGGTATTGGAAATTCATATTTGTGTTTACACTTTCCACTTAGCCCTTTAATATTGTAGTCATAGTGCTAGCTCCATTTTTATTTTTTCATTTTTTTAATTGGAAAATACTGATAGCAGGATAAATTAGTCATTTGAATCAAGTAATCAAGTTGTTTTTTTTTTTCCTCTTTTTTTGTTCTGCTCTCTAAAATAAAATCTTGCAAAGAGTAATACATATGCACATACACATCATAAAATATTGGGCCTAGATACTGAAACTTGTAGAAAAAAAAAATACTGACAGTATTAACTGGAACAACGTATTATTCCAATAAAGAACAAGCCCAAGAATTCAAGAAAAAGGGAGAACTGAAATAAAATTTAGCAAAATCCCAAATCACTGTAATCTTTACTACATGCATTGCTAACCAGTGGCTGGCTCTCTTTTGTGTGCTCTTTTCCATGTGAGACTCTGGGTAGCAAAGCAGAATATTTGACAAGCTCTGGGTGCTGCTTTACTTTTTATGAGACCACTCTGTTCTATATTTTTAATTTGTTAAAAACAATTCTATCCTTGCATTACAAGAGCAATTCTTCTGAAGGCTGATGATCCCTTGGTGAATACCAAACATGTAAGAGGCAATGCAACATTTGTCAGTGATGTCCCTACAGCCTGTCATTTACCTGAGAAAGCTTTTTGGTAAATATTTCAAAGAACAATAGATGAAGACATCTTAAATGTGGACTTCTTATGCCACAAACAACACATTTTTAGTATAAAGCAAATATTTGTCATATGAATGAAATGCAATTCCCTCAAAGTTGCCTTTTTCCTCCTTGTCTGTTTTAATAAAATTTATAATTCCTTAATAATCTCTACCATTTCACATAAAAGTTGTCACAAAAATATCAGTATCAATCAAACACATAGCTAGTAGCTTCCATATCTGCATTTAGAAGTACAGTAAGTGCCTGTTAAATATATGATTATTTTAGAACTACTGCAGCATTACAAATGAGGAAGATAAGAAGCCATTTGTTTGGAGTTGCAGGTTTCCAATAATTCACTGAAATGTTTCATATTGCACACCACTACCCCGTAACACATGATAAAAGGAACAAGAGTGTTTACCGCTTTCTTAATGAAGAAAAAAAAATCTGGTCAGTTGTTCAACATAAGATAGAGTTTATTAGATTGTCTGCCTCTGTAGTAAACAGATCAGTACTTTGTACACAGGTTATTTTATCTAAGGCTATGTTATACTATTCTCTGTGGGTGCTGTCCATGATAAATGTTTGTTTGCTTACGGGTGAGAGACCATAAAAATAAAAAATAAATAAAAAGAGTAAGAGAAGGAGTTTTTAAGCTTCAAGTATATTTATCTGTGGGCTACAAAGGCAAGTCACTAGAAAACGCAAATTGCATAGAGAAGAAATACAGGTTATATTGGTTCCTTAGGGACCAGGACGATGGATACAATGACCTGGGTTAAGTAAGAATCATTGCCTTCACGAAGAAGCTGAAACGAACTGCATCAGAATCTATCTGGACTTTTACTACTTCCCTTAGACATGGCTGGGTAAAACAGAAACAAAACACCCTCGGGAAAGGCCACTGCAGCAGCTTCCCTTTGCTACGAACCACCATAAGCACCCTCCTTACACCACAGCACGTGCAGTCTTACACTGTATCACATTTACCCAAAGCTACTGAATCATTTCTAAAAGTTCTTAAATGCAGTGTTTTCGTTTTGCTAGCTACACAGAATATATTTGGTCTACATGTATGTTAATGAAAGCCACCCAGACAAATAAAATGGTATGTCTCTAAATGCTATAATTCATGACCTTTTAAACAATTGCCACAATTTAGATAATCCATCAATCCATTCGCTTTTCTGCGAAGGTACACTATTAAATTTACTAACATTAAGTCTCTTTTACATAAGGCATATTAGAGAAAAATAAACTAAAATTATTGGGTGCGTTACTTTAACAGGTAATTTTCAGAGTCCAACATCTGACATGAGTATATTCAGCTCTGAGGATTACATAAAGAAAAAAGAATTGTAGAATCAGCAAAGGTTAAGTATCCTGAACTCATATCAGTTTCTTTATAAACCTAGAATTGAAAGCATATCTGGTAATGATTTAAAGAACTAGCAAGACAGATATCTCCACCACCAACTGCCAAACTGCTGAGCTGATACCTATGAGATAGAAAGGAACCTCTTCTTCCACCACTCGTTTGACTAAATCCTATCCTTTTTATCCCAAAGGTCTCTTGCTCAAAAAAAGCTTTTTTTTTTCTTTTTTCTTTTTTCTTTTTTTGGTTTATTTTCTTTAATTGATCAATTTTGACAACCAACCATCAGGCTATGCTTCCCATCAGCCTGTGGCACTATGTCACCTGAAGGAATCTGAGTGTCCCCCTATAAAATAGGCCTTGAGTAAGTCCACAGCTGTGCTTCCTATTGAGTTCTCAACCACCCTACCCAACTATGCTTTTTTTGCTCATACTCTCCGAATTGCTTTTTTTTGTCATTCTTTGCATTCCAAGTTCCTGAGCTAGTCTTGAGTTCCTCCTGGATTTGTCACCTTTGAAGCCTTGTCATATAGTTAGGGGCTATGTGCTGGCATCATTACCTGTGTTCTGTACTTAGCTCTACAAATATTTATCTCCCCTCTCTTACTGTGCCACTATGCCTATTAGAGTTTCCTTCAAGAAGAAACACAAAGCTGTCTGGTTTGTTAATCCGGATTAAGCACTAAGTAAACACACACTGAAGAGCAGTACTTCACCAGTGGCTAAAATAACTCACCCCACAGGAAGAAGAATGCAGAATGGGGCTGCAGAACATTTACTGCCTCTGCCCTAGCCCTCATCCACATCTGAAGTCAAAGGCTGAGGACTTACATCAAACAAAATTAGTGTTTTATGAAGCTTGTGATGAAGAAAATACTAAAATTAACAAAAATAACCTATTTGTGCACTTGAGTTAGACATGATGAGACAGCCTTTGACCTAACTGCTTCAAAGTAGTTCATAGGCTACCAGTTGCTCTATTTGCAGAATGTTTATTTAAAACACAGAGCACGGCTTAATTATATAAAATCAGCAGAGTTAAAAGAGGTATGTTATGAAGTTACCAAGGAGGCTGTTGTTGTGTTATTGAATCAAAACCAAAAAATAGTTTTGATTCCATAAAGATAGTTTACTAAGTCCCTGCCTTCCTTCCTCATTCCAGCTCTTGATCTGCAGTTCAATGCACCCCAAATGTTCTGAGGCAGTTTTTACATTTTTATACACTATAATTAAGATAAAGAATAATTAAATTCATGGAAGCAGATGCCATATTATTAGCGGGGGGGGGGGTGGGGGGGGGGGTGGGGGGAAAGAGTCTAAACCAAAGACATTAGTGTAGCTATCTCAGAGTTGGTCAATACAAACCATTGCACCTCATGTTGTCTAACACTGTCAATCAGACAAGGTAAAAAGAAACTGTAGGTATCAGTCAAACCACGAACATCCCTGGGCTCCAAACTGGGAACCTTACTAGTGAGATATGTAAAGAAAGCAACAAGTGGGCAGGATCTTACAGTGCTTTTTGTCTCTGCTCAACTCAGTATAATCTGCAGATTAAGTAAATTATCATTTTTAGCACATATTAACTGCATAATGGCTTCTCCATATAATGAAAACTCTGAATAGTTTATCAATCAATATTTACTTCATTTACATACATCACGTCTGTGGGCATATTAATACAAGTAAGATAAACTGAAAGTTTATGACTGTAGATAGTTGTAAGAATGTTTTCTCTCCCTGACAGAAGAGAACAACAGTTTTGGTTTGTTCTAGATTTTTAAATTATTTTTATTTTTTGCCAAGATATTGATACGAATATTTATGTTTTGTTAAGTCTCATTCTGAATGCTCCTCAAAGTTTAGGAAAACAGGGCTGGTTGGGACTCTCTGGGCTATCAGTCATAGGATCCACTTAAAACCATTTAATAGACATTCAATCCAAAACAGTTTGTTGGATGTGCCTTTAACCTACCTACCTACAAAGAGTCAAAAATGCTCTGCAAATCATTGTGGGGAGACACACCTGAGGCCCACAAAAAGACCAAGAGCTACAAAAGCTGTTGTGCTACAGAAAACCAGGAGATCAAAGGCATTGTCAGGTCCCAAGGCCCTGACATAAAGAGTTTTTCAGATGAAATTTCCAGATGCTCCAAGGAAACAAACCATTCCCCAGACTCCAGTGCAAGGGAAAACCCCAAGTGGTCCTTGCCAAAGATGATGTGAGAGAAACAGCATTGACTGTAAAAAAAAGTTATTGTGTGGAGACAGACCTATGGGGAATTTTGTACCAGCAAGGCTACTACACATTACAATATTGTTTCACATGTAGCTAAAATCAGAAATGCCCCGAAGTTACTGCTGTGTGAAGTTACTAATTGCACTCCGTTTCCCATGAAGCAGCAATCTACATCCTGCCAGTTAAAGAAAGGTTATCAAATGAGTTTCAAATTCACATCAATAAGGTTTTTAAACGAGACCAGCTTTTTTAACATCACTTCTTACAGTTGAGCAAGCACATAAAAATCATCCTCTTTTCTAAACATTTCATGTGACATCTTCCCTACCTTTGCCAAATAAGTTATTTTTTTCCTTCTCCTACTCTCGCATCAGCCTTCTACTTCTGCTTTGCTACATCATCCACTCTCACTGTAACTGAGGAAATAGTATTTTTATCACTGCCACTAACTGATTGCCATACACTGCATTCGGATTTAATTCCATAGCCCTATTACGACAAGTACCGCTCTAATTTTATACCAAGACCATTTGAAATCTTAGATCATTTAGTCTGGCACATAACCTGTCAAATCTTTTGCATCCAGATCTGTGTGTGACTGTTGCAAAGGAACAGAGCACTGGTGATGTTTGTTTCCCAGACCAGTTTGTTACATCTCTCTGACCATCTTCAATTTCAGTGTGCACAGCCAAACTGAAAAGTCCACATTCAAGCCCTTGCATTCAGTATGGATGTGCTCAGCTATAGGGTTATTTCACAGCATTAGACACCAAACCACTTAACGCTGACTCCATAAACATCAGAATTACTTTAGTCAGGCTTTGAAGGCACTGATAAAATGTGTTAGCAATATCCACCCTACTTCTGGAAAACCGTAGGCTTTATTTATTTAGTTATTTATTTTTATTTATTTTTTTGTTCTCAGCAACTCATGTTCTGTAAGCTGGATGTGCTCCACAATCACTACTCAACCATGGTGAGTTGAGCTTGGCTGGCTGGCCAGCTGTCAGCAGGACAGAGGAATAAAATAAGCTGTGGGTTGAGATAAAGACAAGGAAATCACTTACCAGTTACTGTCTCAGGCAAAACAGACCCGACATGACCAAAATTAATGTATGTCCAGTCAAAATAGAGCTGGATAGTGAGAAATAAGAGCAAATTATAAAATAATTACAAATTCTACATATATTACGTATCTCTAGAAAGCATATAAAATATGAGATGTGGAGGAAATATAAACAGAACACGCACAACTGAACGAAGCACTCAGTAACTCCTGTACAGGACTGAGATTAAGGAATGGTTTGGATTGGAAGGGATCTCAAAGACCATCAGGTTCCAACCCCTTGTGATGGGCAGAGATGCCACCCACTAGAACAGGTTGCTCAGGGCCTCATCTAACCTGGTCCTGAACACCTCCAGGGATGGGGCATTCACAGCCTCTCTGGGCAGCCTCTGCCAGTGAATGTTGCTTCCATCCAAGTCCTGTGTAATCACAGGATAATCAGAAAAGCCACAGAGCTTTTCTGATTTTTTTAAGGTTACCTCACCATGGAGGGTCTCTTCAAAGACCTGCACGTAGGATCTTCTTGTTGTGAGTTTTGTGACACCATGCCAGTAAAGCCTTGGTAATGTCCAGAAATCCCGCGGGGACACAAAGAGCCTGCTGTGGCAGGCAAACCAGTGCTAAGCTGGTGACAGTGACTTCTCTTCAGGTTAACTTAATTTCCCCTCCTGTCCATCTGTTCTTGGTGCACTTTATCTTCACAGGAGAAAGCACCAAGCCACCAGCTGTGACAGGTGGGGAAAAAGTCATACATTTGGGTGACATTGTCCCTCCCTGCTCACGCTACTCTTTACATGCTTAAGAGCCACCATAGCTTTTATCTTGTAATTAACTGTTGCTGATTATGACAGTTATTGATTTCTCTCTTACATCAGAAGATCAATTTTAATCTCCAGATTTACCACCACTTTTAGTAGCCAATGCACCCATGTCTCAGTTCAGCCAGTGACAGAGCTCTCCCTTTACTCCAAATGCATTTAATCCTTCAAAGTAAGCACACACATACGGCAAAGAAAGGTTAGCTGCTATCTGTGTTCCCAAGCAGCTTTTAAGTAGTGTCACTGGGCACTTGTTCTGTACCAGGGTGTATGTGACACAAGACCCTGTGATTTATTAATAACTAGCTGCTGCTTGCTTAACATTTTTTTTCCCTAAATTGTATTACCAGTGATATAGCATATGCAATAATTAAAGAATTACTTGTTCTAAGATGATTTTATGCTTAAATGAGCAGACTTTATATATAACAGTGTTCTGTGTTTTGCTGATATGTGGACAAATAAATCTAGAAGAAAAAAAAAACATCTTAAAAAGAACAAGACATAATTAGTACCATCTGTATGGATCTTGTAGCCTCATAAAGGGTTTTATTGAAATAGAATAGTAAAGAAATGTTATTCTAGGGGCTGATTTTTTGCAGACTGATTCAACTGGCCAATGACCCCAGTAAGTGTTGCTCCACAGACATCAGTGGAAACATTTTTGCTGTATTTTAAAATGTAAGACATTATGATTTCAAGAACCTGCTAAAGTTTTTATTTGAAATGAATGCCAGCTTTTCTATTGACTGCATAGAATAGCTTTAAAATGGAAATCAAATTTAAAGGGATTATAATACACATTTCAGGGTTTGTTAAGAAAATTTCACAAACAGGATTAGTGATACAGACAGCTTGTATTCAGTTTTCTATTTTGTTAAATTAAATTAAATTGTTGCTTAGAATAAATTTTGGAAAGGTTTCATATGTTTTCTAAACTCGTTCTTCCAGATGTATTTTATAAATACTTAAAGCCATTTGTTTGTTTGTTTGTTTGTTTGTTTTTTTAAAAAAAGAAGAAAATCAGATTGGTGCTTATCATCTTTAAATATAATTAACTTTCTCCAAAAGGAAAGACAGAAAGTGTCACGGAAAATTTTATTTCATAGCTAATGAAATAAAATTTCATTAGCTATTTCATAGCTAATACATGTCAAATTAGTTGCAGTCTAGGTAACCCTTCCTTTTCTTATACTAATTTCATTCTAAACAATCATTCTGAAGTTACTACATTCCTAGATTATATAAACAGAAAGAGAAATCTAAAAGCACATTTCTTTGTTCCTAACCAAAAGTAATCACCAAAAAAACAAAACACAATGTGCCATGATCTCCCAAAATATCACCCTGAGTTAAGTTCTAAATAAAAACTTCCTCACATAACACTTTTCACAAGTTATTCTATCTACCTTGCCTGTTCAGTTTGCATTCATTTCTTAACCTCCCTGGCTATGATGCTAAGGAATAACTTTCCGTGCTGTATCACCATGGTTATATTATAATTACAAATTAACCTGCCGTATCAGTAAAGCCACATGTTCCAGTTCAGCAAAACTACCTTGTCTTTACTCTTACCTTTTAATCAACAAACAGGATGAGTTCAACCTTCAGTGCTAACAAATAAACACCAATCCACGATGCAATTCACTTGTATCAAGCAATACTAAATTTAAATTTTTCCTTTCTGCAAATCTACAACTCCTTGGCAGGGTCACTGAGTTGATTACTGTACTCAGTGCAACACATGTAACAGGTGGCAGTTTTATAGTTGGTTTTGTTTTCACTAACCTTATTCCAATATTAAATGAAAGGCCCACATTGTTTCCTGGAGCAGGTGATACAACCGTGTGTGATATTATAAATTTCTACTGGATTATGGGTCCATTTTTTCTTCCCGTGTGCGAGGGGTGAGGCGTGGGATAATTTTGCTGCTCGCTTCAAGCAGCATGAAGCACTTACTCCGCATCATCAAGCAACGGGTCCTGGATAAGAATAAAAACAGATATTTTTGAACATATTCAGCATCATTGTTTTACTATCAAACAGAAGGATTACATGCTTCTCTAATCTCTCTCTTTTTTTTTTTTTTTTTTTTGTAGAATGCTACTATTTTTCAGCCTTCAGATGCCAATGGAGGTGATGCTATTGAAAAGGCACACATGTAAAAAAAAAAAAGACCTGAGGCATAAAATATGTAAAATCAAAGTTATTCAAGGCAAAATTTTTGAAGATTGGGTCCATAATTGTTGACATACTTTACACAATATTTTAAAATCATATTACAGTATTCTTTAAAACTTAGGCACAATAATATAACTTAAACATGAAAGGTGTAGAAATGGTTATATACATAGTGACATGGGCATCTACATATTTCTAAGCCTTAGTTTTACTGGCATAATTGTTTGTGTGCTGCAGGTCAACCTTTTGTAGAGCTCAGGATGAGCCCTAGGCTTTCAATAGAATAGATAACAAAGGGAGAAAGAGCATCACTGTCTGTGCAGAATAACTGGGCAAGTCTTTAGGGCACACAGAGGACATAGGAGATATGTCCCCACACAGGGGATGTGTCTCTCCAACACAAAACCCAGCTCCAGGCATTATTAGGGATTGGAACTGAGCAGGACTCCTTCCTGGCTCGTTAGGCTTACTGCAAGATCACATCAGATAATTGCTTCTATAGACTGAGCTACTCACCCAGCAACGTAATTATTCGTTTTGCTCTCTTTTTTTCTGATTAGAAGGTTGTTCTGGGATCCCAGTGCCCTAGGGTACAGAAAGCTTACTCTGACGTCTAGCTTTAATGTAGCCATCACCAATGTTAAACCTTTTGTTCTTTCACCACCACAAGTTTTCAGTTTAAAAGGCTCTTTCCTCACCCTGCATCCATATCACTTCTCAAGCTAATGAGGTCTAACTGCACATTATTACATCTTTGGTCATGTTTGACAGAGCTCCTAAGATTCATTTACCGTTTTTAGCTTTGTATCTCATTAGTGACTCAGTCATCATGCAATACCACTTCTGCATTTGAACTCCTTTCCTCCTTCTCCATCCTTTCTCAATTCCACCTGAAATTATTTTTACTCCCCAAATGAATGACCTTGAATTGCTTCCTACTGAACTTCTTCCTGTTTCACAGAATCACAGCATGGTTTGGGTTGGAAGGGCCCTTAAAGCCCCCCTCCATGGACCGGGCCCCCTGTCCCCAGCCCAGGCTCCTAGGCCCAGAGCCTTCTCCTCTCCAGGCTGAACACCCCCAGCTCCCCCAGCCTGGCTCCATAGCAGAGGTTCTCCAGCCCTTTGATCATCTTCTTGGCCCTCCTCTGAACTCGTTCTAATACTTCCACATCTGTCTTACGCTGGGGCCCCAGATCTGAGTGCAGGTTCCAGGTGGGGTCTCACAGGAGCAGAGCAGAGGGGGACAATCCCCTCCCTCACCCTGTTGCCCACACTGCTGTTGGTGCAGCCCAGGGTATGGGTGGCTTTCTGGGCTGCAAGCACATGTTGCTGGCTCTTGTCGAGCTTCTCACCCACCAACTCCCCCATGTCCTTCTCCTCAGGGCTGCTCTCAGTCCATTCTCTGCCCAGCCTGGATTTGGGCTTGGGATTGCCCCATCCCAGGTGCACGACCTTGCACTTGGCCTTGTTGAGCCTCACAAGACCTACACAGGCCCACCTCTGGAGCCTGCCCAGGTCCCTGTGGATGGCATCCCTTCCCTTCCCTTCCCTTCCCTTCCCTTCCCTTCCCTTCCCTTCCCTTCCCTTCCCTTCCCTTCCCTTCCCTTCCCTTCCCTTCCCTTCCCTTCCCTTCCCTTCCCTTCCCTTCCCTTCCCTTCCCTTCCCTTCCCTTCCCTTCCCTTCCCTTCCCTTCCCTTCCCTTCCCTTCCCTTCCCTTCCCTTCCCTTCCCTTCCCTTCCCTTCCCTTCCCTTCCCTTCCCTTCCGTGTGTCAACCACAACACAGAGCTCGGTGTCATCAACAAACTTGCTGAGGGTGCACTTGGTCCCACTGTCTGTGCCCACCAGTTCCTTCAGGACTCACAGGTGTATCTCTTCAGGTCCCATGGACTAGTGAACCTTCAGGTTCCTTAGATGGTCTTGAACCTGGTCTTCTCCTACAGCGTGTTTTTCTTCATTCTTCATGGTCCTTCCTTTGCCCAGGCTATGTGGCTGGAGTTCTTGCTGGTGAAGGCTGAGGCAAAAAAGTCATTGAGTACTTCAGCCTTGTCCACATTCCAGGTGACCAGATCTCCCATTTTTCCTTCAAGGGGGGCCCACAATTTTGCCATTCTTCCTGTTTTTACAGATGTACCTACAGAAGCCTTTCTTGTTGCCCTTTATGTCTCTGGCCAAATGTAATTCTAAAAGGGCTTTGTCTTTCCTAATCTGATCCTCGTCTGTACTTGCTTCCACTCTCTGTAGGCCCCATTTTTTCTGTTTGAGTTTGGCCAGGAGCTCCTTTTTCATCCACGTAGGCCTCCTTCTGTTTCTGCCTTCTTTCCTCTCTGTTGGGATGCATCACTCCTTAGCACCTGAGGAGGTGATCCTTGAATATCAAGTAGCTTTTTTGGGCCCCTCTTCCCTCTAGGGCTTTGCCCCATGGTACTCTACCAAGCAGATTCATGAAAGTATGAGAAAAGATTGGTCAACCAGAAGTTGAATTCTGTTGAATTGCCTCAGTTCGTGCTTATCTCCGAGTTTCTAAGTCCTACCCTCAAGCTTACCCCAAATGAGCATTGTTAAGATGTGACAGTTTCGGTTTTGCACATTCACACATCACTGTTGTAATCTTTGATGTCTCTGGACCATTCCTCAAAAGATCAACAAAACAAACGAACAAACAAAAAACCACAACTGTTCTGGTGATCTAAGTCAAATATCATTGCAATTCCTGGCAGATCAGAAATGTTTTTTATTGACATTTGAAATGGCAGAACAATGTGAAAAATTCTAAACCTGACGGAAACTTTTGGAAGAATGGTATCAGCAATGAAAAAATACATGTTCAAAGTTGAAGTTTCACCACTGCTTTAATTACAACACTCTTTTTGTAAGGTCACAGTTGGCTGAGTAGTGTCCCACAGCTGTGTTTCAATTCTTGGGAGCTGCAGTGCTAGACTCAACAATTACACAGGGCAGTTTTCCACCTGAAGCACCACAGAGGTTATATGACTTCTGTTGTGCATTTTGTACTTTATCAAAAATTCAAAGGTGGTCTTTTCACCTTCTCTGGGAAAATGCTGATCATATTAGGAGCTGGGACATCCTTGCACAAATAAAGCCTATAAATGAAAGTGCTAATAGTAAAGGCAATTGCTTATTGAATTGTTTTTTTTTTTTTTTTTTTTTTTTTTTTAAGCC
This sequence comes from Netta rufina, assembly GCF_964035555.1. Lineage (NCBI taxonomy): Eukaryota > Metazoa > Chordata > Aves > Anseriformes > Anatidae > Netta > Netta rufina. The sequence goes on along the minus strand of NC_140130.1, from coordinate 6,616,996 downwards.
ACTGCCAGTATGCATTTGGTTCATAACCAGTGACAGTAACGAACATAAATGCCAACAGAAATGTCCAATTTTAGCTGTGAAAAATATAGAGTTAGATCACTTAGGGATTTGAAAACAGCATTTCTTCCTTGGCTGTTGTGTTTGGACAGAAAACAATGTACCCTTGCCAAGTTCATTGCAAAAGCCACGTTGTACTACTCTTATGATTGACATCACTGATGGATTCAATCCTTCAATGCCAAACAATTTTGTGATTTGAAGTTACTTGGTTAACTCCTGATCACTTCTCTGCTTGATTTGCTCTGCAATATGAAGTGTCGTTATTCCAGGGTCATGTAAGAATGATGTTTCTTAAAACATAAGATACCAGCATTTTCTACAGAAGTAGCTGGATGTATTCCTAATGAAATTCATGACCATAATATCTAATTATTTATTAATGATTTAAAAAAAAAAAAAAAGCAAAACCAATAAATTAAAATAATATGAAATCATAATCTACATTCCCAGGTAACAATAATTGCTTTTTGTCTTTAAAGCATGTATAAAATATCTCTAAATCTTTAAGTAAAATCTTTATTAATCTTTAGAGATCTTTAAAATTACTCTATAAATAAAACAGCATTTGTCTTTTAAATTATCCTTCTTTCTCATTTCTGATGTATATATGAGTTTGTTTGCAAAATGAATGTCTGTCACAAAGAAGATAAATACTAAGCAGACTTGGAACTACCCAAAGAGAGCCTGTACTGCTAAAGAAGAAAAAATCTATTCCATTGGCAAGTTAGACTTTCTAAAGAAACTGGAATATCGAGCTGTCTGGCTAGCAGAAAGGAAGATGGATGACTCTTCTTCAATTAGGTGCTAGAAACTTAGTTCTGCTCAAAAGAGAATATAATCAATTTGGGAAGGAGTTGAGTCTAACACTGGGAATGCTTTACTGTAAATAGTAGATTGCATTTAAACTTTACTCAAGTGTTTTAAAGGTATTATTTTAGCTTAACTTTCAAAATGAATAACAGTTTATTTGTGCAGTTATTCACTGAAATGGGTTGAGATACCCAGTTTAGGAAATAGTCTACCCTGTCCTTTATACCCTACGTTTTATATTTATTATGAGTTCATCTTATTATTAGTTTCATTTGTTCTCCTTAGGTTCATAGACAGCAGATTTATTACCTTGCACTGGTACCTAAAGGTTATATAAGTAAACGTGAGTTCAAACCGTCCGCACCAGGTCAGAAGCTACAAATGGACTCTCCCAAGCACTTGGTTTAGCTTCTGACCTTACTCTCTTCCTTATACAACCTAGAAGGAAGTGCAAGCATCTTTAAAGGTCATACTCTGGGAGAAAGCACTACATACTACAACAGGATAATTAATTCTAACTCTCCAGGTGACGTCTCCTGAACACTCAGAACCACTTTCACTCTTTGTAAATTAAATTAATTAAAATCTGGCAGTAAGCCTTTTCAGCAAGAAACCTGCATCCAGGAAATGACAGATATAAGGAGAGGTTTCCACAATAAAGTTGTAAGTAGCCCATCATACAGTACAGATATGTGTAACTATTTTTTGTTCTTAAACTAAGGTCTTAACATTGGTAGTGCACATGACACATGAATCACGAATACTTTTGTTACTCTTACAGTGTTCTCTCGAAGAACTCACTTTTTTGCTGCACGCATACAATCTTAAGAATTGTATGCAATTTATATCTAACATTCTACATGCCTACATTTGATTTGCTATCATCATTTGTTGGAGATAAGTGTGGATAGTTGTTCTTACCGGAAATACAGAGTCTTTTATTTTGAATCAGGCATCCATGCATCTCCCTGCTTCAAAAAAACTTGTTCCTCAGTTCTTTATCTCAGAAACAGGTATCTAGATTAGAAGCACCAAGTTTATTACGGATACTGTTACAATGCTGTGAAACAAATACTTAAGTTGCTAAAAAGGAGAATTGTTTTTTAAATTTCCCATTTAAATATCTCTATACTTAGTACAAGGCATAACTAAATTAAATTATTTTAAATACATTTATGTTTCATACTTACAAAACATATACATGACTAAGGAATATAAATCATCTGGGAGAAAAATGAAGAGAGAAGTTACACCAGACAAGTTTTCAAGGACTGTTTTTGTTCACTAAATGCACTAATATACTTTGTTAAACTATGCAGTGCTGATTTATGAATTTCTGTAATAGTAAAATATCTGAATGTCTCGGGTTTGAAAATTTAAAGCACTATTTTTTATTTACAGAATCACAGAATCACAGAATCACAGAATTTCTAGGTTAGAAGAGACCTCAAGATCATCGAGTCCAACCTCTGACCTAACGCTAGGAGTCCCCACTAAACCATATCCCTAAGCTCTACATCTAAACGTCTTTTAAAGACTTCCAGGGATGGTGACTCCACCACTTCCCTGGGCAGCCTGTTCCAATGTCTAACAACCCTTTCGGTAAAGAAGTTCTTCCTAACATCTAACCTAAAACTCCCCTGGCTCAACTTAAGCCCATTCCCCCTCGTCCTGTCACCAGGCACGTGGGAGAATAGACCAACCCCCACCCCTCTACAGCCTCCTTTAAGGTATCTGTAGAGAGCGATAAGGTCGCCCTTGAGCCTCCTCTTCTCCAGGCTGAACAAGCCCAGCTCCCTCAGCCGCTCCTCGTAGGACTTGTTCTCCAGGCCCCTCACCAGCTTCGTTGCCCTTCTCTGCACCCGCTCAAGCACCTCGATGTCCTTCTTGTAGCGAGGGGCCCAAAACTGAACACAGTACTCGAGGTGCGGCCTCACCAGAGCTGAGTACAGGGGGACGATCACCTCCCTAGCCCTGCTGGTCACACTGTTCCTGATACAAGCCAGGATGCCGTTGGCCTTCTTGGCCACCTGAGCACACTGCTGGCTCATATTCAGCCGACTATCCACCATCACTCCCAGGTCCTTCTCTGCCTGGCAGCTCTCCAACCATTCCTCTCCCAGCCTGTAGCTCTGCTTGGGGTTACTGCGCCCCAGGTGCAGGACCCGGCACTTGGCCTTGTTGAACTTCATGCAGTTGACCTCAGCCCATTGGTGCAGCCTATCCAGATCCTCCTGCAGAGCTTTCCTACCCTCAAGCAGATCGACACACGCACCTAACTTGGTGTCATCTGCAAACTTACTGAGGGTGCACTCAATGCCCTCGTCCAGATCATTGATGAAGATATTAAAGAGGACCAACCCCAGCACCGAGCCCTGGGGGACGCCACTAGTGACTGGCCTCCAACTGGACTTGGCTCCATTCACCACGACTCTTTGGGCCTGGCTATCCAGCCAGTTTCTAACCCAACGAAGCGTGCGCCAGTCCAAGCCAAGAGCAGCCAGTTTCTTGAGGAGAATGCTGTGGGAGACGGTGTCAAAAGCCTTGCTGAAGTCAAGGTAGACCACATCCACAGCCTTTCCCTCATCCACCCAGCGCGTCACTTTGTCATAGAAGGAGATCAGGTTCGTCAAGCAGGACCTGCCTTTCATAAACCCATGCTGACTGGGCCTGATCGCCTGCTTGCCCTGCAAGTGCTGCGTGATGACTCTCAGGAGGATCTGCTCCATGAGCTTCCCTGGCACTGAGGTCAAACTGACAGGCCTGTAGTTTCCTGGGTCTGCCCTCCGGCCCTTCTTGTAGATGGGCGTCACATTTGCTAGCCGCCAGTCTACTGGGACCTCCCCTGATAGCCAGGACTGCTGATAAATGATGGACAGTGGCTTCGCCAGCTCCTCTGCCAGTTCTCTCAGTACCCTTGGGTGGATCCCATCCGGCCCCATCGACTTGTGCACATCCAAGTGCCGTAGCAGGTCACCAACCAGTTCTTCATGGATAGTGAGGGCCACATCCTGCTCCCCATCCCCTTCCACCAGCTCAGGGTACTGAGTATCCAGAGAACAACCGGTATTGCCGCTAAAGACTGAGGCAAAGAAGGCATTGAGCACCTCCGCCTTTTCCTCATCTCTTGTAACTAAGTTTCCCCCCGCATCCAGTAAAGGATGGAGATTCTCCTTAGTCCTCCTTTTTGTGTTGATGTATTTATAGAAACGTTTTTTGTTATCTTTAACGGCAGTAGCCAGATTGAGCTCCAGATGAGCTTTGGCCTTCCTAATTTTGTCCCTGCACAGCCTCGCTACATCCTTAAAGTCCTCCCTAGTGGCCTGCCCACTTTTCCAAAGATTATAAACCCTCTTTTTTCTCCTAAGATCAAGCCACAATTCTCTGTTGAGCCAGGCTGGTCTTCTTCCCCGCCAGCTCGTCTTTTTACAATATAATCAATTTGCACTGAAATGCTATGCAAAAATAATGCTTTAATTTAGCTATGGACATTTAGCTATAGATTAATTAGAACTCAAGTGAAGGAGACAAAATTAAATAAATATCCAAGTCTGGGATATGTGTCTCATGAAATGTATGTTCATAGTTGAAGCACGTCCATACCCCTCAAGGCCAAGACTTCCACCTTGTGATCTGCAAGGGATCTGCTCCCTTTGTCTTTACCGATGGATCCAGAGACCCAAGGAAGGTCTCCAGTACTTTGTTGCCCTTTATTTTCACTCAGTCTACATCATACTGTAAAATACTATTGTGAATTTGATGGTATTGTCAGTAACAGGTGATATTACTGTGACTATTTTAAAGGAACACAAGGAGGAAAAAAAAATAATAAAGAACTGTAGGAATTAACTGTCATAATACCAAATAATAACTTAATATACTTTCTTATGACATCTGTACTTCTATAAACTTAGAATTTCAATTTGAGTCTGTATACTGTACAAAGTAGCCTTGATTTAATTTCTGCCTTTAATAATTCCATTCATTTTACACATTATTTACCCTAGCCATAAGTTAAGCTAAGCATTATGCAGTACCTTCATTTCCATGGTGATTTTCATGTAACCTGCCAAAAACATGGTGAGTGACTATGGACTGAGACAACGTTTAAAGGTTTCGTCAAACTATTTTTGCTTATCATGGCAGCAGCCAACTTTGCAAATGCAGTGCCTTGCCTTGTGTTTCATATCTGGAAATAGCTGAGGATGAGCTCTCTTACAAATTACTGCCTTACTGCAGTGGCCTGCAGACTATATATGAGGTACAGAACTTAAAACCACTTAAAATGTACTCGAGCCTATTGATATATACAGAACTGAACCAGTTTTTTAAGGTACAGTGCTGTGAAACAAAAATTACTAAATACACTTCCTATTATTCCATCTTCAAGTACTTTAGAAAAAAAAAACACAGAACCTCAAGACATTCAGCAGGGTAAATAATAAGAGTACAGGTAGAAAAGACTTGCACTGAAAAATTAAGTTTATTTCTTTTTTTTTTTTTTTCCCCTTCAATGTAAACCTTTAAAATCTCACAGAATGTTCTCTCTGTCTCTTTAAACACGTTCTCCTAACTTTTATTTAATCATGCAGCCACCAACTGAACTGTTTAGGTGGAGCTGCAGAAGGACACATGAGGGACTACTTTCCCAATATTACCCCGCATGAACTGGTAGGCAGGAGGAAAAGGGAGAACAGGAATGACAGGAATCATGCTCTGCTACACATTTCCCAGCTAGCCTGAATTGCTGATTGGCATAAAAGCTCCCCATCTCTGTAGGGCACTGCACAGAATTGCCACAGTCCTAGGCAGGATCGCCTGTCTTTTAATAGTTTGAAGGAGACAGCATATGGAAGGCCAAGTGTTTAAACCCCCACTCCCTTTATTTTTTCACCTTTGTTGTTGTTGTTGTTAAAATTATCAAATATTAGAGAGAGCTGAGCACAATAAAAACCAATGACAAAAGTATGTGGTCTTCTTAGAGAACTCCTAGGAGATGGATGGAGCACCAGGATGCCAGGAAGCTGAAAACAGATACACACAAAACCAATAATCACTCTAAAAATGGAAAGTTGCATGAACACGTGCACACGGGAGTTCATTACTGAGGGTTCCCTTAAAAATCAGACAGGTGACTCCAGCAGAGCTCTGCAGGTTCGTTCTATGGCCAGCACTATTCAGTACTTATTAACTTGGAGGTTAGGAAGCTGGATGACAACCTTTAGCAAACAGACAGCAGGAAAGCAGAATTACAGAGCTCTGTGGACAGGCAGCTGTTCCTGACTTCACCAGCGCAGGCTGAGGAATAATTAGTCAGGGTGCTGTTCTCAAGAATTAATGCAGGTCACAAAACGAGCAAGATTCAGCAGTGCCCTACTGAAGAAGAAAAGCCCCGTACTGACATACACAAACAGGAGCACAGACTGCTGTACATGTGTAATTATGTTCTGTTCCACTCAGCAAGGAGATCTCTGCTGGAGCCCTCGAGAAAGTAACCAAAGCCTAGAAAATGTGACAGGCAAGAAAAGATGGAAAGAAATGGCACTCCTAAGCTACCAACGTTACTGCTGGTTGCAATACGGTACTCTAACGTGTAATATATGCTTTCTGAAACATATTTTGGAAACAGTCATAAAAAATATCATGTTAAAAGTTAAAATAAAGCATAAAAAAAAGTATGGAAAATGAGACTGTGTGAAAGCAGTTTCTGGTGAGTAATTAGAATTTTACTGATATGAAAAAACTGTAATATCCAAATGTTTGGATCCAGATGAACTACAGCTGATTTAGGTTTTGATTAGGTTTTAGGTTTAGGCTTTCCTAATGTTTAGGTTTTGTTGTTTAGGTTTTATTGTTTTATTTTCCTAATAAGTTTTCTGCTTTTGAGACTGTCATTTTGTGTGTTTTTTTTTTTTTTTGTGTTTTTTTTTTTTTTAATATTTTCTAATGCTATGTCATTTTTTCTGGTTTTCCTGAACAGCGGAGCTTCTTCTACCTTACTTCTAAAAATCATAAACTCTATTGAGATTTATTCTCAATATTGCATATTTTCAACAATGCTTTGGTGGGGGGTAGGTAAGGTAGAATTAAACATAAGGGGATTAACTGACTGCAGTGAGCACACAGCATTCACCATTCATACAGCAACTGTAGGATCCTTCCCACATGCACAACTGAAGGTGTCAGTAAGATGCTGATACCCAGGCTGCAGAAACTCTTTTCATCTCAATGACTACTTCAGGTATTATTTGTGGAAAAGGACCTCTGGACAGCAATGCCATTACACCTCTGACTTGCTGTGAGTGCTGGTGAGATGGAGCTATCCACCAGGGGTGCATCGCACCGTCTGAAGGTAGTGCTGGAACTGTTAATACACACACTACGTGCTTAAGTCTTGCCTCAAAAGGGTCAAGGTGAGAACAACTCACCGAGGAGAATTCTCTGAAAGTTTCAGGGGCAAAAAAAAAGCCTTTCTCACATCTTTTTAAAAACCGCATGGATAGTGCTAGAGGTAATTATGTAATATCTGTAATCCATTCTTTAAAGATGACAGTCTGAACCTGGGTGACTGCAGAGCCCATTCACACCAGTACTCTCAGAGACAAAAAGTCAGGCTCTTCACATATTTAATATGACTATTTCAAGTGAGCCACACAGTGAGCTTGGGCTGATTGGAGTGGAGACGAAGGTGATAGCATTCATCATTATCAAAGTGTAACAGTGGGGTGAGTGGGGAAAGAGAAGGGAGAAGTCGAAACAAGATGTGAAAATCCTGCTGGGGTTGTATGCCAGTGACATTAATGTATTAAAATAAAAAACACCTAAAATGAGTTATGAAACTAATTAAGGAAATATAAAAGCCATGGATAAAAAGTTCCTTGTTAAGTATAATTGATAGTACAAATCTAATTTGAAAGGTTAACAAGCTCTTGAAAATTGTTGAATCAAGTACAGACTGATGTTTTTAATATAATTATATACAGCTAGCAGATGGTATAGTCCTTTTTATTATATCGCCAGCTATTAGACTTTCATTTTTAAAGCAGATACTGAATTATACTGAAGATATGTGAGCTTATTTTAAAAGATCAATCAGTTTTCTAAGTTCTGTGCATGCTGATCAAATACATACTATTTGCTACCTAGTCTGAAAAACAGGATTTAGATAAGAAATTTGGAGTATTTCACTATCCTTTTCCAAAACAACTGTATTTTAAATTTTAATTCAAAGCTTGATGGTCTTAATGAATGAGAGTGTATTAGATATGTGAATAGCCTTACAAAACAACTGAGAATTAGACACAGTTTAAGAAAATAAAGCAGCAGGAAAAAAGCTATCCTTAATTTAAAATTTCTAGTTCCAAAAAGATGTTGAAAGTTTAAATTTAATAAGTGGCATGAATGAGGGGAGACAAACTGAAAGCAAAAAAAATAATTAAATAACAATTGCTATATATGTGCACAGCTGAAGTTCTCTCATCCCTCAGTCAGCATCAGAAGGCCAGTTGTTGCCACCAGCTGGCTTACAATTCCTCCATCGTCCACTTGTCATATCTTGAAGCAAAGGCTTTGACTTCCCTTAGTGCTCTGTTGTGCAGAAGAAGAGCTCCACATGATTGAGCTCTGACAAAGCCAAGGTCGTCATCTTCTCCTCCTCCTCCATGACTGTTCCTAAACCCACCTGTTATTCAGCATTCACAACACAAAAATCTCATAGGATAACAGTTAGGCAGTTTGACTATGGCCTGCTACACTGTCCAGGTTTCTCATTACACACTCTAGTCTGCCCCTCTGTATCTGATTGCTACTTCATAATGATCTGATGCTCTGTAGGATAAACAGCAGTATTTAATTCAGTGGTTTTAAAACAGAATCTTTGCCTAAGACTCAGACTTCTGACTCCTACTATGCTATTTCTAGTACTGAAAAACAGTCTACAGTCTGTTGTGATATATCCAACAAAAATTATAGAGCATCTAGGACTCAAAGACAGAGGATTACAATAGCAGGATGTTTTTTCCATCACGGACAATGGAATTTACTAACAAGGGGGGGCACTCCAATTCATTCTCAAAGGTACCAGACAGAACGAGCTTGGTTTGAATCGAACACAAAATTTATAGCATGTAATGTCCCATCCAAGTTCTTACAAAGTTATGAAGTAGGACATGAATTGCACCCTCTGTATTGATGTTCTTCTCACCTAAATGTAGCCATCTAAAAGATTAGCACCTACTGTGTGAGATTCCTGAATAATCACATGGGCTACCCACCAGATAACTGCAGTGCCCATTAGGAGGTGCCTTCTTCGGCTGAATATGAGCCAGCAGTGTGCTCAGGTGGCCAAGAAGGCCAACAGCATCCTGGCTTGCATAAGAAACAGTGTGACCAGCAGGGCTAGGGAGGTGATCGTCCCCCTGTACTCTGCTCTGGTGAGGCCGCACCTCGAGTACTGTGTTCAGTTTTGGGCCCCTCGCTACAAGAAGGACATGGAGGTGCTTGAGCGGGTGCAGAGAAGGGCGACGAAGCTGGTGAGGGGCCTGGAGAACAAGTCCTACGAGGAGCGGCTGAGGGAGCTGGGCTTGTTCAGCCTGGAGAAAAGGAGGCTCAGGGGCGACCTTATCGCTCTCTACAGATACCTTAAAGGAGGCTGTAGAGAGGTGGGGGTTGGTCTATTCTCCCACGTGCCTGGTGACAGGACGAGGGGGAATGGGCTTAAGTTGCGCCAGGGGAGTTTTAGGTTGGATGTTAGGAAGAACTTCTTTACCGAAAGGGTTGTTAGACATTGGAACAGGCTGCCCAGGGAAGTGGTGGAGTCACCATCCCTGGAAGTCTTTAAAAGACGTTTAGATGTAGAGCTTAGGGATATGGTTTAGTGGGGACTCCTAGCGTTAGGTCAGAGGTTGGACTCGATGATCTTGAGGTCTCTTCCAACCTAGAAATTCTGTGATTCTGTGTGATTCTTTGCCTTCATCAGCCACAGAAGGAATCCAAACAGAGAATATATTGAAGACAGTTAATGCAGGTGGAGGAAGGTGGATCCTATACAAACTTAAGCAGCCTCGCTGAGTTGCAGCAAATGTCCATGTTCTCCATGCCTTAGGAAGGGCATTGAGGATAGCAGATAACATTTCCCCAAATACACTCCCAGCTGTGCTTTCATTTCACATTCTGCAGTCTAATGTTCATCCATAACAATAACCAAAAGCTCTGCTGGCCTAGCATATGAAGAGCCCAGAGATGGCTGTACTCGAGGCCATAAAAATAGATAGCCAGAGCCTGATGGCTCTTGAAATAATCATGCTGCATCATCGCTTCAGTTAGTATAAGAAATGAAGTATGGGAAATGCTCCTTCTGTGAGCTAAGAGTAAATAACTGATCAGGACAAGTTCAGACATCCTTCAGTTTCAACGTAATAAATTCACCAGACTTTTGACTACAGTAAAATAAATAAAATATTATACTTTCTCACTTGAAAGTTGCCTTGAAATAGTCATAAAACAACTATCAGTTCACTTGAAGGAAACTAAAAGTCATCTAAAACTTCATGGATCTTAACCAGCTGATTACAATCTAAAAGCTGTAACAAGAATGGATTAAATTGTTCTATTTCCTCCTCTCATTGTTACTGTCAAAAGACTAGATTTATGCAGGTCTTTCTGTCCTTGTTACAATCTCTGTCACAAGAATGAGGCATCGCAATTTTATAGTCCCATGTTCTCTGAAAGATAACAGTAAACAGTATTCCTATGACCTTTTCAATGTTCTATAATTTCACTAAATGGTCACTCTTACTCTCCTTTTTATATTCTCAGCACTGATCAAAAAGTGATGAAATTGACACCAAAATAAAATACAGAATTGTGAGGTTAAAGCAGTGAGCCTGACTACTGTCTCTCCCACAGCAGACAGGGCATAAAGATTTTTGTTTCATTTCCGCTCGTTGTCATAGCTTTCTTGCACAGTAATGTAACACTGCACAGTGAGCTCCCACAGAAAGTACAAAACATACCCAACATCACTACCTTCCAGCCTAAGTAGTTGGGACGTTTGATTTGATTCTGTGTCCTTTAACAAATGCTCAGCGAGGCATGTGTGCTCCTGTCTGCCTGCACACGGATATGTGGAGGTACAGATCAAGATAAATCCCAAACAAACCGCTCCTTTGCGAACAGTCCTCCTGTGGGGAAGATGAAAGAGCCAACATGTGACAGATGTTCATCATGCTGCTTAGTACAGCACTGGAAGGGACATGAGCCTGCAGTAACGGGGACGGTGTAAGGCACTACGCTGCAGAGCATTCATGGTGTTTTAATATGAACTGCAGATGGAATAACGCAGTAAGCTCTCAGTGGGAAAAACAAGATGCAGCACAGTTATCCTCACATGCTAAATTCTTGAGCAAACTCTCCATCTGATGTACCATGTGTTCCTCTGTTATCTCAAACTGGAGGCAACACGATCGCAGGGAAATGATCAGTGTGAAACTGGTACAGCACAGACAGAATACAGAATAAGGAAGAAGGGAAAGTACTGTGCCACTAACTGTAGGATATCTTCTGAACCCTGAATGGTCCATTTCCATTTTCATTTCTGTCCTATGCAGTATACCTGCATACACAGTGCTTTTTGAATGAGAAACATACATTAGCTATTGTAATCTGAGAAAAGAAAATGACATCATTAAGGATTTCTGGTATTTGAATTAGTTCTTTAAATCAATATTAATTTTAATGCTTTGTCATAAATGCAAACATTTTGGGCCTGACTTTCAAGTGGTTTATGTCACCTAAAGCTCCAAAGACTCATCTTTAAATCTAGACTGTTGACACCTAAAGATGTGAACCTGAAGAAAGTCACCTCACAGCACTGCAGAGTCCCGCTGTGGCTGGTTCCTCAGTTCTTTGCTAGCTGTCCACAACCTCTCATCGCTCTTCTCTTCCTCCTCACACCCTTCTGGGTGTACTGCATCCTTGCTGGAGCCTGGGAGACCAGAAACTTGTCCTCTCTATCTTCACCTTACAGAAATACTCTGAACCATACAGTGGCAGAGGCACATTTCTGTTCTGTTTGCAATTCTTCTCCTGAAAATGCTGCATGTGCCAAGACTTGGGGTTTCTGGTATTTGATGCAGAGCCTGAGGTGACACCTAAAAAGAAGTCAACAAGGAATTTTCTTGGGGGCACGCATCTTTCAATCTCATTTCTGTTGCTAGTTGTGAAGGCATAATCTGCTCCACAGTACTAAGCTGTGGGGCTGCAGCTAAGTAAAGAATAGAAACATGTCCCTCAAAGACTTGGTCCAGTGATGTATTTAAGCACATGCTTCAAAGGTTGAAAATGAAATGTTTTGCTGAGTCATCACCTGAAATGGCACAACCTATTAACAAGTAAACCAAGTCAGAGGGTACTGAAACATGTATCCTGTAAAACCCTACTTTATTACTTTGTGGAAGTACGATCTTTCCAACTATAAAACAGACACAGTTACAAATAGCTGAAAAATATCTACAAGTAGTTACCATGGAGGTTTACTTCTTTTTTTAATCAACTATTCTCCACCTTCTCATTCCTTTGCCATGCTCAAAAATGCTGGATTTTATAAGGTGATACAAAGAAATGTAGGCGTAACGCTTTCAAATAACTACATGAAGACTAATATTAAGTATTTTTTTAAATACCATCCCTTCAATATTATCCTTTTATAAAAGTTCAAGACGTGGTTATATATTACTGTGTGAAATGTGGCCTGACAGTGCTCACAGAAGAAAGGATCAGAGGAGTTTGGATCCAGCTGGAGGCAAAAGATGAATTCAAGATACAAGAAAGGAACATGGAAGACAGCAGGCAAAAGAGAAACACCTTTTGACCAAGAAAAAGTGGAGGGAAAACACGAACCAATGGCCAGAAAAAAGGGTTCAGGGAATTTTCAGTGGTCCTATGAAGAGGGACAAATATGGCCAACCAACGGATATCTTCATGGTTGTTTCTGCCAGGAACCTTCCACGGTGTCCAGGCAGGCAAGAGGGCTCTGGCTGGCACAACAGTCTCTCACCCCTCTGAAAGCAAAGCTGGCAGAGTGGGAAAGAAGAGCTTTAAAACTATGAATGACGTGGGTGATTTTTTTAGAATTCTTTTTATAGGAAGGAGAAACTTTGGCAATGCGAGAATATACAGAATATGAACTCCCAAGGATAAGGGGAAAGAGGGAGAAAACATTACCACAGATCAAAGTAAAAGGGGGATGAACAAGGAAATTACTGCAGGGTCTGTACTCAATTTAGTTAATGCATTGGGTGAGGCTGGAGGAAACTTGTTTTTGTAAACCTACACGGTGCATGTCAAGAACAGAACAGAGGAACAGAAAAGAATGCATAGGATGTGAAAATAGGTAACAGAAAGATAACGGCTATAGTGATGGGGATGTAAGAACAGAAACACATGAATTTTGCAGGAAAGAGTACCAATAAAGGTGCCGGTGGGGTGTAGATTTTTAGGTATATCACTGGGCAAACTGTGAAGAAACAAGTAAGAAAACAGAGAAACACTGGCTGGGAAGAGAAGCTCTCTTGGAAGACTGCTATAAATCTAGTTCAGACAGAGATCTCCAATGTTACTGAAGAGACACGTTGTGAAACAGAGACTAAAGCAGCAAGAGATCAGCAAGGGATCAGTGCCCTGCTGCTGTGCTACTCCTGAGTGCCTGTTTTACCAAGTGGCTAACACAGCATATTGCAGACATATTGCTCTGGGGCAGAAGCAGCTATTGCTCTTATAAGGTGTTATTGCAAACCTGCAATGGACTCTTGCACTGTTACAGGACCAGCAACTTCCTTTGTTACACTGGAGAATGATGTCACTAGTGACAGTAGGGTCTGGTTATTTCCTGGGTTAATGGTAGGGCCTTGTTATTTCCTTCAATAATTCGTAGACTTTGATACAATGAAGTATATATTATACAACATAAACACACACAAAATACTATGCAAAATAATTACCTACAATATACAGACATGTTGAAATCTATCTTAAGCCAATAATCATCTATATTAACTTAGCTAAATTTTTAGTAATTACTGTCATTACCCACCATGGAAAATATCTGATGAGATCATGAATTGCTTCTCTTCATGATCAGTAAAAGATAAACAAAACTATACTGTAAACAAAGGTATTACATTTTCAAAAAATAAACTGAAAGGCTAAGAGAACACACACATGAAATGAACCAAAAGGCCTTGAGACTTAAAAAAAAAAAAACAAAAAAAAAAAACAACAAAAAAAACCAGACTGGCATTTCTATAGCCCAGAAATTCCAAACCATCAAAAGCATTTTTCTAAAGGAAAAGAAGAACTTCAGAAGGCCTCCAGCCCTAACTGGATGATAATCATCCCCAAAGAGATATTAGAAACAGACTAGAAGAAAAATGGGCAGCACAACACAGCTACATCTTACAGATAAAAGTATAATTTGAGAACTGTCCTAAATCAGTCTTTTATATAGTAACAAGTGCCTGTGGTCATAAAACAAGGACCATTAAAAAGGAGAAAATATGTTAAGATGCTATGAAGATGGATTTGAAATTGTTGTTGTTATTATTATTTGGAATTAATATATTTATTTGGCTTTCAGTAAGAAAAAAAAAGAAAAGTCGAAGGAAAAACCACACTGCCTAATGAGAATCAAGGACTGAAATGGAGGTTGCCACTGTCAAAAAGAAAGACAGATCAAAGGATTTAATGTGCTTACACTGTAAGGACAAGATAGTCTCCTTTCCAGAATATATGAAAGCAAACAGAGACGAAGTACAAGTGAAATAGGACAGGCCTCTATCAAATGGAGGTGAGGCACCACCTGACCAAAAAGGACCTGAAATCATACTCACACTTCTGAAAAAGGGCAAAAGGCGAGCAAAGCAACAACAGATCCATTAGTTTTATCTCAATGCTACTCAAGGCTCTGGAACACAATCTGCAGGAAAGCATAATTGAAAACATGGAGGTAAACAGCGCTGTGAGATGCAGCACGATAGACCAAACTGAGCAGGCAGCATACTGTGGTAAGGCAAATCTTTGCTTGAACAAAGCTGGACTTCCATGAAGCATTCAAAAGAACACCATGGTGAAAAAAATAGCTAAAGCAGGTAATAAGGTCATCAGTAAATCTGTAAGACACATAAGGAACTAGCCAGGAGGAAAGAGAGAGCAACAAAAACTGGAAAAGTCAGGAATTTATTGACTAATCCCAGGAACTCTTAGGAAATATGCTGGGAGCTTAGCACCTGGAAATAATGAGAAAACACAGTGCAAAGACCTTCTGTGGAATACAGCTGCAAAGCTGCTTCCCAGATCTCCATCAGGACTAGACACAGGGGTAGCAGGAGGGCAACTGGAGGCTGTCCCCCAAGACAACATGAAGAAAAGGCTAAAAGAACTCATTTAGCCCAATGAAATGCCAGCTGCAAAGAAATACAGCTGTGAAATACAGTGGAAAGGCGAAAGAAGTTCAAGCACACTGCTGTCAAAGGGCAGATGGGTTTAACCTGTCAGGAGACAAGGGTTGTGGGGGACAGGTAAGCCCCTCTGGACTTAAGTTTTCTTTTCACAAGCACTTAACAACAATAATTTCATCCAAAATGTCTCTCTTGATCTTGTACATACTGAAATTTGTCTTGCACTAAAGACATTACGTATGAGTTAGGTAACCAGATCAGATTTCTTACAGTATAGGTTGGGGAGTGAGGGGGTTCTTTCATCTCTATCATCAGAGGGAGAAAAAAAGTTCTCTCAGCTGACAATTTCAGTAACAGTCATGGGCACATAGGTCAGAAAAAAATTCATATCAGTCAGAAAAGAATCAGGTCAGAAGGGACCTCAGGTTTCCAGTCCACCCTCCTGCTCATGGCAATATCAGCTACATGAGATCAAACCTTGCTACTGAAGGCTTTGTCCACTCTGGTCTTACAGAACCCTGGAGGATGAAGGCTGCACCATCTCTCTTTTGGCACCATGTCCCACTGATTAGAAGATCTCACTGGTATTGTTTTTCTTTCTATCCAGCTGAAACAAGAGCCTGAGAAAGTGAAGTTAGCAAAAAAGAACTACAAGTAGTAACGCAACTGCTTTGCTCAGACCTTTCTGTTTTATAAAATATCAATTTAAATATGAAGTAGATCTAAAAATGTTGAGTAGAAGAGTTAAGGTAAAACACTCTACACCTACAGCTCTGCTGCTAGTCATCACTTTCAAACCTAAGAGCATACTAAGAAAAGGATCAGGGCTTTAGCAGCCAGTTCTACATACATGCTAAACTACACAAGCCAGCAATCAAAGCTAGGTGTATCCTTTGAAAAAATAAAGCAGACCAGCAGTCCCAACCTGCGCACACCCCACAGCACAGAGCATGCAAGGAGAGCTCCTCTGGCCTCACCCTGCGGGGTCAGTCAGTAGGGACTGCACAGCAGCACTGCTGTCTTTCTGGAATGCAGACCTTGCTTCTAATGGGATCACAATTCCCTTCCCTGTTCTTTTGAACACAACAGAAGGAACATTTGTGATTCATCCACAGTGCACACAAAGCACAACAAGCAGCCCTGGAATGCTTACCGCAATTTTCTTCTGCGTTTGTGATAACCCATGCCATGGTGGAAGGGAAGGAGCAGACACCACGTGCCTTGAGACAGCGAGAAAACAATCTGATACACTGAGCAGAGCGCCTCTCTTTATTAGATCCTTGACACCTGTTTAGGAATTGGTCTAACACAAACTCACTCATTTAATTCCTCTGCACACCCTCCGTCCCAAATGCCTTCCAGAAGTCTCAAGGACAATCCCTGTTTTGAGATGCTTAAAAATCTGAAAGCAACAGAGAAAGAGATATCAGTTAAGGGAAGGAGAACAGAGGCAGGATGTAAGTTAATTCAATTCACTGTAGACAGCATGACAGAAATGGGTCTTTAAGATGGACATCTATGTGCACAGTCCTTGGAGAAAAGTTCGAGGAGGTTATACCATGCTTGAGAGCCAGCAGAGAGGCTGAATGAACAAAGTGACATTACCTTTCCCTTGTGGATTTCCTGAAGAACAAATTTAATCTGGCCCAGAATAAGAATCTTTTTTTAAAAAAACATATAGATTAAAGCAAACAGGATAGCAGAGATTTATTTTTTTTCTTGGCCTGGAAATGCATACTGAAAAAGAAACCACTTAGTACCTGCTCTTTATAGAATATGAAGCTCAATAGGGCAGGCAATTTTTGTGGGTGCATGACACTGTTTACAGGCTCGTGTAAATGTTCATAAGCAAGTTAGCAAGACTGTACCTCCAAGAGAAATATGTTGTATTTGAATCAACTGCATGTTTGTTGACACTTCAAATAACTTTAGGTTTTCATAAACTAGTTCTAATCACTGCTAACAAGATGTAAAACATACTTAAATACTTACAAATATTAATCTTTTAAAAGACTAAACATTTATTTAGTTCAATTTCCTAGCTACCTATGGTTTTTGTAGATGGATTTCCTGAAGGAAAATAAATGTCACAGATGATTCTCTTTCCAGAGTATCTTTTTCTTACAGAATTGCTTCATTTCTATTAAAACACAGGATGTTGACCTGAATTAATCTGAAGGCAATCATTTCTGTTTGTGGCATATATATTACATAAACATACTATTACAGCAAGACATACTTCAACAAGATAAAATTAAGTTTAACTTACAAGCATTACTGTTAGAATTACTGTTCACTCCTTTAGCATCAGTATAACATTCCCACAGAAACAGGTCAATGTATTTTAGCATTAATGGAGCCCCCTTAGATATTCTTTGATCCTAAAATGGATCAAACATTTCTCTGATGAGTACTGCAGTTGCTACATTTTTTATTGTATTCTCTTATTTTCCTGTTCATCATACTGGTGCTTTAAAGGAGCCACTGTTTCTGTTTATCCTCATTTTTGCTTTTTGTTTGTTTGTTTAATTAACTCATCTGAAATTCTGTTTTGTAAATCAATTTCTTCTTTCAAGTGATGATGAAAAACAAACACTCAAACAAGGATAAACACAACAACAGTTGTGTTTCCCATCGTGATGCCCAGAAGCTGTGCTGTACCTCCTTTTTCTCTGACTGAATTTTGATGTTTTCAGGTACTGAAAGCATGACTAGTTTTAACAGATGCAGATTTTGTCTTGGTTTAGCATGTTTTATCAGAGCCTGCTCTACGATGAAGAGTGCATGGAGATGTGGTGATCCTCTAAAGGAATGGTATCTCCAAAGACCAGACCATACCTTCCAGTCATAGTGACTATAGCATAAGGACTACCAAAAGCCCTGATGCTTCTGACAAGCACAAGCAGCCCTTCAGATGTACGGTGCCGGAATTGCAACTCTGGCAACTGCACTTTGTCTCTCCCAAAATAATTGTTTCTTAATAACCTAATTGCTGGTGGTACCAATAGGGCTGACCAAGAGTCTTCACCATAAACCTAAAACGCATGTGTATTGCTGGAGGGCACTTATTCTCTTTTATTATTCAGTAGCAATTGCTCCCATTGCTTGACATATTCTGTTACTGAATTTATGCTACGTAAAGGTAACTGCATTGCAGATGATGGACAATATTAGTTTCAAGCCAATAAGGCTTCAAGTTCTTGTTAAAATTCTCTGACTCTCTAATCCTTGAGAGTCTACACTTATTTCCTCTTTATATTCCATCCCTTGGGAGGGGCAAAAAAAAAACCAAAACACAAATGAATTAAACTGGCAAATCAAGGTAAACAGAAATCAAATAATGTACAGAAACAGCTATAACTGAGAGTTACATGACAATCACACAACTAAACCTACGTTACTTTCTGATTATAGGCCCAAAGCTCTCCATTGTAAATAATTCTTCAGGACAGAATTTTCAGAACCAGGTTAGGCTAACAAATGCTTCTTTACATCAGTGTGGAAGTTTCTCAGTAGAAGTTCTGTGGAGGCATGGAAATGACAGACCAACAAAAGACGATCTTGAAATAGCACTGTGTTTTTTGAAAAAAAAAAAAAAAAAAAAAGTTCCTCGCTCTCAGCAAGATCTGTGATTCTTTACTGCTGTCACATGCTATTGTGGCACAGGATAAATCATTTTAAACTAGTGCAAAGAAGACACCAAAAAAGACAAACCTTAACTATATTTTCAGTGTAACGAACCCATGGAACAGTCCCAGTAAAGTCCAGTCACTAAACTAAACTGAAGAAAATGAAGAAGTTGGGCATATTTGATATATGCTTGATATACTGTACAATCATGCATACCATAATGGATCAGAAAACTAATGAGAGCTTAATTCCACATTAAACAAACCAAAGGATATGCAGGAGTTGTATCTTTAATTGCAGGAACTCTACACAGACGTCCTCCACAAGTGGGTAAAGGCAGGGAATTAGGTATGAGCTATAACTGTTTCAGAAACTGGAGAGTGAAATGTTGATCAAATTTTGCAGCAGGCAAGAACACTGCCTTAAGTCATCCAGGAGAACATCCTGCTGGAGCGAGAAGTGAGTACAGATACTACCGTATCAGATCAATTGTCCAAGTTTAAGAGAGAGAAGTACTCAGATCAAGAAACCCATGCAGAAGTCCAGCTTTAAAGGTGCTGTAAGTAGTGAAAACATGAAAAAATACTTGAGTATTGAGCTTCTATATTTTTTTGCTTATTCTTTCAAAAAGGGAAAGAAAAACAAAACAAAACAAACAAAAAACCACACATCTGAAATAAAAAAATTAGCTCAAAAGCTATTTCAGTGGATTAAATGTAATAGTATCATAGCTTCCAGGCTTCTTCTTCTGCTATGAACAACTCAGTAAATACAACAAAATATTGGGAAGTGCTTATAAGCCAGAAAATTGCCATTTTTCCCCTCTCAAAATTTGTTTTAAATTAAGAATGCTACCTGTGTATACTTTGCAAATATGAAACACATTAGCAATCAATTAGTTATATATAATGTTCACCTCTCTGGGTCTCCTGCTCCTCGTGTCCCCACTGAATTTATTGCCATACTTCCTTTCACTTCCATAGTGCCTAGAACAATTTGATTATAACAAAATCTTTTCCCACTATGTCTTTCATCAATGTTGCTGCTACTGCGGCTGCTTTTTTTCCTCACTTCACTTTATCTTGAACGCATTAGTGTAACCTTTGGCCCAGGGGTGCATCCGTCTGTGACTGAAGGTCTGGTTTGGTACATCAGAGCTGTCTGACCTTGGCTCAGTTCTGCTAAGAAAATTGCTGCTAAGACATGAGAAAGTATATGAGCTAAAGTCATGTAAGATAAGAAAGGTAATTGTGCTGACAGCAGAGCAATAATTGCAACAGCAATAGTTGCCAGATCAAAAAATCAAAGGGAAAACATACCGACACGAAGTTGTACACAATTTGAAGAAAAAGAAAGGGATAGCAGGCAGCATCTCAGCCACATCAAGGGCCAGCCCTTTCCAAGAAGCAACAGAGACCAACCCTTCTCCAGCTGTCTGACAGCTGCCTCGTCAGTGGAAACTCATTAAGTTTTGTGAAGATATTAATGCTCAGCACATTAGTTCCAGCTAACTATTGCAGGTGGTAGCCAGTGAAGGATGCCCTTCTACTCTTGCACGTATCCTGCTTACTGAGTCTCTGTGAGCTATAAAGATGCCTTAAGAAGTGCCCCACTGTGCAATGGTCACATCCAGAATACCCTTAGAGCTGGATGAATCTGGCTTCCTTGCTAGCCTTTAAGCATGAAAAACCCCCAAGGATTGATAGAATTTTTTTGTAGTGCACCTACTGAGCACAGGTTTCCTTTGTTATGCTTGGTTTCCTTTCTTATGGAGAAACTCAACTTCTGACCCATGAAAAACATAAGGAAAATAAAATCAAAAAATCCTTTCCAGGTTAGTGAGGCTGGGATTTTGTGATTTCAAGTGCTGCAGAAATGGAGATGGAAAATTATAGCACATAAGGTATTTCCCATCTTTCTCTCTGAAACAAACAAGTGTTGGTGAAATTATGTCAAACACAACCTCTGCTTCTCCTGCTTGATTCATTCTGCTTCTTGAGTGAAATCATGCACAAGTGAGAAGTGAGTGCAAAAGAACAAAAATAGAACATGAGCAGAGAAAATACCTGAGAGAGAGTTTTGTATGAAGTACTTTCACAGAGCATTACTCTTATTCAATACGGATTTCACTACATCACAGGCTATCCATTCAATTAAGTCATCCTGATCTGTCTTTATTCTTCCTGAATCTGTTTCTTACTTCACTCCTGCCTTCTTCCCTACCAACCAGGCTGGAACAAAGCGCTTACATGAAATGAGAAAATTAATGGCTAGTGTTTCTTATCCCAGCAGCTGCAAGATCATTAGAAGGTTTGAAACCAAGCAAAAACAAATTACAAACTTCTAGTATCTTTAATGTATTTGATTGCACAATATAGCCAACGTTACAGAAGTCTATAAAGAGCCCTCACCACACTGCTGAGGAAAAAGAAAAAAGAAAGAAAAGAGATTAAATGAGATCACAAGGCAGGGCAAAGAAGCCCAGCAGAAGACAGGAAAAGATACCTCTATGGCTTCTAATTGAGAGGAAGCCAGAAAAGCCATATTGTCTTAGTTTAGATGCATAGATGGGATGGATCACCCTGTGGAGGTGGCTCGCAGTCACCGTTAAGAGCCCAGGGAGAGCTGAAGATTAGCCTAGCCCAACTCAGAGAACTGGAAGGGCAGAAGGTGTTGAATTTTGTTCATCTTCTTGAGAGAGGAAAACATTTATATTGGTAAGTTCTCCCCCATTTCAAGCCAACTATATAATTTGTTCTGTGTACATTATTCAGAAAAACATTGAATCTCAGATAAGAAAAGGCCACAGCTGAGATGTTGACAAGCTGTAAGAAAGAATGAATTGCAGTCAGGGGACATATCTTCAGAATTCAACAGTTATTTCTCTTAATCATTTTTATTCAGCTGGCAATATCAAGATGAATACGTGGTTTCTCTTAATGCTCTCCTCCTGAGAATACAGGCACTCTGTAGACTGCCAGCCACAATAATACATTTGTAACTCGAGAAGGCCTGTAGAGCCCACAAAGACAACAAACAGCAACAAATTCCAAGGAACAGCTGGCTAAAAAAATAAAGTAATGCAGACAACCTCAGTGGCAGCCATAAAAAAGATATAAACCTGGATTCACCTTGCTATAAATGT
The DNA here is from genome assembly GCF_964035555.1 of Netta rufina. Classification (NCBI taxonomy): domain Eukaryota; kingdom Metazoa; phylum Chordata; class Aves; order Anseriformes; family Anatidae; genus Netta; species Netta rufina. Next base: position 6,594,898 of record NC_140130.1, on the reverse strand, counting down.
CTGCGAAGGGCACATACCAGGCCTGTCATTTGGACTTTTGTTCCTCATGTGATGCTGCTGTTTGCGCACAGTTCTACACATTTCTGTCTTTGAAACCACATTCTGGAGGGAAGCAGGTGTTGAGACCAGTCTTCAAAACCAGTGCATGGCTTTGGAAGGCTATATATGTACACACACACAGCCCAGCACCCTGTTAATCAGCTGCACATCATTACTGAGATGCACTGAAAAAAATAACCAGTTCTTACCCATCTGCCTATCAGCGCAGGATCTCACGCTCACGAAATTAAAAGCCTTTCCGACCAGGACCAAAGTAAAATTAAGAAAGCCATTTCACTGCCAATCACGTCATTTCTCTGCAGTGGGGACTTTTCAGATCTCCAGCTGGTTCTGCACTTGACCGAACCTTAAAAAGAGCTTAAATCCAGACCACAGCACAAAACCTACAGTCAGTATGCTCAAGAAATCTGATTTTTTTCCTTCACACACACACAAGCTCCCACTGGTCAGCATCACAAAACTGCCTGAAGGAGTTGTGCAGGAGCTAAGCCCATGCCAACGCTCCAGCTCTACTCTCATTTACGTTATGTGAGCAACCCTCATCTTTTATCGGGTGGTCAGCTCCAACCTACTGGCTGTCACCACTCTGGTTTTAGTTCTCTTAATATTTCTTTTTGGCCAATTTAAGTGAAAAACCTTACTGACAAAGCAGAATATTTCCAATGTACCTTAAAGCCTTCCAAAAGATCTATGTAGGTCTATTAACATTGCTACATTCCCTCTAGCTTTCTTTAAATATACTTTCAATTTGGTCTCCTCTGGACTTTTTGACGCTCTGTGTTTACAGCACACAGCATGAACAGCCTGCAGTCCATGGCTAGGGTGCTGAAGATATTTTTACTTCTTTTGGGTAAAGATATGCCCTTTCCTGTGCATTATAGATGTGCCGCCTAATTCAGCAACAGTCAGAAAGTACTGAGCACCGAAACACACAATTACCTTTGAGACTCTGGCCCTTGTTAACTGCAGCCTATATGTATAAGAGAACTGGAAACTACATAAAAATGCTTTCTTTAAAAGGCAAACTTCCTTACATATAAAATTTTAAATTGCCACTTAAAAGCTTTACAAAAATAGCAGCATTTAAAGGTAGCTTATTATTTCTTAACTTCTTCTGGTAAGAATAGAAGTAATAATCTAACCCGTCTTTCACAGAAATTTCTTTTATCCTAGGACTATCCTGCAGCCCAACACTTCCCTCTGTCCGGTCTCAGAATACAGCACCTAGCCTTGCAAGAAGTGGTATTTTCATATCACGAAGAAAGTCACCAAAAATGACAATCAATCTGGAGGTGCCAGAGGAGAAAAAAAAAATAAAAGCACATTGAATGAAAGCTACAATGAATATTGTAGTGGTTTGCCTTCCAAATACTGGGGTGGAGAGCCTGTCAGAAAAGGTCCTCATGCGGAGTGTTTCACCAGCTACAGACATTTTTACCTCCACCCGTTCCCAACACTAACCAACCAAGGAAGTTTTTAGTTGTTTGCCTGGCCTCACACCCAAATTCCCTCTGCTTTCCACCAACTTCAAGGGAAAATCTGGGAGCTGCACATGCTTCATATGAAAACATGCTGCTGCATCTCCTCTCAGAAGGCATAAAGATATGAGAGGTGATAATGAGGTCATTTCAGGGTGCAGGGCACAACTTGGTGATGTGAAATATTTATATTAGACCACTCAAGTGCAGCAGCTTAGGAGCTCGAGCACTTAATATTAAGTTCATCTTGTTTGAAAAGACCCTTCTGTACTGCCTAAACAATACGGACATGGGAATCCATATCTAAGTGACTACGCACAGGCCTGTTTTGCATGCACAACTGGGAATTCATTGAGCTTCTTTGATCCCATGTGAAAACACGGGTCAATAGTTGGACTGTTCATTTAGTTCCCTATGACATGTTTAAAAAATAATCGTAACTTGGTAGCAGAGCCAGAATCAATCAAATATCCCAAATGCTTGCTCCCAACTCTTTACCATTAGTAAAATGCTTTTCCCCATAATTGTTACCCTTATCAGAGAAAAAAGCAAGACTGTAAACAATACTGAGGTTGGTGCACAAGGGATAGCATATTCATGGCTGTAATAAGTACGTATCTGCACACTTGTTCTCAAAAACTGAGTCAACAGTTATTCCACAGATGGGAAGGAATGAAGCTGAAATGAAGATAAGGATGTGATAACCTGCCAAGTGGTGTGTAAATGTGATGACAGCCTGAATAGCCTTAATGTAAGTAAAGGATTCTTAAAGATATTCTTCTGCAAACATTACGGGTTCAAAGCACATTTTTTCTCTTTAAAAGATGCAGTATTGTACTTCCTCGGTCAAAATGAGTCATTAGGAGGAATTTACATTATGTATAATTTTTCCCTTCAAATTGTGAAAATATGCCTTTAATTATTTATCATTCTTGCTAAGAAGTAGCTTTCATGAGTATACTTGACGTTAGTATTTGTCTCTGGATGGTTTGAAGGTCTTTTCCAACCTAGATGATTCGATGGCTGCAAAGGATCCAATACCAGCGTTGACTCTTCTCACAAATTGCAGTATGTCAGCCTAGAAAATCAGCTCCTGTTCCTCACGGACTGTTCTGAACAAGAGTAGTTCCTGGAAAAAAATGATCTGCTGCACACTGATATCTTGATTTGAAAAAGGTCATTTTAGATCTTTTTAGTCATCATTTGAATTTTAAAATTGTATTTTTTGAAATTGTTTCCCATCTTGTACTTCATTCCCTCCTTGTGTCCTGAATAAGTGAGAAAGATCAAAGTCAGATTTGCTGGCTCACTAGCAAATGTTATGTTCAATTTTCTTCTGTCACATTCACATAAGTAACAGCAGATGTTGCTAGAACATTCATGAGTTTAGTTCTGGAGTGTGCAGCCAGACATTTGTCAGGCTAATTTCATTTCCTGAAGACTGCAAGGAGAGTTCTGCTGGATAGTTCCCCATCTGTGACACTGAGCCACTCTTGCCAAATTCACTTGAAGCCTCCAATGAAGATGTTCTCCTTCAGATTTTTGCTTAAGGCTACCTTTTTTTTTAAAAAAAAAAAATAGTTTTCTTTCAGAAGTCTATCTCCTCTTTGTTTTCTGCTAACACTGCTATAAAGATTGGGAAGAACAGGTTTAGGAGTATAATGAAAAGGCTCATACTCCCACGAGATGGTCATAATTTTTGCTATCCTCGATTTTACCAAGTACCTGCTGAAGTAAGTAGGAAGGACGCATTGATTTAGGTGACAGAATTTTATATTCTTTGAATACAAATTCAAATTCAAATAATTACATCCACATCAGATGCGAACTTGCTTGTAGAACAGCCTGCAAACCATCTTCTGAGAGACTTCTGCAAGCAAGTTGCTTTGTGTAGATTTGTATGTAAAGGATTAACACACATTTTGCAGTGCCTTAGAAAACCTCCCGTTTACACGGAGACATAATTTGTGATTATTCATTCCGTACTTTGATTTGTAAACAAAACAACGTTCATGTGAGGTATTATCACAGAATAATACTGTTGAAGTAAATATGTTTTGCATATGATTGGAAACATTTCCAGGTTTCTGTAAGTTGTGGTAGACGGGCTTAACATGTTAGCACAAACCTAAAGGTCTCCTAATGATGATGAGCGCGCATTTCGTTTACATGGGCAGACTTAGGAAGCGATTTTCTGTGGCAAATTAAAAAAATGGGGGGACACAACACGGCAGTAACCCGCAAAAGCGGTTTCCCCACTCATTTCAGCCGCACCGCCTTATGTTCGCCGTCCACCCGTGGCTCAGCCCCAGGGTCGCAGGAGCAAGGCAGGGACCGGCGGAGCGTAGCACAACCCTCCCGGCCATACCCTAGGGCCCTCCGGGGCCGGGCTGACCTTCACGGGGCGACCGCGGCCCCTCACGGCCCGGCCCCGGCGACGAGGCCGCGGCCGAGCGGCGGCGGCTGACGCGGAGCGGGAGCGCCCCCTGCTGCCACCGCCACCGCCGCTTCCCCGCCGCGGCCCCGGCCCGACGCCTGAGGCCTGCTCCATGGCAATGAAGGCCCTTCAGCTCAGTCAGCATCTCCACAAACTGGATTAGGAACTAGGAACTGATCCCTGCTCAGTCAAAATATGTCCATTGGAGCAAGTGTCCAGCTATTTTTTTTTATTATTTTTTTTCTAATCTTCAATAATCTCAGTAATTTTAACCATTATCTCTAATGGTACCGCCATCAGAAAAAGTATTTTGGCTACAAATTGAAGGACAATATAGTCGAGGTTTCACAAGACCTTCTGTAAATATAGCTTTCCTGACTTGAGTAAAAAACATTATGTAGTACTCACCAAAGCATTCATGTTGTCTAGTGCTTTCCTAAAACACTCCCAAATATTTAGACTTTTTAGAAGCTACTCAGAAACTAAACCAAACAAAGTTTTAAACTACTGCTCTGTTTTTTACAAATGCTTTGTCAAAATCAGCAGGGAGAAATGATGTAAATTGATAGAATTAAAGGACTGTCAATTAAAAAATTATTCTTTTAATAAATTAATAGCTATTTTTCCTCACAGTAAATAACAAGTCCTTCTCTAATCTAGGCTTGGTACTGGACATGATCTCTAACAGCTTCAGATTTCTAAAGATATTTTTTTCTTTTTAAGATAAATAGCAAAAACAACCTTCTTGCCCTAATTTTCATTGCGTTCTTTGTTCCCACCTCAAGTACTGATATTCCTCTTCCCCGGTCTGATTCATACAAAGAAAAATACAGAAGCTGGCTCCTTATTCAAAACACAACTTGCTAGCTGAAAATGTCTGAAAGGCAGCAGCAACCAAGGCAAGCTCACAGTCATCGCTTAGAGCTGGCCAGGGTTTCTACAAACACAGCAGGTTATGAGCAGAGGCTGACAGTTTTGTGTGAGTCCTCTTTTTCTGAATCAGGAGGCAGGTCTCTGCAGAAGCTAGGGGAGTTCAGGCTATCCTGATACAGCAAAGTGACCTACAGCAAGAGATAAGAGATAGTAAAATATCAAATCAGAGAGTGGTTTGGCCTGGAAGGGCCCTTAAAGACCCCCAGACCTCCTGCCATGGGCAGGGCCCACTGCCCCCTGCTCCCAGCCCACTGCCCCCAGCCCCCTCCAGCCTGGCCTTGGGCACTGCCAGGGATGGGGCACCCACAGCTCCTCAGGGCAGCCTGGGACAGGGCCTCACCACCCTCAGAGTAAAGAATTTCTTCCTAATGTCTAACTTAAATCTTCCCTATTTTATCTTAAAGGCATTCCACCTTGTCCTATCCCTACCAACCATTACCAAGACAAGGAAGCCGACAGTGGATGCAAATCAAGACCCTATGACCCAAGGACATTGCCTGTGATACATCTCCCTGGCTACCCTAAAAGCTCAGCCACTTCTGCTGTGACTGTCTTTAGTGGGGATTCTCAGGGCTGAAGGAACAGTACCATAAAAACAAGCTTTCCCTCACTATTCAAAGCACAGTAGCAATGCAGCACTGTAGGTTGTATTTTGCTGACTTCTTCATAAAAACATAGTGAGTGCCCAGACCTCTGAGAAAATTAATGACGTCTGGGCTTCATTTAGAATTACAGGATCTCCAGGAGATCCTGGGTTCTGCTCAAATGCCAGAGGGAGTTAAAATGTCTCCCTTGAACAGCCCTGGAAACAGGGGTATTCCCTCTCTACTATGCTTCTGTGAGGCCAGTGCCAACAAGACATGATTGCTGTTACTGGAGCTATCGAAAGTAGAGTTTGCTGAGAAATGTGGCCTTCATTAGAAACAGTGCTTGCTGCTGCTCACAGCCATTCCTTGCCTTCCCCTAGAAAGATACCTGATAGCAGAAACCCATTAGGTCTTCCAAATTTGTTTGGGTTTTATCTGAGTGCTTGCTGCTAATGGAACTTCTCCTAGCAGTACAAACTGCTTCCATAGCCTCAAGCATTGTAAGTTTCCATGTAATGATGTAATGATGATATTACAATGATAGTGAGACAGGGAAAAAAAAAAAAAAAAAAAAAAAAAAAGCAACTATTTTTTATTTGCAACTGAAAGAGTGATCCACATTTGTAAAGGACAGCAGTTTGCACCAGGAACAGAGTGTCACTCAATAGGGATTGATTTGGTAATGGCACCACTGAAGTGCACAGACACCTGAATGGAAAAGCATGTTCTTCTCTGCTGTATTGATGCCCTTCAACTCCAGACTGGCTTCCCATGGAAAACGAGGCTCTTGGCCTGTTTTTCCCTGCAGTAATTTCTTAGCATATGGATGAGTTCCCATCAGATAGGCCAGACTGTCACCTCAAACACAGTTACATCCACGGAGGATTCATGCAAACCACAGGTGGGTAAAGGGCAGACCCCTGAGCAGACAGAGTAAGGAAGTGCTGCAGTACAGATCCTCTACAACCAGGTATTAGAAAACCTTCCTAGAAGACAGATGCCTTAAATATCTCAGTCCAAAAGCAAATTTCAGCTGAAGCCTGTACCTTCAAGGATGAGACATCCACATGGGACAGGTATCATCAGAACACGCTTGACCTTCAGTGCTGTCGGTCTGTTTGCCACCCTGCCAGTTTGCTATAGCCCTTCCTAAAAGAAGAAGATTTTTTCTCCGCATCTTCTCCACTAGCAACAACCGATGAGTCCAGCCTTGACTTTTCTTATTTTCCCTGACAATTATAATATTTATAAAAACAATTGTGTTTCATAACACGAGACTTCAATAGCCCCTCTTAACACCTCTCCTATCAATAGCAGCATTTCACATAAACACAAATCATTTGATAGCAACAGAAGGCAAAATATTGCAGGGTATCACAGCAGGAAAGCAGCATGTACATCTATCAAAGTTCTTACTGAACTTTTAAATCAAAGTCTGAAAGAAACCAAATGGGGACTGTATCCTCCTGCACCTCCTCATGTGCTCATCAAGTGTTGGATCCACTTCGCTTTGTTTCTTATACTTAGGCTTAAAATCATCATCTCACTTCAACAACACACAGAAAAAGAGAAATTGCAGAGGTTGTAAACTGACTACGGAAGAGTTAACAAAGGCAATTATGAACAATAAGAAGAAGTAGGGAAAACAGTTTGGTTCCTGCATGGAACTTAATTACCTATTTTTTCTTATAACTACACAAAATTCAGTGTTTAATCTTTTAATGAAAAGCACAACTTTGTTGTACGTTCAACATGCTGGTCACCCCAATTAAACTATGAAGTGTAATGCACACCTGCTGAGAACCTCAGCAGGCTTTCAGAAAAGTGAGAAAAATAAGATCTGACATTACTGATATTTGCAGGCTAGAAAACATGAAATAAGTTAAAAGTAACCCTCTTTGAAAACAAACACTTCTGTAACCCCTTTTTAAAACAGAGCATCAAGAAACTGTATAACTTTTTGGTTTGTTTTGCAAAATTCCTTTCAGGTCGCTTTTCATATATATCCACTACAACATGTTCTGGTTTTGTTTGCATAGAAACTCTGTTGCAGATTGAAGTGATAGATAAACAGTAAACATTGGTTAAAAAGAAGAATGCCACAAATGCTTCAGTTGCTGAGGAAGATAGATGTAAGTAAAACCAAACTACAGCAATCCTCCAGCCCCACCTGCCAAACTTTTGGTTGCTTCTTCCCTGTCACTGTATACAGCGAGAACAAATAAGCACAGTTATCCTTTGAAACACAGTGGATATGATAACTTTTTTAAGCCAGACATTGGACAAGAATTTTTATGGCACTAAAAGCCATAAAAGAAAGTTCCAAGGTACAGAGAGACTTCAAAAGCCAAAAGCAGTGCATGAAAATAAGTGAATATTAAGAATTCAAAACCCCTCCTTAAGAATGTGTAGAGAAAACACATTTCTTGAAAGGACTGGGGTTTTGTAGTTTTCATCTTACAAAAGCTTTCAAGGCTTTGAATTCTTATTCTGTCTTAGGAAGGTAATGGGTTTTGACCATCTTCTTGGAGGATGGAAAAATACGCCTCCATCACACTGGAAATGTGACCATTCACATGTTAACAACAAAATCCACATGTGATGCTACGAGACAGGCTTTTGCCACATTCTCATCAATGGCAGTGAAGATTACCATAGTGATGTTTTCTCTTGATCTATTTGCAAGCACTGTTCTGTTCATCACATACTATTTGAGCAGAAATGCTGAAATTCACATGATCCAGCATTTTTATGTGATTAGGTAGTTTTGCCCAGAAAGCTGTATTTAAATCTATTTTACCTGCAATTTATCCTCAAGAATTTCTTACAAAGTACTGTTCTTCCAGTCACCCTGTTTACACACCACAAAGCAGCTTAGAAATCCTCCCATTCCAATTTTAGCTGAAGCCTTTCCTGACTCTATGAATACCTGGTAGAAGCAATATTGACAGCAAGCCTGCAAATTCACTCTCTCCTGCAGGAACAGCCAGCCCACTACCCCTGCACACAAAGACAAGTACTGTTGCACCGCCAGGATTTTCACATTCATTGCCTTCCTGATAATGAAGACAACTGCTTAATATATGATGGATCAAGGCATGTGTTAAAGACATGTGCTGTTGCTGAGCAGTGCATTACTTGGCACCGTATGGGACCATGGGCAGAATTTCCAAATGTTTGTCTTGCACTAGTTTCTAGAGTGGTAAAAACTGCAGCAAGAGTTGCAAAGCTTTAAAGGGCTGTAGAGCTCTCCCCTCTCCATCTCCAGTGCCTTCCTACACCCACGGGAAGAAAAAAAAAACACAGGAGCTTTGGCTCTCTTATTTAACTATTTTCTCTAGCAGAGGAAGGATGCTTTCTTGATAAGAGAATGTTTAAGCAACCACTTGAGGCTTTGTAATTAGCTTCCAATCGCAATGGAAAATGGGAGCTTTTCCTTGTTTTGTTACTAATACACTGTCATGGGTTTTATGACATTAAACAGGATCTTTTCCACCAAACCTGTGTGTAACTGAAATCAGGATGATCTGTTCCATTCTTGTTATTTGTCCTCATAGTCATATCAGTCTGTGCTGCAATGGCTTGAACTGGAAAGATGTAGCTGAATTTTTTTCTGATTTCTGGGTATAAATTTCTGAAGACAGAGCAAGGAGTGGGTCCAGCATAGAAAATATAGTCATTTTGGCAAAGAACATGTTTTAAAAATTGGAATTTTATTCATACTGACATTCTGGAAGAGGCAGCATGCACTAGTATATAAATTAAATCATTCTTCAGTTTTACCATCAGTATTTGCGAGGGCCACAAAAGCTTGGAGGACACTGCAGAATTCTGTTTCAAAACTGCAAGCTTGATAAGCTGTTTTCCAAAATGGGCAGATTCTGTTAATTTAAAATTTAAGACAGTGAATCACTCATTTTGGCAGTTGTTCGGCATGTGCTGGAAAAACAAATTACATTCTTCATTTCTGTCGATAGCTGGCTTTCATAGCCACCTCAAAAGCCTTAATTTCCCAGCTGAGTGCTTGCTGGATTATTCTCAATATCCATCACTATTCATCCTCCAAATGCCTGACCGTGTTTCAAGCAAAATGAGGGCAACCTGACCTAAGCAGGACAACTTAGGTGAATCCAAATTTTTGGGAATTCCCTCCAGAGTATGGGGAATTCAGTAAACATACTTGTGTTGACTTGAATGGGCATTAGATCAGGCTTTGAATACCTTAATTCCTGCAGATAAAGCTTCAGCTATGATTCTTGGCTTTATACACCATACCTTTTCCAAACTTCCCCACTCTAGAGAAAACTGTTTTGCAATACTTTTTTTCCCCTCCTTTTACCTTGATTACAAATGCCAGAACATTTTCTGTTCTTTAAGTTCACAAAAAGAATATCATGCACACCACAGAGTGCCCCATGGCAGATCATTCATTACCACCTGCAGAACATTTTCTTTTTCTTTTTCTTTTTTATTTCTTTTTTTTTAATAACTGCCAAGCATTGTTTAGGCCACTTTAAAAGCTTTCTTTCATTTCTGATATTCCCCTGTCATCTCCAATTATATTTTACACATCATAATCCATCAGTAACAAGACAAATTTTCTCCTCTCTCCATTTACTGTAGCTTTTCTGCTGCGATTTTGCTGGCTTTAGATTGAATTAAAGAAGCAGCATTGAATCTTCCTTTGCATTTGTTTTTTTGACATGTGTGGGAAATATATATTCTATTTTTACAGTCTATTTGAATTTAAGATTTCACCTTTAGGTTCTTGCTCAAGCATAACATTTGCCAAATAAATTCTTTCCCTTATATCTTCTGTAAAACCATGGACAAAGGAAATTCCATTTACTCCTATGAATTATACAGAGATAAACTGCAAGTAGTTGTTAAAATATTATGAGGTATAGAACCATACTTTTATTAAATACTTTTAATAAGACAAATGAAAAGAAATGGTATCTAATTTATGGAAATGTATTCAATAGTAGCTGACAATTTATCTCCTCTCAAATTCGCAGTTGTTCATCAGTCATTTCAGCAATTTTGCTCAGTAACTTTTCAGGGATTCCGCTGGTATGATTCCCTCGTGCCATGACTCACAGCTAATGAATGTTCTTTCAGACCGCACCTCAGTAGAGATAAAACGTATGAATGATGTGATTAGTTAGGGTTTGGGTTCTTTTCTAATACTGGGGAATTATTTTGATACCAGCTGTGATCAAAGCATCTACGAACTAATTAATAGGGTTTATTTGATTGTATTAACCAGATCTTATGTCAGTTACTGTCACTATTCACACGAGTATTACCCAGAAGTCAGGCCGTAGCATGTCTGCACAAGAGGAACAGTCCCACAGGTCCTCCCAAAGCCTTTATGGCAAGAGCTGCTTGCCCCCTAGTTGAAGCGATGACGGATTCTGGATTCATGCAGATTTGCCAAGGAGAGGTTTTCTCTCAGAATCCAGAAGCTCAATCACGCCTGTTTTCAGGGACACAAGTATCATGCAAAGTACAATTTTAGACAGTGGGACTCCTTTCTAAAAATTATTCATCCTTTTGGTATTAAAGTACAAATGAATTTTCTACAGAACCTAGTACTGGTATCAACTTGCAGCAAATACTGGCCAGTGTAAGAAAACTAACTTAGAACTTCGCTAAGAAGGCAAATCTGACCCATGCAAACAAGTTATTTGGGTGAACACAGCTGAAATAGATTCTAGGACATCCAAAGTCTGCATCCCCCTAGCCTGTAAGGCGGATCCTACGGAGCCACACTATCACTCTCCTTTACAAATTGGTGCAGAGAAATGGCCGGAGAGAGGCTGCTTACGAGTGTTTTCTCTGGAATTAGCATGTGAACTTACTGGGGGAAAATAAAAAAACATATCCACCTATAGCATCTACCCAACAAGAGAGAAAATTCTTGAGATAGTCTTTGAAAAAGCATGGAATTATGTGAAACTGCATTCTGAAACCGGGATAGCACTACTCATCCAATTTGGGAATACACTATTAAATCAAGGCAGACAAGGCTCCTTACAAGTACATTCTGCCCAATTCAATCTCCATCCAAATGCTCCAGTTTGTACACTATAAATCCACGGGAAATAAGATTTCTGCTGATTTAATAAGAAATAAAGGAAAAAACTAATACTTCACTATTTTTCATGTGTTTAATATCAGCACTCTCAAAGTCAATGCATGAGACAAAATCTGAACTCTACTACCAAAAGGTGAGAACGGGAGCTTTGTTTTGCTTTTCACCCCTTCAGTTTATTACTTGTTACTAGTAGCCTTGTTAACAAGTGGCCACTGCAGAGGATTTTATGTTTCTTCAGACTGTTCCTATACTTTCAAAATATTATTGTTGCTCTTGTCAGTTCAACTCCCAGCAACTCTGTCAACAACTGAAGACTTTCTGTACCAGTATTTCTTCTGCCCCAATATATTTTCTCACCAGCTCAAGGGAATTACCAATGCTCCAGTGAAATGAAAATATGCAAAACCTGTCAATTAAAAACCACCCAACCTACAAAGACCACAAACCCCACGGTATCTCCCGATATCCAACGCACTTAGTTAGGCAGAAGGAGAAGGAAAGTCACCCCAGATCTTACAGGAAGACTGTGACATCCATTGCAGTGGGAATTTCCATTAACTAAGATGCTCCAGCCTCAGCAGGGGCTGCTGTGGACACCTACAAAGCAGGACACAAAATGTATTTCAGAAGGCTAACTAGCCTCATTTAAAGGCCCAAATGGTAGTAAGATCACCACCTATGGAAATTTAGTTTTTGCACCCCCCCCTCCCCCCCGTAGTATACTGCAGCCTCCCTCATTGTTGAATTTGTCTTTATTTCCAATTTCTGCAACAGAACTTTTCTATGTGTTTGTCAGCCATGTGGAAAACCCCAGCACTAGCACTTTTTTCTGCGCATAATTAGCTGCACAAAAATGTAAAATTACCTCTCAAGTTGCTCTTTGGCAAGCTCTGTTTTTATTTTGCATATATTCCTCTAACAAGTAACAACAGACATGCCAGCATTTGTAGAATTTGTATTCAGCGTGCATTTTTCCATTGGTGTACCCTGAATAATTTGTTTCAAAAAAGCTAAAAATTACCACTATGTTTTGCCGATAAGCAGCACACTCACTATTAGCTTATCACCTCTCCCACAAAATAAAGCCATTCTCTCATTGTGATGAGGCTTAATTCAGATACTAACCTACATTTTGACCTACAATGCCCCGAAAAGTTGAACCAAAGAGCTTTTTAGTAATCCAGCGATAGTTTAAATAAGCTTAACCTCTTTTACCAATTTCCACTCCAAATGTGAGAATATCATCTCTCCTACCTTATTCCTATATTAGTATTAGACATCCTAAGAATATTCTTAAAAACTTAGATACAATATTTATGTAGTATTATTTATGTAGTATTATATTAATAACCTTAAAGAAAGAATTTGTTTTCCCCAAAACATTCTGAAATAACATTTTACCACTGTTTTCCTCCAAAAAAGTAATGGAGATGATTATAATTATTGATGAAGGTGGAGTAGTTGTGAGACACATTCTTTCTTGTCTTTTCTAGGATAAATCAGATCTATTTACTGCTTGTACAAATCATGAAAACTTGTATCTGCACGTTACATGTTTTGCATTTCTTCAACAAGTCACAAGTGGGTTTTGCTTGATTAGTAGTGGTTTTTGGTTTTGTTTTTAAATATATAGACATTTCTACAAGTACCCATAACAGCAGCTCTAATTTTGACAGAAGAAATAGGTTTTAACTCCTCTTCTCAAAGTTAATTTGGAGCAGGAGATGACCACTTCAGGGTATTTTCTTCCTTTATTTAATGAACTAATGTTACACTTCTAGACTGCCTGCAATATCTACTGTTTCTTCATCAAACACTCTTCAATCAAACTATTCTCTTGCTAAAGCCACTGGCATCATAAGAAACACAAGTAAGGTTTCTGGCCCTTTTAAGGTTTCATGGAGTCTAGAAATCCTGGAATTTGGGATGTATTGCCTAGGAGGGCTGGACCAGGCTCAGAGCACACAAGGTAACCAAGAGTCATCTATCACAATGAGAAGAGCATTTCCCCAAAGTACCAGCAGAACTCTGCTACACAGAAAAACAAACCAGTTACTTGAAAAATGCTACTTGCCTTGGAAAATGTTATGTTGCTGTTCAATGTGATAACAGCCAGGAAAACCAAAGAGGCCTAAAAATACCTTTTTTTTTTTTTTTTTTTTTTTTTTTTTTTTTCAGGGGATCAGCTCCAGCAGAGCTAGTTCAATAAATAATCAGATGTGAGGATGCAACTTCTATTTCCTAAGAACAGCAGGGGATTTGAAGCTTTTATCTAGTGACCATACACACACTAATCTACTGATAGAGAGTGCAATGAGAGCGAAATAGGAATCTGTTGCTGTAGTAGGATGGTGAGGCTGTTACAGAATAAAGCAACAGAAACCTCTTGAACATAAGAGGAAAGTTGTGCTCCTTAGAACAGAAGCCCACATCTGCTTTCTGGGGGAAAAGTCTCACAGGACTGAGATGATTCTTCCTGTATTTGTGTTGGCTGTCTCACTGAGAATTGATAATGTTCAGCAATCATCTCTGTGGAGTTTCTGAAATCCTCAAGTGCAGATGACCAGAGAGCACCAGGTTCTAGCAGCAGAGAAACTGTCCCAAATTTTCAGGCAGAATGAGGTGAATGGCTTTTTTTCAATACATGTGATAAACCAGTTAACTTCTCTCTAGGAAGTATGCTTTTACTTGAATGCAGCCCATGACAATCCCACACTCCAACACTGAAGTGGCAATGCCAGATTCCCACCAGAAAAGCTCCTTATGTCAGCTCTGTATAGGCAGAGAAAATAGTTTCACTCTCCAAGGAGAATCTGTACAATTTTCAGCCTAGTTTGGATCAGCATGTGACCTCTGGGATCTTCTCTGCAGCAAAAGCTTTCGATATGTATGCGCTACAGGTGAAAACAAACATTCATCTCATGCCAGCTATACCAACATCACATTTTTGCAGACTGAAGTAAGCCAAATGGAGGTGAACCACTGGAGACTTTCAGGGAGAAAAAACGGTATGATGCTCTTCTCCTTAACAGAAATGACTTCCTTAGTATCTATTTCATCTGGATTAAAAAAGGAAGAAGAAAACTATCTTGAAGGACCCTGAAACTGAATAACTCAGTTCTACACAGCTGAGATACACTCAGTTGGAAGCTAATCTGCATAAGCAAAAGTATTTTAGAGCATGCAGAAGAGCGTCAGCCTTTGAACAGGAAAAAGTTCATAACCTTAACAATAGCAGAAGTAGTGCTCTGCCTATGATAATGATTTTTTATATTTTTTTTCTAACTCTTAAACATCGAAGGAGGTCACTATCTAGTCAGGACAATTACAAGGATGACTTATTCCTTGGTTTCTATGTTCAAATATCTAAGTATATCTTAGTTCTGAAAAATCAGGCTACTAACCAGGTAAGTGAGCGTTACCTTGAGGCCACCATGTATATGGCAGAGTACTATATAAAGCAAGATTCCTACGATTCTGATTTTACTTCTTGCGAGTGTTGGTTAAATCCAGCTGTTAATATATCAACTGTACTTGTGGTTATAAGCTGACAAAAAAGACCCTGATCAGTTCACAGAAACTCATTAAAGATTAGACATTGAGACTGTAAATTAGTAGCTACTTTAAATTTAACTTCAAATGTTATCATCATAAAATTTGATATCAAAGTTATTAGTAGCTTTCTTAATTACTGAAATAAGTGTGTGTGTGTATATAAATATACACACAGTCAAGTCTCACATACTAAATGGATTTGATCTTTGCATATCCTCTACCTCAAGAAAATAAGCTCGTGAACTCCCTCGTGTTTCTTGGTTCACACTTTATTGTTCAGAAAGGGGAGAGATGAAAGCTTCAAGCTCCTTTTCAAAGCAGAGGCGAGGAAAGCACTATCTGGCAGGTTTGCTTGGAGCTGCCAGTAGGAAAGCCCAGGTTCACCTGAGCCCTGCTGCCTCCTCCTCTACTGTCAAGGGCAAGAAAAGCATACAAAGAAAGCAGTCCAGCCCACTTCAGAACAAATTTGTCAGCAGGTGCTACCTGATGCTACAGACAGAGTTTAGAGCAAAACATAGTCTTGAAATAGATGCCTCTACCATTTGGTGTAAGGTAGGGGAAATACTGGAGGTGCAACATAACTACAAGGCCTCTGTTCCTTAAGACCAAAGCAGAAGTAGCAGTGAACAGCAATACTGACACTTGTCTTCCAAAGCACAAAGAGTGTATGAATATCTGCAAAATAGAAAGAGTAAATAGCTGGCTACCATACTTGAATACCTCTGATTTTAGTGAAGTTTTTATTTCTCTTTATTAAATTTTACAGCCTCGTTACTGCACTTTTACAGAAGGTTTACTTCAGGTCAGACTCAGGTTCTTTCTTTAAAATAAAAAAATAAAAATTTAAAAAAGAAAAAAAAAAAGAAGGAAAAAAAAAAGAAGTAAAAAGGTGTTTTATTCCAATCCAAAAATTACAGAAATGCAAAACCAGTAGCACAAGCACTGGATGCCCTGAATCGCTTGCCTCCTCTGGAAAATTCCCTGGAAGCTGCTGTGATTTGTCCTCCCCTGCCTTTCTCCTCTCCCCCTGGGCCACATGCAGTCTCGAGGCCAGCTGTCTGCCTTTCTCTTTGGACTGCCAGTAGAGCCCAGCTCACTTCCCTTATGAGAAACCATGCAACCGAACAACTTAAGGCTCTTAGCACAGACAACCAGAAGAAGTAGGGAAATAAATACAAGAAAAGGAGTTTCCCACGTTCCATTCCTGTCTCGTTCTCTCTTTTTTTTTTCCACATCCAGCCCTGTGGCTTCTCCTTATAACCTGTCAAAGAGTCTTAGCCATCCAAGTGTATTTTCTTCCCTTGTGGCTAAACACACAGGTTGACATAAGGCAGATATTTTTCTTCCTCTTTATGAAGTCTACAAGTACAAGTACATACAGAACAATTCTCTATTAAATTTCAGTGATAATAGAGCGGATGGCCTTTAGAATCGACTTATCTTGCCCTAGCAATAACTCCATGGGTATCATCAGAAACACAGGACTATATAAACTAAAACTGGGATGGGTTGATTGTATACTATATTGGTAAGAGACTTACTCTGATGCAGAAATGCTTTCTGAACATGGAGAGGATCTACTCAGTGATGATGACTGTGATTATTCAAAGGCCTTCCTGAACTGCTAGAAGCTAGAGCCACAAGCCTCTATTCAATTTCCAACAACAGCAGTAAAGGCAAAGGCTTCTTATTATACAGGGAACAACCCTGTAGCATCTGGAGGTCCCAGAAAGTATTTTAGATCTTGTTCTCTTAATACTTTCTTTTGGACTGTATGACGCTTTGCACAGAGCGAGTTAATCTCTGCAAAGAAAAGTACTAAAGTCTGTTTTTTAAGAAGGGACACGGGAAAATTTTGTCTCAAATCTATTGAAACAGTACATTTGAGAACAATACAGTTGGGTTCCACGTTGCACACACACATGGAAAAAAAAAAAAAACAACTATGAAAAAATAGTTTAATTTAATTATCGCACTTCCACAACAACAAAGCCCTTGTTACTAAACAACAGTGGAGGTATTACAAACTAATTTCAAAATATGAATGCATAATTTATAGCTTGGTGGAGCTGTAGAGCATAATAGTTCATGAAGACTGTTGATCACAAGTCGATACTAAAAAGTACGTACTGGAACTGCACCCTAAACTAATGATGTACAAGTTTCATGACAATACAAACTGCCTTCCACTAATACACTAACATGCCCAAGTTTCTCAAGGAGAAGTATAAGTTCATGAAAAAAGGGTAGGCTTTCAGTCTGGCACTGTGAAAACAACTGACATGGTCTAAAATGCAGTATGACATAATAGACACCAATGATAATTTAAAAAAATTTCAGGACTATGTTCTTCTGCAGTAAATTCCTATTTTTAATGATCACGGAGTTACAGAATACACAGTGTTCTGCTGCTCATACTGCAGCATCAAATCTTTATTTGGGCTCCTGGTCATGTTAATGAGGGGAATGTATTTTTCTCACTATGGAGTTCAATTTGAAAGAAATGTCAGCATTACTCTAAGCCAAATCAATTTCTATTTTTTTCACTGCTCTTTCCTTCTATCAAAAACAAGAAAAAACAAAACACCCCACTCACACTAGTACACTTAAAGAAAAAACAAAATGGCATTGATTCTTCCAGCTTTGTTTCCCAGCAGACTGATTAAGAGAAAATAAATCTATGTTTATAAACAGCCACAAAACTCAGGTTATATCTTAAAAGCAAAAGTATCTCCCCTTCCTGAGACCCCAGCCAAAGCAATTTCTAAACTATTATATTTTATTTCACAACTACAGGCAACAAGGGGAATGGGCCCAGAGGTTCTGTTCGTTCTTCTCCAGACATCAAGAGGGGAGAAAACAAACTAAGAAAAAAAAACAGAGACCATTCAGCCTCACCTTGATGGAAACAAGTGAAAAGTAAATGGTAAACATCTACTAGATGGTAAGCGAAAGAAAGAAAGAAAGAAAGAAAGAAAGAAAGAAAGAAAGAAAGGAAAGAAAGAAAGAAAGAAAGAAAGAAAGAAAGAAAGAAAGAAAGAAAGAAAGAAAGAAAGAAAGAAAGAAAGAAAGAAAGAAAGAAAGAAAGAAAGAAAGAAAGAAAGAGTGAGTGAGCAGGGCCTATTGGAAATAAATTATGTCAGAAAAGTCTAATTCCCTTTGATGGGATAACCACAGGGGGAAAATGGATGACATAAACCGGAATTTGTGAAATGGCTGACCACGGTATCAAGGGGGTAGACAGCAAATTGCCTTTACTGCACTGGCTTTGTGCTTTCGGGGAATGTATTGCCGGACTACAGCAGTCCTAAGGAACTTTGGAAATTCATCTAGTTGATGTGTAATGGGGTAGACAAAGAAAATATTGTTTTAGTGATCCTGCTCATTTCTTGTACAGAAATTCAGGCTTCCTTAGAGGTTAGTAACAGATGTGATGTTCTGTATATAAAGTCTTTTTAGCTAAAAGAAAAACAGTATTGCTCAAAGCACATTGTTAAAAACAAAAGAAAGCCCATTCACATTTTGTAAGCTCAACCAGTAAGAAATGAATTAAAGCAAACAAACAAAAAAACAATTATCCCAATCAATTATTTCAGAATATAGCAGCAAGCATAAGAATTGTCCAATTCAGTAATAATGTATTGAGAATACAGGCATATTTTCATTTTTGCAGGTGGAAAATAAAAACACTATGTGCTATATACTACTCTTATGTGTAAGTTATGCATGCCCACATAGCCCCTGGTGGCAATCAAAGTGACTTAAATTTCCTGTGAGATATGTAAGAGTTTTTCCTGTCAATGTCAAGAACTATTCTGTGCAGCAACTGAGATTTCAAAAAGAGAAGCTAGCCATGGTGTGACACCGGTGCTTTTCCTCTAGGACAGAATAATCAGTTACAAAGTCAGCTCACCTAAAGATACATACATCTCATTTATTGGAACAACAAACTCCAAGTGTAAAAGGTGACTTAATTCCTTTTGAACTACTTTCAACAAAAACCGAGGTAATTCTGGCATTGCAGTCATTTGTATGCATCTGCATAGGTGGGCATAGATGCACACAATCTCAAGTGAATTGAATTAGCCAAAATTGAATGTGGAGACATAAATAATGTGGGGACGTAACCAGTTTGAAATTATAACTTTAAGACTGAAGTGAATAAACCAGGGATTTTCACCAGAAGTAGTCAAGTCTACATGATCACAGAGAACTAATATGCTAGGTATATCACCGATATAAGAAAATACACATTTGGTTCCTCAAGAAGATCAGTTTTACGTGCTGTTTACTACTCACAAACATCAAAAGGCTCTGGTTTAAAACTGAGAACTACTGAAGGTTCAGCACAGGCACGGAGAACACAGGGCACAATGAAACTGCTGGCGGTTAGCAGAGAGGTTACCTGCATCCTGATGGAGATGATATGGACAGGTGCAGCCTCTGGGCAGTGCAAAATTGTCAGCTTTGAAGGTGAAACTCATGCAAGAAAGACACAGAACTTTCTCAGATGTTGGCCTAAAACACGAAATGCTCCTGCAGAGGAGTTTATGGTAAGTGCAAATTTCCCTGGGTAACGGGTAGGTTGCACAAACCTGTTCACAAGCCAGAGACCAGCATGGGAAAGAGATTTACTTTTGAAACAAGACTCACTGAATGACAGGAGTTTCTCTGAGCCACCTTTCACTCTGTCTAATTGAGTTACCCACCCATCACTCAGCCAGGAATATGTCAGGAAGAAAGCCAGAAAAATCATTTTTCCCCACAGCTCCCAGGAAATGTTAATACACTACACACCATAACACCAGGGAAGCTGCAGCTTCCATACCCATCTCATGCACTTGGTGGTAAAGCCTTGGAAAATTATTAAGCACCACAAGAAGAATGCCACAGACATAGCAAAGCAGGGACAGGTGGCAGTGCTGTGACTGACATGGATGAAATTTCTCCCTTTTCTCTTCTACCTCCCCCTCCCCCCCCCTTTTTCTGTTCAGACAACTTCTTCAACTTCTTATGTTCCTTAATACGTGCTCCACTTCCCCAGGTGCCCTTCACAAGCTGTTGAAGGTACCCCCATTCTGCTGCTACAGACATTTATGCCTGACACGCAGATTTTTTTTCTTTCAATACCTCAGTTAGAATACATCTTTCATGTTCAATCCACAACACGTGAAGCTGTTAGGGAAAAGAAAGCCACTTCTATTTTAATGTAGTCCCCAAAGACAAAAAGGAAAGAGATACAAAATCAAAGGATAAATCATGAGAGAGAAATCCAAAAGTAATTAGGCAGGCAAGCAGTGGTGCTACCTTTGAGACATCTGGAGGCCAAGGAGAGACAATTTCCTTGGGTGTTTGGCCACAGGTGGAACAGCCTTAGGCAAATGCTCTGATAACTCTCAGAGGAGATAGACTCATGTCTCTGATGACAAGTAAGTGGACATGCATCTCACCTGGACAGCTGAGAAGGCACATGCAGCTTTATCTGTTCCCTCCTGATTTTATAACCTGGTGCAATGAAGAATCTGCCATAACTTTCTTAAATGTTTCACCTCCCACAAAATGCAAATGAAAAAGTGTCCTATGCTTAGCTGGAGGAACAATTCTAATAACATAAAAACAATGTGAAATGTTTAAAACATTATTAATAGATACTCTTCATTGCAAAACTCATGAAAATACATGAAATTGGCAGTTCTTGAAGCTGACTTACTACAGACAAAACCTCTGCATGTTCTGCAGAGGTATTGAGGGAAAGCTAATAAAATAGTCAAGTCTCCAATTCTTTTCTTATCTTTGCTCTGTGGCTGAAGGAAAAAGGAAAATAAATCTGAATAATACGGGGATTAAAACAGAGCAGCACTGCCATGCAATTGTTAGAAAAAGAAAAGGATTTTGGTGAAGCATATTTCATGTACTAAGATCTTTTGTGAAATATATTTTTCTATATACCAGGAAAACAGCACACTTGACTTGATAGTACTTGATCCCACTTGTCCCAAATATCATGAAGTGGTGCCCAACACTAGAATCCTGAATAGTAACTAAGAGACTTTTCTCTCATTCACATTCAGACTTTGATTCTAACAGAAACTGTTTCATTGCTGAGATGTCAAAAAGATATGAAATGCGGTGCAGCGATTTTTTTCGGTGCCTAATTAGGGATCACCTGCTTCTTTCAGTGAGTTCAATGAAGCAGCTGTAGAATTATGCACATGATAAAAGCAAGCAGAAAGTCAATGTAATAATAAGCAAGAAAACATTAAAACAAACAAAAAAGAGTAAATCAGAAGACCCCAAAATCCCCATTAGTGACACTGGTGCTGCTGTAATTGAGATGTGGTTGAGGCGGTCTTACAACAGCTAACTCAGAACTACCATCAAAGAAGTGGTGACTTGAAGAATTCCTATCAGAATTCCTATCACAGACAGAAGGTCACAGGCAGTAGCACTTGCTAAAAAGGCAAGTTAAGTTAAACACCTGTGCAGACAGGAGAAGTCAGCAGGCCAGGACACCCATGCACTGAAACAGCTGCTTCGAAGTGACGATTAGCTTCAGACCATGAGAGGTGAAGTCATGGCAAACAAAATTTTTGGGTTAGGTATGAATTTCAAGGCAGTCTCATGACCACGTACCAGTGACATTGTCTGAACAGCGAGGGCCTGCAAAGCCCATCTCAAGGTCAGGGAATGGCTGGAGCTGTGCACCAACAGGCATCACTGAAAGCTGGTGATTTTTGCCAGGAAATGGAAAAAGGTGAACCGTGCATGTGCTGAAGAAAGGTGGACAGCACAGGAGTGTCTGCCTGGAAAGCTGCCTCCTGCAAGGCAGCAACGGCCATAAAGAGATCACAGAGGGATATACCAGGTGGGGGAAGCCTTCTGTAAACTGAAGCTCTCTCCAGAGCCAACATACTGTGTATCTGACACACAAGCTGCGACAGACATCTGTTCTAGATCTTCCTGTCTTCACAGCAGAGATCTAGAGCATCAAAGGGAACAACACCCCTGCAAGAATCTGCTGAGCAGCGAAAGGATATGTTACCAACCATTTTGTGTGGTTGCAAGGATGTTTTAGAAATCGGATCATCAGATAAAGACTGGTGCCAGAGAGATGAGAGTGACCTGACAGACAAGAGAAGAACAAGAGGTGGGTTTTGATGAAAACAGAGACAGCAGAACATAACCGTAGGGCAGGCAGAACAAAGCAAGCCCAAAGCCAGAAGGCAATGGGTATCACAGAATGAGCTCTACTGCTGTAATCAAAGACAAGGTCGAGCACCGTGCCAAAAACTCTGCTGTAGGGGAAGGCTTTCAACCTGGTTGATAAAAACAGGGGATCGAACAGCTGGGACTCAAAGTTTGGCAAGCTGAACCGTGACGTATTAGGCAATTAGGCAGCAAAGAGAATAAGGAAACACTGCAACAGTTTGCTAAGAAAAATGTCAGACTTTGTACTGTCTGGAGCCTGTAAAAAAAAAGATTGGGGTGGGGTCTAGCTGCCTAAACACAGGCATCTAGCACCATTTCTGATTCCCTGGGGTATCCCCTGCCTGACATCCAGCTGCCACTCAAGAAGACACCAGGTTCCCGTAGGTCCTGACTCATACATGTCATGCTGTTGACGCTGATGAGATACCCTGGGGCATCTCATGCCCTAGAAGGCTGCCTAAATAAGTCTAACTTCTGGGAGAAAACGTCTGTCTGTGGCTCATGATGACTGATACTTCAAACTGACATCCTATCCTATAAAGCTATAAACCCTTTTGCATCCCCTTTCACAGGTCTTGGAGAAGGCAGAAATCTCTCCGTTATTCTGCACCAGCAGAAAGCTTTTGGGAGTGATCATATCGCTTAAGTAAGCCAGGAAACCTTTTGTCCTCCACACCATGTAAAATCTGTTTTTTCTTCCCTTTTCCGTAGAATTTAAGTCCGGCAGTGGAAGAACTGCACGACATGGACCACAGCCCTGTGACATTACAAAAATGCATTACACAGAGCTGCCAGATTGGCTCAGCTGACTCATGTTCAGGGTCGCTCTGATCAGTAGATTTGGGGAAAGGAGGGAATTTTGCCCAGGGTAAAAAACAAGATGAGGTTTTCTGCTTTCTTTTTGTACAATGAGAAGTAATTTACCTGCTAAAAAGATCTGGTATATCTTACCATACCAATTCCTTGCCAAAATAGGACCGTCAGGCACTGGTAGCACTCCTGCTCTTTGCGACAGCTTCTAACCTGAGGACTGTTTGTTTTCCTTCTTCTTCTTCCTATTATTATTATTATTATTTTTAGTTAAAACCAAGCCAAAACAACAAAACAAAACAAAAAAACCCTTTAACTGAAGTCCTGCTGCAAAGCACACAGGCATAACACATGACCTGTGATAACTGAAGTAAAATTACGTCTCAGTTCTGAGAAACATCCAGCTGATTTTAACTTTTTACTTCCAAGCCCTTATGTGGACAGATCCATAGCATTTTTTTTATTTTCTTTTCATTTGGAAAACAGTAATATTTTAAAGGAAAAAAGGAACCTTACGAATTTAAATTCTAGACCACACTTCTTCAGGATGCCAGAAGTTCCCACTTTTTATTTCTCATGTAAATTAATGCTCATATTCCTAGAGGGGAAAAAAAAAAAAAAAAAAAAAAAAGGTTTGGGTAGTAATTTTGCCATTATGGTAATAATGCACACTTATTTGATAACTAAATTACATATAGACCTCAGGATTAACAGAAGTTGCACAACGGTCATGAATCACATGGGAGAAGTGAATCTGGATTATTTTAAAACATCCAAAGAAATGAACAGACATCTGAAGCTGTACCTTATGATCTATCAAATTTCCCTGAAAAAGACAAAATGCCCCACACATCAAATATCTGAAGGTGTGCTTTCCCTGTGATAGGCCCCTCACACGCTGACCAGAACTCTGAGAACTCCCATTTCATGCTTAACTTCTAAAACTTTCATTTCTTCCCTTTCAGTAATTTTATTGTGATTAATTTTATTGTGTCTGCATTTATAATAGATGACAGTAGATTTTTATAGATTTTTATAAGCAGTTACATTTTTGAGCAGTGTTACATCAATAGAAATACACAGTGAGCTTGGAAAAGGATAAGCAGTAACTGTCCCAATGTCTCCTACATATCTTGAGCTGAAAGCAATCTGGCACGTGATAGGAAGATCTGATTCCAACCCCGCTAGCTCATTTGTGGAAACATCACTATTGTTAATCTTTTTCTCTATTAATACCATTGTCATACTTTTTCCCACCTGCAGGGGAACAGCAGGACATTGTTGTGGAAATGGTCCAATGGAATATTAAAAGGATACGCCAGGTCCTAGACACAAAATACCAGGTTAGAAAAATAACCATTTCTAAGAAAAAGTAAAAAGTTAATAATTATTAATGCCCCAACCCCGAGTCAATTTACAAAATAAAATAAAATAAATATAACTTAAAATATGTACTTTTTATAAATATTTTATTTCTAAGACTTAGAATAATGAACAATCAGAATTCCCTAGAGAGCAAACATCAATTTACACTGTAAACTGCACAGTGAAGATTTCTTTGTCCTACAAGAACAGGAAGGGTAATTATTTTGAATAAGACCCGATGTATGTGATGGAGATGCAGAATCATCGAAACAGCCCAATGATTATTTAGATGAAAATCGTTTTCCTGGCTCCAACAGGCTAACCCCAGAGCAATTCAGAATTCCTTTCCTCCGATTCTTTGCCTCTGACTTGCTGCCCTCTCAAACAGTGACATTGCCATTTAGTTGACCACATGCATCTCACTTCCCATCACTGCCTTTTACACAATCCAACCAGAATGCCACCATCACAACCTCCTGGCACAAAGAATGCACATCAACTTCCAAAGTTATTAAAATTATATGAATTCTCATAAGCTGCAAATTATCAGGTTTGCCTTCATCTCAGAGACCTTTCCCCAGACATTTCTGACTACTGCAAAAGTCCTGCAAAAGAGCTCCCTGAACAAGCTATATTCTGAAACACTCTGTTCTGCACTATGAGCAGGAATGAAGAGATTTACAACGGTCATAAAGACAACTTTAAAAGGCCATTTTACATGTGAACTGACGAACTTGTTATGCCCATAGTGTTGCATTCAGAAAAAAAAATAATAAAAATCTAATTTGTGGGTGAAACAGTAGGTGGCAAGCAGAAAAGCGTGAGGAATGACAAGAGGAAGAGTGGCTTCTGTATTGGCTAAATGCAGGGCTCTGCACAGTAGTTCAGTGGCCTAAATAAATGTAGAAGCATCCCCAAAAAAACAGAACAACTTGCACATGCAAACAGATGTGTTTGATTAAAAAAATCAATATCGAAAATGCCTTGAAAATGTGTTCATTGCCTGTGGAAAACAAAGAAATATTATTACCAAATAACTCTATTTTTCTTTTCTATTTTCTTTCATAGTGACATATAAACTTTGTGTGCTTTAGCAAGCCAAAATAGATAACACACTTTCTTCTGCAAACCACACGAACTTATTTCTGTATTTACATTTAGTCTGAAGGAATGCCAATGCTGTAAAAGCCGAGCAAGGTATCAAGAGTTAATATTTTTTTTTTAAGTACAGTTATTTTGTGGACAATGCATACTGAGATCAAGCAAGATAAGTTTGTTTCATAGACTTAGAAAATTGTTTTATGTAGCTTTATAGCTGCTAGGTATGGAGGCATACTGGACTCTTAAGACAGATGGAAAAAAACTGTGCTCACTCACCAGGCTACCCACCATTTTAGCAAAATAAAGGAGACTGAAAGGCTAGGAAACCTATGCAAATTTAAATTAAGTGTGGCTTCCAGATGCAATTGTAATAAATGATGTAGACATCTGATGCATAATACATGATTAATTTATTTCTTTTGAAAGCAAAGGATGAGTTGTTTTTTTTCTTTTTATATGCTTAGTTATGAAGCGGAGGAAAAGGATGGGGAAGATGTTTGCTCCTTGATTTGGACTAGTTAGCTGCAAAAGAATTCATTTGTTCTGAATTTGCTCTCCCCTCCAAGTCAGCGCTGCTTTTACCAATGAGATATACCTCCACCTCCGGTGAACCAAGTAACATCTAATTATTAACATCTTTCCTCGTCTTTCAATTTGATTGTACTTCTGTGTTCATGGAAACGAGTTGCAAAGTTTACAGAAATACAAACCATTAATTTCTAATGTCTGTAGGAGAAGAGCAATTTCATTCTTCTGACATCTAATGCATTGTAGTGTCATTTGGCTATTACAGCCAGCACTGCTAACAAAAAATAACCTTTCAAAGGCACATAAGGATTATTGCAGGGTTCCCACATATCAGCTCCATGGCCAGTGGCCAGAGTTTTTGCCTTCCAGTAAAGTTCAAAACCAGCTAATTAATATCCATTTGTCTCAGCTGCAATATATCAATGAGTGATACCGTGATAAATTATGTGCAAAATGATTTTATGGCACGCGCTAATTTAAACACATAAAGTATGCCGATATGATGGGAATGCATGAGAAGCCAGCAGAATTCCCAGGGCTCAGAAGCAAGAGGTTACTCCACAAGGGCTGTCTAGGATGTGGCACTCCACATCCTTGGGAAACCTTCATAATGCTAGATACCAGGCAGTGAAACTGAATAAAGCAACAATTACGAACACCGAAGAGTATTCTTCATCATGTTAGCCAATTACATAAACACTTAAATCTGTTCACCTTCCAGAAACTCTTATAAACCTATTTAATATTTATCTTTGGAAATTCAAGGGAATATTTCAGATGACAATGGATGTTAAAAGCAGAGCATAATCAAGTCCAGCGGGACCTCTGAACATAGCAATTAGAAGCTGTCAGGTTGATCAGGGAAAGATCAGGGAGGGATTTGATTTCACCAGATGTAAATTCTTCTCCTCTTTGTTCTCTGTAACTAAGCTGTGGGGAGTGCAGCTCGTGGGACCCTCCGGAAGGCATGTAACGGGGATGTGTTATACACTTTCACCCGCCCTCACACAGAGGGAACAGTTAGTTCCCTCTTGTTTACACTTCCAATGAAATTTTTGACAGAAATGAGATCTTGGCTTATGTTACTTTTCACAGATGTCTCTACAACAATAACATCGGTGTTTGGAAGAAGAGACAGAAGGCTAAGAGGTGAGCCTGAATGCCAGGTGTCTTCCTCTGTTTTGCCCCTCTACACCACGTATGATGCATCTTCCCCCTCCTCTCTGCACTGAAAATTGCTCATTTTTGACACTGAAAATTGCTCTTCTGCTGTCCCTTACCAATATGATACTAAGCAGCCCCAATTCTTTAGCAGTAGATGTGGCAGCAGCACTCCCAGGAGGTTTTTGGCTGATCCCCTGACTAATATAGCTGGACAAACACCTTCCTATCCTCCACCTGAGATGATCTGAACCTGTGCCTTCCATTTTCCCAGGCAGTTGCTGACTGCCAGTCTGGAGTGAACTACTGGGGTGGAGGCTGCTTGGCTCAATGTCACCCTGTTATGAATAGAAAAATAAATAAATAAATAAAGCAATCTGTCAGCATTGTTTTCAAAAGCAAGCAGAAAATGCATCAAGTTCTCCTATTTTTTTTTTCCTTGTGGTTTGGTTAAATCACAAAGCTGGGAAGAGTATAATTACCAATAACCCTCCAGAGGTAATCTCTTGTGGTCACAGTCTGCTTAGTAAGTACACATACTTTTCTTGCATCATCCGTCTATCTCACAGATGGTTACAGTTCTTTCTGTACTCTACCAAGCACCAAACATTTGGATTGTACAGTTTATGTACCCACTATATTTTATAGAAACGTTTACCAACACTTATAGGTGTATAGATATTTCTTATAGAACCTATAACCAGCTGGGAAAGGTTTGTTACTGTCTGTAAAAAGAAATGCAATGTTTTCCTCTTCTTCCTTTAATCAATTCATGAAAAGGTTAATGCTCTTATTAGCACCGTACTGCTGAATCTCTCTGTGTGAAAAACATTGTTTGCACAGTTTGCGGTAATTTCTTATCAAGACAATTTGTTGTCGTGTCTCTGCACTTTCAATGGTTTCCAAATTCAATTTCCTACCAAAACGAAAAACACAGGTGCAAGACAGAAAGCAAGAGAGCAGGTAAAGACGTCAGAGCCCAGCAATGCTGCAAAACTGAGCAGTTCAACATAGCATAGGTTTTGGTCTGGATATGCTCCAAAGGGGAACAGACATTTGTGTTTGTCACTCACTGACATCCAAAGCTGTCCTCAGGAAATGAGGATTCAAACAAAAGTCACTTGTTCAGGCTGTACATGGCAAGTCACAAAGATGCCTCATGGTAATTAAAAGAGATTTGAGGGCTGGACTTGGTCATTGTGTCAGGAAAAAGTGCAGGGGCACAGCACGCCTGGGACAAACAGCTAATGGCTGTGTCTGACAGACCAAGGTTATTAGCAACTCCACTTTATTCCATCAAGTTTATTCAAATGCTAAAATTAAATCCCATAGATGTCTTTTACAGGTTGAAACATAAAAAACTAGAAGTTTCTCTTTCAAGTGACAGATCACATAATTATTCTTTTCAAAATCTGAAATGTCATTTACATCCCGGCTTGAAATAACTTTTCAATGTATTGCATTCAGAACAATCCTTTCACTGTAGTATCTTGCAGCCCCCAATATAATCTACATTTTCTTTATTCTGTACACAGGCCAACTTTGATGGGTTTTCCACAGCCCTCTTTTCCTGACAGAAATAACCATGAAATATGGAGCCAATGTGAAAAAGATCACAGTACGCATATAAAAAAATAAATAATATTTACACTTACGCTGTGGTTTCAATACAGATCATATTAAATACCAACAGATTGCACATTTGTAAATATAACAGGAAGGCTACATTAAATCTGCACACCAGAAACGCATTACCCTGACTGCAGCAAACCTTTCAGAAAATGGAAAGGCCTTTTAGGAGATGGACGTGGTATAGATTTAGACCTCTCTCTGTGCCCCTCTGCTGGAAGGAAGGGATGTAATATCTAAAAAAATTGAAACATTACAAATATTTGTAAAAAAACTCCTTCGTGGGGAAATTGTTTTTTTCTCTCAGTGAAAAACTCACACTGTTCAGAGCACCAGTGATCATATAAAGCCTGTCACTGGATAAACTCTCATCTCAGGATGATGAATCCCTGTCTTTCTCATCTTTCAGCTGCTTCTCGGTAAACAATTCAAATCACTGAATACCAAGCCAGAAGGCACCGGGGGCGGCTCTTCAGATCCCTGCCGAGCCCTTGCCTCTGTGGATGGTGCCCACCTGCATGCCTCTACCAAAGACCAGCCGCCTCCTGCTGCTGCTTTGGTTACAGCCTCAGCTCCTGGTGGTCTCTGGGCTGTCATCTAATCACCAATCTTACTAGGCTTCTTGAAGAAACTGAATTAGCTGAGGCAGTGGAAAAAAACAAACAAACAAAAAACACCACCCAAACCCTTTTGCCCAAGATTCCTCTTTTTTATAGTTACAGAAGCTGAGCCATTACTACTGTTCTGCTTAATTAAAACATCACATCACAAGAGCCTACTTTGTTGAAAGTTTAAGACAGAACAGTACTGTCATTTTTAATAAAACTGCAAGAATGACAGTGCAGTTAAGTACCTTGGTAAAGAGGGAGTCTTGGCAAAGTAGCGAAAAATAAGAGCAAAAGTGGCATAAATTACATTGAGGTTATAAGAAATTAAAAGAAAATTTAATATTAAAGGGAGTCTACATTTATTCAAATACGATTTCAGTCTGTCACTCTCCCAACAAGGCAAAGCCTATATATATATATAATCTATATCATATACACACACACACACATATACAAATGCATATATATATATATATATATATATATATATATATTTAAAGTTTCCATGGCAGGAAACCCTGAGGACAAGCAGCTAAAACCCACATCCTGCTGCCTGACCCATCAGCAGCATGGCAGCCAATCTGTACCTGCCAAGCAGCAAAAGTCAGTCTGGTTCAACAAACGCACCTTGCAGTAAGACAACATCTGCAGGGAATACAAAGCAGACATAACTCTAATAGCCTAAAAACACAGGTTCAGTATACTGAGAATCAATATTCTGCAGGAAATGGTGTAAAACACCCCGCACAGGAGGTGCTCCATCACCGCCTGCATGTTCCTCTCCGTGGAGCTCTACGTCTTGGCTAGAAAAGCAGCCATCAACTGCGGAGCTGTAACTTCAGTTAAATATTCTGCTACCTAAGCTGGAATCCAATTGCCAGTGCGATTACCTTCCTCCAGCCCCAGAGACAGAGCCAAGTGAAGCTAGCCAGAATAATTCACTGAGAAGCCACGAAAATCAAGTACTTTGAATATTTTGCTTCATCAAATCAAATCCCACTTGAAAAATAAGTGACCGATCACTCTGGAAGAAGACTTGGTTGAGGTTCAGCACACACTGTGGGTGAAACGAAACGCTGGAAGAGAGGTTGTCTTGGCAACATTGTCTGATTCATATTTAAAGATAAAATCACTCTCCAAAGCTAACTAAAAGTGGATGACAGAGAGAAAAAAAAAGAATTAGGCATACATATCATCTTCATAGCAGAAAGCACTGCTTTCTGTCAGTTGCCTGAATTATTTGGGGATTTTTCAGTAAGGTTTCTTCTGTTCATTGTAAAATGTCCTTTTTATAGCAACCATTAAGACAAACAAATAAGTCTTCAGTCTAGAAAAGCATAACAAACTCCTCCAAGTTACTCATTATGTGAAACAGCATGATGCCTCAATATCTAACGTACCAACTATTTTTTCTTTTATATTAACACACCAGCAATCATTACATTACCGTATAGCCATGCTCTCGTTATCAATTTGTGCACGTAAGCACTTTATAAAAAGTACAGACTGGTAAAGATTTCTCACTTTTTTTGTTGTTGTTGTTAATTATTTTCTAACTTTTCTTCGCACAGTTGGTGATTTTAAGAGCTCTAAGTAATGTTTGGTTTTTCCTCTGCAAAGAATCACGTTAGACATAGGTGCGAGGATTTGGGTAGAACACCAACCAAACCCAACAGTCCCAACAGAACAGATCCCAACAGTTGTGATGTGGTTAACTTTTAATGGATGACTCGGACAAAAATTTCATGAGGTCTATCAGGGCCTGAAGCCCCTCTGCTGTGGAGCCAGGCTGAGGGAGCTGGGGGTGTTCGGCCTGGAGAAGAGAAGAGGAGACCTCCCAGCAGCCTGCCTGTGCCTAAAGGGGGCTGCAAGGAAAGCTGGGGAGGGACTCTGTGTCGGGGGTGTGGGGATAGGACAAAGGGGAGATGGCTTTAAACTAAAAGAGGGGAGGTTCAGAGTAGGTATGAGGATTCTTCACTGTGAGGGCGGTGAGGCCATGGCCCAGGCTGCCCCATCCCAGGCAGTGCCCAAGGCCAGGCTGGATGGGTCTGGGGGAACGTAGCTTATGATCACTTCTCTAAATCATCAGCTCTCTGCTAAC
The DNA here is from genome assembly GCF_964035555.1 of Netta rufina. Taxonomy (NCBI): domain Eukaryota; kingdom Metazoa; phylum Chordata; class Aves; order Anseriformes; family Anatidae; genus Netta; species Netta rufina. Next base: position 6,563,236 of record NC_140130.1, on the reverse strand, counting down.
TACCTTAAGACACTCCCAACTACCTTACAACACTCCCAGCTTCTCATAACTTGACAGCTTCTCCCATTTCTGCCTCTGGCACTTTGTAGTCCAGGCGGTGCTCAATCCCTGCTCCACGACTGTTAGTCCCCTGAATAGCCTCTTGAGGCAACCACTGCTGAAATCTGAAGAGTTGTAGTAAATTGGTGGAGAAGATTGATTTAAACACAGTCAATGTCTTCATCAGATCTTTCAGTCAGTGGATAATAGACCTCCTTTAATTTCCCTCTTAATAATAATTTATCATGCCACTATTGAGTTCATTGGTCTCATTCTCAGGCTCACCTGAGCACCAACGATGTGCAGCTTCTCCATCAGTCAGCCCACTTTCTGAAGCAGACTAATTTCACCCTTTTGACTTGAATTTCGCTTTTATTAGTTATCTTCCTCTTTTCAGTTCTGACTTCTAGCACTATTATGCTAACACACGACAAAATCCTTCCTTCAACAATATTAAGTCTAACACTTTTATACAGGTAATATTCTCGTAATGGGAACGAACAGGTGGGCATGCCAGAAGGATGCAACGATTATGTTTAACTGGTTGGCAATAAAGGATGATCCCAAATACTTGCTGCTAATGCAGTATAAGTCTCAGCTATAGCAAGCTTTAAAAGAAGCAGAAAAAAAAAAAAAAGAAAAAAAAAAAGAAAAAAAAGAGGAGAGGGGGCGAATAAAACCCTTGGAAAACTTGGAGAACAAGAGCCACTGGCTGGCAGAGACAGATGCTGCACCCACCTCTGTGACAGCATGCACAGGCCATGTCCTGCCCCTGAGCTCGAATCGCAAGGCAAAAGAGCTGCCAGTAATTGCTTCTGATTGACTGCCACCGAGCTGGCTCAGAGACCCTCTGGAGAGCGCTCTTTTCTTGCAGGATCCTGCCTTGCCCCCATTCAACGCCTCAAAGAAAGCTCTGCCTATGTTCTCCAGTATTGTGCTCCCAGAGGGGCGTCTGGATTAGCAGCTGATTTACTATATTTTACAAATAAATTTTCCCACTGCTTCTGCCTGAAATTGCTTGCCATTAGCTCTCCTGAGGTCTCCTACTACACAAGCCTTTCATGGCAAATTAATATAGGACAGTGTATGATCTATTCCCTGTAAGCTTTATTTGTGCTCTAGGTAAGTGATAAAGTGGAACAGATAACTACCTATCTTAACACCAGCAGCAATCGGGGGATTTGGGGCCAAACCAGCTCATACTAGAAGAATTGAAGAGGTGGAAAAAAAGACTTGTTGGGAACGTTGCAAAGAAAGAACCATTCCCAAAGAAAAGTTGTTTGTGAATATATTACAGGGTCAACATTACTATTCTCAAGAGTAAAAACATGAAGCATACCTAATTAGGTAGGTAAAAAACTAAGGTTTTATTTTTGTATTTATTTTTTGTCATCTTGCATCATAAATGTAAATGATGCATAAAAAGCACTTAGATATATTCTTTATGCCCTTAACAGAAGAGACTGCGTGTGCTTGGTGATTCAGCCAGTGGCACGCTGCCAGCACCGGGCTGGTCACGAGGTAATCCTCACCGACCCTGTTCATCCCTGCAGGCATGGTCCCAGCCAGGGGAAGCTCCCTCCCACCTCGCTTGCTTCTTTGCAGTGAACCACAAGAGAAAACAATTACATGAGAGGGAGGATTTAGGAACAACCTTCTCATGCATTCAGCTGGTTAATGCTACAGACATGTCTCATGGGGCTTTGAAAAGGCTCTAAGCAAGCTACAGAGCAATGGACTTCAGCATCTGACCCTCAAAGGTGCATCAGGCATCCAGCATTATCATCATTCAACACCTTCATAGAAAAGCTTAGCAAAATATGGAATTTACCCTCCATTTGTTGCTATTTTTAAAGTTACTGCAATGAACAGTTACTCATTTGGAGCTCACCAGGAAAAATACTTTGGTGTTGTGTGTCCTCAGTTCTGCCTCTGCACCAGGCTTGGTAGGACGCATGGCACAGCTCTGCTCCAGGACAGGAGGATTTTGCAGACAGCTTGACTCAGGGGAGAGAATGGGCAGAAATGAGGTCCTGGTAACAGAGTAGCAGCAGAGAAATGCTGCCAAGATGATATGAAAGTAAGTATTTGGATAATACTACCAAAATGCTCTTACGCTTATCTGACAAAAGTGACCCTTAAGAAAAAATGTTTTCCTGACAGAAGCTGTGGTGTTGCAGGGAGTTCCTCTTTCTTGAGAGTATTGTTCAACAACAAATGCCCTGCCAGCCTCAGAAAATCTTTGAAATACTGTCTCTCCATATTCAAGGGCACGTTACTCTGCCGTTAGAGCCTCCAAGCTCTTCAAGGGCAAAAGAAACCCAAACGCAACCTGTGGTAACTGTGTGAAACTCAACCCAGTGCACAAGGACCAATGTACTTTATCTGAAGCACAACCAGAGAAAGCTTCAGTTTTCTCTCCCCAGTTTCTGTTCTTTAAACGGAAGAAAACAGTGATTAAGACTGAATAGGCTAGGTGGAATCCACTCCAAATCCTTCTGTTGAAGCCTACATTAATCACTGAGCTTTCTCATTGATTTTGGTAGAGGGGTAGCATTATACAGTTACAAAACAACAACTAATCATACTCAATTTTCTCCTTGGGCTCTCTGATACTCCACGCGGGTCAGAAACATGGTTCAGAGGTAGCTCTCAAGTCACCTTGTCACTCTCAATCACCTAAGCATTAATGCACACACCACTCACTAGAAATAACACAGCAACTGCGTATGACAAGAATTAGGAAAACCTGGACTGCATTTACAGCATTTAATAGAACTGCCTTTTTTTCTTTTTTTCCTGAAGTCAAAATATTTAGCTTGCTCAAAACAGGAGCAAAAGGCCTGTAAATACATGAATAAAGCAGCCAAATGATTTACGTGCATGTTTTATGGATATATTTTTATGGATTCCAGCTTTTTGATTTACTGGATGTCTGTTGAGTGCAAGTATACAATAAAGGGAAAGGATGTTTCCACTTAAGCAGACTCAGGGCCAAAATGTATGAAAATGAACTGAAATTCTAGTAAATGTTTGCCTTGTCTAAATATATTTTTATTTTGCAGGTATTTTTATGCAACCTAATAAACTAAAATATAGTAGGAATTGCTTAGTTAAGAATCAATTTTACTACTAAATCCTGTATATTATTAAAATGTTGTGGATATTGAACATTCCTTTTCAGGTTGATGTTAAAGCTACCTTCTGAGTGTATGACAGAAAAGGTTCCATAGAAATCTGAGCAAATGCTGGACAGCTCAGGAGACCTGGTCACAGATGCCTTTTGCTATCTTGACCAAGTCACTGAATCAACCCTCTGCTGTAGAACCTTTGGGTCCCAGCAGGTGTTTGTGTGCTTAGGTTAGACACTGAAAAGGTAATAAACACATCAGGATTTCTGCAGGGAGATGGAGAACTTGTGAATTTCCCATTAATACTGACAACTTTAAGTTCTTCAGCAGACATTGTTTATATTAATTTACTTTAAGAAGCTTAAGCTTCAAGTTCAAATGGTCAGCAAAAAAAAAAAAAAAAAAAAACAAAAAAAAACCCAAACAACAAAACAACAAACATCATCACATACAGTTGCCAAGATGAAAGTTAATGAATTCTCTGGTAAGATAAATATCAGTACTGAGCAAACCACACAAAAGGTTTAAATGGGCATCCATTCAGATTTTTAAATAAGTTCGCTCTGATAAAGGAAATGTTCTTTTATTGACCATTCAGTCAGCGAGGTCTGTTACTTAAATTCCTGCAGAAAGCATACACCAGTTGTACACACCCCAGCACCTTCACCAAAACTGGCACCTTACACATGAAATCTCCACTGTAAGAGATTGGATTGATGGAATTTCTCATTAGGGCCATAAAAAAGTACTTGGATCTTCATTAATCGAAACAAGCAAAACAACACGTCTGTTTTTACCATATGGAGGACTGATTACAAACACTATGGCTTTAATCTTCTCTCGTGGTTTCCACAAACTCCTCACTGAAGCTGTTTCCTGTAGCTCTGTCCACAGACCACATTTTCCTAACTTCTTAATTGGCTCAGGCCTGGGTGTGGAAGAGCCCGCTCAGATTTTTTTTTTTGGTTGTCAATGCTCTTTTAAAAACAGAAAGCAGGACAGCCTGCTTGGTTCCTGATGCAAGTTATCTTTACTTGCACCAGCAAGCTTTCCATGCTGGGACAATGCCACTCCTCTCCTGGGGAGGCTTGCTGAGGACAGCCCTGACCATGGCCTCCACAGTGCCTGCTGAGCAGTATTACTCCTGAGTAGTATTTACACCTTTTCAGCACAAAATGCAGAACACAGTTGTTGCTTTTTTATGACTTTTTTTTTTTTTATGATTACTGTTACCAACCTTTTCGGCTGAAATACATTTTAAAATGCAGTATACTTAATGGTTACGTTAGGTATTAAAAGGAAGGAAACAAGCAACTAAATAATGGAGGTACAGGCTTCACTTAAAGTAACCATAAGACAAAAAAAATTGCAAATTTCTAAGACTCGCCACCACTATCCTGGAGTTCATCCTAGTTCCTCTGTTATGTATTTGAACTATATAGTGTGCAAAACTATATAAGTGAAACAGTTTATCTGAGTACGTAACCCGAAGGGCTTTTTCAACCTGACATAGGCATAAAAAAAATCAAACATTTCAGTGTACATACTTAACTGTGCTGCTGCTGTCATTTGTCCAACTTTCCATTGGAATGACTGTGTGTGAAGACTTCAGAGCAGCCAAAGGAATAACCGTAAGAGAACAAAAACATGTTCAGTTTACTAATAAAATAATGCACACCAAAACACAAAGAGGAACAAGAAGACATTAAAATAAATGTCAATTCCACAGATTCAGACCTAATTGCTAGAAAAGTCCAAGATAATATGTATTTCAGGATAAAAATTCCCCTCTTCTCATTCATTCCACTGAAGGCTCCTTGGAATCTGCTTCCTATTCACAGGAGTCAACAGTATTTCCTAGGACATACCAGTCAAATCATGTTGTTTTGTGTTTTTTTTTTTCTCCTTAGGACTTCATTTGACATGCCAGCTGAGAATCTGGACCAAAATATCCCTTTGCCTGAAATGTATCTAAACCATTTTATAAATGGGTTCAAATAACTTGCTTCCCAACACACAGCAACCTCTCTGCTCTCTGATTTCCTCTTCCTTCACCATTGTCTCCGAATGAAGAGCTGTCATTCAAGTAAGGAGGTCTACAGTTCAGGCTTATTTTAGTTGCTCAAACACTGCTGGGATAGAAAAAAAAAACAGAACAAAGCCACTTAAAAAAAAAAAAAAAAAGATTCCAGATACATATAATGGAGAAATTTTGGAAGCCTTGCTCTTGTTTCTGTGGGATGAAAAGAGGGGAATGAAAAATCTCTTTTGTATTGCTGGAGTTTTGTGGGTAGACTACTACTGGTTATAGCTAATCATATATTTAGCAACACGAGCACATAAGGTCAGCAATTAGACTGCTAAGGGAATTGGCTTGCATAATCTAGCTGCATATGAAGACCTATTACCCAAATAATTTAAGATACGAGCTGTGGAATCATTTGAAAGGCAGCATAAAGGAATGTGGAAAGCAGGAACCTTGCCAACAGCTATCACCAGGTGCAGAGAGGACACGTAAGCAATGCACCTGCCTTTGAAAAGCATTTGTGGCATCATTGATTAAGTGCAGAAACCTCATATGCATTCTGTTAAGCCTCCATTTACAAATATAAGCCTGAGCCTGGTCTCCCACAAAGCTGAGTCACACCCCAGCTCCTGACTGGGGGTAATAAGACAGCAAATTTGCCTTCTTTTCTCCCAGAGCCCAGCACTTGGTCATTATAATGCAGTTCTCTCCCTGAAGAGCTTCTTTTAGGTATTTAGGTATCTGCTTGCTACCTAAACAAAGTCTACATGAAGATACTGACTGAGTTAAAATACTCAAATACACCAGTCTATACAGGGGAAAACTCACCACTCACTGTCACCCAAGAAGAAGTCATAGCATTAATGGATATTGCCTTACACATATTTGTGCAAGGAAATGCAACTTTTGCAATTTTCACTTTCATTCAACTTTCACAGTTTATTTTATGAGACATTTCAAAAGATGTGTCTGTTACTTACAGAGATTTGTATTCTGTGTTTGAAAATTTCAATTACACTTTCTAATTAAGTGACAAATTTTAACCCAGTGCTCTACAGATACAAAAAAGAGCCCAATAAATGTAGCATCATGATTTTCTGAAGAATCAGAATCCAGTTATCGGTTGCAACTTCTGCTAGAGATTGAGTTTCAGCTCAAACAGAATACAACATATTTTAAGTTTTTAAAAGAACCTTGACATTAACAACAAACAAGAAAAAGTAATATAAATTTCCTCTTTCAAATATAAATATAATATAGGATTGGACACATAACATCCTACCCTTTGGCTTTATCAGTTGCCATATCAAAAAAAAAAAAAAAAAAAAAAAAAAAGCAAATCCTACTCAAAACACATTAATTTTTTCATCAGCATCTCCTGTAATGCCACGGAAGCCTATATACTGAAAATTTTATGAGGTTCCTGGATGGGTGGAAAATGTGAACTAGAAATATCCCAGTTCGTGTTGCTTCAAATAAAACCAGGAAGGGGCAGATGCCAACGTGTTCCTGAAGCTGTAGACCAGGGCCAGCAGCACAGCTAGTGCTTTGTGGCACAGGTGCTGCTGCCTGCTGAAACAAGCTAGGTTCAGGGTTTCTTAGCCTTAAGAGCCACATTTGGGGAGGTGGGTGTTTGGGCAGTTGAAGGAAAAGCGTGTAACTTCTGTGCTTTTCTTCTTTTCAAAATTCTCCCCTTTTCTCTCCAGCTCTTATTCCCTCTACCACCTCTTTCCCCAGGTGGGAATCCATTTAGGAAGGCAGTGCTATATTAGTTGGGAAAAACAAACAAATCACAGAGCTGCCTGCAGCACCTACAGACAGTGGATTCAATTACTGCACGTTAAGCCCTTTATATTTTAGGGTTCTGAGTCAGGAAGACGATTGCTAAACTAAACAAAACCAATGAGTGCAACTATCCTACTAAAGCAAGGATCTAAACAGTATGAGCAAAATACCAGAGCCCAGCCAGACAATTAAGTAATCAGACAGCCCTTTGTAGTCCTTCTTGCAAAACATGATGGAGGATAAAACACCTGCTGGCACGTCTGCTTCAAGCCTTTTCAGACCTGTCAAGCCTTTTCCGTAAGCAGGCTCTAGTGAGCTCTTTCATTTTTTTTAGTGGATCATTTTTTTTGGAGTCATGTTTCTCAGCCTACCAGATAGACTTCTCATTTACGGTTCACTTAGATGCTTGATGCATATTCTTTTGTTGTTCTTTGACAAGTTTCTGGATTACCCATGTACCGGTAGATAACCAAAGCATGCTAAGAGTTTCAGTATCACATCATCTCTCCTGCTAAGCCAGAAAGACAGCAGAAAATAAAAACATCAGACAAGTTCTCTGGGAGAAATATGCTAAACCTCAAACACTTCCGAAGTTAAACATTAAAACTACTGGTGTCTCAACTAAATACCTACTTACATGCATGCCAGGAGACACAATTTGTCCCTAGTTTCAAGTAACCTGCATTTTTCAGTTCACAAAGCAAAGCCTTTCCTATTCATGGCACAAGTCAGAGAGTTAAATAATTCATACCTAAAAAAACCTGACATTTAAGAAAAACAGTCCCAAAGATTACATAAACCTTCCTTTACTGTTTTATATACTATATACAGGTTATATATTTATGAAGGTAACACAAGGGGAACATTACCCAGAGATATTATTTCCATAAAGTCTTCTCTTTTTCTGATTCCTCTGACTCTTCTCATCATTTTATGTTATGTGGGGCAAATGACTGAAAATAGAGGAGTTTAACTTATAATCCACTGCACTGAAACACTATGATTCTTCCAAAAGCCTCGAGCGTTTTAGGCTTAGTTTTTCATTTGTAGTGTTGTCACACTGGATATACAATGGGAAGTTCTGCCTATCTTAATGAATTAGTAGATTTTTTTATTATTATTAAAAAAAAAAAAAAAGTCTCATTCATCTCTTAGTCTTAAGTGACATATTGAAAGAGGTAGAACTACGTGCTGGGGAAAAGCAAGCAATTTACCTTCAAACTGACGTTAGGTTTCTCATTTAAATGAATATACCTATCTCCTGATGTCATGGGGGAATGAGCAAATGCAAAGCCCCCTCTTGCCTTCACAATAACAAACGACAGGGCAATTTTTAATATCTGTTCTTACTTACTGCTTCTCCATAGCGAACAGTATCAATCTTTCCACTCTTTCATAACAAAGTTTTTCCACAGTCCTAATCTTTCTTGTTATCCCTCCCTGGTCACTGTGCTTTTCACTGTGCTTTAATCTGGCAGAAAACTCATTATGATATCGAAAAGTAGATGAAATGACTTGGGAGTACACATTTTTATACTACCAGAGAAGACACCCGCACAGCTTACAGAGGAATATATTACACTTTATAGTTTCTACAACAAGAATGGGTATATTTAGAGATAATTTAGTTCAGCATTACCAGATGAGGCACTTTAACCAATGCTATAAAGGATATCAGAAAAGATAACTCTAATGATGCCTGAATGTCAAAAATCCTCAGCATCGTCCTCAATCTAAAGTAGTCAGCAGGGAAACTTGCATATGGCATACTTTATTTCCACCCTAAAATCTGCCCAGCTATTTAGGTGGAAAGAAGAAAAAAAAAAAAAGAAAAAAAAAAAAAGAAACATCTACAAGAATTTACAATCTTACTCAATATGTCTTTCTGGACAAAATCTTAGAAAGCAATATGAGCCACTTCTTTGTGCTTTAAAACATTTGATCTTCATTGCTTCTTTATGCACATCCAGAAGAACTTTCCTAACCAAGCTGATGCATAAATGTGAAAACTTACAGAGTTAATGACTGGCATGGATGCACCAACATGCAAATGCCTCAATTTGGGGAAAATACAGAGGATTTTCATTCCTATCTTGCATGAGGAAACAGCAGATGTGAAATCATTTGAATCAGGACAGTATTTCCCAGATGCAAAGGTTAAAAAAAAAGGAATAGTTGTAAGGTCACTGACTGTTGCATCTGGGGAAGGGAAAGAAAATTAACATTTTGTATAATGAAGAGTTTTTGAGAATCATTCTGCTATAAGGCAGCCTAGACCATCTGTGAGATAAGAAGAGCCTCTTGCCTTCAAAAAAAATCCTCCTGATAAAACTGGGAGCTGAAGTCAAGGGGCTTAAGAGCACACTGAAGTGCTTCACTGAGTGCTCCAGGGACAGACCTATGCCTGTGCCTGAGTGCTCCACAAACCGTTTGTTAGTGCTGTCAGGGACTGAAGACTGCCTAAGTAATAAATACAGCCCTTTAAGGATGCACTTAGAAACATCCAGGTAGCACACTGTGTTTATCAGTGAACATAGTCCAAACTGGCTCCACAGATTCAATTCTTCATGTTCCAAGACCCAAACCCAAATCAGAGAACTGGAGAAAGGTGCAGCCATCCTCAGGTCATATCCTGCATTTTTAAAGATATCTGTGGGTTACTTATTTTTATGTTACCCCCACCCATACCACCTCTGCTACTAGTGAATATAACCACTGGGTGAAAAAAGGCAGATATTGGGTCATTTGCAATGACCCAAGCACATCCGTTCTTTAATCTTAAAAAGAGAGATCTGTATCTAAACATTACTGCACAGCTGAGATCCAACACGGGAAGGTGTTTCTGAAATTCAGGCTTAACCTTCAGTATGCTATCATACCTCCTCTATCCGTTTTGATAACACAAACATTTTGGACACTGGCATCATTAATGATACTTCTTACCTAATTACTTTCTGTTCTGGTTATCAGCCTTTCCCAGTGTTAAATGTTGCTCTGATTTCTTTATTTTCTTTAAAGAAAACAGTATGAAGAGTACTGTATGAACAGCAGCTTCATTTAGACAGAGATTACCCGCTCTGAATTTGTAAGATTAGAAGATAAATATTGGTAAGATGAGTCTATATGGGAAAATTAAAAGCAAGAGAATAACATATCTCCGTATAATTTAGCACACAGGTCTATCACTCTATTAAAACGAATCTGATTACGCCTAATTTGCAAAACTCGAGAAAATGAAACAAACTGCTTAATAAATGAAGCCGGAGAAAATTATCTGTTCCTAGCTACTTGTTCTGTTATACCAAAGTCTGACATCTCCGGTATGGAAGCACACAGCTGTCTCCTCCTTCTGCTACAAATATTTCAACCATGTTTACTTGTGTTAAATAAAGATGAACATAATGTAAATACTACAAAAAAAAAAAAAAGTCAATTGTGTAATGAGCCAGGCTGAAACACAGCTAAATACATCAACGTTCTCCATTCGTTTCAACAGAGTCATGGTGAGTCAAAGGACTTTTTGATGCAGCCAAGGTGTTTGAGAAGGGGTAGGAGTGACTCCTGAGCACAGCCACTACAGGACAGCCCACTGGTAATGGTACCTGTCACGGATCTCTTCAGAAACGACATTCCCTGAATCACATGAGCTCTTGCAATTAACTGATGAAATCCAGACTACCCATGAACACACAGCCTGCTATCCCTAAAAAAATAAAAAGAGAGGTGTCTTAAGAAAAGGGGATGCTTATTTTCTTGATGAGTTATTAACTGTTCCAGGCAACAATTAAAGCATTCAGGAATACAGCAGCAAGGAAAATGAAAATTTTACATTATCTTTATAATGAATTCAATTTCCTGAACTTGGGTTGTATCTTATTTAATTTACTGCCAGGCAGAATCAGCAGCGATGCAATCCTCGTGCTTCTAAAAGGGAAGGAGTTATGTCAGTTATGCCATACTCTCTCCTACAGCTTTTTTATTAAGTTTCCTTTTTGTGAAATTTATTTTCTGCACGGAAACAAATTAAAATGTAAGCCCTGAGGGAAGGAAACACTGGAAGTAAGAGAAATGTTACTGGTTCAGCTGCTACTGGTAACCACCCAGAACTAGAGCACGGAAGGTGATCCCTCAGATACTCTGCACAGGTGCATTTACTAAATCAGATTTATTTATGTATTTATTTATTTATTTTAAAAAAATCAGATCTTTGGTTAAGACCCCACCTATACAAAAGCATGGAGAGAAACATACTTCAAATTACAGTGTTGCTTGGCTGTTAAAAATCCTGCCTGGCTTGTTACAGGTGGGTATGGAAGGAGGGAGATAAGGCCAGAAGGAAAATGGCATCTTGCTGTGAAGGCAGTTACTGAATGAAGAAAACAGCAGGGAAGGGAAGGAAGGATTCAAAGATCCTTTTACAAATGACAATTTTCACAGAGGGCCACCAAGTTCTTTGCTATATGGGTGCTGAAACCTTAAGCTGGCTGCTGCTCCTGCAGCTTACTGGAACTACTGGCCGGTAACTTTCCCTCACTGAATTTTCCTGGAGATTATACTGTATTAATATGAGTATTTGTTCCTTGTGTTCTGCATATGCAACAACTAAATTCACAAAGCACTTCCATTTCTTAATTGCTTAGGCTCCTAATATAGCAATCTGCAAACAGCACGGTCTCGGAGTACAGGAGAGAGGGACTGGATATATCAGTAAGAGCCCACTCTAGGCTAACAACAGCACATTTGGAGGTGTAGTAAATGCTGGTCACCCCTCGTGCTGCGCAATCAACGAGATGCTGAGCTATTATAGAAGGAACAGAAACAGCAGTAAAAAAGCGCATCTGTGGCACGTGTTGCTGTGTAGTTCTGCAGTGTGCCTGTCCTCTAAATTATATGCAGGAGTTGTCTGCATTATTAGTTAAAAGTGCCTGTGTTTATAGGAGGTAAGGAAAATAGGAAATATGCCGGAAATATTCTCATTACTTGCTCAAAAATGCTAAAGCTGAGTGGGAGAGGAGAGGGGCAGCTCGTCACAGTGGTTAACTAGGCATGACCTAACCTATGAACAGGTAGATTGTTTTTGTCCTTTAATACAAGCCAAATCATCATGTAAGAATTAAAGCTCTTTGGGATACACACCGCGTTTTCCCTTTTCCTTAGGCTTTGCAGGATGCCTGCCTCAAAGAGGCTTAGATCTTTACCAGCATCTCTGAATGTCACAAACAGATAATGCAAATGTAGTCATTGCATAAATATCAAGCATGTAAGGAAGCCCTGCAGAGATCAGCAGAGATGGGGGAAACCTACTGCTCAAACTGAAAGGGCTCAGCAGTCTTCAGTATCCCAACAGTTGCTGGATCCACGTAAAATGAAAAACCCTAAGCAAAATGGAGCAGGAAACATACAACAAGACACTGAAATAAATTCTTCAGAAATAGGAAGAGGAGGGAAAGAAATACACCCAGTAATTTGGAAGTAATGCCAGCAGCAACACTGAGGGAAGGTGAACGTCCCTCACTGAAAGCATTGTGTACAGGCTCTGTCATTTTGCCAGCTTCACTTCTGAGGAAAAATACTCTTTTGTTCTTGATGCTCTTGTGAGAAGCTAAAATACAGATTTCTGGGGATACTATTGCAAAGACTGAGGATAACTCCAAAGATTTTTTTATTTAAATTTAAATTACACATGTAATCACGGCCTCGTTGCAGGCTGTAGTGGCAGCCTCGGTGGTTTTGGAAGTGCTAAGATTTCAATCAGTGACATGAGAATCTGCACTGATCCCTACATTTCAGTGGTCTAAGCCTGTAAGGAAACCCCACACCCTTTCTTGAAGCAGGAGGCTGAGCTGGCCATGCCATGCTCAGAGCCCGATCACCATGCTATGAAGAAATACAGTCATGGACGTGGGAGCTGGCTACTGCCGCACTCACACCTACCTCACAGATAAAATATATTTATGGCCAAGGGAGTTTGCCAGCCTGCCCAGGGCGTGAGAAGGATTTCCTGATGTTCAGGCTGCCAAATCTGAGATAACTTCCCGCTTCTGGTCGAGTTTTGCTTATTTAAATAGAGGTGCACGCTGCGTGAAAAAGCCTTGTGCACAAGCAAACCTGTACAGCACCTTTCAACCCAGAGTTGCAGAGGACTGGAGAAACAAGACATGAAGGAGGGAGAACTCTGCTAGCACCTCGTGAGAAGGAGAGACAGTAAATAAAAAGGACTAACTGACAGGCCTTAAACATGATTGTTTTCTGAGTGTTAATTAAGCTAGAGATGTTTCACACAGTGCAATGATTATTGCACAGCAGAAAATGACTTGCCAGTATGAAACCTCACCCCAACCAAAGCCAATAGCTTCCAAAATCGGGCTACCAAAGCTAAGGACCCGGGAAACACAGGGCAGTGAGCACACAAGTGCCTGCTGAAAGGTAGGAGCGTGGAGAGGCTGTTAAAGGGTCAGGGACACACTAGGAGACCGTGTTAGCTCTTGGTGCCGCACAGCCTTCTTGCTCAGAGCTGAAACAGGAAAAGCTATTCACAAGGCTGGGACAGCAGGGGGTGGCAGGGAGCAACGAGTGTTGCTAAAAAGCACCAAACGGGTCACTGCACGAGAATGACAGCTGAAATCAGGCCGTGCTACCCGGCAGGACTCAACAATCCCAAGCTGGAGCCAAGTGTCAGTGTGGTGGGGGAAGAGACCAGCTACTTTAATGCTTGTTTCAGAAGATGAGAGTAATTGTCCTCAAGATTTTAGGCGAGCTCAAGCCAACGTGGTGACCATAAATCTGAAACAGGCTTTAGCTGCTGCAGGCCAAGTGCTAGCAGAAAAGCCACCCTGTGAGTACTTCCAGAGCAGCCAGCACCATGAGCTCTGCTGGTTTTCAACCAGAGAACTGACTGGGACACATTTAATAGGGAAGCCTGGATATCAACCCTGATTTTGCTGCTAACAGCCAGTGCCTCGTAGCAGAATATAAAAGACAAGGCTGGGGGAGAGGGCAGAAGATACGCACTTCTTAAAAACATTTTTTTTCACTTGAGCCTTAAACCTAGCTTTAGAAATCCAGACATTTCTCAGAAGATGGTGACTTAGCGTCAGAAAGCTCACTGCACATTTTTTAAAGCAGACTTAGTGCCTGCCTACAGAAGGATGCCACGGCTTTCATCACTGTTATCGCTTCTTGTCCTTTCCACTCACTCCTGCTTTCACCACTGAGGGAGCTGGTGAATAAGCTAGTTCCATTTTCAGGACCACGCTGTCATTTCTCAAGCGTTAGTTCCTAATGGTATTTTCATTTCTGTGATACTACCAGCAATTTCAGGCTCAGTTCTGAAATCAGAAGAACATGCAGAAGTCCTCTTTGTTGAAGTCAGGGAGGCAATGGAGGTGTATAAACAAGATCAAGCCTGTTAAGCATGTAAATCAAACTTTGCCTTTGTCTGTGTCTCCTGAATACAAGGTACCAGATTTGGAGTGTCTAAAGGAATGCTCTGGATCAAATGCAGCCCCAACAGATGCAAAAATCCACATGGAGTGCAAGAGGTCCCTTTTGTTACTGTGACCCATAGATGTTGTTTCCAACCTTCAGTTTGAAAATCCCTAGGGTTCAGCTGACTGTTTTCAAGGGATTCAAAGAACCTGTAAAAAATAGCTGAGGAAAGCAGGCAATATTTGGGAAGAAGGTGGGGAAAGGCATTTGCAAATCAAAACAGCTCAACAATCACTGACTGATTCCATTTCCTCATTTTTTCACAATGGTTGTAAATGTGGCAGCTATGAGCAACAATGACGACATATGTATTTACATATCTTTATAGTATTGATTTATAGGTTGCATGTATTTATATATTTAGAGTTTTATGTATTCCTTCTGTTGTTGATTCCTTTCTTGAGATGGAGGCGTATTCCTACCCCATTAGAAAGCACCGTGGCAGTCATTCAGAGCAAGATCAATTCAGCAATATTACAGTACATGTCTACAAGCAGTTCAGCAGCTTGATATTAAAAGCCATGCAGTTAAATTAATCCCTACCCCGGAAAAATATTCAGAGATATCAAGAGCTGTAGCTTGGATTCACTGCCAAATCCTCTCCAACCTCAGTGACTCCATGCGACCTTCCTGCAGATTCACTCTGCCATACCAGGGATCAACAGATAGCTTTCAGATCCGATCCAGTTTATCGTTCAGGCATAACATGGCCAACAAGTTAACTGCCAGAGGCCAGTACAGAAGCAGAGATCTACTTACTCACTTCTGTTGCTGTCAGAGAAATACAGCGTGGGGATATTTCCTCCTGCAATGTTGTCAGATTGCAGGTCATCAGCAGCAGCTTCTGTATGACAGCAGCATATGCTGGAAGCTGCATGTAGAGAAGGAGCTATGAGACAATTTCTAAATGTACCATTGGGCATAAAAACAGCTCACCAAAAGGGTGTTGTTTTGCTTCATTCTGTGTTTATTTTTTTTTGGTTCATTTGTTTTCCCTAAATATTTCTCAAGAGCCACCGGTGAGCTTTCCACCAGAAATGGAAATCGGTTTTTGCAACCAAATCCATTATTTTGCTATAATAAAGCTGTTAATGAATAGGTCTGACTGATGCCAGCAATGCTGCCTGATTGCCCAGTGCATGGCATGGTGTGGAATCACAGGTGGACACTCAGCTGACTAAGAGCCAGCTCAGTTTCCTCTCGTTCACCCTCAAGAATTAATTGTTAACCATCTTCACAGGAATATCCTCCTGCTAGCCTCACTAACTCAGTCTAGCATTAGAAGGAAGCCCTATTCATTTCTAAAAGCCAAAACCCAAATGCTCCTATTTCCCTACAAGAAGTCTCAGGGTATCTTGGGTAAACACAAAATGGAATCACTGATCCTGATCTCTCTGATCTCTCCTGTCAGATCCCATCTCTGTTTATTTCAGTTCCCACTCAAACATGTTTTCTCCCATCTACTAGACCTTCTGTGGAAATCCATCCTAGGTTTAATTTTTCTAGACGAGTAGCAGGCAATACTTGCAAAGCACGATTTTAAAATCACTATATTTTGAAAAGCCAAGGTTCCCTCTAGGAGACAGCGAAAAGCTGGGTGAAAACACTGTTTCAGGTCATCAAACTTAGTAATTACAAAAGCTTCAACTTGCAAGCTCTGAATGTAAATGGATGCCTACCACTGGAAGAAGAGAAGCTTACAGTTTAATAAAGGTCAGCAGTGGTGTGCCGCTGGACCTCTCATCATCAAATAATATAGCTTGGGTTGGAAGGGACCTTAAAATCATCCAGTTCCAACCACCTGCCTTGGGCAGGGGTGCCACTACTAGATCAGGTTTCTCTTGAGACGTGCAAGTCCACTAAGAAGCAAATGGGATGAGGAACCTGACTTAATTTTCCCGAGTGAGGGCTTAATGCCAACATTAGTCTAGACCAAAAACTAAAAAAAAAAAACAAACTCCAATCCCCTTCAAATGCTGGTCATGTCTCCTCTGTCACTGACCTTGAGGACGATTTAAATCATTGTTGATGCAATCAGTGCTTTTCATGCTGTCAAATGTAATGACAGCATAGCCACAGCAGAGCTACAGCGTGCACACTTGAAGTTTGATACAGGATTTGATTTGCCCAGACACACACACACTCCCACCACACACCAGCCTGCAGTCAGAGGAGGCAATGTGAGCAAATCCCAGCAAGCTTTCCAAATCACACTTGCAGCAAGCAATGGCAGACAGAGGACAAACTCTTAGGGCAACTTTGTTCTCAGAAACAACACAAGACCACAGTCAAAGCTGTATTATATACTGTGGCTGAAGACTACAAGACCATCTTGATGTTGACTGTCACTACGCTGCCAAGAAGCTTTTCTTTGAAAGCAGTGTCAGTGAGAATAATTGCAAAGGCATGAGTAAGGCCACAGACAACTTCTGGTGAGGATAATGACATTGACAAAATGGTTATGTTTGTCAGTCAAATTCAGACTTCGCATCGTACATAATCCTGCACGTATTTAGCCAATCAATATGCAAAAGGGTGTGTGACAACCTCTAGCAGAGCATTGATTGCTGTGACATGCCAGGATAAAGGTTGCGAAAATGTAGGGTTTTGGAAGTGTTGTGTATGCCTTTGGTCTGAACTACCAAGTTTCTTAGCCTGTAGCACCTTTGTTTCCAACCTCAAAGCTGAGTGCTCTGTTATGTGTACCAGCTGTTAAGTACAATGCTTCCACACAGCTCCCCTTCCCAAATGTGTTACGCAAAAATCAGCACAGTTACTCATGCCATAGTGCACCTGAAAAAGCAACTTACCAGTCAACGGCATCCTTTCCAGGTAACACTGTGGCTGTGGCTATTGACTTCTACAGTTGATGCTATGGAGAAAGGCTTTCCTTGAACTATTAATAAACAGTTGTCCAAGTGAGTATCAGTACAACATTCACTGTGTGCCTCAAGAAGGAAATCATGGTTAATTTATTTTTTTTTCCTGCAGGTACACAGCTTAAACAGTGTTTGATATGTATTTTCTTTTCTTTTCACATGACACTGGCCTCTAATGAAGCAAATATTCACTGCTTGTAACAGTATTTGAAACAAATATAAAGGGTAACCTGTTGGAGCAGCTCAGCAAAACAGCAGTGAATTCTAATTAAGGCTAACTAATCAAAATGACTGTGTTTGTTTTATTATAAGTTGTGTGTCCCCATGGACAAAGCAGCCTGATGGGAGAGTACAAAGAAGACAGTCAGGTTCTTCTCATACACATGCAGTTAAAGGACAGGGATGGGCAAGGGAAATTCTTCCCAGATAGGAGGAATTCCTTTTAGACCAGAGTGTGGTCAGACACTGTAGCAGTGTTTCAGGGTGGCTGACAAATCTCCCTCCTTGCAGATATTCAAAGCCCATCTGGAAGAGGTCCTGAGCAACCTGATCTACTCGGACCGCTGTGACTAGGGGCCCCCACATGTCCCTTTCGGGGACAAAAAGGGATTTTGCAGTTCTTGGATTCTAAACGGACTTGGGACTAGGAATTTAGAGAAAGAAGACAGTGATTCCATTATTCCCACCTACCAGTATGGACACGAAGCAGTCCACAGAACAACCACAGGTAGCAGATACTGGCAGAAAAGCAGTGCAAGGTGATTTCAGCATTGGTTTGCCAGAGGTCTAGGCAACATCTAGGCTTCTCCTCAGCCATAAAACATTTTTTTTGTTGTTGTTCCTTTAGATTAAAATAAATAAATAAATAAAAAGCAACAGTAATAGTATTTAAAAGAAAAAGATGCTGGAAAGGAGGTAAGGAAAACAATTACGCAATAGCTGTTATAAGACAAAACCCTCCTGGGTTAGTTTTTATACAAGAATAAAAATTCTTCTTCCTCTTATATGACTACAGACAATTATGAGAGACAGACAAAAGCCTCTAGGAAACTCCAACATTTTTAACTGGATTTTCAGTGTGAATTGGAACATTAGGCCCTGTACAAGTTGCCCTGTTCAACTGCCTAAGGATCATCCTTGAAATAACATCAATTACCTAGGAGCAGAGAGTACTTCTCAAGATTTTAAATGCCCCATTCTGTGAAATATGGCTCCTGAAACATACACTCCAAAATCAGGTGGATCTTTTAAAAGTATTTTAGGTGCTCTTGAAGAGCAGACAGAAGTGATACTTCTAGTATTACAATTTATACATGGACACTTGGACAACTTTAAAAAAAATGGAAGTGATACATGGAAAGAGCTAGAACATCACAAATTTAATAAGAACAATTACAAACAATAATAATTGGAAAAATAAAATTCTTTCTTTGTATCTAATATTTAAAGTTTGTTTCTCCAAAATCCACCTTACAGAAATAGGTTTAGAACTCTCTGCAGAGCCCTGTTTTTCTGAGAAGGAAAAAGGCTAACGCCATTCTTTTTGATAAAACACATTCCTTGAGGATAGCACTGCCTTTCCAAACATGAAGGAAATAAGAACAGTACTCAGTAACCCAGGGAATGACTGGGAGAAATTAAATGAAACAAAAGGCAGCTTAAGCTTCGTTTAAAAATCAGTGCTCTGCCTTTGCTGTTTCTGGCACAGAGGAATAAGGATTTCTAATTAGGGCTTCTCGGAACAACAGGATGGAGACTTAGCTCAAGTTGACATCCGAGACCCTTCTAAAACAAAGGCTTAAAGTGTGGAGGAGTTTTAACTTAGTTTTACTGGAACCTTCCTCCATTTTCTCTCAAGCAGCTTCTTCTGTTTCCTCCCATTTTCATAAAATCATAGAATCATTTCAGTTGGAAAAGAACTTCAAGATCATCAAGTCCAACCACCAGCTCAACATTACAAATCTCCCCCTACACCATGTCCCTAAGTGTCCTGTCCACATCTCTCAAATACTCCCAGGGACGGCCACTCCACCACTTCCCTGGGCAGCCCCTTCCAATGCCTGATCACGCTTTCCATGAAGGATTTCTTCCTAATGTGCAACGTAAACCTCCCCTGGCACAACTCGTGCCCTATCACCTGTCACCACCTGAGGAGAGGCCCCCACCTTGTTGTAGGCTCCTCCCAGGTAGCTGTAGGAGCAATGAGGTCTCCCCTCAGCCTCCTCTTCTCCGGCCTAAACAACCCCAGTTCCCTCAGCTGCTGATCATTATTTTCTAGGCCCTACACCAGCTTCACAGCCCTTCTCTGCTCACTCTCAAGCACCTCAACATCCTTCTGGTAGTGAGGGGCCCAAAGCCAAACGCAGTACTCGAGGTGAGGCCTCACCAGAGTTGAATACAGAGGGACAAACACTGTCCTGGTCCTGCTGGCCGCACTAGTTCTAATACAAGCAGGGTGCTATTGGCCTTCTTGGCCACCTGGCCACAGAATCAATGTAAGCACCAAATATTACTTGCAGATATGATGGAAGTATAACTTTAAATAATGCAATTATTTCCTACAGGCACAATGCCTTCCCTACACCTTCATTTAAAAAAAAATATAACCAATTTCTGCAAGCAGCTGGATGAGCTGACAGAACATAACGTCCCGGTCTTGCACGAGAGACAGTGGCAGAATAAGATGAACACCTTCCTCATTAACGTAACTCTGCCACCATGACTGGATTACTCTTTTCTTGCAGATAACATCTACTTGCTGTGTAAGGAATTGCAGTCCCACACTAAGTAAAGAACCTGACAAAGCTCAGCCCGTTTGCCACACCTGCCCAGCAATACACCTCAGATCACCCTTGTTATATGCGCATCAAATAGCTCTCAATATAAAAAGTAAGCACCTTTCAGCCCATGTTGAAATAATACAGCTTAATCCATATACACTCCCCTGTATAATATAAGTGAGAACAAACAAACAGAAAATAGCCACAGAATTGATTTACTCCTGCTGTTGCTTCTTCAGTGCTATTGTCCTTTTAGTGAGTTTTGCAACAACTCTGGAGGCCTGGGCAGCGCGTTCCTCTTCCAGCAAGACCTCTTCAGAAATCAATAGCACCTATTCAAGGGATTTATGGCGTGATTCTGCAAAATCCTTTCACGGTAGCTTGCATAACTTGTTAGGGAAAATGTGTGCAGCATTATCTTTACAAGTGCTTTCCTAAGACTGGAAAAAAAAAAAAAAAAGATGTCAATGAAGGTATAGTTGCACAAGTAGCACACAAGTATCTGTTAAATAGATGTAAGCCTTCAAGGTCATTTTAAGAATGACTTATTGGGGAAAAAAATCTTATCTCTGACTACAGGAGAGGTATTACCACTTAAAGGCAGGATACCACTCTATGTAAGTGGGAGTACTGGATTCTTTATCAAGTTCAACGGTGCTGTAACAAAGGCAGGATGAGAAAACACCGAGATCTCTGATCAATAGCTGTCATCAGCAAGTTCTCAGTGTGAGGCAACTCAAAGTGATGAATCTGGTAATAAAACGTTTAATAATTTGCTCTGCTGAAGAATGAAACATGACCCAAGCACAGCAAAGTCTCAGGTAAGCCCCAATTAGAGCAAGTACGTAAATCATCCTTTGCTTGCGAGTCCCTCTGCAGCACTGGGAAGTTTCTTCCTCAGCAAAGAGTTGTTACTGGCCTGCCTCCCTCTGACTGCTGATAGCCTGTGCAGTAGCTGTTACAAAATAACGAGAAAAAAAAAAAAAATATATATATATATATATGTAATACAATCATGGGGCAGCTGTCTTGAGCTACCTCAGAGTGTACCAGACAGGCAGCTCTGAAGAGAACTCTTCTCTTTTCCCCCATAACCTTTTCCCCAGCAATCAAACACCTGAATAGTTCATGGAGGTTGGTTTGTGAAAGTAGAATACAGACAGCAACACCTTTGGCAAAAACAAACATAGGATTGCCTTCTACTGAGAGCGTTGTGTTCCCTAATAGTGAGACAGAGAGAAAAAACTTGTTTAATGGAGACAAACATTTCCCTCGCAAACAAGATGAGGCAGCTGAGGGTGACACCATCCCAAGTTACCTTCCCTCTGAGATGGAGCTGTCCAAACATTTCCATATACAAGTTCATAAAAACGGACTGGAAGTTTGTTATACACAGGAAAAGCCAAACTTGGTCACAGTCAGAGTAAGAAGGCAGGATGTACGTATTTCTGATAGCAGTTTGTCGTGCCCAGTGGCAATACTGAGTTAACTTTTCAATCTTCATTGTTCCTCTCCTACCTAATTTGTTAAATTTTACTGATAGAACTAATCATTAATTCACTTCAGATCACTATCTGCAAATTATTTCAACATGGGGGAAAAAAAACCTTCAATAGATTGAAAAGCACATTCTTCCAAGAGTTTCCCTAATTATAACCAAAGTAACAAGGATAACTCAAAGACAACACCAGCCTGAGATACTAAAATAACAAATTAATAGGCTGCATACAGAAATATAAAATATATTGATCTTTTTCCAAGTGCTAAGATCGAGGGAACTAAAGCGTATGAAAGCAAATCATTATCACTTCTGCAGAAATTTCCAAAGGAAAAATAATTAATATTCTTTGTTGCAGAACTATTTTTAATTATATTTATCATGTTGGAACTATCCCTACACGTATTCGTTCCAAAGCACTAAAACTTCACAGCAAAATGCAGCGCAAGGTGAAAATTAAAAATAGACAATTAGCTATATAAAGGTACTGAATAGCTACAGCATTCATCTTCCATCCTCATTGTACAATGTCAGAACTGGCTCTACCTCTAACTATCTGAAATAAAGACAGCACAGACACCAGACATGCATTTCCCAGTCCCCCCGTATTCCTACAGTGGATGAAATAGAAAGGTTCGTGGAGAACGTCCACATAGTAACATCATGGAGATGATTTTAAGGAGATAGAAAAGCGAATTAAGTTGCCATTTGTCCCCTAATACTTGCACTTGCCTTCACAAAGGAAATCTTTAAAATTCAGTATGCATTTGACTGTGTTGAAAAGTAATGAACAGTAATAATATGTAAATAACATATTTGACATGGCCATGGTTTCAGTCTGAACTAATCTAACTAGGTACATTATTTAGTAAACATTCTGTATATATCCAAGAGAATTCACTCATTTGGTTCATTATCTAGTCTACAATAGTGTCAGAGAATGAAATGGGTATAAATAAAAGAACAAATTATGCAAATGTAACATCAGGGAAATACATACACCTCATCAGGAAATGGAGACTTTTTCTTTAAAGCCACATACAACCAACCCGGTTCGTTGTTACCATCTTTTTGTTTAGCCTTTGTTTTTGCAGTTTTGTTTAGGGTACATTTGAGCAATGAAGTTGAAAATCAAGTTTGTAATAATCTAGGTATTTTCCACATTATGCTTGCCACAGGAAAGAGCAGGGAGATATAATCAGCGCACCAGAGCTCTGCTCTTTAGAGCCAACCTTATTCTGGTTATCAGTTAAGACTCCAGCTGCCAATGAGAACACAGTGAGCCAGCCTTTTATGAGACACCACGATACAAGATCCTTGAAAGAAGCTCAGATCATCGAGTTCATCTCCAAGCCTCAAAACAAGAGATGAAACCTCTCTGCCAAAACAAATCCCTGGTGATGTACATTTGTGCAGCCTATTCTAAAAGGCCTCAGGGGATGGACATGTCAGAAGGGTCACACGCAACCCATCCCCATGCTTCAGTAACCTTCCTGGAAGGCACCCAGTCTCCAAACCCGCTTCACTGCTTTGCTCCCAACCCTTTGCATACAGCTGCTACTCACTTTGTGCCCCTGTCCCATGCTGCCTTTACAGACACCACACTTCCTTAGCTTGCCTTTCAGGATGCCATAGGACACAGCATCACTCAGTTGCAGCTGCAGTCCCCTACATCTACAGTTTCTTTGCTTCCACAAGGTCTGTTAACCTGTCATTGAAGGAAATTAGGTCAGTTTGACATCTTTTCTGTTTGATAAATCCATGTCAGCTGCTTTTTCATGATCGCATGGCCCAAACATTTGCTCCGGTATTTTTCTGAAAACAGAAGTTAGGCTGGCTGACCACTCTGTCCTGCCTACATCCTTTTTTCTTTTTTTTTTTTTTTTTTTTTTGCCACTTTATTTCTCCTCCTTTTTCTACAAGTGTTTATGCTGACATTCTTCAGCCTCCTACAACTGCACAGGGGTTTCTTTTTCCCAAGGGCCTATGATGTGACATTAAAAATAAGCGAAAGCAAAATAACAAAACCTTAAAATATTAGTTCCAGCTCCCAGCTAACTGCATTTCCTCTAATCAATCCGTCTCTAAAGTGTACGTCAGCAAGCAGCATATTATCCTTTTAAAGGGCCTGCTATGCAAGCCATCTGGATTAACATTTAAGCTACATTAAGCTGCAAGACAGCGCATCTCTTCGTACCATCTTCTTATGAGGGAAGATGCATTCATACATTTCTTTATGTCAACATCCATCACAGACATCAACATGCCATTAGCTCCAAGTATAGACAACAGAAATAGAAAAATGCAGTATTTAATCGTCTATTACTCCCTTTGTACGCATAACACAAGCAGAAGAGTGTATGACAATGCCACTTCTAACATAAGCATCAGCCACACTAAATCCTACATGTAGCCCAGATGGTTTTAGATCTTACAGTCCCAGAGCTGGTTTGGCAGGAGAGTCCTACAGAGTCATTAACAGAAGAGATTTACCTTTGGCAACAGCGATTTGGTTTCAAGACCCCAGAAGTCACTGGAAATGCACGGTCATATCTACAAATAATCAAAGACCAGGGTGTCTGAAACACTTTTCCACCTTTATTTAATGAATCACAGAGTCACAGAATCACCTAGGTTGGAAGAGACCTCCAAGATCACCTAGCTCAACCTCTGATCTAACACTAACAAGTCCCCCACTAAACCAGATCACTGAGCTCTACATCTGAACGTCTTTTCAAGACCTCCAGGGATGGTGACTCAGCCACTTCCCTGGGCAGCCTGTTCCAATGTCTAACAACCCTTTCGGTAAAGAAGTTCTTCCTAATATCCAACCTAAACCTCCCCTGGGGCCACTTTAGCCCATTCCCCCCAAAAGAAGCACTCACACAACCCCTGAGAATCGGCAAGAGCTGTTTATTGCCCGGACATCTTGCAGGCAAGCCTGCGGGATGTCCGTGGTGTTTGGTGGCTCCAAGCTAATGCTTGCGATGGAGCCTGAGCTACGAGCAGGGGGCTCGCCAGGCACTCCTGTGCTGCTGTTGGTGCTCTCAGATGGCAGAGCACAAAGACATGCCGCAGCAGTCCCAGGCCTGTCCCGGCAGAGGTGGATCCACTTCCATCCGTTCCTCCACACCTGGTGGATCCAGCTCCTTGGGCTCCACGGTGCTGGGCAGAAGGCTAAGCCAGTCCTTGCCTGGGACTGCCCTGCACCTCTGATCCTGTGCCTGGGGTTTATTTTTAACAGTTTTTTAGGTATTTTTTCCACTGAAGTGAGAGTACCTGGCAACTACTAGAATACTAAAGAGACTTCAGAGACTTCTTTAAAGAGACTTCAGTCTGTTTAGGGAGAGCAAAATGGTCTTGTGTTGGAAATGAACTACTGGCAGTGTAAATGCTCCCCATTAGCTTTTTTTACATTTTTAAACCAGTTCAGGTTATTTTCATTAATGAGTGCATCATTACAATTGAGCATGTTTAAATTACAGTGTTTCTGAGGGTTCAAAATCTCATCAATACTTCGTAATAGAAGACTTCAATGTAACCTATTGCTCCAGTGACTGTATTTTCTTTATGGAAAGAAGCAATTTCAAGACATGAAATAATGTACAATGTTATATTAAATAAGCTTAAAGAGTAACATGTCTGAAGGAAAGGGAAATCTAAACACTGACTAAAAATAATATAAGCAGAGAGATGCACAGCAAGCCTCTTTCTGCCACAGTCGCTGTAAAGCAACACAATGAGCTTTATGGCTGTATAGAGATCTTGATTAAGCCCCGGGGAACAAGGTGAAGTGTTATAGCGAAAGATTAGTTCCTCTGTGCAATTGTTAGCAGCACAACTTAACCTGTGCCTCACTGTGCAGTGACAGACAATGCTGCTTTGACAGGACCAGATGTGCAATTTATTACGGGGTTCACAAAGTGCCAGTCAAAACCAGAGAGTTACAGGCAGGGGATTCGGCTTGCTGCCCTGCGCTGGGGAATGACAAAGCTACACGCAACTGGAGTCGGTGTTCTGACTGTGAAACAAAACCAAAAACAAACACACAACCCCCCACAAACTAACAGGCACTGGATAATATTACCTAGCATCAGTGTCATCTACTGAAAAGGAATTTAGGGATGCACTAAGACAGTAAGCCATGCTCAGACTAGTATTTCGGAGCAATTTGACTGGTCTATCAAGTACAATGTTAGGATCCTGGCAAGGCAATGAGCTTAAACAGAGGAGACAAATTGAAAGACTAGAGAAATTGGTATTATCCCAGAACTTTATTTCTTTCCTACAGTTCCATAATGTATGAGAAATGAGTAACAAAGGACTATTGAACAGAAGATCTGAAGAGGTAATAAATGCTGAAGATGAATGAGGACACTTGGGTCATCAAGCTGCTGTACTGGTAACCAAAGAAATGATTCTTCCAAATACGATTCTAAACACTAATCTCTAAATCAAATAGCCCTGGGAATTCTAAAAATTATTTGAGTAACCTAAATGAAGTACAATATTGCATTTTTTTCTACAGTAAATAGATCTAGAAAAAAAAATTTCTTGTGGTTAAAACCTTGCATACTACTCAGTGTAAGTTTTGGAAAACAGAGATTTGCTTTCATCCAACAGGTGAAAGAATTATTTCCTAAGAAATTTTCATAAAAATTATGACTGCCAGCTGAAGTGGTAACTTGTTTGCTTTATACATTTGTACATCTGTCTTATTACAAATCACATCAGCACAATCCATGAAATAGCGTAGGAACTGCAAACATGCATCACGAGATCTGAGAGCACTCCTTTCCTTTCAGAAACATGTCAATCTCTGTCAAAACCCCAAGGTGGACAAGGAACCCAAGTGCTACAAATAAGTGATTATCTCCAATCTTACCAAACAGCTGGCTAACCTTTCCATTTGTGAAGTGTTCACATTCCATGAAGTGATCTTGTCTGTTTTAACACCTATTCCTATTTAGCAAGACTGACAAGCAATTTGCAAGCAGCATCAAAATTTAGCAAAATGGTGGCTATCCAAATGTTTCACTGCAATCTTAACAGAACTGACCTGCTCAAGTATGTAGAAAGGGGTAAAACTAAAAAGAAAAAATTACAATTATTATTAACCTCTTAATGACAGCAGTCATTCACCACCCTCACGAACACATACACTGAAAATTTCAAGAAGCTATGAAGTTCTCTGAGTCTAACTTGCTTTTCCTGTGCTGACGCAATTTAAGGTGTTCATGTTCCATTTTACACCAGTATGCTTTTTACTACTTCTGAAAAGCAGGAATGATAGTAATGTACTTCATATAACTCTCTTTTCCTCCCCAAACAGTGCATTTCGTTGTCTAGGTCAGTATGTAATAATTCTATTGAAATTCAAATCTCTGTTCTTTAAAGATAATGCCTGTATGTAAAAAGTTGCTTTTTTTTTTTTTTTTTTTTTTTTTGCCTTTTCACCTTTACATTCTCCTTTTAAGACAAAACAACAACAACAAAAACCTACTGCCTTACTTTTGCAATCATACATCCCACTTTACCTCTTTTTATTATCTATTCCCCAAAGTTACCTGTTTTAACATATTTCCTTTTATCTTGAAGAAGTAGAGGCAAGAAGGAAAGTTTATAAAGACAGTAAAATAAGATTTGATGCTTGTCTGTTTGTTTCCCCTCTGTTATCTTTAGTAACTGTTTCCTTATTTATTTTCTCTAGTATAACGAGAAAAAAGAATGAACTGATTTCAGTCTAGGATGGTTCCATGAAGTTCAGCGAACGAACAGTTATCTGATCCAGTCATTAGGTCCGTGCACTTTAAGCTATTGGTGGAAAAGGAAAACCTACTCATACATGTATCCAAATTCTGAAGGCCTTCAATAATAAAGATATCTTTCCATGCAACTTTTCAGAATGGGTTGTTTTAAGAATAAAATTTTGCAGTCCTCTCTGCAATGTACTCACCTTTACCTGCTCAGTTGCTAGTAAAGAGCTGCACAGACAAACGCCACCTGTCTCCAGCCAGTATGCTCAAATTCCCCAGTAAAGATGGAGCACTGGTAAAGTCAACCCAGAAAGTTAATGTAGATTAAGAGAAATTGAAAAGAGTGATTCAAATGGGGATTGCCCTATGACCTCCACCCTGTGCCCTAATAAGCCTGTTTGTACGAAGCCTAGCACAAGGAATGCATAATGAAATTACTTTCTCCATCCTCTTCTACACCTGCCTCCTCACTGTCCTTGTGTCTATCTGATTTTTATGACACTCAAAAATCTCAAGTAGTAACGTGCCTATTCTCCTTCCAGTTTTCAGTGCTGATTTGGTGCCAGCCAGCAATAACGCCTTTACCTTGACAAAGACTTTATACTGCTGACCTAAAGCACAAAGCTGCCAGGCACTGAAAGCAAGAAGCTTTAAGATATGCTATGGAGACAAAATACAGACAGATCATCCAGGTCCCACTAACTCCATGGTTCTTAAATCCTGAACTACAGGTTTTAAGGAAACACTTACCTGAACTCATTTAGTTCCACAGAAAAATTAATGAAGAACACAAGATACAAAGACTTACCAAGACAGCCTGTGTTTTGAGCTTTTAAAATCTGAGGATGCTATGAACTGCACAGAGTTCACACCTACACCACAACAATGTTCATATTAGCTTGCTTTTGAACTCATGAGGACTGTTAGTTCTAGCAAGTCTTTAAAGGTAACCTTAGGGGCTTTTCTCTCATCCCTTTGGTTCTTTAACTAATGCTTAAAATCATATAAACTATCGTGAATAAAAAAGTTTCCCTGAGAAAAAGGATCTCCAGACAAGCAAGTAAAATGTGCACTGTTTAAAATTAATGCAATTGGCAATTACAGAAGAAATTTCAAAATAAATTATCTACTACCACCACGGCTTTATCACGGACAGGTGAAGTGCACCAACTCAGACCAGAATACAGTAATTATTAAAGGTTATTACAAGATTGTATTCAAGCAGAAAAAAGCACATAAATTGCCAAGATTATTATTATTTTTTTAATATTCTATTAATAATTGTCTAGATAAAAGACAAAAATTGACAGTTTGCTGGAGATCCTCAAAGACATTTATCTGCTGGAATCAAAACGCAATTATAGAGGCTTGAAGATTTGATGGATTATTATGTAATTTTCCAGGTCAGATGCTAAGACTAGTGGATCCTTCCTTTAACATCCTAAGCTGCTGAACCATTGTAAAACTATGGCAGATTGCTAAAATCCTGCACAGACAAAACAAAAAACAAACAAAACCTCAACCCCATGAATAAGTAAATAAATAAATCTCCACTTCTCTTCTGTACTACATATTTTGCTAAGCCCTATACTTTCCAATGGGCTTCCAAAAACTTGTCAAAAAGAAGTAGAGGTAATGCAGTCCCAAAGTGAAAGAAAACACATTTCAGTTGAAGCGCTACAATGAGCAAAAGATCCCCAACAGATGTTGACTTGGCTCTAAAAATGAAGTTAATTATGTGTCAAACCTTGTGTTGGCACAGTACAACTATGGAAATAGGAACAGTTGCTATATTTTAACCCCCAGCTTGATTATCTAAACATTTAATGAATGATGAAGACAATATTGTGCAATAATTGTTGTTCTTTCCTCCTTTTTTCTCTCTGTTCACACCAGGGATACTCAACCATCATGGTATTAGACTACTTAAATGAACAGTATTAACATGAGTAAGTAAAAAAAAAAAAAAAAAAAAAAAACAAAAAACCCCAACAAACTAGCAGACTAAAGAAATAAAAAAAGTAACAAAATGATCATGAATTTGAGAGCTTTAGAAAAATTTCCTGAAGAATTTTAATCCTGAATTTGTCTAAGACACTTCAATACTACAAGTCAAGCAAACACACCCAGCTCCTCTAGGTTTACGCGAAGACAGAAGGGAAGTTCAATTTCCAAGAAAATGGTCCTTCTTTCGTTTTCCAGCCCAACTGTATTTCCATTTCTTAAACATTCCTGAAAGCCTTAGGTCCAACGCCACACCAACCCATTACCAAGAAAGAAGGTACCCAACAGGAACTTCCAGGAAGGCAGGATTTCCTGAACAGCTAAGAGATAAGACAGGTACAGTAACTGAAGCAGCAACAGAATCTTTGAACAATGCTTTTATCATTTTTGTAGATTCTAAAGCAAACCCATCAGCCTTTACATTTGTTTAATCTCTTCTAGAAAGAAGACAAAAATCTATCACTTCTTCACTGATGGTTTCTAATTTATTAATCAGTTGTAAGCTATCTGCACTGGACATCACCTTCAACGAGGAACTGCTGTTACCAACAAGCATACAACCTCTCTCTTCCCTCCCAAAAGGAAGCTTTTTTTTTTTTTTTTTTTACAAAACTTGCAATCACCACACAACCAAATTCTGCCTTCAGTACCACCTGCAAATTACCTTGTATGTGCATGCAATGCACATTTTCAAAGACATGCAGCAAGATGTCTCCAGTGTGATTCTGGAAAAGAGGAAAAAGGAATACAAAGACTTCTTTTCACTGCAATTCCCATTTTACAAGACGGATTTTTTTTCAATGTTTGGTGAAAAAAAAAAAAAAGTAATTTTTCATTCTGCAAGAAAATTAAGCTTTAGTACCCTGCATTTAGACCATAGCTGCCTTTACTAGAAGGCATAAATTAAAAAAGAGGAAGCTGCCATTTGAAGATCCTCTCCAGTAACGAGGGCCATGCAGAACAGCCCTATGGACCAAGCTGGGGAAACACAGGTTGTTGTCTTTAGGAACAATACAAGATCACTCTTTTTTTTCATGAGAACATCAGTTCACTTGTTCAAGTTTAATAGTTTATTATGGCTTTAATTATAACAGATTTTCCCATACCACTTCAACTTTGTAAAATTATCTCATATGGTGAGTGACTGAAATATTTAGTCACAGAGAAATCACTGGCTGAATGAGATTTGGGAATTTACCGCTGTGTAAATGAGGTCATGAAAGCCTCAAGAGCTCCCTGCAGGACGACTTTATAGTAGAACTGCAATTTTGGAATATACATGCGGGTGATAATTCTAAAGCTACAGAACATTAGACCCAAAAAACTGACATGGGATTTTGATAGAAGAAGCTGGTGAATTTACTAGAAAATAAACTGAAATAAACTTGCATGCAGATTGGCTGTAATTACTCAAAATACCAGGAGAACACATTTTTGAACCACTTTATGACAGGAATGTTTGTATAAACATGTAGAAACAGAGACAAACAATTAAACAGTCTTCCTCAGACACCAACTTCTAATACAGCACAGCTCCAGGTTTGCTCTCCCTTTCCAGAAGAGCTAGCTGAATTGCAGTCCAAACAACGACTCCACGTAAAGTATGAACTCACAATTATAAAAACACTCTCCTTTTGCTGTTGCTGAAGATTCACCAGAATTCATTCCATGGTTTACAGCAATTTCAATGTAAAAAATTCATGCAGCAAGCTAGTAAATGGATCTAGATGTGCGGGATATTCGAAAAAGAGTACTCATAGATATGCTGTTCTAATGATGCTTTAGATGGAGAATACCCTTCTAAAGTCTAATTTCTTTCAATTAAGGCAGCGCTGCTCCCCTCCTCCCCACAAAAGGGCTTCTGAGACTCAGCTAGACTGGAGGGACGTTTCCTGAAGTCATGAAGGACTTTCTAGGCAAAACAGCTGGGTCTTCCCTCTGTATCTTAATATGTGTTTGGATTTTCTCTCCACCAAGATGATATGCCTCAATCACATTGCCATTTATGCTTTTAGGAAAACAAACACAAACACAAATCTCCATTCTGCAACTTTCTTGATCTTAAAGAATTCCCATCACATCTTCACCAGGCTAGAAGGAATTGTCCTCAACTGGAACAAATCCTCTGCTGGGAAAGCTCCTCTCCTTACCTGGCAGTAGGTTTTTAGTGCCAGACAAACTCACCTCCCAGCCCCTCCGAGCCACATCTGTGAAAAATTCTGTATCACCCTAATCATATCACAATCCATCCAGACAAAGATTATCAAGTCTGTAAAGATCTGACCAATGGTACTTAAGGCTGTTAGTGAGCTCCCACACTTTCTTGTGTGTATCACTACCGTTCTGGGGTAACAAACTAAGAAAAAGTAGAGGGCTACAGAGAAATAAAGGATAAAGCAATATAGAGAAGGAAGAACTGATTAAAAACAACAACACAACTCACAAAAATACAGCCTCAAATTCCAAGCTACACTCTGTCACTGGACAGGAGCTCATTACTGCTTTCTTAGTGCTTATAACAGGGAGAGCCTGAGCTGAACGTGTTTTCTTCTTGTACCCATTTTTGCAAGCACACCAAAGCAACAGACCCTATTGCCCTGCTGAAAGCAATCAAACAGAAATAAGTAAGTGCTTTTCCAGAAGAACACAACAAGAAATGCTGACAGAAATGAATTAACATAGTCTTTAAATACTTTGAATAAGTTAGGGACTGCATGGAGAAAGCTAAGGAGAATCTAATTGCTGTCTTCAGCCACTCAATGGGGAAGATGACAGAGTTGGACTCTTCTAAAGGGAGGAAGGACACAAATCATAGAAAGGAATATTGTGGCTTGAAGTTAAGAAAAAAAAAAAAAAAAAAAACCACAAAACATTCCCAATGAGTGCACTGGGACTGGTTTGCCCAGAGGCATGGTGGAGTATCCCATCTTGGAAATACTCAGAACTCAGGTGGAAAGGCCTGAAGCAACGCGGTCTACCTTTGAAGTTAGCCCTGCTCTGAGCAAGAGAATGAACCTCATGATCTTCAGAGAAGTCTTAAAATTACGTTGTGAGCTGAATGTGATGCTTTCTGCTCCTGGCAAAGAGATAGCCCCAGTGCTTTCTTAGTATTTTTTGCAGGCTGCATTAGGGGGAGCAAACCCCTATCTTTAGAACATGCCAACCACTCTTCCCTGAATCAGCCCGAGGTTTATAAATCTCACCTTCTTCCTGTCTTTCTCTCCTCTTTCTTAGTCTCTCTCTCGTATAAACTGTACATGTATATTCTGCTGCTATTTGGCTGCTTGCAAAGGCATCAGCAAAGACAACACATTAATTTTTTTAGAAACATGAGACACTAATATGAAAGACAGGAGAGATCCTGAAAACAACTGATCCAAGTCTCAGTTACACTAAGGACTTTTCTACTACCTAATGAAAACGGGACTGTAAGTCATTAGCTGTATACAATCACCTAAAAGTGGCCCCACATGTGTCTACCCAAGATTGGCTCCCATCATATTCGCTTCCACCCTCATCTGTACAGCATTTGCAGCTTCTGTTGAAAGTGCTGTAGCCATTCTAGTGGAAGTCCAATGCTTTCAATGCCCACGTGTAGTAACTACTGCTGCAAGACCCCAGAATTTTCCAGAACAAAGAAGACACCTATAAAAATGATTCAATAAATGTGATGTAACTACTGATTTACCAGGAAATTCCTGAATGCTATTTCAAAGGATGAAACAAGGTTATATTACTAACTGAGTGGCATCTTTCCTTCTACTTCACTTTCTCACATGATGTTAAGGGTTTCCTGGAAGAGCAACAGGTCCTATTAGGCTGTAACAAAACAACACGAACCAAACGTAGTTATTGCCGTCTCAAGAATGGAAGACAGTAAAACAAGGAAGCATTCCTTGCAGGAATATTACACAAGAGAGGCATGATATTGAAGAAAAAAGCAGAAAATTGAAACAGCACAGAGGATAAGCATGCTTTTTTACCCTACACATAATTAACCTGAGTAGCTCACTGATCTAAAGGATCAGTAAGGTCAACAGCTTAGTAAGACTTAAAAGGAGGATTAGCCATTATCTGGGCACTAAGAACGTCTACAGTTACTTCTGATAACATTAAACATGTATAATGGCTATTTAATCCCTGTGTTTCAGGTGTGACGCAGACACTGCTGCCAGGGGTTAAGAAGGAACCCCACCCTGAGCACCAGAGATGCTCATTATTTAGACTAATTGCAGCGTTGGAGCAGACTGCATTGCTGCTCTCACCAAGGTCTGTTTCTTCTCTGGGAGCTGTATCTTGGTGAGGCATAATCGGGCTTGTGAGCACCACTGGCACTGCAAGCTGCACAAGTGGCCATCATATGAGGAACTGCACACACAGAGTGCCCAAATGATTGCATGGAGTAGGGCAGGGAAGAAGGAAAGAAAGGATAAGTGATGACTGACAGATTCCTTTAAAACTTCGCCTTGAGCTTAACAACAACAAAAAAACTTGAAGACAAGTTACAAAAGTGACATAGAAACCTTCTTAGCAAAGACACCAATGTGATTATGTTGCCTTGGTAAGAGCCTTCAAACAGAGACTACGCAATTGGCTTTTCTGAATAATAAACACAACAGACACACTGTGGGTGACAGGAATTCACATCATCTTTGAAATCCTGGGAATGAATAAAGGACACCTAGAAGCTGATAAAAAGGCAATCTAAAAATGAAAACAATATTCTAAGGCAAGGAGGTGGGTGTTTACCACTCGATTGAAACAATAATACAACAAGTTTAAAAATAGAAGTGGTAAGTTTTCCACAATTTGCAGCGAATTCCACCAAAACAACACTCAGCATAAAAACGTATTTCCATACCAGGTTGTATAAGAGAATAAAGCATGGTCTGTGAACATCTAAGACCCCTAACAAAACTCCCTACATGTGCGTGACAGGAGGAAAATTTCAGTGGACATATTTACTGATAAAATAAAAAATAAAATAAAACAACTAGAAAAAAAAAGGCAAACAAATCTTGTTTCTTAAATCAGAACAATGGCATTACACACCCTCACTGAGAAAACACACTGCTTCACATATATATCTATAAACTCACCTGGAATCCCTAGATGGAGTTAGACTGAACCGTATGTGCACAGAAATAAAGGTTCATAAATCATCCACTAGCACAAAGCATGCAGAGCAGACATCCATGGGGCTGACCACGGTTTTGGTGTAAATGCCAGCTGTTTGGGGTTCTAGCTGCTGTAGCCACAAGTCTGAATCTCCACATAGACACTGCCTGCTGCAAGGGCTGGGAAGCCCTTCTGGTCCATTATAAGGAAGCCTGGGGCTGAGCTGGGGAGGAAACTAATTGAGACATCACCTTGCAGTGGCTCCCAAGTCACAGCCTAACCAATACACACTCAAAGAGGTTATCCAGCACAGCCAAAGACAACCAGCACGAACAGACAGACTCCGGAGTCACTTTGGACAACAAAAGCATACCAGTGAGGAGTCAATCAGTCAACCTACACATCTCAGTAAAAACATATAACAGAAGGGAATTCCTGCAAAAAAAATAAAAATAAAAACAATGCATTATTAAGGCAGTAGTGAAATTTGCTAGCTTATGGAGCAATTTTTTGTGAAGTATTTCCTCACAGCATTATTAGATGGAGTAATTATGTGGCCTGGATTAAGCCCTGCTGTTTTTGTCACCACATTGTTTTGGGGTGACACACAGCAAAACCATTGCAGCTATTTACAGAGATGCTGAAAAAGCGACTGATAAATACTGTTAGCATTCTGCTACACACCTACGTCATGTTACAGCTGCCACTTTAGGGTCTCCAACACACACTGCTGGCTGAATTCAGATGGCCAGTGACTGTCAGCACAGAGGAAAAGGACAGAAAAGCGGATTATATTGTATTAATCCCCCCTATCAATAATTAGTAACAGCTCCCAAAAGGTTGAAGGTGTCTTTCAGCAATTATTAACAACAATTCCTTCTGTGCTTTCAAAGCAATGGTTAGGTCACATTTCACACATGCAGCACATAAACCCATATAAAGCTCAGGAGAGCCCAAGGGTTAATTTAAGAGGGGCTGGGGCTTTCAGGGCTTGTGTCAGGGTGTGTTCCAGCTTGGGCTGTAACACTGTGGACCACTGTACAGATTTAAACCTAAAATTTGAGCCAGGCTGCACACACAATATAAACATAACCTTTAAAATGCCAAATTGTAACACTATGTACGTAGTATTTATACCTGAACATATACAAAAGATGGAAATCTACTGGAAGTAATGAAAAATGCCCAAAGACTTTTAAGAAGAATCTCTAGAAATAGGTGCAAAACTGAATTTTACCATTGACTGCAAGACCTTCAGTCATCTGAAGGTCTTACCTGCAAACTTGCCTAGAAATGCAAATTACAATATTAGCATGCATGCTAAACACTATATTAGAAGAATTTCTAAACAAACAAACAAAATTTAAAATTAAAAAAAAAAAAGATAACCCACCATGGGCTTGATATCTGCTTTCTCCAAATAGCTTCATGAATTAGATTCTGAACGGTAACAATATTCCAAAGTTACAAAAATGCTTAAGAAGTTGCACAGAAACTTTCAGTGCAGTTCACATAATATCTTGTCTCTAAATGCAGTTACTATCAAAAGAAACAGGAGACCCTGCAGTTTTGAAATGATCTGCTTCCTCAAGATGTTTCTTCTTAAGCTCCCATAATTAGAGGTTGGCTAATCTTCAGAAACATGAAATACTTTTCATCTTACTTCCCACTATTTAGCCAGGTTAAAAATTCATGATATTATGTATTTGTATTCCTATTGTTCTTCTTTTAGGAACGAGGGGGTTTTATCTGATAATAAGGAGTATCAGAAACCATATGGGAAGACCTACAGTATAATCTACGAGAGACACAAGAAGCTGAACTAGCTTTAAGTGATAAAAGGCAGATTCTACCCAGGGAAGCAGCAAACTAGACAACTTATGGTGGGCTTCTTCTCATCTATTTTTAGATTAACTCAGCATGAAGGTCTACATTGGAATCAGTTTTATGGATTAAGCTTATCACCAGTGAATATAAACAGACTTCCCCCCCCCCCCCCCCCCCAACATATCAACCTTGTAAGGTGAATCCTACTCTACAGCCTTGGATTTCTGCATCAATCAGCAAGGACTGTGGAAGGTAGGAGTAGTTCTCTGTCATTCCAAGTCAATGACCACCTGTTCCTTTAAACACAATGCAGAAGTAGAAAAGTCTGGTGTAAGTAATGCAGCCACTGCACCAGTGCACCTGTCTCATTGGATTGGCTGCACTAAAACAAAACCTCCCAGGTAGTGACTTAGGAAAATGACACAAAATTCTTTCTGTACATTCACTAACAAATATTATCTCTACAATGCAACAGGCCTTTTATCAACTACATGATCAGGTATGGGTTCATTACGCTAAGTAGCTTAAAATGAAATCCTTTGAATTTCTTTGCATAAAAGATAGTTTCCCGTTCTGCTCAGCAAAGATTTATGAACTACTGCAAGAAAGATCACTATTACAGTAATTAGGAATCCTCTGTGGATTAAAATCTCTGGAAGTTTCCGTAACGTTATGAGAGCTAAACACATTTTTGTTGTTTTGCATTACTATTCTGACTCTTAAACACGAAAAGAAACCTTTAATCTCCTCATGCCTTAGGGATCGAGCACTGTATACTGATACCTAGGATGGTCTCAACCTGTCTTAGCATTTTAAGACATATTAATGAATAAAATAATCTGATAATAATGAATAAAATAATAAAATAACCTAGACTTTTCTTGACCCTGGAGGTCAATTTTCCCCATGAGATTAGAACAAAAAAAAAGTGTCCAAGAACCAAAAGTCTCTTGAAATTCATGGTATATCACATGCTGTATCACCAAGGCACTGTGCACAGAGATGGCGATAGCTTTACACCACCCAGTATCATCACTCTCTGATGGCTGAGTGTTTTATGCAGTCTTTTAAGCGTCTAAAGAAGATATAAACAGGCTGACATGTAACTGCCCCCTGCAACTAAGCAATTTTTGTTCTTGCCTGGCAATCTGTGGGCAGCAGGAGCACCGTGACCCACAAAGCCTCCCTTGCAGCCACTCGGTGAGCACATCCTGTGGGTGAGCCCATTCAGTGGCACCACGGTCCAAATTCAACTGTCTACAGTGGTATGTAGGAAAACAAACAAAAAAAATAATAAAAACATTTTCACATGCATATAAAGGTACTGAACTAGAGAAATGAAAAAATAAATAGTCTCTAAAAATAAGCTGCAGGTCATCCTGCAGAAGCACTTGCTCTTTTTTTGCCTGGAAAAATGAAAAGAAAAAAAAAAAGAAATAAAAAGCTGTACCACATATACCTTCAGTGAAAGGTCTCCAACTAGGAGAAAGAAACTGTGACCTCTCAACCCAGCATCTGCAACAATTTCCTCATTTACCTTCCCTGCGGGCCAGGATGATTCACTGGCTACTCCAACAAAACTGTCTCTTAAATGATATATTAGAATAAACTGTTTTTGAAGAAAAATATGCACTAAAAAGAAGAGTTAGTAGTATAAAAAAAAAAAAAAAAGGTAAAAAGGCAAATTTCAAAAGTGAAATAAAACATCCAAAAAGGGGGAATAACTGACAGGAGAATAACCAGGGGATTCTGGAAGCCTTCTGGAAGCCTCATTTCTGGCAGAGCTCTGCTACAGGGCTGACTCTGTGCACGGGCACTTTGCATGGGTACAGCAGCTGCTCCCCTCTCACCACTTCAGCACTGCCCTGCTGCAAGCACTGATGCAAACGCTGCCTTTGGGTAAAAGCCCAGGGTAATTCCTTGGGAAAGCAGGAGGCCACAGTCAGAACTTCCTTCCTGCTGTCCTTCTGAACAGAGCAGCAATCCCTACCCTTCCTTCCCAGGTTTCCCAAAGACAAAATCCATTTACTGATGAGTGACATGTAAATGACTGAGTAGGAGAATTATTTTTTTATATATATAAAATATAGAAGATGCACCAAAACAAAGGCATCTATTAAATACACCAAGAAAGCAGCGGTTAATTATTAATATTGTAGTTAATAGCGGACAAGTCATGGCCACAAGTTTTGCTCCTATTCCAGTCATCCAGACACTGTACTACACATTAAAAACACTAACAGCCATTTGCATTTTGCCTTTCACTAATCAAACCTATTTAACTTAAAATAGGATTTAGAGAATGCCATCATTTTTCTGTGGCAGAGCGGTCAGCCATCTGAATAGAATCGATTAACAGGATGATGAAATATAAAAGGCTGCAAATGTTCGACAATCACCACTATTAACTGTGCAGCAAGATGTAAAACAGAACCAGCAACAGCAACACTGGCTGTAATGAGGGCTTAATGAAAACGCAAACTCTACACTTCATGTTGCAATGAATAATTGGGAATTACGAAGTATGACAAATACAGCACGTAAAAAATGTGTTCAACATCCACTTCAACTCTTAACTTTGATGACTTGGAACTTTTAGTATAAAGTAGAATAATTTATACGATAGCTATATCACACTGCAAATCTATGACAATTTTCATATAAGTGGCAAGAGACACAAATTATAGTAACTAAGCATTAATTAAAGTTTCTTCATTAACTTATTTTCCATTTACAACTGCATTTCATCTCAGAAGCCCAGGGATGTTATGTATGTGGTCTTGGGAGTCTTAGTCTTGAAGAAAATTGTAGTAAGTCTGCTTCCTCCCGCTGTGGTTCTGATGCTGAATTTCTCTGCAAGTTTTCCAGCTTTTCCCCACCGAGAGTGTAAAATCTCACGTCTATGAAAAATATAGGCCCACAAATTATACATTTACAGTTTTCTTTTTTCTTTTTTCTATTTCCTTGAAGCCTACAGGTATTCTCTTTCCCATATGATCCCTTTACATACAGAGGTTCTCACGAGACTGTGCTATAGCATCAAGTTTTGTTGTGTGTGGCCATTGTCATTCTTCTATGCAGCTCTCAGGAAAACAGCAAGCAATCCCAAAATAAAACAAAAAAAAAATCCATTCAACCTTGCCTTTGGAGCAGGAACAACACTGAGCAGCCTGATGGTCAGGCTGTCTTGAAAGAGATGGGAAGACTAGGAGGGACAGAAAAGTACAGCAGCTTTTTGACTGCAACGTCAGAAGTCCACGCAAGAGTTCTCAAGTCTTTCAAGACACAGAGAAAGAGAGAGATTTAAAACAAAATCCCCGTGAACTTGCCATTTGTAATCAAGCCAGGATGTTGGCATGAATCTAAACCAAACAAGAAACAATAGCTTTCTGCTTATGGGCATGGAAAGAGCTATGCCAGCACATAATACAAGGGTATGAGCTTTGTTTGCTTGAAAAACACAAAATAATCATCAGTTATACCTTCCAAAAATGCCATTCTAAAGTCATTTTATTCTTACCTTTCTTGAATATACATAAATTCACACAAACACGCAGATACAAGAATTTCTTCTTACATAAGATGCTCGTGAAGCTCTCCCCAGCACTCACATTGCCACATCAAAAGGAGGTAGGAACCAAATACAGTTCCCTTAGACCAGTAGTTTTCAATTTTTTGAGAGACGACTGAACTATTCTTCATGACCACTTTTCACAAACCACTTGCTGCCCTCATCATCAAGTTTTTAATGAATAGCACAAGAAATTGGTTTCCCCTGTGGACCAGCTTTCAATTTTTTTGTACAGTCTCCAGGACAGCCCTTCGGGAATGATTGTCTTTAATGGTTAGAATAATACAGCAGAGGTGTTCAATACAGGTGTCCAAAATTTAGGCAATCAAATAATCAGCCTGATTTTTCAAAAGGCTACGTACTGACAGCTCATTTTGTTAGCTCAAGTTACTTTTTGAAAAACGTGGTCATTTTAGGTCAGATCAATGAAAAAATGTGAGTTTACTTCCATGGAAACAGAATAGGTCTTTAGTTACGTACCTGCATTTAGGCATCTCTGACTGAGTATTATGTTAAAAAAGACAAGAAAAAGTAAGAGAAAACTGTAGGAAAATACCTACTTGAAGGTCTATTAATTTTTTTTTCCAGAAAGCTTATTTTTTCAACAGGCGTTTTAAAGAGTGAGATGTCGTTTCCACTTGCGTCACCTACTCAATTAATAATACCCAACCATAGGCATTTTATTTTAAATTACTTAAAAGGGCAGCTTAAGTAGATACATTTTCAGCTTGCTTCTATCAAAGTGATCTCCATATCGAGTTATGCCCT
This sequence comes from Netta rufina, assembly GCF_964035555.1. Lineage (NCBI taxonomy): Eukaryota > Metazoa > Chordata > Aves > Anseriformes > Anatidae > Netta > Netta rufina. The sequence continues at coordinate 6,522,566 of NC_140130.1, read as the reverse complement.
TGGCATACCCCTCCCTTTCATCTTTTGCCCTTCTAAATGGATTACCAACTGCTCAATACTGTCCAAGTCTGTTAAGGGATTCCGATAAAGAGGATCGGCGTTGCAGTGTGGCGAAGCCCAGGAAAACAGTTAACGTTCAATGAAACAAAAGTCTCCAAACCAGCGAATGCAATATGCATGTGACACTTTCTCAAAGTCTCTCACAAATTTCCCTGCCAGTGGACAGGTTTTTCTCTAACACCGCAGTCAAAATTGTGTCTCCGTACCCCAGTCGTAATACATACCTACCCACATAGTTTCAGACTTGTGCTAGGACAGGTTATGACACAGCACTGCTCGAAACAATGCATCGAGCCCATTAAATCCCTGTCAGAGACAGAATACACACACTGAGGTGTGACCAGAGAGAAAAAGTCTTCAAGCTGTTTAAGACAAGGTAGTTGATACTTGATAGTCTTTAGGTATCTCAATAAAATTTCCATCTCATTAATCCAGAGCCCATACGCACTTGTTAGGAAGCTTCCTCTGGCAGTTTCTACAATTGCTGGTGCTCCCACTGATGTGAATCAGCCAGAGCTGCACAAGCCGTGGCATTTTTGTAAGACTGCAGAGAGAGTTGGCTTTTCCCCAAAGCCTAAGCCACTAATCTGAAAGCAAAACAGTTCCCAAAGATGCAGGCTTCCAGTAACACCTGCTCACCGGGCCAGGCAACTCTGCCTCTCCTGCAAGTTTCACCCTGCGTCCAGCCAGGCTTACCCCGTGGCTCCAATCCTTCAATCCTTCAACTGCTCTTCGATCCCAGCTCCCCTGGAGCCGGATAAGGCCCCCAAGGGCAGCATACTCTCCTGAGCGTCGCCCAAGGACAAAGCCAGGGGACAGACTGGGGTGGCAGGGAGAGAAGCAAGCATTCACCCTGTTAAAGCTTCTTCCCTAGCACAGCTCTTTTACAAAGAAAAAAAGACAGGTGAGCCCCTGGGAATTTTCTTGCTTCATTAATTCCTCACCTGAAAGATTCTGACCGAGCTCCTTCTGAGGACCTACGATGTTTCACAGAAGTCAGACAATGAGAGAAAAAGGAAAAAGGCATTGATGGTCAAATTAATACTGGAAACAGTGTATTCCTTGGATGAAGCATTTAGATCACCATATATTACCTTTTTTTGTTTGTTTGTTTGTTTTTTAATGCTTCATTAAGTTTTTAACAAAGATACTTGGGTCAACTCTTAAGGGCTGCTGAGTATTTTTACCCAGCAATTGCAATTAAAATCCAGCCCCCGTGGCTGGTAGCATGATGTGCTATCATCTCTGCTCGTTGTCGACTGTCAGGAGAAACTGATCGGTCAGCCAGACAAACCAGATTAGAAAACACTAGTACTCCTGGTCAACTTTTGTCCCCTGCTCTCCCAGTCCACTCAGTAGATGTTCCAGATTTATCACTTAAAGATTTTCCTTCAGCTCAGATGCTAACATAAAATAAGCAGGTATTTGTTGGCTGTTTCCATAGCAATAGCAGGCAAGGGATTTTCTGACAGTAGAGTGCTTGACATAATGTTGCCTCTTTAGCTTGCTAACAAATGTCTGATTAAACATTCATGTTCCCACAGACATTCAATCCATGTGGAGAACTGACTTCAAGAACACTTGACCCAAATCCTGCTTCCTTACGTGGGTGAGGACGGAGCGAGGCTGTGGGGAGGGAGCCTGTCTCAGCGCAGCTTTCCTACAACAAGGCAGGGTCCTCAGTGGGTAACCAAACGAACAGCAAGGATAAGAACGAGCTCCTGTACTACCATGGTGGTGTAGCTCTCATAAACCACTGACTACGTCCAGGACTGGAGGTAGATACAGCCATGCCAAGGAGATCAAAACTCAAGAAAGGGTCTGCTTGGGAAAGCGAGATTCAATGGGAGGGTCTCCCTACAGCCTGCCTGACCCAGCCCTCTATGCAGTAGATATCCAGTAGATATGCCATTTCAAATCTTGTTAAGTCACTGTCTCATTTACAATTCAGCTTTGCTAGATTATTACATTGTATCAGTAAAACACACTGCTGCTTCTATCTTACAAGCACTGTGCACAATTCCATCTGCACAACTACATGACTGAAACATGTACTGAATTCCTTACCATGTGTGCAACACCATGCATCCCAGTGCCAAATGCCCTTGGAAGGGGCCATAATGATTTGTTTGAGTTCAGAAGATGGGCTCTTGGTCAGTCTCCTCACTGATCTCTTGCCCCACAGAAGAGATGAGGACCATTCTCTGCTGGCAGCTGCAACACAAAGTGCCTGAGCGGGTGCTGCTTACCCTATTTGAGCATCTCTGATAAAAGGATCCCCTCTACAACCCATACCCTTCCTCAGCCCTTCTGCAAACCACAGCTGCCTCCTGCCCCATGGCTCTGCACTGCTGAAGTGTTTTGCTGGCAGAGGAACAAAAGTTTTGGCTGGGAGAGCACAGCAAGAGAGAGGGGATGTTGCCCACGCTGCCTCCCAGGCTGGATACGTACCAGGATGCCATACATACATCTGAGAAGCACGGGGAGGCAAATGAAAGCTGGAGCATGGGGGGAATGGACAGCACCATGGGAAAGGGTCAGCATAGAAAGGGCACAAAACACATCCTGTATATACTACCACTGAGGCCTCACAGCTTCAGGGATTTCATGTTTTTATTTTAACTTTCAGACTCTGGCCTCATGCTATTGATGTATTACCTGCTCCTAGGAGGCACTGCACAGATGGCCTGGAGGGGCAGCACAAAGGCATGCAAAAAAAGAGGCCTTCTCTACCCTCTTCCATAACAGCAATAAGACACGCTTGTTACCATCTTATTTTGCAGAAGAAATGTAAGCCACACACAAGAACAGTTGGATCTTTTCAAGGGCAATTTCTCCTACATTCATGCACATTTTCAAGGAAAACAACAATCTCCCCCTTAGGAGAGAAGTGAGAACCACAGACCATCTCATTTTCATCTTTTTTTTTTTTAATCCCATTTTCATCTTGCTTTAAAGATTCCTCCCGTCCTTCCCAGCTAGAGGTCATGCTAGCGAGCACCTACCGGCTGCTGGCACCGTGATGAAATACACAGGGCTACTAAATCACAAGCGTGGCACCTCTGCTCACTAGCACTCTGCTGGCATGAGAGCCTTGTGTACTGTATTAGCCCAGTGTCATCACTCCGGGGATGAATTGGTGCAAAACACCAGCTGAAAAGACCTTCCTGCTCGGTGTGCAGCTCTCACAGTCCCAGCAGCAGGAGAAACAAGTTCTAAAACATGATTCATGGAAACATCCGTACAACAATTAGCATCACAAATTAGAGGGGCTTTTATTTTTTGCAAGCCATCATTGATTGAAGTCAGCTTCTGTGATTGTTAGTGGCCCTTTGTAGTCCCTGTGAAGCTTCAGAGTAGCATTTGTGTCGGGCTGTTAGCCACGATACAGTTGCCCGTTTTGATTCGGGCCCATGCCAGAGCATCCCCAGTGAGTCCTCACTGAAAAAGCTGACAGCTCTCCACCTAGATGACTGTAGGGCAGAACTTCAAAATTTATTTTTTATTTTTTTCGCCTTGAAAATGAATATTCCGGATGAAGGTTGGTTTTGTTATGTTTTGTCATGCAAATGTCCAGTGTTATCTGTTGCGAACCTTAAATTCTCCTCTCCCATCCAGTCTGTCTTTACTAAAAAAAAAACAAAAAACAAACAAACAAACAAAAAAAAAAAACAGAAGGACCTTGTCTGCTGATATCTGAAATCACACAACTCTGGCATTTGTTTTGGAAAAGGTTATAATTGCCAATGTTTTTAATTTATTTGTTAACAATTTGTTTAAGAACACTGAATACTTCACAACCCTTCATCAATTAAAACACACATATTTTAAAATAATAATATGAAGCCAGAGACTGACTCCCTCAGAGACACGGATCAAATCAGGGTGAGCTTCAGCCACCAGGAGCTACACACAGTTAACAACAAGAACATCTTCAGCAGCTCCCCACCATCGAGGGCTAGCCTAACACACAGATTTATTTCAAAAGCTGAACTTCAGCCACTTCAGGAGCTCTACGAGAACACTAATTAATTCAGATACACTTATGCTTATGTTTCAGTTCTACAAACATTAAAAAAAAAATAAATGCATTTTTTCCTGTTATGGCTGTTTCTGTCTCGATATTACTTTAAAGATGTGAAAATACTGCAGGAAATGGTTGACTCCGACCCCACTCCTCCTGTACATATGTTCTGCCCCCTTGGGTTTTGCAAGTGTCCCAGGGCACGTGGCTGGTCCTTCAGCAGGTTTCTGTACCTGTGAGACTACTATGCTGGCAGGTGACCCTGTTCTCCCCTGGACCGACTTTGTCCCTGAAGGTCAGAGACTTCATTTGAAGAATTTGTAATGAAAAGACACCTGAAGAAGCAGCACCTCCTGGAGCTGCAGACGCGCTGCTCTTCAGGCCTCTCCCTGACAAGCTGGTATTCAGCTCCTGAGCTGCCTCTCTTGTGTCAGGCAATTGAGAGGCAAGGCAGGCTCAACAACCAGTGCAAGGAGAAAAAAAAAAAAAAAAAAAAAAAAAAAGCAGTTCTGAAAGCATTAAAAATCCCAGAGAACTCTCAAGAGATTCTGACTATCAATCAAAAGAAAAAAAAAAAAAAGAAAAAAATCAACAGAAGAAAGTTTCCAGACAGGTCTCAGGCCTGCTAACACAAACATGTGAGAAATGCTAACAACCTGCTAGCCCGTCATCTGCCAACAAACACAGGTGACAGAGCCTGCAGGTAAAAATAAGGGTGAATTTCATGAGATATAGTAATTTGGCAAGTGAAATGTGACTTCCGTAGTGATGAATACCTATGTCTGCTTCCACCTTCATCCTTTCTTGCATTTAGTCACCAATCACATGCCACAAATGCTTATACTTGTAGCTCTCTCTTGAACCATTCTGAGAATAAATGGCCAGAAATACTTTCCTGGGTCCTTCTGGGAAAGACACAGCACCCCTGCAGCCCGTGCTTACAGAACTAGCTAGGCATTTCTTCCCAGGACTTAAAATAAAACTTGACTTTTTACAAACAGGCTATTTTGGCTATGTTTTTGTCTGTTTGCTCGTTTTCCAAGCACTTACATCATGACAAGAGGTGTGGGCAACAGATAGAAAGTGAAGACCAAGGGAAGCAACACATCTCAGACTGCCTTGCACAGCAAGATACGTTTTTTCCCCACTGTTTCACAAACTAATAATAGAAGAATAACAGTTCAGACTACTGCTATCATGGCTGCCCCCATAATCCTACATAAGACAAATAACTTCCTGCTATCTTCATACAGCAAAAAGAAAACAAGCCTAAAGATCAAAACTGGTGCTCAGGTCCATTGGATGTATTGCAATCTTCATACAAAATTTTCAAAAGACCTTAGGATCTACTTTGTCCCAACACTGCAAGAAAGGCCATCATGCTGTTCAGTTCCTCTGCAGCAGCCTCAGCTCAGGGTGAACCCACACAGTGATATTCCCATGGTCTGAAGAGGAAACAAAAAAGCAAAACCTTTTGGTTGGTCTTAGATATACCCCTACCTCCTGTGGGTTTCACACACAGCCTTCGTTGCAAAGAGCTCAGAGACCATATACCAGGAGCTCATTTTGAAAATCATTCCTCTAAATATAAAAGAAAAAAAAAAAAAGGTCAGCTGAATACACTTTCACTGGGCCCCAAACTCAGGAAGCATCTCAAAGATCCAGCCCTTAGCATCCTTTGCCAATGCACTTGCCTTATCCAGTCTTCTGCCTCCTCATCCTGTTCCCTAAAGCTGCTAATCTGTGACAGAGGTATTGCCAGCATCTCCCAGATGCTGCTGAAAGCCCAGAAGAACAAATACCAGTGTTTTGTTCCTCAGCTATTTCAGAATTTACTTCCACATTTGGAATGAATTCCTCTACTGGCACTCAAGGGGTAAGGTGGGAATTTCCAGCAGCATGGCTTTTGTGAAAGGAAGCAATCAGCAGAGACTGAAAGCTTCAGAAAGCAGAAAGGAAGCTCCCAGACAAGGGGAGGAAGAAGTTTTTAGGAACAGGATGCAAACTAATTCAAATGGTGCATGCACGCATTTGTATGCACGTGCTGAGTGAGATGGGGAGAGTGAGGTTAACAGCTTCTCTTCCCAAAGCCACCAAATTAACACCTGAGGCTGTATCAAGTTGTATACATTAAAATATACTTCTGACATAAAATAATAAGTTTCAGAAAATTCAAACAAGTAATGGTCTGACAGCATCCGAAATTATATAGCTTTTCTGGTTACTTGGATAAATTTTTAAATTATATCTCCTCTATCGTTTATTGTAGGAGGCATTTGTGAATGAATTAAGAAATAAAACAGAACTCAGACTAGTAATTTATCTCTGTGTTTACAACCAAGATAAAGTGCTTAAGGTGACATCTGAATTAATAGGATAGGATTACACAAAGATTAAAACAGAAAAAATTAGAGGGAGGAAATAGTTTGGAGAATTTACGAGTCAAATAATTCTTTTAATTTTAATCAGACTAACTTTGACTATTACTAATTTTCTAGTAAGTAGAAACTTCTGCTGATGCTGTACCATACTGTTTGCCGCTGATTACACTGTGTGACACAGCACGAGGCTCATACTGCAGCCTCTGCCAGTGCCCTTGATAAATACTGTCAATGGTGTAGGCTGCAGAAACAGCAGCAGCAGCTCTTGCTTTCATCCCCAAATGAGGGACCCCAACATCACTATCTGCCTTCCCCCTGCACACCCTCTGGAGCTGGGCTCCAGCTTCCCAGCCTGCACCTCCTACCATACTTGCAAAGAATGGGAAAAAAGAAATTTTGGAAAATCTAGGCTTGATTATGTTTACTCATGAACTGGTACCAAATCCTCTGAAAATGCATCACGAGCATTCATACATCTCCAAGCACAATTCACCACCCCCCCTCCCCCCCCCTCCCCCCGGCTAAAGAGGACTTTTGGACACACCTATAACATAAATCCATCATTACTGTCACTAATGCATTTAAATTGCCTTTTATATCCACAACATGACTCAGTAAAAATAAATCTTACATTAGCATATTTCTTACAATTAGATTCTCATCACATTGCTAATCATATTCATTCTACTGAATAGGGTTATTTGAATACTCTTAGCTGTATCCTCGTATTGAAAGAGGGACAGGACAAAAGAAATTTTCTGTTAGAATTGGGCAAAACAAACAAAATGTATAATTAAGTATTTCACAACTGCTCGCTATAAACAGAAATAAAAACAAAATAATGGATGTTTATTTGGAAATGTTGACAAAACATGACAGTATCTTAATTAAAGACAAAAACCATCTGTGAGAAGACAGTTGAAGGAAATAATAGTTTAACATATTAAGTCTAAAAGAAATAGGAGTAGATATATATATTTGCAGTAAATCTTTGATTACAATATTATACATACTTCTAAAATAATTCAGCAATCTCATTATTGTACAGCTGCAAGAACTAATTCAATATTCTCAAGTAATTTTCTTTTCTGCAAAGACTTCCTATTGGGCCATTCCATTATGTATCACTTCATGCAAATTCAGTCCTTCGACTGGGTAAAAATAAGCTCTTGTTCCGTGCCCCAGGCTTCACGAGCATGCCACGTAGGGACGCTCAGCACCAAAGACGCAATAAACACATCAGTCCCATGCACAGGTGCACACCAACAGCACCTGCACGCCAAACCCACAGACACACAGTTCTCCTACCATGTTCTGCATTGCACATGCTGTTGCACAAACAGCAGCACTGAATTTGTGCCATCAAAATCATTTTGGTGGCTGTGGATTGCCACGTCATGCTTGGCTGAGCAAAAGCAAAATCAGATGGCAGAGATAAAGCCAAACTAAAAACGCTGGGAACGTAACTTTATTTAGAAATCGATAGGTCAAAGTTGGATCTGGTGGGGAGAGATCCATTCTGTGAATTGCTATAGAGGTAAAAATTGTGACAGCGAACTTTAGCTGATGTAAATTAGTTGAGTGTCGTTGCCTACATCATCTGTAACAGCTTAAGTGTAGTCTAATACATTTTTAAAAGAAAATACATGTTCTTATCTGTGTTTCACCAACAGCAGGCAGAAGACAGCAGAAAAAAAGTACTGCCAGCTTGATGCGCTGGTTCCAGTGAGCAGCATATCTGAGGTTCAGCACTTCATAGAGCCTGGGAGGCAAAGCTGGCTGCCCACTAAGGCATTTCTTACCAAGATTTGCTCTTACCAATATAGCACGTGCTGACTGCTTACAACTGCCCTACCAAAATCTCAAATGCAAAGAGAAGAGCATATTAGCAAAAGGGGTAAAAGAGGTGTTACACCACCACCCAAGCTGATTCATTTGTCCAATTTCATTTAGGGATGGAGTTATGTTTTTCAATCAACCTTCCACCACAAGTTATATTTGCCTTGTACAGAGCAGTCTGTTCCAAGACAATGTCCTTCAAACCTCTCAAATGGAGTCTTGCAGACTTGTATATTGGCCCTACTTCTATTCTAAACTTTCACCAATGGCTTTGATGCTGGAACCCAGAATATAATATTCATAAAACCTATGGACTGCTCCAAGGTGGCTCAGACTGTAAATGCATTAGAGGACAAGAACAGAATTCAAAATCACTGACCAGAGACGTGGACTGAAATCAAAGAGGTTAAATTCGATTAAAAAACAAACAAGCAAGCAAAACTCTCAGGAGAGTAGCTCACTCGGGGGGAGACAACAATGTCCAAATACAATAGGGGCTAGACCGTGGATCTCAAGAAAAGATACCACTAATGATGCCACTGACAAAATGAATGCAAGGGACCACAATGTTGATAAAGACAATGCTCAGGCTATGATACAGTAACCGAAAGGCTGGATACCTATTTATTTGCAGGACTAGGGCCTCAGGAAGTCCTCTTATAGCACCCCACTGCCATCAAACTGTAAACCAACTGAAGGAAGTCCAAGGGAACCACCCAGAATAACAAGACAATTAGAAAGCATAATCGTTGACCAAAAAAAAAAAATTAAGATCTTATGATTTCTTAGGATATCAAAGAAGACTAAAGATGGCTACAGCCCTCTCAAAAATATTTACCAGGTCATAGGAAGGCTGGGAATCAGTAGACCTCTGTGATGACTATGCTCAGGACAGAGAAAAAGTGTCAATATGCTTTAAATACGAGTGGAAAGCCTTGTTAAGTCCAGGTGGTGAATCTCTCAGTCCAGGAAGATGGTAGGCCTTCATTTGCTGTAAGGTTTTAAAGAGAGATTACCTAAACACCCAGAATCACAGAATCACCTAGGTTGGAAGAGGCCTCCTAACATCCAACCTAAACCTCCCCTGGGGCCACTTTAGCCCATTCCCCCCAAAAAGAAGCATTCACACAACCCCTGAGAATCAGCAAGAGCTGTTTATTGCCGGGACATCTTGCAGGCAAGCCTGCGGGATGTCCATGGTGTTTGGTGGCTCCAAGCTAATGCTTGCGATGGAGCCTGAGCTACGAGCAGGGGGCTTCACCGCACTGCATGGCTGTCCTCGCACACAAGGAGGCCTGCTGCTCGCCTTGCTCTTCTCGTCTCCTTCCTGCTGCTCAGCTGGCAGTCAGAGGGCCCAGATGCTCAGCGAGTGCTGGGCCAGCTGCAGGGGGCCTGTTTTACAGGGCCCGCAGCAAAGTGGTGGCCACGGTGGCCTCAGCAAGCCTCTGCGATGGAGTGGCCCACGTGTGGCCAAAGGCGGCGGTGCTGGGAGCAGCCTGGAAGATGCCCTCCCGGGGACAAGGAGGAGGGTTGGGGGGCTGAGGGCCCCTTTTCTGGGGCTGGCTCCCCCGCATCATTTGGCTTGCCAGAGAGAAAGGATGCCCCTTGGCCACAGGGACTGCCCTGCACCTCCCAGCCTGTGCCCTGGATTTATTTTTTTAACACAGCTTTTTAGACAATTTCATCCCATTCTTTACGGAGAAGAACAGAAGCAAGGTGCATCTCCAGCCCTAATTCCCACGTGCACTTTGTGCTCCAAGTGAAGAATTTCTTCCTCACGTCACATCTCATCTAAATCTCCCCTCCATTTGCTCAAAGCCGTTGTTCCTGGTTCCATGGCTACACTCCCCGACAGAGTCCCTCTCCAGCTTTCTTCTAGGCCCCTTTTATGGGTAAGGTTAGGTGGCCAAAAGGCAGGACCGAGCAAACTGCAGCCTCCTCTACCTGGTTCCACATGACGTACAACCTGAGTTCTGTGGGATACACCAGGCAGAACTTCCAACTCTTTGCAGAGGCCTGCTTTGGCTTGGCTGCTTCCAAGTAAAGCCTGCCGTTACTTAACCAGACACAGAAAGCTTTAACCCAATTGCCATTATCAAGAGGAAGCACTGATCCCAATCTTCATACAATGAGAAAATAGTAAAGGAATATATAAAAAAGAATAGCATATGATTTTTTTTTTTTTTTTTACAACTATTTTTACACACTAAATATTTGGTACAAATTGTTTTCTCTAGTGAGGGCTTGTATAAGATTAGTGTGAAGTACTGAAGCAGCACAACACAAAGAAACTTCTCCAAACCTCCTGAAGTTGAGAAAATAGCCTGTGTGTGCTCAAGCAAACAAACAAGAAAGACAAACAGATCGACACGACTGTGTTCAAAACTAAATGCATGCCCAGGGGTAGTTCCAGGCAAGTCAGCCATCTCCAAAGGAATGTATTTAATAAAACCTAATTGCTATAAAAACCAAAACGTAGTTCAACGGGAGATCATGGAAAATCATAGCAACACTATAAAGATTGTATTCCATAACTGTCATAGATTCAGAAGATAAAACAACATTTGTAGCTTAAAAGAACTGCACTGTGTAGGTAAAATAATGCATTGCTAAAAATTCTAGGACAGAGCTTCTCAGCCACTGGCTTATGCTCATGGGGTCTAAACACACACTTCGAATAGGTCTCTAGGTGGTAACCAAGACAGTCAAGCCCGAATCAATGAATTCACTGGACAGGAAGACACTTCTCTAACAAGAACACAGCTGGTGGTTGGCTTTCAGTGTTCTTCTGTTTCCTCCTGGGGTAGCTCATTCCCTGAGGTCATACTTTTCCTTTTTTAGTAACAAAATAAGCACATCTCAATTCAGACCAAACAAAAAAACAAACAAACAAACAAACAAAACAAAACAAAACAAAACAAAACAACAATTCTGAGAATTTTGGGTCAGGGACTGCACCTGATTCTGATGAAACCCTGAAACCCAGGACAATTTTTTTTTGTACAAATATATCATAACTGTGTGTCATGAAGAGACGTTCATGGGCTGTTAGCCAGGTCTGAACATTTGTATGTTTCTGTAGTTGGAGAGAAGATTAAAGTCCATGATGTTTAAAGCATGTTTATTCTGAAGTCAGTTCTAGTCTCCACTTCTCTCCCACACCTCCTGTATTTTTAGAAAACTTCTCGTCACAGGAAGGAAAATGTTATTTTTCTTCTGTGCCAGTGTGGAGATAGGAACTTTAATATGCTACTTTCTACAGGGAGATGGCAGAGAAAGAGACAGATGGCCCATCCTGATAGAAAAACAAACAAAAGCCCAGCTCTTCTACCTGAGGAATTTTCAGCATCTGAAAGTTAAAATATTAAAGCTACAAGACTTTTGAAAACTGAATGCAAAGTAGGAAATATTTATAACGTTAAACTACAGTTAATGTGAGCGTGGCATTTATGAACATACAGACCAAGCATAAACATCAATGAAATATCTCATCTAACTGAAAAATGGGTAAACAGATGCAGATACATCAAGTGGGGGACATGACAGTGAAGGCACACAACAGACCTCTCTGCATGTCATACCATTTTTAATCTATTCCCACCTGAAGTTTATTTTCAACACTAACACGTTGTGTGTTTTATAGCAAGACAACAGTTATTTCAGTGTCTTAACTTTCATAGCTGAGTTTGTTACCCCACTGCCTCTTCTCTTTATGGCACCATCTCATTTTTTCTCCATAATATCCATCCAAAGCGCCAAAATTTCTTGTTTCAAGTGTTTCCTCTAAAGCTGTGATTCTTGGAAACAGAGATTCAGAGAAGACAGAATGAGAAAAATACCTCAATCACATCACATACGCAGGAAATCACTGCCATTCTCACGGGAGATGGGAGAGAAACACCCAGTTTTGTCAGCATCCCAGAGCACCTAAGTGGCCACACACAATTTACATGCTCAGCACAAGGGAGCCCAGGCCCACAGGACGATGGTTCCAGCTCAAAACTGGGTGGCCTGGTGCTCTACCTACAGCTGCAAGCTTCCTCAATGAGCCAAGCCACATAACCACACTCGGTGCCTGCGATCAGAGCACCGCTGCCCTGGTGCAGGCTGAAGGAGCAGCCCCGAGATTCCCCACATGTGGTACCACAAATCCCTGCACAGTGACAGATGTGAGAGCATTCACTGACTGCAGATGGACTTAGGAGCCACTGCCCGCATCTATACACCTCTGCGTGTATGCCCCTGATGGTCACAAACGCTCCATGTATGGGTTGTTCTTTGTATTTCAAAGCATGGCTTCGGCGCTGCAGTGAGAAACCAGTGCTTGGCTCTAGCACATCTCACTTGGCTTTGGCTTCCTGGGCTTTGTCTTTGTCGTCATTCTGCCTGGAAGATGGTAATTACGTCAATGATTTCTATTTAATTTATGTTTCAGACACCTTAACTGCAGGTGGAGACTTTAATATTTTTTTTTATTTTTATTTTTTTTTTGTCCTTGTGGTACAGCTCCACCAGCAGGGAAATGCAGCCCTCAATCCAACCAAGAAAATCCCATGTTAGGGTGGTACATTTCAGTGGAAGACTGCACTCAAAAAACAACCAAATTTGTCAATTGTCACAGCACCGTCACATGAAATAGAAGTAAGCATCTGCATCTGTTTGGCTTTGACTATTTATTATACACATTAAAGTACATAAATAAAGCTTCTGTTTTGTAAGACGGGTTTGGATTTCAGTAATAAGAGCAGTGTTTCAGACCCACAGTGAAACAAAGAAACCAAAAAACCAGCAATAGTACACCAAGTGCTAAACTTTCTTCAGCATACCAATCCTGGAAAGAGATTTCTTTTGTTGGCTACTTAACTCAGTAAGAATTTACCATCAGAAGACTAAATCATACGGGCAATAGACAGACAATGAAGGAAGAAAATACCACAGAAGGCAAACGACAAATGATGTATTCTAATGGAAACAAACAAAAGTATTCTGTCCTCTTGAAAATGTCATTGTTTTCCTTCTCATTTAAGGAAGATAATAAATAATCAGCATATAAAACATTTAGACTTAGCTAAATGGAGAGTGGGGACCAGTAATTGAAATATCAAATCACAGATTTTGCTAAAAGATCCTATTATCTGAAATGACTTTAAATTCTTTCTCATTAGTTATTAATGCTGAGTACCTGGAGAATAGCTTTCAGCAAGAACACAGGGTAATCCTGAAGACAGTGATAGCAAGTGACACTACTGTAATAAGGACCAGCTGAATAAACATACAATCTGATTGCCTACCAGCCAAAATGACTATAAAAGGGTAAATCCAGTACAAAACGGTTAAATAGCGATCCCTTAGCAAAATAATCAATGTAAAGAACGACTCAGCAGGCACAGCAATAAAAACACAGAGCTGTGATATGACTTGATATTTTAAGAAACCAAACCAAGTTGATTAAGAGAACTAAGCATAATTTGGGTTGTCATTTATGGCTCTGGCACAGAGGGAAGAAGTGAAAGGTAGGAATTTTCTTTCCATTCACATCCACCTCTATCAAAAAGGCTGGAGAATGTGAGCGTTCTCCTAGAAAGCAGCTCTCAGAGAGTGGTTGCTGCATAGCACAGTCAGCCTGGTTGCATCTTACGCCAGCCAGTATCATCCTATGTTCCTTTCCCCTACCTAGAACAGCTCAGTACTTCTCCCTCTGCCTGTGCCCACTGGTATACAGGGGGCTTTGCTTTTTACCATACACACTCCAGGAAAGAAAATAAACTCCTGCAATTTTCTCTGAGGTTTTAAAATTGTTCTGGAAACTGTAATTTGATATTTATAATTACACATAGGAGACATGGCAGGAATAATGGTAGATCCCATTTCTTTTAAATTATTAGAGCTGGTGATATAATCATGTCATTACCCAAGTCTGGCTTCAGCATTAGCATTTTCAGATAGAAAGGGAATTATACTAAGTCCTGACCCATAAAAATGCTACACAATTCCATGCTTCTTTAAACTTTACTGAATGGATTTATACTATATCCCATTTACAGCAGAGACCTGCATTATCTCTGAGTACCCTTTCATTAAAAAAAAAAAAAAAAAAAAAAAAAAGGGATTTTACTAAATTACATTTTGGAGAGACTTAGAGAAAAAATCCTTTTTGATTTTTACTACTTTACATTACACAACAGATGGTTCTGATTTTGAGAATCACTGGAGACTTGGAAGATAAAACCAGGAAGTCTCACTTGGTTAAGTCCTTTGCCTACACTGCCAGATACTTGGAGGCCCTGCTCCAAAGACTCATGTGGGACCTGGGACTACTGGCATCTGCTCTCCATCCCACCTCTAATAGGGAGCCAGCATTCCTCTCCTTCAGAGGAAAGCAGCGATGACAAATTTACTACAGAATCTCAAATTCACATAGACTACAGCAGTTGATATCATCTCCACCATAAAATGAACATGAGTGTCTTGCTCAGACAAGCTTGGCTTAGGCCAAGAATTTAAAGGTTACAATCTCTCTAAAGACTGAAGGACTACAGAAACTTTTCCTATGAGAGGAAGTCAGGATGAAGAGGCATAGCTAATGGCAAACTGACCAGCTTCCAGACACCTGCTGTCAAAAAAAAAAAAAAAAAAAAACAAGAACTAAACCTTGTCTCACCTTGCATTTCAACACAGATGAATTAAATGCACGCCCTCAAAGTTGTGTCCCATTGCTGGCTTATGAACAAAATATTGCAATATTTTTTTCACTAAACAATGCAAAAGTCTGTGAACAAGATGATCTAAGGCTCAATAAAATTAGATCTCCAAGTATAATTTCTCTTCTCTTGGATTGTGAAATTGCATGCACTTTTTTCCTAAAAAGAAATGAGAAAAAATCCACCCATAGTTCTCTAGAATACAGAAAACAAACAAGCAAACAAACAAAAACACTATAGGAAAAGGAACTGGAGGGAAAAAAAAAAAACACATCTGAAAGTTCTTGTAGATTCAGCCCGGACCAGATAACTCCCATTTCCTGGCACATTCAAATTACATGAAAAAGGTTAATTGTGATTCTTTCCATACTCTCTGGGGTTTCACTGCTGGCATCAATTGCAAACCACCAAGTATTCCTCCACAAGCAACTACAAATTGGCATAAAGACTGTTCAATCTTAGATCAGAAGTTATCTGTTTTTTTCATCTTTTTAATTATTAAAGCCCTCCTATAACAATATCCATGTTGTTTTAAGCTTGAATGCCATGCTCCTTAGATGTCTACACGTCAGATTCACACTTGGTCTCCCCTTTCTGAGTTAGATCAGAACTATTAAAATAAGCAAAACTAATGAAAGAAAGTGAAACTGATTCCTGACTTTACTTTTTGTTAAAAGTTATCACTTTTATTTAAAGAACAACGTGCTGCTTATACTTTTCAAGCATTCCCACATTCCCACAAGAATTTCTCAGAAAACTTGTTTCTGCCTTTCTTTCGCTTGGGAATTTCCTTGGGTTGCTCTACTCCTAAATCCATGAGCTGTTGAGGCATTACCCGGAGCTCCTCCACGAGGGAGCTGTTGCACAAGGATCAACAAAACAAAACAAAAAAACCTAACCCAAATCCAACCAACCAACAAAAAAAAAACAACACGATTTCATCTGGCTCATGCCAGTCAGTGTCTCGTCAAGGGCACCCCAGTCCCAGAGCTGTAGCTAAAGATCACCTCAAGCCTTCCAGCAATACTAAGACACACACCATCCCATTATGAGATTAATGCATATTTTTTCTCTGTACTTATTACATGAATTTAAAATTATTTAACACAGAATGTATTTTGCAATTCATTTTCTTCTTTCCCTGTGCTCTTTTTAATCCTCTGACTGTACTTATTGAAAACATCTCTTTTTAAGCCATCCCTTTGAGAAATATTAATGCTCCCACATGTGTCTTATTCAGGACTTCCATTGACCTTGTGACTGAGAAAATCACTTTCTTTCTGTATCAAACAAAAGCAGACTTTTTAGAGTAAGAGATTATCTTTTGACAATGTCAGAATATCTTGAATTCCACAAAGAAATGAATAAGGGAGCCTATATAATTTATTTTAATAGGAAGCTCAACAGAGGCTGAAATATTCATTTGTATTAAACAGAAAATACAAGACTATGCACTAGAATGAATGTCTTGGGAAAAAAAGCAGCAGTTTGCCTCTCAACTTGCTCTCATGCTCCCCTCTCCTAATCTGGGCTGCTGGCAGGTGTCATTTGTATCAAACCTTCAGACCCTTACACCATACTCGGTCCTGCACTAGCAGCCCTGAGACAAAACCTTCCCCACACTGCTCTTCTGGAGCCATCCTCCAAGTCAAGGAGGAGAAAGCTTGAGATATATTTGAATAGCTCAAGGTTGACGCCAGAAAACCTGGCTGAGGGAAGCTTCATTGCATAGCTTTCCAAGGCAGCTTTTGAGCTCGGGCAACTCACGCGATGGTCAGTAACACCATAAACCCAGCTGGGATGTCCTGACAAGTGCCACGGCTCTGTCGAAGCACTGATCTGGAATAAACTCACCCTGTTGACTGGGGATGGACTCACGCTGATAGCTGTTGTTTGTTCAAGGGCTGATGAATGGCCAAGTTAGCACCACAGGCATTGTGAGGGATTAAGCATCACCTGCAGCCAGCTACAAGGAATAAAGCCAGCACAAATTCCATCCAAGTGCTCCGGCTAATCCCAGAGAACCGCTACCACATACACAACCCTGTGTTCTGGTCAGATTTGTTTTGCTGGGGACCCTGCCAGTGCACAGATCCAAATGAATGATCGTGGAAATCAGAGAGAGAAGCTTCAAGAGAAATTCACCCAGCAATGGATCTTGTGGACCTCAACACCCAGGACATACATGTACATGGGAACAACGTTAATTCCCACTTCAGGTCCTTGGCACCCCCCACACTAAGGATAACAGCAGCGAATTGAAGGAAGATATGTTATGTGGCTGCCTGCAAGGCAGAAGCATCATGAGCCTGGGAACTTCTGACATAATTTTTCCCAATGGAATAGCTTACTTGGGACTCGATGACCTCTTGGAAGAAAGATTTTTGTCACCGTAGCTGCTGCCCACACAGACCTACTGCTTCTGGGGACCTCTAGAGGATTCAGCTCAACAGAAGCTGGAGTAAGATCAAGGCTTAGTTCACGGTAAGTTAAATCTCTGCAGACAGAAGAAGATAATGTGATTTGTTAAAGTTCCTAGCATTCAGTTTTCAGGTCATTTATATCATATCTTGCTGCCCTCCACTGTTTAAGCAAAATGGATCACTGAACATTAAAAAAAAAATTAAAATAAAATATCAACAACAAATTACTGTCTAGCTTCTATACATATTTTCAGAAAATTCAGATGACTAGCATTTTCTTTTCAAATTCTTTACTCCCAAACAATAAAATAGATGTTGCTAGGCCCTTAAAAGCATGTAGGCAGCAACCCTACATGCAGGGAAAATATGCACAGGATCTGTCTTTGGGAGCAAAAGAGCATTAAATGCAAGTACTCAGTCTCTGCAGTAAGCCCACAAATCCCAGGTACAGCCAAAACATTCATTAATTTTAAGAAATTAAGTACGCATTCTTTATGCTATTTTCTGCCTGTTATTTTCCTGGTTTCTGTAAAGTGATTTAAAACTTTATGACTTAAAACTACTCATGTAAGTACATGTATTTACATACTCAGTAATGTAGTCCTCATACAAAGTAGTCACTTCATTTTACATGTACCTGCATGACTATTGAAGAGGAATGAGAAAACATCTGTTCACAACAGTACTGAGGCAAAAGAAGGCTTTCTGAATTTCCTCAGCATTCTTTGCCACAAATGTCCATCAGTTTATACCCGTGGTGTGTTATTACAGCCTAAGAAATTCAACACATATTTAACTAGTATTGATTATTTCATATATGCTTCATAACACTGACTTCAAAAGAAATAATATTGTCTAATTCTTTTCATTTAAAATGAGATTTTAAATCCTTTCCTTTTTCTTAAATACCTTCTGGAGTACTACAGCCAATTTTTCCTTTCAAATTTATTCTGGGGAGCTATAAACTGCAGGGAAATCCTTTTCCTATATTGCTACCTTCATCATGCAGAGAATTTCCATTACCATGATTATAGTTATGAGTATGTTTATGGTACATACCTGCCACGGGTGTAACCATGCCTGTGGCATTTTGCGATGGACTAAGAGGTGTTCAAAAGGCAGTCTCACCTCACTGCTCTCACCCAGAGCATCCTCTGCCTCCCCTGCACCAACACTGACAACACCTAGACTGGGTTGAGCCAAGTTCAGGGACATAAAATTAAGAAATAATAATAATCCTCCCCAAAATAACAAATAGTTCTGGTGTAGAAATCTGCATCAACTGAGTATTAAAAATTATGAGTCTTCCTTGTCAAGTAAGGATGGCAAAAAGCAAACCACCAGACATAGCCATAAAAGTACTTCTAAATACGCAAAAAGGAGATACTGGTCTCCTGTTACAAACCTCCTTGCCAGATTCAGTGCTCCAGAAAATATAACGGTGCATTGACCTACAGAGCAAACCCATGTTTGTAAGGAGAGACCTTGTCTCTGTCCAGAGGCACTGGCACAAAGGATGTGCAGTCACCCACTGCACGCTGTCTGGTCTGGAACAAAAAGAGCAATCTTTGAGCTAAATGCCTGTCGAGAAGATGTCTCTCAATTAATTCTCTCTCCCAAGTAGAGAATCCTGAGAGACAAACACTGGGAGCAGCAGTGAAGCAGGAATATTAGGGTCAGAGATTATGCAACTATGGGGAGAAGACACTGGCAGCCAGGGAAATATCATTAAAGTTAGGCAAGAAAAAAGAGATGTTAAGTCTATGTTGTGTTACCTTACTCTGTACATAACTAGCAGCAATTCCCCATTAGCATTTCAAGTCTCCTTTAGCAATCAGTAAAGTGTTAACTTTCATTCCCTTTCACACAGCCACGAGGAGGCTAATTTTCAGTGACAGGTTAACAATAAATAATTTAAAACTTCGTCAAGACTCTATGGGTTTTCTGACTGCCTGTGCAGCCACCTGACAATTTGAGAAGCAGGAACAAAGCGGTGGCAAGGCTGAGAAATCCCGTGGTTGCAGCAAGGAATCAGAGAAAGTGAAAGAGAAGGCTGTAATGATCTGAAAACGAAGGTACATGGAACAGGGGCAGATCAGCCCCTCAGATACGTTTATACCACACAGGAATCTGAGATAGGGCTTGCCTTGCTGGGCTGACACCGCAAGGCCATGCAGCAGGAATCTAGGAATGCGAGGTAACGCACATTAAGTGTGCCTTTTAGGCTTAACAAGGACAAGAAAGGCTCAGGTCCAAACAGTGTTGAATATCTGCTCTACCCAACACCTTCAGTAGAGGCTCTCTCTCAAGATCCATCATCAATTCTGTAAGATATTGCTGCATCACCAATCCTGGCCTATTTGCTACCTGCCTTGAGAGATATTTTTTCCTGTGCTGTTCGAACACGGGCTCAGCAGTGTAACCATTTCAGGTATCAATCTTCCCTTACGCTGAATTCAAAACTTCAGCTATTTTTTATTGAAATGTTATGGATTTAGTCTCTACTACCTTTCAAGGCTGTTCAGGCAACCACACTGAGAGTTGGCACCTTCTGTCAGGTGATTCACGCTTTGCTTCAGAGCTGATCCATCCCTTCATAATAATTTGTTTTATATACACGGAATATCCGCTGACTGACTGACAGACACATTCATTCCTGGTGTGCCAGGATGCATATTTTTAAAGATAATGTCAAATACGCAAAATCAGCAGCTAACAGAAGTAGAGGAAATCTGACCATGTCACGTACTATATTCTGTATAATTAAAAAATCTTTGGATTTCATTAGAAGGCCTCTGCACCCTCTTCCTTGAAAAGGATAATGAGAATGGTTGCTTTCTTTTGTATAATTACAAATATAATGCCAAGTTTTTCATATATTTATCCTAACATATGCTTCTCTGAACAGCTCTATGAAGAAGGATTTGAAGTTTTATACACAGAAGCACACACACCATTTTCTCTAAGTACCAAATCTTTCTCAGTTTGGTATTTCCTAAAGCACGTCTTCTGTCTTTTCACACAGTCTCTGGAGATTATTTCCTCCCCTCTCCTACCATCTAATAATGTTTCAGTCAACTTTAAACTAACTTGCAAGGTACTTTTGTGGCTTATGAAATCACATCTGCAAAAGCTGGAATTGTAAGGGTCTGCAAAATAACATCTAAGATGGTAGAATTGGTCACCCTGTAGGAAGTAAAGCCCAGGTTTGTATTCGTTATAACTAACCTTAATCAAAGGCAGTATCCTTCCACTGACACCAATAAACCACTACTTAGTTTAAAACTTAATTTAGAAGAATTTTAACTAGGAATGAGAGAACTGTCTCATTTTCAAGCCAGTCGAACACAAAGTACCAAAGCATTGCATTACTTCGTGTTTTATATTATTATTATTATTTTTAAAAACACAGAAACTTTTACCTATTCCTCACTCCTCTACACAAAATTCCAAATAAGTCAGTAAACAGTGGTAATACAAAAACCTTTCTGGATGATGCAGCAATTCCTAATTGTGTGTGTGTGCTTATGTTGTTTTGTTTGTTTGTTTGTTTTTGTTTTCTCTCCTTTCTAGCATAGCTCTAAGATTTTAAAATTAAATTTATAGGACAATCTCTATGTCTTCACCCAAGAGGGCAAATTCCGATGAAAGCATTGATGCATCTCAGCATTTGTGTGTATTTTAACTTTCATATGCATGTTAGAAATAATAGAACAGTAGCAATAGCTCAGCAGACCACTGTAATACCTGACATGACTTAAACCATGGTGGCAGTGACGTGGAGGGAGGTTAAGTTGAAAATGTCATGAATCATTTAAAGAGGCAATCCTGAAAAAAATGAAGGACTCAAGTAGGTATAAAGTAAGAGAACTACACTTGGGACAGGAATAACTAACCGTGAAAATAAATACAAGGACAAGAACCGCTGGGCACATAACAGTTCTACAGAGAAGAATCTAATCCATCTTAAACTGCATATAAATCAGCCTGCTGAGAAAAAGGCAAGCACCCTGCCTGGATAGAGAAACAGAGCCCTTCTGTAAGACCGGGAGGATCTTCTTAAGAGTGGCTCATCCCTTCCTCCCTGATTTTGCAGTAAGACACTCAAACAGTGTGGCACTGCATTTCAGCTGGGAGATGTAATTACCAGCAAAGGGACTGTACTTTTTTAAACTGCCTTCGGCTGCTCCTGAATATTTAAAAGCTGCAGCTCTGATTCAGTGAAAAGGCAAGGAGAGAAAAAAAAAGGCAAAAAAATAAATACATAAAAATTGTTAAGCTCACCTATTTGCTTTTGGCCCTTTTTAGTTCATGAGGTAAGAGGTGCTAAAGACTGATTTTCTACAAGTTTCTAGACTCCGGCTGTCTGATTACTTTTCCAGCCAGCTCCAGTCAAACAGCCAGCAAAGTCAAACATCCAATATGAACTCAACATTTTAAATTCACCAGTCTGGCTTTGCACTGAAGTGGTGTAATAGTATTCATACAGGCTGCAACTGCTCAGAAACGGGTCAAAGACCGGTAACCTCCTGTATGACATGACATATGGGAATTCAGTGCACTTCACTGCTGAGCCAGTTCTCTCACATTCAAGCGTCTCTAGGGATGTGCAACAACTGGTCTGAAATTGCACTAAATATTGGTGTAGACCTACTTTCAGGCTGCCTTTTGTATTCCCTTTTTCAAACTATCCTTTTCTGATTAATTTCTACATGCTATCACTAGTCTTCAAAAGGAGAAGCAGCAACAGGTGAGATGTATTGTAAACCTTCAGAGGTTTCTGAGCTGAACATTATGTCCTTGTCCCTACAACTCTTTTGTCCCAACCTAATTACACTAATCTATCCTACATGAAGAGCTGTGAAGCTCCTTGGTGTGCAGGTTCTCTGCATCAGCTGTAAAAGACTTCTCTAGAGATCAGTCACGAAGATTAGCAGTTACTAAATGGCAGTATGCAATTTCATAGGTACTAAATTATGACATCAATACAGGCATACTTAACTCTGTGACAGATGCCTTGCTCTCATTTTGATTTTCTGTGATGAGTTTAAGAAGTCAGCGCTGTTCCAGCACCTGTATTCAACACAGCTCACAGCCCACAGGAACGTCGTAAACTTCATCCTCCCTACTCAGTTGAGCAACCAGACTCCACAGACTGCCTAGGCTCCAATTTGGCACGTTGACTGGACTCGTATGACTCCAACTAGAAATTTCAACTAGAAATGCTTAATTAGCAATAACAACTTCACTGAAGTGATTAAACAGAAACATTACAAATGAATATTTACATTTACTGTTACAACTTCCAGGTTTGTTCATATACAAATTACATTAAATTACATAAATACAGAGAGAATTGGATACATCTCACTAGGAATATACCACATACAGCTTTATATATTTACAACCCTCTTTTCTAAGAAATAAGAGTACCTCCTTTTCTGAGGTCATCAAGATTGAAATAGAGGAGCACAAGGAGACAACTGCCATAGGTACACAGAAATAAACGACACTGCAGTAAGTCTGCTTGAATACTTCTGGCTTGATCAAAATCCCCATGCCTTTTTACTTTTCCACTGCCATTTGCAGCATCATGTACTGGATGTACTTTAAAATCTTTTGAGCAAGGCTAAAATTAAAGGGGTGATTAAGACAAAAAAAGGGTGGTGATACACCACAATGGTACGTTATTTCTTTAATCATAAAATTAACAAATATTCACTTAGAAGTGTAAGGTAAAAGCCTTCACTTGGATCTGTCCCAACATCATTCAGGGAGACTTCCAGTTACAGCCCGATTCTGAATTTGTTTTCTTTCATAATGTGCCTTTTTTTTCCCTAGCATTTGCATTTTCTTGCTCGTCTTTAATTAACTTCTTTCTGTGCTCATAAACTTGGAGAGGATTTTCTCTAAGCTCTCACATCTCTAGCTTATATTAAGACATTTTAAGCTTTAAACCTCTCATAAATTTAATGTATATAAACCATTTTAGAAAGACAGAAAAGCACTAGCAAAATGCACTCAAGCTGAAAATTTTTACATGAACTTTCTATTTGACACAACTTAAAACTTATTTTAACATGTCTTAAGAACCCCTGAATGGGCCCAATCACAACAACACATACTTTATTCCCTACAGAGTAAAATGAAGCAAGCTGGGAAAGAAAAGGATGGGGAGCGTAGAGGATGGAACAGGAAGAGCTAATCCAATCTGAAGCATAAAAAGACTGCAGTAAACACAACGTCTACTTCAGGGAGAGAGCTTTTTGAGTCTATTAAATTAAGAGGCTGAGCCACCAAACCATGCTGGGAAAAAATCAACATTATAAAGACAGCACAGCTATAGTGATGGTAATGCTTATAGGCAATTGTTTCAAAATAAGCACAGTCATTTAAGAAAAGAGATGCTTCTCTGTGGTAAATGGTGGACCTGACTTTAAAATTTTCTCTCTTATTATCTGTATTGCTCTTATTTTGAAATATTTGTTTTATTTACAGTGACAGAGCAGTTCTCTTCTACTTGCTGTCTAATCCATAGGGTATTAGTAGCGCAATGTTGAACATTACCTCCTTTACTGGAAGTACCAGGATTTCTAGAACATGACAGAAGTAATTCCTACATAAAACTTTCTCTTTTAATCTGGTACTTCAGGAGGACTGAAGATACGTTTCCTTCCTGCTCACCTCCTCATTTTTCCCTATTGGGTGAAGAAACCTGAATGCCATAAATACCAGCTGAATACACTGCACGACAGACACGAGACTTGTCTGCCCCATGTGGGAAAAGGAAAAAGACAGGCATCCTGAGGATCAACTCCACAGACCAATTCAGAGTCAAACCCAACCTTTAAACAATAGTTCCAGTTCTTTTCCTCCTTGTAAGGAGGAAACACCATGAGCAAAATGTGCACAAGACTCCCCCTGATCCTACCCAAGTCTAATAAGTTGTGTTGTTCATACTTCTCACTATCAAGATCATGGTAAGCAAAACAATGTATTGTGCATTACAGTCTAATTTATAATTTTATAAACAGTCTAATTTTGCAAAACACACCCTAAATCAAGTGAGCTGGTCAGCGCTGATGCACAGAAACAAGGCCCTGCGCTCACTGAGTGGCTGTGTCAGAGGCCTGGAATAAGGTGATGCTCCTTGTCTGAGCTCAGTGCTTCTGTTTATTTGCTGAATGTTGCCTGTAACAGCAATTCATTTGAACACAGAATTCATAAACAAAAATACTGGGAAAAACACTGCTTCCTGAGACACCAGTTTTTACATTACTGTGGCAGTAAGCAGGATGAAATCTCTCTACATATAATAACAAACTGAAGTGGATTGGCAGAGAATACACAGCTACTAATTCCCCATTTTAAATTATGTGAGTCTACATCTGTTGTTAAGGGACATGTTAGGACCTCGATTTCAAGACAAGAAAAAAAAAAATCCTATTGTCAGGCTGCTCTGATTCTCTCAGATTTCAGCTGGGACCCAAACAGACCGGAGGGGCTGACAGAAGGGGGTCCTGCCGATGTTGCTAAAGCTCCTGCCCTCCAGCGATACCACACACAAGGGCTGTAAGGAGCAAGAAGCCATCGCTCTGCAACCACTGCAGCCTTCATGACATTTATTTACAATTACTCAGCCATGGGGCTGGTGCTCCAGACGTGGCTTTTGAAACAAGGAGGTACATCTCAGAGCACAATGAGCGCTCACAGCTAAGAAGCCTACAACCTCTGCAGGGGCTGCCGCTCGAAAAGCCAAACTTCAGCTCTCAGTGAACACTGGGGCTGACTCTATTGTGGAGAGATGCCTGAATGAACCCCCAACTTACATGGTCTGACAGTCCTAATTTAGTTTCTCACAGTGCCTTTATGCCACTTCAGCCCTTCCCTCATTCCCTTTGAGAAGAGGTAGAGATAATGTCATCCTGGCCCTGTTTCAAGCAGATTTTCGAATGGGTCCTGAAAGCTTGCTAGTGCAAAAGCAATATGATCTGCCCTGTGGATATACAGAGTTCGGGCTTTCGATGAGAAAGACTTGAAAGCTGTAATGCTGTTACTGTACTCTCACCGTGAGATCTCATTTAGCAGACCTATATAATTTTGCTCTGAGGAACCTCTGGGCTGACTCAGCAACAAAAGAAAAACTTTGTCACCGGCCTTCTATGCTGCCACCTGAAGTTCCTGTGTCTGGAAATACAAGCAAGATGTGAGCACAGGTAACTCCCCCAGTTCCTGTGTAGTGTATGCATGCTGGCACTTCGGGTAGAAGGACACTACCAAGGAGAACCAAAGAGAAATTGAGGGTAGATGTGGCACCTTCTACACCATTATTATTTCCAGCCCATCCGCAGCCTCATCAAAACATTCCTTTTCCCTGATGACCTGAAGACATTCAGCATGAGGATGGGCACTACTGGGAAGGCAAAAAGCCACTCTTGTTCTGAGCTTGTTGCTCCCCTGCATAGCCACCAGTTTGCTCAGAGGTCTTCCAAAACTCTTCAATTGGCCAATCCCCATCCCCAGGAGCAACGTCACTGCTTTGCTTTCACTGATAACTGCAGTGACATCTATGATCACATATCCAGCCAAAACAACTGCAGCATGTACACAAATCCATACGAGTCCATGTAGTTCCTGCCACTCTCTTTCCACATCAGCATCCTGTTTTCAGGACCACAGAGCTACCAGAAGTCCTCAGAAAAGCTGGGCAACCTTTACACTTCACCTTTGTTGGAAAAGTCCCCGCTGCCTCAAAATGTAAGTCTTCTCACTCATATCATTCCCCGTTACGCAGAACACGGGGTAACGGGAGCAGCTGCCACCAGTTTCATGACCTGTCTTTGGAGAAAAACAAGAGCTGGGAGACTAATCACATAGAGAAGAACGCTGCTGCAGCTTTCAGTACAATGCACCATGCAGCGTACACCAAATATTCCCAGGTGTTTAGCTGCTAGCTTGTACCAATGCATCTTTCACTGTCTATAAAGGTAACCTATGTCCATATATATCAGATATTTATAAACCAAAGCTGTCAGGAGCGTGTCATTTACAGTGCTGCTGAGTAGGCAGATCCAGATTGAGTGCTGAACATGCTCCCTGCCCCTCTGATCCCCAGTGCTGCATCCCAAGGCACACAGCGACGGGCACATTTCCCCCTGGGTGCCCAGCTCTCGCCTGGGGAGCTCTATGAACGGCAGGGACCTGCTGATGGTCTGCAGAGGGTCTCTGCTGCCAGCCCCGTGGCTGCAGGGCCACGACAGCCTGCCCTCCAACAACCTGTCCTTCCTACCTGCTGACATCCCCTGCACTGCTGCGGAGGTCTTGAATTCTAACCAGGAGGCTCACCTGGCTTTTCGTGTTCCCTGGAGGTAAACAGAAAGCAAAATAATCTTAAGGTACCGTCTCTAGAGGACATTTCAAATGAAAAAAATATATATAGCTAGGAAAGAAATGGAGTTCTCTGCAGGTGTCACTGAAAATATTATGCTATTACAGAAGCTGACAACCTATCCAGACCAGCGCTTTCCAAGACCATCTGAGAAAGAAGGTAAGTAACAAGAACAGCAGAGGTCCACAGAAGGGTAACCAAATGACAAAGATATTGAGAAGCCATCCACATGAGTGCACTTGTTTAATTTTGAAACTTTTAATTTAAGCAGTGAGTTAGCAAAGGTGATTAGGCATTTCTAGCCTTCAAACAAAAGCAGTGCTGCAACTGATGAGATTAAGATGTAACACCACCTGCAGCTGATAAAAAAAAAGAAAACAACAAAAAAGTAGAGTTCATGATTCATTTTACCACAAGTTATAAGTGAGTATAAAACACAGCAGAGTTAAAGCACCAAGATGTTTCCTTATTGTGCTATTCTAAATAAAAACAATGACAAAGGATATACAGCAACAGACCAACAAGGCATTAAGGCTACAAAAATTTCATTCAAATTTGCATTGCTGTATAATTGAATGTGGATTTTGTCCATGTGATCAAAAAAAAGCCAACATTATTTTACTCATATTATATTAAAAAAAAAAAAAAAAACGGACACTTTCTTACTGTCACAGAGAAAATCCTGAACTGCAGTGACTGATATCTGCCACTGTGCATTCCAAAAAAAACAAAACATTTATTTTAAACTACGGTATGAGTCACAACAGCACCTTATGCTCTTCTCTCTAAATACAGAAACAACCCCCAGCTCAAGGAGTTTAAAAGGCTGGAGAAGTGGCAAAACAACAAAAAGGAGGAAATTATACCACCGAGAAAGATTAACGAGGGGCACAGTGTAGCCAGACATGCCTTGTACTTGGGCAGAGCTCGTGCTATGGGGGCTGTACATGTTAAGAAAAATCTACCCACTGCTCTGCAACTAACCTTCATGAAGTGAACAGATACTGTGCACAAACACAAGGTATGATTTTACATAACCAAGCAACTGGTACAATACTTCACCCCACTACAGACAGACCTATCTTTGCACAGAAGTTTTGCTTAGACCGAAATGCTGGTGGCTCTGATTTTTATAAGCTTAATTAATCAGTGTGCCGGCACACTGTGTTTGGAGGAACATCTGAAGTACGTGTTCTTACAAAAATAGATTACCAGAAGTTATGTCTGGAAAGTAGTGAGATCTTTTTCAAAACACATTGATTCTGAAAAACACATGACAATTACAAAGTGCAGCTAACAGAAATTTTAGCCTGCTTTTATTTTCGTACAGTTTTGCTGCACACAGACACCCAAAAAGCCTCAAGCCCTGCTGCATGTACCTACCCACAGACTGCCAGCACACGTTGGGGCTACGAAATCCATTCTGTAGGAAACCTAACATTAAACTTCACTGCTTTCCAAGCATATGTTTACTGAGGTGAGCTTTAAACAACAAAATTGCAGCTCTCCAGACAACCTCCATTTGTCAATGCTTTTCTCCTCAGAGATCAAATAGTCCCGAGATCCTACATGAGTAAGTAGCAAATAATCGATGTACTTGCTCACCATACACCTCATCTTCATTGACCTCCACCCTACAGAAAGGAATAGCAGCCATTGTCATATTCCCCAGACATGCTGCCATCTGTCAAGTGTTGGCCATTGGCTAACATTGGCTTTCCAAAACTTTATTACCCAGTGCTGCTAATTATCCCTGGTGGAACTAAGCAACAGAAAGTTTTTTTTTATTATTGTTTTTATTTGGACATTACTTCTCTAGAACAGATTTTAAGCTGTGGGCAATGCTGTTTTCTGCTGTTCTGTTCTTTTGCTGAGTTCCCACTGGTCCAGCTCTATTGTTAGCAAAGCAAAGGAAAAACAAAAACAAAAGATCGCTGGCTAGATTATTTCATATAGCAAAACCCAATTTACATTTCCTAACAGGAAATGTATCCAATTACCTCTAGGTTGTCTGTACCATGGTCTGCTACCAAGCAGTTTTATTTTGCTCAGCTCGCCTTTCGGAAATAATTTATAGAAATCTGTTTGCTGATGTTTTGTTGCCAGAAATCAGCATTCATCTCCTCCAGCATTTAACTCCACCTGGTTTTTGTTTTGTTCTTCCTTCTTCCAGCCCCCTGGCTTTGACGAGATCCTGAAGTTTCCCTTACAAGTTTGGAGTTGTGAGTAGAACCAGTATCAAACCAGTAGACCCTTTACAGATCAAGGGAGCAAGGAGGCAACCTGTTACTGCAGTGAGATCCTACTGGCTAGCTTTGTGTAGGATGGCACACATGCGTGTTACTGACTACAGCACCATTTATCAGATTACTACAACTGAAAGCAACATTTGAAATCAAAAAGAAAATAAGAAAAAAGGCAATTAATAGAAATACAGGTAATATAATAGAAAATAAAAAGTAGATTATATTAGAAATAAACTGATACATAATTAAAATGTTTTGCATAATTCAAAAAAATAAAAAACAGGATAAAAAATATTGAATACTAATAGTTGTAAGTGCAAGATTTATAAAATCCATGCTTAGATTGAATGTGGAGAGATAAATAAAGAATGGTATCAATTCAGAAAAGAAATATGTCCAGAAATGTTCAATAACATAGTGGAAGCTAAATGATCATATTTCTAACACGACAGAAAATACAGACAGATATTAATGGATCTAAAGGAATATGCCTGTAGGTTTGGGGTGTTGGATGTTGTTTTTTTTTTTGAAAACAAACAATAATGTTTTACTTTAAAATGACAGCACATCAAAATTGCACACATTTCTATAATAGATTTCTGTGTTCTTATTCCCATTTGTGATATGTTGGTTTGAAAGATTGAAAATTTTGCTCTAAGGTGTTCTTACAAATGGCCTCTCGTAAACTATTCCTGAAAATCCCTATAGATACCTGCAGGTACCATATACATGCACAAAATGATGCAGCAGCATCTCATGTCCCATTCTATTTACATGTTTAAAAGCAAAACTCAGAAGTAAATCACATTAACAAGACAGCTTAGAAATTTATTTTGAAAATAAATTCTTCAAAGCAACAGAAATCAGCTCTTAAGTTTATGACTGAGATCTGTACGGAACAGTCACACCTATATTCCATAGGAGTCAAAAACACACAGTGATTTAATTTTTAGAACCACTAGGAAAGAAAGGAAGGACTAAAATGAAATCATAAGGTCTCTAAATATGTTTCTGTTCCTCTTACCTTTGAGGGATCTGGTAAAACACAGAAAAGCCTGACTAGAGTAATCAGAGTTAGGAAACTGTTTCCAACCCTAGAAGGATTAGATAAGCAACCTTCTGCCAGCGACACAACAAACTGAGGTGGGAGATGATAGCAGGCTACAAAATCATTTATGGAATAGCAGGTAAATTGTCACTGATCACTCCCCCTCCTTTCACATGATTCAGAAGGTATTAATTTAAAACAATCTTCAATACAGCATTGCTATGCTTATAGAAACTTTCAATAGTTGGAGAAATGACCATGTACATGCAGGATCTTTGCAAATACTTAAACAAAAACTTAATGATGTTTCTGAAAACATCACTGAACACCTACAGTCACATTGCCTGGGCATCCCACTTAGGTAAGTCAGCCATTTATTGATCTTTGTTCTTTGCATCATCTTCAAGACAAAACTTGTCAACTACACATTGAATAAGTAGGCTCACTGACCCCCTGGATAAAGACACAAGATACTGTGGGATTTGAGGTTCTCCCATCTGTGTTTCTGACAACAAAACAAACCCAGGAATCTTCTCTTCACTTTGATCTATCTAGCCTGCACAGGATTCAGAATTAAAATTAAATAAATCAAAGTAACATGAAATATATGACAATCAACACGGCTCAGTTTGGGAATCTTAGAAAAGCTGGTCTCACTCAGTCCCAAGGTACCATTCGTTAGTTTAAATGAAATACTTGCTTGAATTTGAGAAATTCATGTTTCATTTGTTTTATTTTCTCACCTTTGGACAAACAGCTACCTGACAAATTTATCCCAACTTTCCTTCTTTACCTCAGCCACTCTGGGTAGCTGTTACGTGTTGTTTAAGCAGAGGACTATTACACAAACACCTGTGCTAAATAACTTCCTGATGGCAATGTCTGAAAAAATCCAAAAGGATGAGTTAGCAGACTGAAGATCACCAGCACATCTCAGATTTGAAGTTAATGAGATTTATATAGCTATTTCCCTGTATACCTTAATAAACAATGCCATACAGTATTCAACAACCCTTAATAACTCTCATTCCTTACCTCTTGCAACAACTGTCAGTAACTGCACAATGCTGCCTGCTTCTGACAGGCATTTAACTCAAGAAGAAAGACAATCAGAAGATGCAAATGAATTACATTCCTGCCAATTCACCTTATTTTTCAGACTGTAGTCCAATGCTTTAATTCCTAAATCAGACAGTAGACTATATTCTCCAGCATGGGGAAGAAAAGCGGCCCAAATTTCAACACTCAAATACGTTTTAGCTATAAGCTTCCAAATGCCCATCAAATTACCTCTAGCATTTTGCAGGAGCTGAAGGAGTAAAGCTCTTTGGAATATTGTTAACAGCACTGAACATCCTATTCAGACAACTCAGTCTGGGTCAGTGGTTTTCTCAGTGACATTTATTTGACAGGAATACAGTGATGCCACCTCTGTGGTCAGTGAAGCTCTGCATCCCAGATGATGCTTTCTCTGCTAAAACACAGACACATCACCCTCAAGAAGAGGCAGCAAACCTGCTGCAAAGGACTTCTAATATTGGATACTCACGTATCCAAAGCCAGACCTTTCACCCTCTGGTACAGCCAGCCTTTGGCATCGGATTTCCTAACAGAAACCAGGCTGTTCCCAGCAGTTCAGCCTCTAAAGGACTTTCTTGTTGACCATTAATCTCACCAGCTGAGATACAAGTACACTGAAGGTTCAGAAGAAAACTTCAATTAAACATTTTTTCATTGAAGTACTAATCTGCTGAAACTAAAGCTACCTGCAAGAATGAGGCTATTTTGGATATAGGCCTTTCTTGAAATATATAAGAAAGCTTGAAGAATTTTTCTGAAAACAGTACAACTACCCACCAGAGAAGCTCCCCTGTTCCCAGACCTTAGTCAGAGGGCATGTGCCTGACAGATCACACTTGCGGTTCCTCCTGGTCTGACCCTCAGGAGGAAGGAAAACTGCAAACACAGATTGCATCACTTCAAAAGAAAATGTGAGGTCCTTGGGCAGGGAAAAAGTCCTCTGCTGTGCAGAAGGTGAAGGAAAATTACTGGTGTCAACTGGAGTTCTATGATCTCTTCCCATCTACTCTAAGACCTATTTAGAAATGGGGTTTCACTGCAGTTTGAGCTTTAAAGGTCAACTTCCCACAAACCCTTAGCTTAAGTCTTCGTGTGTTTTAGTTTAGCTTCGAGCACGGTGAAAGAAGATCATTTCAATTTCCTAACGCCTAAAGTGCCCTATTATCAGATTAAATGCAAAATACAAACAGCAGCACTTGGGTGTCTGCTGACTTGACTTACACTGAAAATTCAGAAATCAAATGAATGTGCAGGGATATATTATGAAAGAAAGAACAAAAAAGTACTTATTTGTGATCCCTGTTGCCCGTACTTACTATCTTACACCAGTTAATGGACTTTTAACCTCAAAATTGTGATGTAAAGTAGGAAGGGTAGCAGGTATTTGAAGGGACTGCTTCCAAAGACATAAAAATTACAAAGGTTATATAAATAAACTGAAACATTTAAGAAAAAGAAATTCAGTCATGGAGAATAATTTAATCACAGAATCACACAACTTATTCCACTAAATCTCCCCCAGCATACTGCTCATGAGCAACCCCACTGTTCACTACTCCATCCAGTTAAGAGCTAATCTGAGGGAAAATAATGGTACTGGTAACATGGGAGAGAAACAAACCCAATCCAACACACTATGTCTCACATGATGAAAGTTGCCAGGAGTAAACACCAGTTAAACTCTAAAGCACCCGTTTCCCAAATGGTAACTCATACCAGGTAAAGTACACAGTCCAAAGCCTCCAACATGAGCACCTGGTAAAGCTTTACAAATGCATTGTCTATCAACCACAAGCATCAATACAAGGCCTGGGAAAGCCTCTTTGGAATGTCCTGGCCCTCCAAACTTCCAGGCAGAGTAAAAAGCAGGCTGGGTCTGATCTCTGAAACTCCTTGGCAGGGCTGCCCAATAGGTTAAGGCATTGTGTTTTACGTAATTTCCCAGAGCTTGTTATACCACAGGCAATTTCAAATTATTTCCTGTTGGCACAGCATCAAATGAATAAGAACTGCTGATGTCCGCAGGGAGTTCCAGGGTGACGAGGCCTGAAGGATCCGAAGGACACCATGGCAGGCCTAGGGCCCTCTTGGCTCTTGAGCTCTCTCCCTTCATTAACCTGCCCTCATTAGCCAGTCTGCTTCCAGCAGCTCGCACACAGATGTGTGCCAAGCTCCCTGGGGATTAGGCAGTCGAGGGGCAGGCAACTCTTTCTCACTTTGGAAGCCGAGCACACAGCCAGCTTCAACTACCCCACTCTTCGCAGCCTCCATCCCTTGGGCCTCCCTCTCCAGCCCCACATGCCCTCCTTAGGGCAGCCCCTCGGCCCCTATCCCTCAGCTGGCAGGAGAGGTGGCTCAGTCCCTCCTTGCCCCAAGTTGGTGTTGTGGAAGTGCACACTACACAAGGAATTACTGGCCTGCCAGAACTCCTGACACTCTCCTTGTTTTAGGAGTTACTCAGACTTTAAGTTGGAAAGGAAGAGATCTTAAGGACAAACTTTTCTTCCCTGCAATGGTTCAAATGGTAGGTCAGGGCACGCCCTATTTCTTTCCTTATTTTTTCTGATCACCCCGCTTTTGCTGATACATACATAAACACCAGACTCTTGTGTGACCATACCAACGTTTTCTCCTTCCTCTAGGTACTGAGTGACTCCAGGCTGAGTCACCAGGCGGGCGCACAAAGCACAGGTATCAAACAACTGCAGGGGGAACCATGGAGTGCCAGGAGTGCATAGGGGTGCTGCTGCCCTTCCTATTTTCTGCAAGAAATGACTTCTGTCAACACAGGCACGGACAGCTACTGTGCAAGGCACCACACAAGGGGCCAGCTGCTGGAGGGCAGACAAGTCTCAGAGGATCTGAGAAGCATTCGCGTACACTTTGTTCCGCGCTAACTCATAGCAAGAGAGAGCTTAATTCACTTTACAACAAGATTGCAGAACACTCCTGAACTGACCGGCTAATTCTCTGCAGGAGTTGTGCTGTGTCAATGCAGTGCAAAAGAAGTGAGCCTGAAGTAAGCCCCCTGCATTGCCCTGCTCTAATAATCCACACAGAGATTTGGAATCTAAAATTGGATTTGGAGATGTGGCTGACCTGATGATTAGTGATGGTTTTGCGCCCTACGGTCTCTACAGTACCTGAGCGATTACAGAATAACATTACTGAGCCAAAAGATACAGACTCCTAATTCTCTAAGGTGTCTGTAGGAATATTCAAGGAAAGGAGCTAATTTTTTTTTGTGCCTATCTTCAGAAAATAAATAAGGTTACACTCTCCACGAATAACAAAGATGTGGAGGATTCCTTTGTGGACAAATCACATACGTAAATACTCACCTATTCACACACCTGGTAGTAAAATCTGAGATTTCTAGGTAAATGCATAGACTTTCTGCAAAGTCTCTTTTTACTTTTAATTAAACATCCTGAAAAGTATAACCACACAGTGAAGACAGAGGATGAAGAGAACGTGCATTCTTACAGGACATTATCGAAGCATCACTTAAACTGCTTTTGTTTGATGGACTCTTCCATGTTGACTTCTCTTGTAAGATATTACCACTGATGAAGGACAGGAAACAGCGACAATCTTTTCACCTCAGCAAGTGCAATTCTGGAAAGGATTCCCATGAATAGTTAAATACTATTTACTGGTTCCAAGTTTCTTCTCATGTATAAATTCCCATCAAAGCAAAGAGCACTAGTTGGCAGGATATGAATATAAAAAGATAGCTTGAATCCCCATCAAATACTGTGCTATTTATTATATCATTTAGATTAAGATAACCTTCTCATTGCCGCAGCATTATTGGATTGCCTTCTGCTTCTGCGTCGCAACAGGCACATACCTGACGGCTGACTTTTAACAAGCTGCTATTGAATAACCACAAGAAGAAAACAAAAGCAAAAATCCTATCTAAAGCTGGCATGAAATTAAACCATTCAATGTAAAGCTGCTGTGACATTATAATTCGTGTTGTAGAGATCTGTTCACCAGAAATTTCAGCTGCAGTGAACTAGACCCTCTAGGCTTATGCATACAAAGCAGTTGCTGCGTCACCTGTTAAGCTTGTTGTATTAGGGAACTGAAACTCATATTTTGCCAGCTTTAAGCTGGAAGCCAAGGATAGTGTTCTTTTTTCTTTTTTTCCCCCCAACACAACTAAAAGCACATTCAGAACATGATAATGAAACAACCCAGGGATGTGAGAAATGTTCACATGGCTGCCTGCCGTGCAAGACCACCTTAAAGAGAAGGTAAGGATGTGACATGGTGGATGGGACTGGAAGGACAGTACCTCAAACAAAGCACATGAAAAAGAACAATTAAAGGAGTCAATTTTAATGCTTTTGGTTTTCTTTCAGCGAAACAGTTTGTATTTTGTCTTCTGAAAAGACATATTGGCCCTCTAGGCCACAGGGAGCCTCAGGGAGCAGACCTTTGCTTCTGGAAAATATCAGCAAACACCGGAACAAAATAAATCATTCCAGGGTTATTTTGGCTGGCAGAGCAGATTAACAGAAAACCACCCCACCACAAAATACTCACGGAGCTGCAGGACCAGAAGTCTGCAGCGTACAGCTTTTCCTTTTTCCAACCACCTGGGGCAGGTAAAGGAGAAGAAGCCAACACCACTACCTGGCTCCTCTTTTTAGAGATGTTTGCTTGTTGGCTTGGCTTGAAAGTGAAAAACCAAGGTGCTCTGCACTGACCTTCACATTAAAAGGAGTGGGACACCATGAAGCACGAAGAAGGCTCTGTTACTAGTTTCTAAATCCTGCTGGAAAAACTGCCACAGAGGACACTTGGGGAATGAAGGGCCTAGGTGAGAACTGTTGCACTTTGATAAGCACAAAATGAAAAAATGAGTGGAAAGACTACATTAAGAGACTCAATCTGTCCCAGTATGAGGAAGGAGAGCAAAACCAGTATCCTCAGGTAATCTCTCGCTATTTGAGTATACACATTCCTTCTGAAATGTACACTTTTACAACATATTAACTGCAATCATGTACCAGGGATAATATAACCCATAAAAAACCAATTGATTTAGAAATTAAGCCAAGATATCCCATTAAAAAAAAAAAAAAGTTCTTTTAAACACAGAACCCCCAAATACATTTTGTTTACTGTTTCATGAAAGTTCAGAACATCAAAATCATTAATCCAAAATCATTAATTCACACAACAGATGCTTCAGTTCCAACATGGAAAATGCTATGTACCACATTCAAAGTCAGTATACTTTACTTTCTATGTACTCTTGAGAATTCTTCCTACTACAGAGATCCCTTTTAGTTTAAGTACTCTTGCTTTAAACAATGAACGCCAGTCAATACAAGTCACTGTATTGGCTGTCTCATTGTGAGCTCTCATCAGTCACAAGGCAGTTATTTAAACTACACTTGGGATTATCTATTAAATAATTGGAAGTGATAAACAACTTGGAGCGGGGGGCATCAACAATGCAATT